>NC_141689.1:935551741-936249241 GCF_964263255.1 Lissotriton vulgaris | reverse complement strand
TTTCTATTGGAGCAGTCTTCGTATTAGTCCTAAAATAGCATGACATCTCTTCCTCAACATCTGTGCACCATTCATCATCCTCTAGATTAACTTTCTTAAAAAAACATCTACAAACTGATCTCCCCCCCACACCTTCACCCCTCCCAACCAAACTAACTCACATCTCCTCCCCAACACACAACCTCCCACCTTGCCCGTGGCCGGGAGACCGAACAGAGCGGAGAAAGCCATGACCTGGGAAGAGGCGCTCGAAACGGCTGCCTCTTACAACAACATCCCTACCTGGCCCACACCCGAATCGGCTGCCTCTTACACCAACCTCACCACCCGACCCTCCCAGTCCTCTATTCAGGTAATTACCAGCCTAAGAAACGATAATCCCACACGCAGACCCCCTAGACCCCCGATCTCCCTCATCACCATTCCCACCAAACCTACAAAAAAAGACCCCCCCGGGACAAACTGCCTACTCATAAACTGCAGATCGGCCACCAAACACTCCACAGAGCTAGCAGAGACCATCCTCAACCACAACACAGACATAGCATTCATCACGGAGACATGGCTCAATGATTCTTCAACACCTACCCTAGATATGCTTGTCCCACCAGGCTACTCCATCATCAACAAAGATAGAAATAACCAGAAAAAAGGTGGAGGCGTGGCAATCATCCACAAGAACGCCCTCTCGGTGGCTGAAGCTAACACTTTTGACTACAACTCCTTTGAATGCCTGACAACTAACATCAAAACCAGTGACAACCATTTAACACAATGCCACCTACTATATCATCCTCCAGGTAACAACGCCACATTCACGGAGCAACTTTCAAACCTGATCGCCAACTGCTCTCTCAAAGAGTCCAACACCCTCATTCTGGGGGATCTTAATCTACATTGGAACAATGAGAACAATGCCACTATTAAATCCCTAAACGATCTTCTGCACTCCAACAACCTCTCCCAACACTGCACAGAAGAGACCCACTACAAAGGGGCGATCCTAGACGCCATCATCCCCCCCCATGATGCAATCTCCATCGACCACATCCTCCCGGTAGACTGGTCTGACCACCACCTAATCCTATTTCAACTTTCCCAAGGGATCCAGTCTTGCCCCCCCACCGAAACCCCCCCCACATGGTCCAGAAACCTATCACAAATTAACATCTCAGAACTAGAAGCAAGAATAGCCTCCGCCCTACCAATCTCCACAGAAGGACTATCAGCTACCGAACTCACCTCACACTACAACACGACCACGTCCAACATCCTAAACCAACTGGCACCCCTTAAACGGAAAAAGCAAAGGAATATACCATCAAGAACTTGGTTTAACAAAGACATCAATAAGGAGAGGAGACTGCTCAGAGCCACAGAGCGACACTGGAGAAAGAACCCCTCCACCATCCATCGCAGGGAACTCAGGGAAGTACGAAGAAGGTACAAAAACAGTATCAACAACGAAAAAACAAACTTCTTCTGCAATGCGCTGGACAAGGCTAAAAATAGACCCAGAGAACTCTTTGACATCATCAAAAAACAAACATCCAAGCCAACAATTGCCCTTGTACAGCCCTCCAAAACTCTATGTGACAACTTCGTCACCTTCTTCAACGATAAAATAGCCAGGATCGAACTATCACTAGACACCAGCCCTCCCTTGTCTACCAGCATCACTCCAACAGCTACAGAAACCACCTCCACTGACCCCACCGCTAACACCTGGTCTTCCTTCGACCTTGTCCATGAAGCCGAGATCCTCAATCTAATCTCATCCTCCAAACCCTCTTCCCACAACCTCGATCCCATCCCCTCCCAAATGGCAAAAGACCTCAAACGCACTCTCGCGCCACTCTGGTGTGAAATCATCAACAGCTCCCTAAAGACTGGCACCATCCCGGACTGCCTCAAAGTCGGCCAGGTAACTCCCCTCCTGAAGAAACCAGGCTTAGACCCCAGCGACCTCAACAACTTCAGACCAGTCTCAAGTCTGCCTTTTCTAGCAAAAATCCTAGAAAAATGTGTACTACGCCAACTCAACAACCAGCTTAATAACATCAACCTCCTGGACCATAATCAATCTGGCTTCAGAAAAGGATATAGTACTGAAACCGCAATCCTGAACATAGTAGACGACATACGCAACTCCCTCGACGCAGACCAGTGCTGCCTACTCATTCTCCTCGACCTGTCAGCGGCATTCGACACGGTTGACCACAAGCTCCTCATCAAGTCCCTTAAGGAAAGAGTAGGTGCAAACGATATGGTCCTGCAATGGTTTGACTCCTTCCTCCAGAACCGCTTCCAAAGAGTCAAAATAAAAACCTTCACATCCGACCCCCTCCCCGTCACCAGAGGGGTTCCCCAAGGATCTGTTCTCTCCCCGCAACTATTCAACATATACATGGTACCCCTCACCATCATACTGAAGAAAGCAAACATCCCCTTCCATCTTTATGCAGATGACACACAGATCTACATAGAAACCACCTCCTTCAAAGACATTCTAAAGCTCAATAACACACTCAAAGAAATCCAAGCCTGGCTAGGGAAAAACCATCTCAAACTCAATCAAGGAAAAACAGAACTTCTCCTCATCTCCAACAAGGATGACAACCCCCAAATCACGGAATGGATGAAAGCTATCGACGCTCTCAGTGGGAATCTCACTCTGACTAACTCAGTAAAGTCTCTCGGAATCACCCTTGACCATAAACTTTCAATGACGAACCACATCAAGAACTCCGCAAAGAGCGCCTTCCTTAATCTGAAACTCCTCAACAAAATCAAACCTCACATCCTGCAGAGGGATCTCCAAATAGCCACCCAATCTTTGGTGCTATCCAGACTGGACTATGGGATCGCAACCTTAACAGGCACAGCCCTATCACACCTAGCGCCAATGAAAACAACCCTCAATGCAGCCGCCAGAATGGTCTCAGGGGCAAAGAAATTCGACCACATTACCCCAGCACTCAAAGACTTAAAATGGCTCCCAATGGAAATGCGCGCCAGCTTCAGAACAGCTTGTCTGACACACAAAGCCTTGCACACAGGGAAACCGGAATACCTAGCCTCCAAGCTCAGGAAGGCGGGCCAGTCCAGAAATCTCAGAAGCTCGAACACCCTACTACTCATCCCCATGAAAACCCGGAAACAAAAAACCGCAACGCGCTCGTTTGCCGGCAACGCCCCAAAAATCTGGAACTCCATCCCAGTTGACATCAGGACTACGACTTCATTTCAAGACTTCAAGAGACGCCTCAAAATCCTCTACCTCAACCGGGCATTCTCGAACTCTACCTCAGCAGCTCACCCTGCAACTATGACTACCTCTAACCCACTACCTCAAACTCGCCCCTCAGGCGCCAATTAACTATGTTAATCCTTGATCTTACATGAATCTCTTTTCCTTGATATATTATTATGCAACCGTTCCCTGCAGCTCGATTGTAAAGCGCTCCGATACCCTCGGGTCTGGCCAGCGCTATAGAAAACTCCAAAAATAAATAAAATAAAAATAAAATAAATAATTCCTGTCTCTTCCGTTTTGACCATGGCATGATCTGAAAAGGCATTCTCTAAATGCTTGTATTTTACCAGGTTCAAGCTATTTGTAGAGAGAAAAAAATCTAGTCCTGAGGTGGAATTATATTTAGTGGAAAAACAAAAATGTGTGTTTTTTTGGCTAATGACTTCCCCATAGATGAACTATATCTAAGTCTCTCTTGCAATGGGCTAATGCTTTGGCCCTTCGTGGCATATTTTGCTTTCATACGGCAGATGTTGTGTCTAGCTCTGGATCTTGCAAAAAGTTAAAATCTCCACACATGATTATCTGACCTTGAATGTTAATTATTGTCTGTTTCATTTCTTTCAGGGGGCTAGGAATGTCTAATATGGGTGCATATATGTTGGCTGCAGTAAGCCTACTTTTATTTAACATGCCATTAATAAGAGCCCATCTACCCTCTGAATCAGTTTGTGTGAATGTTACCTTAAAGGGTAAGTGTCTTCGAATATATATACTGGCACCTCTGTGTGCGGAAGTAGAATTTGACAGGCAGTGGAAGCCGGCCCATTGTCTAAAGATTTTATTTTTTTATTCACGAAATGTGTTTGCTGTAGAAACATAATATCCAGGATGTGCCCTCCCACTGACAAATCTATTGTCTGAGCCTTACTTTTATTGTTGAGACCATTTACATTTAGTGATATTACCTTCAAAACCTCTTTATACATACTACTCTCTGACAGGCCGCATATTTGCAGTATTTCAAGAAGAGGTAATAAAGTGACTTGTGCTCCAAGCAGCTTATATTTTGAAACAATTTATGATCTATTAGTGAAATAGAAAGTGGCATGAGCATTGAAATGATCTGTCACAGCAAAACCTTGCCTCCTATTTTTACCAAGTAAGAAGCATCACACATTGTTAAAGAGATATCTGTGCTTTACAATAAAATACGGCTTAGTACATCCTATTTTACCCTAAAAAAAGTGCAGCATGCATTGCCAGAACATAAAGTGACATATGCATTGAGATATTTTCACACTGATGACCAATTGCATCCAATAAAGTGTTATATACCTTAAACTGCCTATTGATCTAATTCTACCCGACCAAAGTACGTTGTGCTGTGCCATATATATTGTGTGGAAAAAAAGGGAAGAGTGGGCCATGTGTCTCAATTTCCCTTGTCCCTTGCCTTACCTTGCCCCTTATTTTTTCTCTATCCTTTTGATCTCGTTTATACCATAGATGCAGTGATTCTCAGCCCGAGCACTCTGGATTTGTTTAAACTCAGCCAATTTTGCAAAATTGAGCAATGTGTACATGTAAATGAACGCTCCATTTTCCCCCCATGCTACACCCCCATAACTCTGAAGTCCCCTTGCCCACTGAAGGCAGATTGCCCACACTTCCCTCCTCAACCCCAACCCCAAGCTGGATACCACTGTGTTTCACCCCTTGTGCAGCAGACATTACCAAGGCAGTCTGCTGTTAGAGCAACCTCAACCCGTCCTGCCCGCTGATCCACCTCCGCTTGCGAACAGAGAGGAGATTATGCTGCAAGGAGGCACGGGAGCCTTTCGAGCCTGTTAAGCCTGTGAGAGTGGAATGAGAATCCGAGTGCATTGAGTGCATTAAATGTATCAAGAAAGACTGCGGAGGTATTGACAGCAGGCAGCAGCCGCAGCGAAGAACCGGCCACTGAGAGAGTGCAGCCACTGTTGCTGCTTTCAAATTAGCTCCAGCCAGGGTTTCCGTGGAGGTTGCCTGCAACGCTCAGCCCTAGTAGGGGGAGGGGCGTGAGTAAGGGGTGGACTAGAGGTCCGCCGGGGGGGAGGAGATAGCCCTTCCCCCAACATTGACAACACCCCCGCGGTTACTACCACAGGGGTTTATGGCTCATCAGGTGGGCAGGTCGCGAGGGGCGGCCTGACCCTGGATCGTCCGTAAGTTAACCCAATGTGTTGGCATATTGTTTATGCAAATAAAGCTGCAACAACTTTCTCCAACAAAACTTTGTGTGGTGTCCGTTATTGAAGAAATTGTTGTTAGTGGGTTGGGTTTAGAGGCCAATATCGGCACTATGACAGGCTGCCCCGGGCCACCATAGGGGGCCACCTACGTGGGCGGCAACCCTTAGTGCCACATGATGGCGGCGCCCAATGAGCGCTCTAGTGTTGGGACCCGGCGGGTCCCGAGTGATGTCACTTCCGGCTGGCAGTGGGTGGGGGGCGAGGGTATAAGGCCCAGGGTCACGGGTCTGGCGCCCTCTTTTGACCCTTGGCTGCCTCGTGGACAGAACCCCTCCACTCGTGGGCCTCCCGCTCGTGCTGACCAATGCTGTTTTCCCTCCCTACCGCGAACCCGGTGGCGAGCAGCAAGGGAGGGGGCAAATATCTAATATTATGTTTGTTTGTGTTGCAGGCGGAGTTACAGAGCGATCCAATGCTGGAAGGTAAAGAAAGGTACCCTCTACAGGAGCACAGTAACGGTGCGAGAACCAATTATCCCCAGGGAGATCCTCGGTGGGATCCTGGAGGAGTGACGGCGCCCCGTTAGTCCTTCGGGCGGTTGTGGACCTGAGCAACCGGGTGGGTTGCATGCAACGCTCAGCCCCTGTAGGGGGAGGGGCGTGAGTAAGGGGTGGACTAGAGGTCCACCGGGGGGGAGTAGATAGCCCTTCCGCCAACATTGACAACACCCCCGCAGTTACTACCACAGGGGTTTATGGCTCATCAGGTGGGCAGGTCGCGAGGAGTGGCCTGACCCTGGATCGTCCGTAAGTTAACCCAATGTGTTGGCATATTGTTTATGCAAATAAAGCTGCAACAATTTTCTCCAACAAAACTTTTGTGTGGTTTCCGTTATTGAAGAAATTGTTGTTAGCGGGTTGGATTTAGAGGCCGATATTGGCACTATGTTGCTTCTTTCAAATTAGCTCCAGCCAGGGTTTCCGCGGAGGAGACAGTGAGGAAAGAACAATCAATTTTTTGGGCTGCTGCTGTCCTGAACAAGGTGAACCTGCGCTGCTGCGAGGAATACATTGGATAAAGTGGATAAATATCTAACATATGAACTAGAAGCGGCAGAGGATTCCGAGGACTCCGACCAATCAGTCAAAAGTATGCTAACTGGTATACTCAGAGAAATTAGAGACCTTAAACACTCACAAGCACGAAAGATAGCAATGTTGCATGAAAGACTCACAAAATTGAAGGAAAGTATGTCACTTGTTTCACTAAGACTGAAAGAGACTGAGAACAGTATCTCAGATATGGAAGACAAAGATAATGTAATACAGAAAGAGATTGTCCAACTAGAAAAGAGCAGCAATTAGATGAGAATAAGCTGAAGGATTTAGAGAACTTTAATAGGTTCTCCAATTTCAGACCGGTAGGCATTCCACAGGGGAGTGAAGGCACTGTCGTTTTGAAATGGTCAGATTCTCGTTTGAAGAAAATTATAGCAGAACTGATGGGGATTTAGCAAACACATGAGCCCACAGTGTACCGGCCCAAAGACATGCAAATGGAAAATACCCTTGCACAATACTCCTGAACTTTGCAGACTATTAAATCAAGGATCGCATCTTAAGCATGGCTATAGCAAAGAGAACTTTCTCATGTCAGAAATACCCAAATTTAAAATCTTTTCAGATATGCTGGCAAACATAGCATAGCAATGATTGATTTATTTAGGGCCAAATGTAGCAAGGCATCAATAGTCCAGGAAGCTAAACTAAAGGTTTTCGCAAAGGGCCAATTTCTTCTTTTTTCTGATATTGGGGAGGCTCGGACGCTTCTTGTGAAATTATCTAATTAGAATGTTAATTAGAGAGCTGTTTAAGTCTTCAAGAATATGTAGCAATGCACAGTGTGTGCAGGAGCTTAGGGGTTTGTAGGGTGAGGGTGGCTCTGGAAGACATGTGAGGGCACGAGGCCGTACGCAGAAGGGGTCTAACACAAAGCTGTAATTCATGATTAGAAAGGAGTAGCTACATTATGTTTCATATATTTATAAAGGTTCTGATAAATCCTCTTTAATGGTAAAGTTGGATTTACCATTGCTGTTTTATAAATGCCACTTTTAGAAAGTGGACATTTCTCTGTTCTGTGTGCCTTACAGCCTGTCTCCAATACACGTCTGGGGCAGGTGACAGCTGCACTTTGTTCATTCCCTCTAGACAGACACAAACACAGGAAGGGTGGCAGTGACAGGGCACTCATTACATTCATCTACATTCTGATAGCTTTTCCTGGGCAGGAAGAGTAAGGGAGAGCTGACACACCTGAAAAGGCAGTTACCAGTGTCCCACACAAATGACTCATTACCCCCCACAGATAGCCTGGGGGTGGACTTGGATGAAAGTTGTCTCTAAGCCTTTCCACTCTTTACTGTATTAATGAGTGGAAAGGCTTGGTGACATCTTTTAGCGATGACCTAGTGTTGTCCTTTGGAAATATACTGGTATTCGGCGCTAGTGTTGTGCCAGTTGTTTTTTTCTCTTGTGGGCATTGACATAATTTGGGGATAATCAGGGGTTGCAGCTGTGACCTTTAGCTTCTTCCCTGCTACTCTTGGGATGAAAGGCAACAATTGCACTTCAAGGGCCCGCTATGAAGTCACCCCTACTTTAAATGCACATTTGGATATAAGTACTGGGGCTCTTGCCAAACCAAGACAGTACACTACTGGACCTGTGAAGAACTGCCAGAAGACTGCTGTCCTACAAAGATTGCCACTTTGCCTGACTGATGTTCTGAAGGAACTGCTTTCTGCTATTCTGAGCAGCCCTGCTGCCTGCTGATCTCTGCCCTGCTGAGGACAATGACTGAACCCATCTCACTTTAACCCAGAATGACTCCCAGTTCTTACTGTCTTGTCCCCTGTTCTGCAGTCTCAGGACCATAAACTACTTCCTCTAACTCTGCAACAGCACCTAGACTCTGTCATATGTGTGTGCTGTCCTGCCAAGTGGTGCAAATCCTGAACCCTTGAAAGGTGATCTCTGCAGTCCAGAACACCCAGAATAGACATAGTGATAACTTTGAATTAGTTGGACTTAACACATTGCCCCTTGACACAAGAGACAATGGACGACATCACATCAACGGACTGCGTCGTTTTACACCGACGGGCAGCTCGTTTTCATTGCAAATCATCATGCCATAATGGGGTTGGTCAAAATTTCGTGGCAGTCGTTAAAATTGTCAAGAGCTACAATCTGGAACCTTTCCAAAGAAATAAAACTCAAAACCTTTCCTAGCTTCAAGTGGAAATTAAAACAGAGCATGCTAAATCAGCAAAAATAAGCCACTTGATGACTTTTGGTGCCCCTCTTTCAAAGCCTTCTTTAGAAATTACTTTTCACTTACCGTCTCTACAAAAAATAATGCTATCATCCTGTGCTTTTCTTGCCTACCGCCTCAAACTAGAAATTAAAACTTCATATACTTCAGGTCATCTTTAATGTGTTTTTGTTAATCATAAATTTTGTGTAGTCTTTTTGTATAATGGTCCTGCAAGCTCAGCTTCTGCCAATGGTTTGTACAGTTTGATATAATGAACTATAAAATAGCTAGTTGAAATTTCCACAATGTAAGCCTTACAAAACTGCATAAGCACATTTACCCTAGTAATATCCCCAAGTAAAGCTCCACATAAACAAGGAGTATTACAATAGTAGACACTACATCAGTAACATTAATATTGACTCATTTACCTATTCAATTGGGAGACTACCAACACAACACAAGTTCCAAATGTTTATTAAAAGTTCAATAGACTATAAGGATATTTTAAACCCCAAAAATCTGACCCCATCTCTGTCCATCATTACAACATCCGCACATGATTTAATTTAGCAATTAATAATGCAACATATCCTACCACATATGTGTCCTGTCCTACACTCTTGATACCCATCAATTTCTACCATGGCTAATCAAGAGATTATTAAATCACCTAAACATCAATGGAGCATTCTCATTTGCTTCCTTCAAGTTTTCTAGCATTCACCCACAACCAACACTACAACACTCACCCATTACTCACCACACCTGAACCAACAGCAACCAACACTCACACAACACTCCACACTTGCAAGCATGCTTCTCAACACCCTCTCAGTCTCAAACACGCCACAGAGAACTGGGACCTGCTGCACGACAAAGCCCAAGACCAATTTTTCCTCACTTAAACCTGGATGAAACCTGCATCAGCATCTTACATCGCCACAGCAATCCCTCTCAGCTACAATATCACCAGGCAAGGAAGACTTCACGAGCCCCAAGGCGGGATTACCATAATCCACAAGAACATCATCAATTGTACCACCTCCGTGGACACGACTTCCTCCAACATGGAACACCAGTCATTCAAGCTCCCCGTCACACCCAACTTCTTTGTAAGAGGCACTCTCATCTACAGAGCACTGGCACCACCTCCAACTTTACCGACATCATCACGCACTTCATATCATCACTTACCCTCAATGCTAGCAATTACATTCTACTCTGAGATCTGAACTTTCATCTAGAAGACCATGCAGAACCCAACTCAAAATCACTCATTGAAGACCTTGGAAGAACGAGTGAAGTGATCTACCCACGTCGCTGGACACCTCTTGTTCCCTATTTTGACCACCTTCGACAACATCAGAGTCATTTAGACCACAATAGTCCCCTGTATAGTCCCACATCATCATCAGCATCCCACTCAGGGACCAATTCACATGCATCACTGCCGGAGCAGCCTGCCAAAACTGGAACAGCATCACTGACAAGGATTGGAACACAACTCTTAACACCCATGACTCGAACAAAACAACAACCCCAGAGTGACTTAAGAAATTCAACAATTAGATTATCTCCCGCACCATCTCCCTTATGCCCTAAAAACAAGATATTTACCCCCGGTTCGTTGTTTCAAAGAGGAACATAGAATGATGAATCATCATTGTGAACAACTGGAGCACAAATTGAGAATGAACCTAGACAACACAACCAGGAGCACATTCTAATCTGCCCTAAACACTACTTCCAAATGATTCAGACCACCAAATGCACTGCTCCGGCTGACTGCATCTATCCCAGCACCAACAGAAGCAAAGAAATATTCACCATTGTGAAGGATTTCACATCACCAGCTACTGCTTCCAACTCCATCACCCCCTTGCAGCACCTCTGCAACAATCTCTCCCCATTCTTCAGCAACATAATCACCATAATTTACAGCAAGTTTTACCCGCAACTGGACCCAACAAACATCACTAAATACCTCCCATCTTATCCAAGAATTCAAAGCTAGCCACATGACCCGTCATCACCCCAGAAAAAAACCTATGACACAATGAATTCGATCCACTCAAGAGCACCGTCAGACACCTGCCCCCACCATGTCGGCTTCAGAGTACTCTAACCCATCAACACCATGCTCACAACCATTCTGAAAGTCTCCACCTCTTCTGTTACTTTCCCAGATGCTTGGAAACATAGAACTGTCCTCCCTTTGCAGTAGAGAGGCCCTCTGTAGACTCTTTAATGCTCGCCAACTACAGAACAATCTCCCTTATACCATTCCTGGTTAAGGTCTTAGAAGAAATCTTCAACAGACACTGCATTGAATACCTCAAAGATCACCAACTCCTCAACACCAATCAGTGATGTTTCAAATCAAACCACATCAAAGAAACTCCCCTCATTGCTGCCATAGATGACATACATATGATTCTGGGTAGCAGAGATATGGCGGCCCTTATTCCCATTTTCCTCTCCAGAGCATTTGGTATGGTATCCCACTCCATCCTTATCCAACAAATACACAACATTGATACTCAGACATGCACTCCAATGGAGCTTCTCCTTCCTGACTGGATGGACACAGTCAGTCTGCCTGGCACCAAACACGTCAGACAACCATGACATTATCTGTGGAAATCTGCAAGGATTCTTCCTGAGGCTGGCCCTCTTCAATGTATACATGATCGCTCCTCCCAGCATCATTCGTTCTCATGACATCAATGTCCTCTCCTACGCCAATGACATCCAGTACACAGATTACATTAATTACCTGCATGATTGAAAGCACCTAAATGAAGACCAAGGCCCAGATTTATCAAGGTTTGCGTTGCCCTTGTGCCACACAAGTCCATAAGGTAGATTTACTACGCCACGTAGTGCCACCTTGCAATGCTTACTAAATCTGGAGTAACATAAGGCAGTGCAAGTCACTGCCTTGAGTTACTCTGTGTTGGGAAGGTGTTCCATGGGTGAAGCGTGTGTGTTCTCATGCATCTACCTATGGTGTTTAGTGCATTCCCAGATGTACTAAGACTTGTAAACCTGAGAATGTGTTAAAAAAGAACACCTTCCCAACATTTGCATAGTAAAGAGAAATGTGTTTATTTCTCCTCATTATTTTTTCTTTCTATGTATGCTGCATTCCACAATACAAACTCAACAGCTTTAACAACAAGCTTGACTTGACCGTCCAAGTCAATGTTGTAACCACCTCATGCTGCTTCCATTACCTGAAGATGCTAAGGGAGGTTTCAAAGTGACTTCCAATATGGACAGGGAAAACTGTCAAGCAAACCTTGTTCACAAGCAAGCTGGACTTCTTGTACACCCTCTTTTCTGGGTTTGTGAAAAAAACTCACCAGAATGCTGCAGACCATTCAGAACTTGGAGGCCCAAATCACTCTTTTCTTCCCATGCCACACTTACATCATACCACACCTGAAAGAGATCCACTGGCTACCCATAAACAAACAAGCACAATTCAAACTCCTCACCCACATTTTTAGGTACTGACCAAGCATACCTCAACAATCACATCTGATTTCACAAACCTTTCAGATACAGCCGCTCATCTGGACTCCTATTTGCACACATCCCTTGCATGCAGAAAACCAGATCTGGAAGTCAAGCCTTCTCCTACAGTGTTCCGAAAGAGTGGAACAACCTCCCTCTTCACATAAGAATCTACTCCCCAATTCTTGAATTCTGCAAGAAGCTGAAGACCTGACTTTTCAAGTTGTCCACTAGGCTTTAGATTTGTCTAGGCTCACAACTGCACAGTACTAGCATAACCTTAGTGGTGAAAATAAGCTCGACAAATCTGAATAAGACAACATGACATTGTACAGTAAATTTGCCCCTAACCATGTCCTGTTGCCTCATGATGCTCTAAAGTTCTAAAAAATAAACTACTAACAGAACTAACTTCAGAAAATAACCGCTGGACAGACATTCTGGAAGGGAACAGGACTTACTGGGCATCGACTTTGAGGGACTCATTGAGTAATACTTTTGTTTTAAAAACAATTCCAATATTAATTAATTACTTTTTTCAAGCAGCCTGATCACAGGTAAACAAAACTGAAAAAAACACCTAAGGAAGTTGTGGTATCTCCCTCCTCTGTCTTCCCCCGGCGGCTACGCGTGTGATGGTTGCTGCTCGCGGTGACATCACTTAGAATGTCACCGCGACCAGCGTTCCAAGGCGAGCGCCGGGGACACTCTGAGGCGACAGCTGCGAGGAAGGCTGTGGTTGAGGTCACAGGAGTTCGTCCTTCAAATAAACCTTGTAGTTCATTCACCACCCTGTGTGCTGTATGTTTCTTTGGTGAATGTCGCACTGGCGACGAGGGTCAAGAGCCTGTGACCTCAACACGCCAAGAAGTATGCGGTCGGAAGAAGATTATCGGCGAAGCAGTAACTGACTTGAGGAACTCAGCCGTAGGAAGAAAAGGAAACAACAGCTGCTGACGTTGGAAAAGGAAAAGAAACGAGTCGAATTGAAACCCATACACGAAGTGCCGGCGATGAGAGGAAAGACTCAAGGGAAGAACGCGTGACGAGAATACTTGAGGTGAGGTGTGTCAAGCCTTCCGCCGCGTTCGTGTGGCGAGCCCCGACATCAGCGGCTCACTAGGTGAGGAATCTCCCTGTTCTGTCTGAGCCTGTCAGCGGACGATTTTAGCGCCGCCAGTGCTGAACTGTAAGCGTAAGCCTGGCGTGTTGCTCCCAGCCCCCGAAAGAAATTTTCACCGCGCGCCCCTTTCACTAATGACTGAGCAGCATCGTGTAGACGTCGCAGAGACGTGTGAGGACTGTCCCACAGGGCTGCGCGAGGTGTGGAAATTAGCGAAGCGGAGGGATTATCGTCCCTATTTAACAAGGCGTTTGGCTGCTGAAAGGGGTTGACCTGCCGGCGCTATGAGGAAGGAAAGAGCGCTTGGGTTATTTTAAGATCGTGACGGAGACACCTATTGGAGTGCGTAGTGAGAGGAAAAAAAGAGCACAGGAGTGCAGCGTGAGGGTGCTCTTATAAAGATTAACGCCACATCCCTGCATGACTGGGGGTTGATCTGCCAGCGCAGCGTTAGAAGCCGAGAAACTCAAGGAAAGACTACGTGGTGTGTTGACTCTTCTGGAGCACTACGTTGGGAACAACCTGGATTGTGCACAGGTCCTGTGTTGAAGTGTTTCATCCTTGTGCACCCTTTGGTTTTTGGGTTTTGGTTTTCAAATTGCCATCTCTGGTAGCCAAAGCCAGGTCATATTGACTTGAGGGCGTAGCATAGTGGTGTGCGCCTCAGTATTGTAGCAGTCCTCTGCCTCCTCTGTGACCTACCAGCACTGGAAGCATCAAGGGTAATTTGCACGAGGAAGTTTGTGCTCTACCAGTGTTTTCCTCCAGATCTTTTCCCTGCACTTGTGAGGGTTTTTACAAACTGTGCCCCGTGGAGCAGTTGAAGGGAAAGAACTTTGGGGGAACTGTATCACCCTTAAGAGAGATGTCCTGGATGTGTTGAGTGACTGCACCAAGAAAACTTAAGTGTTTTATAACCCTTTTTGGTTTTTCATAAAAAAAAAAAAAAAAAAAAAACTTTCAATTGAACATTGAAATTGTTAAGGGCGGGTTTCATTTACATAGTTTTGAGTAAGTTTCTCTCTGTCTATTGTGCAGCAAACATGCAAAGTGTGACCCCCCCACCTTTTTTCTTAACAAGCCCAGGTGATCCCACCATCCTGTGGAAAAAATGGAAAAAAGTATTCCTTAACTATGCTACTGATTGTGGGCCCAACCTAGGACTAGAAAGGAAGGTTGCATTGTTGGCATATTACTTGGGCGCAGAGGGAGAAGAAGTTCTAGATCACCTCCCAGAATTAGGGGCACAGGAAGCTAGGGGTCTCAATGAGTTTGAGATTAGTCTAAAGAAGTTAGATTTACACTACCTCCCCAAGACCAGCACGATTATGGAGAGGTACCATTTTGGTAAGTGGGCACAAAAAGATGGTGAATCTATAGAGGATTTTGTGTCTGAGTTAAGGAAGTTAGCTGCTACGTGTAAGTTTGGGGGAGCGAGTGAAGAGAGAATCAGGGACCAGTTCGTTTTGACCTGCAGGATGGAGCGAGTGCGAGAGGAGCTTTGGCTTAAAGATGACCCGCCACTGAGGGAAGTTCTCATTATAGCCAAGCAGGTAGAGCACATGTTGCAGTGTGTCCAGGAGATTAAGCAAGACGCAGGGGAGAAAAAGAACGATGACAAGGCCAATGTAAGTGAGGTGGTGACCGAATGTGAGACTGTGTCTGTAGTAAGGGGTCAAAAAGCAGTGGGCAAAGAGCAGAAGGAAAGTAGACCGGGAGGGTCATACAAAGGTACCTGCTATAGGTGTGGGAAACAGGGTCACCTATCCAATGACAAAGAGTGTCCCGCCCTCAGGTTCACGTGCAATAAGTGTGGCAAGAAGGGCCATTTCAAGCAATTTTGCAAGAGTGGGCAGGGGGCCAGTAGACAGAATAGAGACAGAACGAATGTGGTGAGCGACGAGTTTGTCGTGCAAGTAACAGAGTTGAAGGCGCCAGGCCCCAGTAACCACTTATGCAAAGAAGTTACAGCGCAGATTGAAGAAGAACAAGTAGATAGTCCTAAAGACACCATAAAAGTTGGGAATGTTGACCTAGATGCATTGTTTGACTCGTGTTCTAGAATAACTATCATTAATGCCAAGGAGTTCTCACGTGTATCCAAGGGCAAGATAGTTTTGAGGAAGTTAGACCTTAGACCAGGAGGGTATGCAGGGCGCCCCATCTCCATGAAAGGATACTTCTTGAGCAAAATTCAGTACAGAAACAGGTCTACAGTGTCAAAAGTATATGTGTCCACAGTAGGTGACAACATTTTGGGGTGGCGTGCTCAAAAGGGGTTAGGAGTGTACCTCAATCCCAACAGCAATCCCCAGATTTTGATACAGGAGATACAGGAGGGTGAGGCTAACATCACAAGAGAATTCGAGGAGGTGTTTAGGGAAGAGCTTGGGTGTTTGAGGAATTACAGTCACAAAATCAAATTGAAGGAGGATGCCAAGCCTGTTGTGGCAAAAGTCAGAAAACTCCCCATAGCCATTCAGGAGGAAGTCAGATTGGAACTGGAGAAACTGTGCAAGGCTGGAGTGATCGAACCTGTGGAAGCGACCGAATGGTTGGCGCCCATCGTGGCAGCGAAGAAAAAGGATGGGTCAGTCCGGCTCTGCATTGATTTGAGGGCACTCAACAAAGAGGTCGTCGTTGACCGGTACCCCTTGCCAAACATCACCCAAATGATGAGCATGCTGGAGGGTGCAAAGGTGTTTTCCACCCTCGATCTCACCTCGGCCTATTTCCAGATAAAACTTCACGAAGAATCTCAGGAACTTACTGCTTTTGTGACACCCATGGGTGCCTACAAGTTCAAAAGGATGCCTTTCGGTCTAGTCTCGGCGGCTGCCGTTTTCCAAAGAATCATGGGCAACATCCTGAAGGGCATCCCTGGCGTCATGTGTTACCAGGATGACGTGTTAGTCTTCGCTAAGAACCAAGCAGATCACGATGAGAGACTGAGATGTGTGCTGAGGAGGTTTTTGTCCCAGGGTCTTACTGTGAAGAAGAACAAATGTGTTTTTGGCTGTGCCGAGTTGGATTTCCTGGGTCACAAGATTACTGCAGAAGGCATACGTCCCAAGATCGAGCTGCAGAACACCATTGTGAACCTTTCACCCCCCAAAAGCAAAGACGAGATCAAATCATTCATGGGGATGTTGGAGTTTTATGGAAAGTTCATTAGGAACTTAGCAGGCAGGACGTACGCCATCAGGCTGTTGCTGAAGAAAGAATGTGAATTCAAATGGAGCCAAGAATGCCAGAGCGAATTCGAGGATGTTAAGAGAGCTCTTGCGGAAGCCCCTAGTTTGAAGTCGTACATGCCCGGCCGGACAACAATCCTCACCACAGATGCTAGTGCTAAAGGGTTGGGAGCGGTTCTTACCCAGAAAGGTGTAGAAGGGGAAGAAACCGTGGCCTTTGCCTCAAGGTCACTCCAAAATTCTGAGAACAACTACTCAGTTATTGAAAAAGAGGCATTGGCGGTATCCTGGGCAGTAGGAAAATTTAGAGACTTCCTGTGGGGTACGCAGTTCACCCTCCGAACCGACCACAAACCGCTAGTAGAAGTGTTCAGCAAGAAGGGTTTGGATGCCATCTCCAGTAGGATAAGACGTTGGGTGGTCAGTCTCCAGGAGTACACATTCAAGGTCGAGTATGTCCCAGGAACACAAAACCTTGCAGCCGACTGCCTGTCCAGACTGGTCAATGATGTGGAAGCAAGCGAAAAGCAAGACAAAACCGATGAAGACGAAGAAGGATTCATGGTCGAGAATGTCTGCACCATCCAGAGGGCGTTGGGTGAAGAAACGTGGAGAAAGGCACAGGAAGAGGACAAAATCATAAAAGAGGTATGCAGAAGAGTGAAAGAGGGGTGGAAGCACGGGGACAAACGTGATGAAGACCTGCGGCCTTTCCAGGCTGTCAAGGACAAGTTGACCATCGTTGACGGATGCCTGTTCAGGGGAACAAGACTCATACCACCAGCTACGGTGAGAGACAACCTCATCGAGATAGCTCACGAAGGGCACTTAGGAATCACCAAGACCAAGCAAAGACTCAGAGAGAGCTATTGGTGGCCGAACATGGACCTGTACACGGAAAGAAGAATCAGGGAGTGCATCCCGTGCTGCAATAGCGACAAGGTCCTGAAACAACAGACACCACCCATGGTGTGTAGGCCGCCTCCGTCCGGACCATGGAACGAGTTGGCTTTGGACATCTTGGGCCCGATGACTGGGGAACTGCGGACACCCTATATTTTGGTGCTCGTGGATCTGTATTCTCGGTGGCCGGAGATTAAACTTGTCAGCGAAGTCACGACCAAGACCGTCATCGGGTTCTTGCAAGAAGTATTTATTCGTGAGGGGCTTCCCAGCAACATCCTCACTGACAACGGAGTGCAACTATGCTCAAGGGAGATGGAGGACTTCCTGGAAGAAAGAGGCATCAAGCACAAGCGATGCGCATTATACCACCCAGAAACCAATGGCATGGTCGAACGCTTTAACAAAACCATCAAGGAGAGCATCCAGCTGGCCAAAGCAAGTGGTATAAGTTGGAAAGAAGAGGTGTGGAGGCGTTTGGAAGCATACAGGTTCACGCCTCATCAGACGACGGGCGTCACTCCGTTCGAATTGCTCCGCGCCAGGACACCAAACACAAAACTTGCCCCGGGGTGGATGGAATGGCACAAGGGGTGGTCTGACCGTACTAAAGAAAAGGAAGGTGAGAGGAAACATGAACAAGCCATGAGGGTGAGGAAAGAAGGTTACAACCAACGCAAGGCCGCACGGGAGGTCGGTTTTAAGGTTGGAGACAACATCAAAATCAGAGCTCCCACAGGGAAAGCGAGTTGGTCAGAGTACAGCAGTCCCACAAAAATCACAAAACTATTCAAGAATGCGGTCAAGACACAAGAAGGAAAGATATGGAATCTAGGGAGAGTCGTAAAATACCACCCTCCTGTTGTAGTCCAAGATGGTGAAGGGGGGAGGAAGAGTGGTCAAGGACTAGATAGCAGCCTCGCCAGCAAGAGCCCGTCTGGTGTCCCTCTCCCAGGTCGCAGGCCCAACAGGAGAGTGATCAGGCCTCCTAGACACTTTGACCAATATGTAATGATGTAACTATTGCCATTCTGCCTAAAGAATGTTTCTCTCCAATTTTATTCCTTTGTTATTGTTCTATCCTATGTTTTCCATTTCTGCAGGGAAGGGGGATGTGTGGTATCTCCCTCCTCTGTCTTCCCCCGGCGGCTACGCGTGTGATGGTTGCTGCTCGCGGTGACATCACTTAGAATGTCACCGCGACCAGCGTTCCAAGGCGAGCGCCGGGGACACTCTGAGGCGACAGCTGCGAGGAAGGCTGTGGTTGAGGTCACAGGAGTTCGTACTTCAAATAAACCTTGTAGTTCATTCACCACCCTGTGTGCTGTATGTTTCTTTGGTGAATGTCGCAGAAGTGCTCAAATATCAAACAAAAAGGGGGGAAACATCCTTTACAACGCATCTTTTACAACGCTGTGCCTTTACGACGTACTTTTACAATGCAAACCATTACAACGCATTGCGCTGGGGGGCGCTCTAGGATAGGGAATACGTTTAATTTACTATCCAACACCTTCCCTAGTGTCCATGGGGACTGGAGTTGGAATAGTAAATTAAACTATTCACTATCCAGCACCCCAAAGCGCTATGCGTTGTAAAGGTTTGCGATGTAAAAACCGCGTTGTAAAGGCATGCGTGGTAAAAGCATAAGTTGTAACGTCATACATCCCAAAAAAGGCACTGAAAGTTCATTTTGTCAGGTATTCAGCCATGTTCATCACGCAAGTGTTGCTTCTTTAAATCCATTATGATACTGAAGACATAATATAGTATCCAAAATGATTAGATTTTATTCTTCATACATCAAAATCCATCCTACACGTTTAGTCCTTAGACAGACTTCATCATGGTTTAGGGTATTCTTGTACTTTCCTACTGAGAATAAAGGGATCGGAGAAATTATGTGGCCATGTGGTGAATTAATCCCAAGTGGATCCTACTCACAATTAAGTCAAGTTAACGTGATATTGTATACAAAGGTCCTCCTTCCTTGTGCGTTTCTGCTCCGATGTGAGCCTTGGACACAGGTGAGGCCAGATACTAAATCAGAGTAACCATGTGCCTTTAAATGCAGGGTCCGATCTGCCCCAGAAGTTAAAAAAAATATGTAAACTGTTATATCCTAGTAAAGAGTTCCAGAAGACTTGGATAGGTTATAGATGAAAAGTTTATTCTTCCTAGATGGTTGGATAGGTGTTCCAGTAGATATGTAATCAAAACCCCACCAGGAGCATCCTCTCTGCTGCTCAGCCCAGGATCCAACTGACACTCCCACTCCAAGCATACCAAACATTCCAATGACATCACATTCACACTAACATTCTATACTCCCTGGCTGAACAGCAGGGGCAGAGAAACAGGGAAGAGGTGAGGTAGAAACCTTAGATATAACAAAAACCTAGCATGCATCAGAGTAGAATACTCAATGTGTCAGCTTGAGAAAAATAAAATCCGGGATAAATGCCATCTCAACATTGCAATAGCTGGTAAATATCACCAATTCAAACATGCTGGGGAAATAAAGGGACTGCGTGCATTTATAGTTAAAAAGTGAATTCCTTTAAACATTATGCCACCTGCTATAATACATCTTTGTACAGCAGAAATCCGGAAACAAAAAAGTGCAGCCACATGCTACCTCCTCTGCCCTTACTTGCCTTCCAATGTCATGTTCTCGGGGAAATCCTCTTGGTGCCACAAAAGCAAGCTGGATCCTGCTTCCAAGTCTTTTCAGCCATCAGCAAACAGTCCTTCCATTAAGGGAGCCATGAACCCATGCAGGGTTGCTTTAAGCAAAAAGAGGAATAGAACACCTGTGCTTAATTGTACACGAATTTAAAGTGCTAAAGCCATCTTTCGGAGCTTCCTGTGTTAATTTTCAAAATGGGTGTTCCCTTAGATTCCTGTTTTTGCTTAAAATTCACATTTAAACTTATGCACCACATTTGAATTAATGCCAGTCATGCTCCTCCATAGACAGTCGTCATCTCACAACTTACCCCTTGGGGGCGTGGCTGAGCCGAGCAGCAAGATGGCCGCTCAATAAATTTGCTCTGCCGGCCAAATAATTAATCCAACATTATTCCTGACTATGGGGTCTACTTAGTAGGCGAAAATAACATATAATGCTTGCGGACGTGAGTCGTGAGCAGCCCAACAACCCAGCTGTGGATAGTAGAGTGTGACGGGCCTGGCGGAGGACTGCCTTGCGGCCTGTAATCCTAGGAACCACACAGCATGCTGTGCAGAGGATCCCTTAGGCTCTGGAAGGCGGCCCCGGTGTGCAACTAGTGGCGAAACCCACAGCAGCGACAACGACAGTTAGCAGTTCCCGCGGCTGGCAGACATCTCCCCACCGGCCCTGCCCGCGGTGCGAGCCACACAAGAGATAGTGGCGGGCCAGGTGCCGTCACAGCGAGGTTATCAGCAAGCACTGCAGCAACAGATTCTCGCACCACTGCAATTGGGAAGCGGCTCCACATGCAGAACCCTCGGTCATCGAACATACTAATAAAGTACGCAGCTGCCCGTATCCTGAAGCGTGAGGAGTGGGCAGAAGCCGGCCATGGCAGGTAAGTGTACGCCATCTTGGATTGGCATACCGTGCTGTGTAGAAGGAACGCGATTGGGGAGCAATAGCCTGTGGCTGATCCGGAAACAAAAGCATGCGGCGCCCGACATTATGCCAAGAGAAAACTCTGCAAGCCCAGGCGGCGACAGGCTTGGTCAGCGATGTAAGGACTATATCGGAAGACAAGACGCACTAAGCAAGACCTGTTGAGCGCCACAGAGGTGGGTTAGAGGTCTCCCCTGCAGCTAGGATAAAACCCTGCCAGACACAACCCAGGCCGGACACAGGGCCCTTGGTGAAGGGAACAGCGCGTGGGAAGCTTAGTTCTGCAAATACCTGCGTGTGGAGGAGCTTAATAGGACTCACAAGATTTGATTTGATTTGAGGATTTATGAAGCGCAGCAGTCACCCAAGGGCATCAAGGTGCTAGAGACCAGCCGCCCATACCCAGGAATTTAGAGTGGGCGCAACGCTTCGGCAAGATGCTAGACCGTAAAGAGACAAGTTGTAGGAGCCTTTCTAAAGGGGAGCAGAATGGAGATGGATCTAAGAGCAAAGAGCAGGGAGTTCCAGAGCTTACTAGCTGCCACCGAGAAAGCTCTGTCCCCCCATTTCTTCTTCTACGATCTAGGTACCACCAGTTGCATTTGAAGCGAGGAGCGCAATGATCTGGTAGAGTAATGCCACTTGAACATAGTCTTCAATCTTGATGGATAGGAAGCCTGCAATGACTTATGGACCATACAGAGTGTTTTGAAGCTAATGCTTTGTTCAATGGGGAGCCAGTGCAGGACCTCCAGTCCCTTCCTGGCAGCTTGTTTCCTAGGAATGTCCAAAATGAGTCTTGCTCAGGATTACCTCCTACTGAGGCAGGAATCCACCCGAATGATTCCTGGCAAGATTGTCTGAGAAAACAGCAGCAGCACCGGCAGGGTTGGATAGGCCAAAACCAGCTCAAAGTAATTCGGTGGAAGACGACAGTTGGGTTGCTAAAGCAGGCCATACACCACACAAACACCTCGAACATTGTGAACTGGGGAACCAGATTAGAGGGCAACCGCCCTAATACGATGGAGCTGGTGCATATAAACAAGCCTACAGCTCTTTGTATCAGTCGGCAAAATGAGGAAAAGCAATACCAAGCAAATTAAACTACCATTTGCAGGGGTGTGGAATTTATCAAAATATCTACTGGTCCATGGGGCAGGTTGCTTCATAAATCTACTTGTCCTGTAACAAAATCCACTTGTCCCTTTGGTGCCATGTAATGCTACCACAATTGATGGCATCAATCTAATTATATAAGAGCTCTTATATAGCCTCTCGGATTATGCCAGAGCATTTCCCATAGTAGTGTTTGAATAACAGTAATCATTTTATGTTGCCAAGTTTCCGCAGCTCCACATACTGGGACTGAAGATGGTGGTAAGCAGTAGTTTCAGGCTTGGAATGCCCTATTGCGTCTGTGCAAACCAACTAACTTGCATGTTTTAGGGTTTTCAACAAATCTTCTCTAATCTTTCCCATACTGAGAAATGTTGGAAATTTACTCCTGAGAGTGGCAAACGTAAACCTTCTTTCAGAGTTGGGAAAAAAGAAGTTAGAGGGAAAATGAACTTTCAAACATCCAGGTTTTCACATGAGCAAATCTACACATGCATATTTGCTCATGCTAAAATGCAGTTCACAAATATTTCGTAAAAGTACAATTTCTTGCCCTACTAATGGAAATTCTTGTGAATTCACTCCAGTACATACCCCGTGAATTCACGAAAGCCATATACCAAAGGTGCACTTTTGAGACTTACTTTAATAATTAGGCCCCTAATTTGGTCTGGCGTTAACCATGACCTTTTATGTTTATTAAAATTCTCTCACTGTGAATCGGCTGGCTTCACTGTGAGTGACAACATTCTGCTCTTTCACAGGGAGCAAATCGGTACACAAAGTAGTTTTGTTCAGTGCCAGTAACTAACTAATGTGGCAGTGTGTGCATTTTTGAGACCAAAAACAATTTTTTGCGTTTCCCAATGTTTGTTATAATGGTGAGGGCCCGGCAGCTCTCACATCAATAAGGTTTTACAAAAGCCATGCCAAAACAAGTCACGCAATGCCAAAACTAAAAAGCTGACCACCAATGTCAGACCTACTGGCTTTGCCAAGACTTGTTTATTTTTGTTTCCCATAATTTTATTGAAACTGGTTACAAAAATTTTCCAATATGAATATTTTTTGAGTAAATACTAGCATGCATCAACACATTTTACTAAATGATGCTGCAAAGAAATGGTACCTGAAATTTTACAGTAGTTTAGCAAAATGTTATTTCCCTACTTTCATTTTTTAGGAACATTTTATATTGAAAGCAAAGAAACATTAATCTTTCTTTCAAGCTTCTGCAACTATTTGCATCTAATCAGAGAGCATTCTGTGAGCATCATGCATAGCCTCATGTTGCTAAACTTTGAAACCGTGTGTACACATTTTTATACTGTAACTACTGTCAGTAGTGCAGTCAGAACCTACACTTACTGAGAGCGCTCACAATAGTAATAAAGGCTTTCAATTTCAATTAATGAACCATAAATGCAAGTTTACCCAGCACTAACACATGCACACAAATATTAACTTAACTGCAGGCAGTGCCCTTCGCTGATCCTTAAGGTGGTACTGCAAACTGCCAGCCAAAGGGTTTGTGCTGCAGGGGGTTGGGCCTACTTGTCCCAAGGACAAAATACAAATGAAAACTTGTTGCCCCTGACCCCAAACAATATGTCCTGGGCGTCGGGCTATAGGAATTCCACATCCCTGCATTTGATTATAAAAGACTCACCTGTACAACAGATACAAGATCTGAACAAAAAGCTGAAACAAGCCCCAGGGAAATCCTGAGAGACAAGAAGATGACCTATGCAATATACTGTTATAAGTAAAGACAAGCTTTAAAGCGATTGACACCAAACTTGATAAACTAACTACCCAACTGGACCATGTGCGTAAGCGGGTGGACTCGCATTACAATCGCCTTGACAATCTTGAAAATAGGGCATCAGACACACACGACTACCAAGTCGAATCCACAGAACATTTACTTCAAAAGGAAAAAGTCTTGCATATAATCAATGTGAAAAATGAAGATTTAGAGTCTTGCTCTTGATGGAATAATATTCTAATTACGGGCATACTTGAGACTACGGCAATTCTGAAAATGGAGCCCTATGTGGAAGGATTGCTCCCTGGGATGTTTATTGTCGAGAGAGCACATCGTGCACTGGCCCCCAGACCTCCGGAAAGAGCCACTCCTCGTCCGATACTGGCTAAGATCTTGACCTACAGAGACAGGGACACAATTTTAAGATTAGCCCTGGAAAAAGGTAATGTCACACACTAAGAGAACAACATATTGTTCTACCCAGACTTTATACCCACGGTCCAGGCAACCTGCTGTGAATTCATGTCGGCAAACAGCTCCTGCAGCAGGCCGGAGTTTCATATGCAATTCTCTACCCTACAAAGCTGAAGATAATACAAAAGGGCTCTGCGCATTGCTTTACAGATGCTAAATCGGCCCTCAAATTTGCTAAACACATTAGCAAATCAAAAAGCTCCCCTTCCCGAGCCCAACGAGAAGCAAGCAAAGCTGCACTGAGTGACAACGATTAAGAACTGGGAAGCGAGCTGCACCAGATAAGATATATGTATAACAGTTTAAAAATGGAAGCGGGGATGTGGGAGGTAAATTGGGTGCGTTGTGTTCAATAAGAGAAGGCTCTCTAGCTTATATACAAGTTCGCACAAAATAGACCAACTTAGACACATAGGCATTACTTGATAATTCGGCCACCTGCCAATCGGCAGGTTAGTAAGCTGGTGACCCCATGCCCCAGTGAGATCTCCCACGGAATTTTACTTCTGCTAGTAAGGTAATTTGTTACAAGGGTGAAAGGGTGGATTTAAATACACAACCTGATTAGGGGGTTGGTGTGGGTGGAGCGGAGGGGTGGGAAACTGTTTTATATGTTTGGAAGCAGACAATAACAACCACACTATTTAATGACACACAGGAGACAACGGAGACATATGAAGCACATACCAGGTCCACCCTCAGAGCAAATCTAATAAAACCAACACCATACCATGCCGGTTGGGGATGGGGAAGCCCTACAGGACATGATGCAATGTAATAACCCTATGGGCCCATTAACGAGATGACGGCATACACATTCATAACCTGGAACATACAGGGGCTCAACAATCTTTGGAAAGCCCGCCTAATGTATGTTTATCTTGCTAGATACAACATAGACATATGTTTCCTGCAAGAAACACATCTAAAAAGCATAGACTCAAATAAACTGCGCCATAAGCGATGGGGAGAGACCTACTCTGCCATATACTCCAACTACGTGAAAGGAGTTGCCTTTTTAATTCGAAGTGGTGTTGAGTGGGTAACACATCAGACGCAGATCGACTCAGAGATACGTTATAATACAAGTCACACTTGGAGACATCAATATAACAATGGTGGCAATCAATGGGCCAAACACGGACTCCCCTGTCTTTTTTAATGACGCATGGGCCAGAGCTGTTACTCTTGGGGGACACCATTATATAGGGAGGCGACTTTATTATCATATTGAGCGATCTAGTCAAGAGAGAGGGCACGTCCTGTAACCTACACCCCAAAGCTAGCAGAACACTATGCACGATTATTTCAGACAATCATCTTGTTGACATTTGGCGACAGTAGAATGGCAGCAGAAGTGAGGGCACATGTATATCTGCACGGCGCAACTCCTGGTCCTGGTTAGATTTCTAGTAGGTATCAGGAGACGTAGCGTCCTGGTCAGAATATATTATGCATATGCCCAAAACCCTCTCAGATCATGCTCCATGCCTCTTAAAGGTGAGGACCCCTATAGCACCGAGACATGAATTTACTTGGAGACTACTCTCACATGCTTTATTAGATGCAGCATTCAAGGAGGAAATACGAAGTGGCATAATTGAGTACTGTACTTTAAATCAAGGCTCAGTATCTTCCTATTCCACATTATGTGAAGCATTCAAAGTGGTCATTAGGGGAAAATGCATTTCCAGACAAGCGGGGGCCTGAAATCTATCAGACAGACAATCAAGAAGTTAGAATCGAACATACGTGAATGTGAGCTCAAGTACTTTGAAACAAACAACTCAGCCCTTCTCGCGCCTATAAGGGGAAAGATGTCAGGATTTGAAGATGAAGCCAAAAGAGAATTAAACTTCATGGGGAAATATGCATCTGCTAAAATATAGGGGGAGGGAGACAGGCCGGGTAAAACTCTTGCCAACACCCTCAAACCTTCACCCAGTGCACAATACATAAATTAGATACTTGATGAGGAAGGCACTGCAGTCAGGGGATCACATGAGATTCTTGAGCACATAACCAAATTCTATGCCACGCTGTGCACCTCTAAGGCCCCTAACATAGGGGACAAGTTAACCACATATTTAGACTAACTAGAACTACCATGGCTCAGCAGGTACACAGGGAATATCTAGATGAACCATTCACCAAGGAAGATAACATACAGGTCATAAATAGCCTTCCAAGGGATAAAGCTGCGGGACTGGATGGGCTGACAACGTCATTTTACAAATGCTATGCTATCATTCTCGCACACCCCCTCATGGACATGTATTAAGAGTTGTTACAAAATGGAATCCTCCCTACCACAACTAGGGAAGTAGTAATACTAACACTCCTCAAACCAGGGAAAGCACCAAATCAATGTGACTCCTACCGACCCCTTTCTCTTATTAACATTGACAATAAGATCTATGCAAAATTGCTTGCAAATAGATTACTACTTCCCCTTAATGCCAGACCAGACCAATCGTGGTTTATACACAGCAGATCTACGGCGCACAATCTTCGCACCTTCTTCGCGTTGCTGCACTATCTCAAACCCCAGACACCAGCAGTGGCAGCACTTTTGGTCACAACTAAGGCATTTGATTAGCTGGAATGGCAAAATCACTTCACTGTAGTTGGCAGACAAGGACTAGCCCTCCGTTCATTAAGCAGATCAAACTATTATACTCTCAGCCAACAGTCCAACTGCGCATAAATGGACTAATCTCGCCCTCATTTGACATCACCCGTGGCACCAGGCAGGGATGTCCCTTGTCACCCCTCCTCTTTGCCATAGCCATGGAGCCATTTGCGTATAGAATTAGACAGCGCCACAAGACGAGGGGGCTGGAATTTTCTACGCTAGTCTTAACAATATCACTTAATGCAGATGGCATCACACTATATATTAAGAAGCCTGAGGAGAACTTGAACCGAGTGCTTTGGGAAATTACTAAATTTGGGGGACTATCAGGCATACAAATTAATTGGGCTAAGTCCATACTCATGCCACTCACAGACTCGACTTGTCCATTCGACGCAGAATATCCAATATCCAAGGCTAGTGGTCCTGTCAAATACCTAGGAATATGGCTGAGCCGTGACATACAGGAACTATGGGACACGAACTATAGACAGGTGGTCACATGGTTGGAGGAGAAAATAGACATTTGGGCTAAACTCCCAATATCCCTAGATGGTAGAATAGCTATAGTCAAAATGATTGTCCTTACGAAACTATTCTATCTATTCTTAAATCTTCCACTGCCATTAACCCAAACATTACTTAAGAGGCTAAGATCGTTAATGATCACGTTAATATGCTCGGTCAAACAGGCACGCATCTCGTGAGAGGTGCTCACCTTCCCCTTACGTCGGGTGGGATGGGCGCGCCGTACATTAAACTATATGCATACTGCGCTCAGGCGCAGTTTTGATATCATTGGCTGTATTCAACACCGTTCCTGCCCCATCTGACAGTGGAAGCTGACAAAGATGCCCCAAGACCCTTAAAGGTGAGCGTGTATCAAACACTCAAGTGGAGCAACACCGAAATAAGTACAAATGAAACTGCTCTGGGCTTGGGACAAGCTACGTATCAGAGCGGGACACCCAATTTTATATGCACCTTCCATTCCACTTGCACGGAATCCACAGCTGCCCTTTTTAGAAGACAGAGGTAATGTTAAGAGAGCCCTCAAACTAGGCCTAAACACTTTTGCCAACCTCTACCCTGGAGATACTTTCCTAACACCTCCTCCGCCTAGTCAAGATACGTCCTCCAGAACCTCAGACTTATTATTCTACTGTAGTATGAGAGAAACGTGCCGAAAGATCCATAGTACATTTCCAAACCCTCCACCCACTTTGGCCCTCAAACAAATGCTGCTTATTGATTCTCCAGGTAAACTTATCACTAGATTGTACAACACAATGCAAAAGTCAGCCCCAGTGACAAAGGTTAATGTGCTAGAGGGATGGAACCCGGAACTAGAGGTCCCTATAACTGAGGCCCAATGGAACATTTGCTGTGGCCAACTAGAAGCACTCTCCCCCAACTACAAACTAAGAAAAATACACTTTAAAGTCCTAAATTGCGTTTATAGAACCCCCAATCCAACTTCATCGAATGGGACTCCATGCGGAAGCGAATTGTTTGAGATGTGGCACACAGCAGACCTCCTTTCTACACATTGCCTGGGGCTGCCGAAAAGATAGCCTCCTATTGGTTTGAGATGTTTCAAACGATTAGCAGAATACTAGTGGAAAATATAGAACCAACACCCATTATGGGGATACTGGGTTACGTTAAATATGCCCCTACAGCAAATAGATGTCTTCTAGTCATGCTCTTCCTCCTGGCGAAACACAGAGTGGCCATGCACTGGGAACAATCAACTGCCCCTACGATCAACAACTGGGTAGTAGATACCACATTCTGTCAAGACCAACTAGGTATATTTGCGAATTGATGCCCATCACGTCCTGAACCAAAGATATATGGGGACCCTTCCAAACCTGGCTTGCGACCTACAATGCCAATCAGAACCCAACACAGTCACCCACACACACATCTGTGTACATCACTGATGTGGACAGAGATTTATACAACACTGAAAGAGTTAGCTTCACCTGTTCATAGCCTCCCAGGGAGGTACATATGTCATGCCATATTGACCTGGTAGATAAACGCTTAGAATTCAAAGATATGTGTGGACCTTGGGAATTCGGTAATGTCTACTGTATTAACACAAATAATTTGTCGTGCTTTCTTGAGTTCTGTTGTTATTGTTGATGTTGCAGTAAATGAAACTCGCATGGTATATTTACCTGACAAAATGCTATGTACAAGATGTGTGTAATAACTTCAAATGCCAGTAAACAAAAATAATTAAAAAAAGCTATAAATTACTCCTTCTTCATGCACTAGCTACATCATTAGATATTACACATGGTTTAGCATGTGAAATAATTGCATTAATTTAAAAACCTACGACATCTGAAATCATATTACATGCCAGAACACAGTAAATGTAAATGTAAATGTACAGGAATTTATATAGCGCAAATCACTAACCGGTCTCTAAGCGCTTGCTTAGGGAACCCGTCCTGGTATTCCCCTGTGAGATAACCCCGACAGGGTATCCACAAGGTGAAAGCCAGGCATCCCGCCGCGAGGGGCCATTGTGGAGATTAAGCAAGCTATTGCCCAGAGTCGCAGAGTGTGAACCCGTGAATCGAGTAGGCACCGGAGCGAGAATTGTCGGGTCCATGGACATTTTAGGACTCAAGACCCCGCCGAGTCGGGAATTGAACCCTGGTCCTGGGCTGACCTCTGCTTCCAGGTCTGCCTCCTCTAACCAGTGAGCCACACTTCTCCAAGTGCATGGTACAGTGTACACGCAGCCAACCCAACGCTGCGCATAGCCTTTAATTACTTGTCACATAGGATTAGCCACGCCCTGCATCCAAATTCCCACAGATAGCCGCCTGCAGGCAGTCAACCCCAAGCTGCACACCGCATTTGGCCATGATCACCAGGTGGTTGGTCATGGGCTTGATATAACGCCAGGCTCTGTGGCCAGACCACCATCAGGCTACTAACCTCACAACGTGCACAGACTTTCGGGTGCACAGCATAAGGACATATATATCAAGGTGGAGTGGGGCATTGAGCCATCCTTCTTCAGCCTTAATAGGCTGTCGAAACCACATCCCCAGGGCAAGTACAATAAAAAGCGGAGGAGGCCGCCCTCCTCCCTGAGTCTTCTGATGCCTCGAGGGCCCCTTCTTCTGCAGCCGTGCTTTTTTCTTAAAGGAGAGGGGGCCACCTCCCCAAGTTTATTTTGACCCTTGGACCCACATTATTTAAAGGTGGGTGCCCTGGCACCCTGGGCACCCTGGGCACCTAACAAGCACACGTTGGGGAATGTGGGGAGTCAAAGGTCTCCGTGGCCACAGCTGTCTTAGTGCATGTTATAGATGCTGGCATTGCACCCTGTTAGATTTGAGTGTATCTAGTTAGCAGAGGTTTGACCTTTGACCAAAGAGGGACCCTTGCGTCTAGTCAGGGTAAGGGAGTACACTCCTAAAATAAGCCCTGCTCATCCCCTTTGTAGGTTGGCACGAGCAGACAGGCTTATCTCAGAGGCAGTGTGTAAAGCATTTGTGAACACATACAGTAAACCAGTGACAACACTACAGATAGACACCACACAAGTTGTAGTATAAAAATAGGTATTTTTATATAGACTTAACACAGGACCCCAAACGACAAAAGTCCACAATGCTGTACTTTAAAAATTGTAAAATTAGCTTAGTTCTCTTTAGATGGTAATTGCGACACTTTGAGTTCAATGTACCTTTGGATGCGTAACGCTATACAACAAACATGTTGTAGGGAAGGTGATGCGTAACACTATACAACAAAAATGTTGCCGGGGAGGTGATGCGTTGGTTCCTTACACACAAGAATGGTGATGCATCGGGTCCCTACTGATGTGTAGGGGATACGCCGGTTCTTCTAACGTAGGGAGATAATACATTGGTTTCTTACTGTGCTTCCATAACGATGCGACCAGCAGCGCCGCGATACAATGAAGATTGATGCAATGAAACAAAAATTGCCTCTTCTCCTTGATGTGACACAATGTGTGCACTCTCGACGCTGTGTGGTGACTCAACAATTCTTCTGAGCCGTGACAGGCCCTGCGACAAGCTTCTCCAGTGATGCGACAGCATCTGATGCGACAGTGACCCTCTTCTCCGGTGTTGCGAGACGCTTCGGCGATGCGATGCGACATCTGCAGCGGCGACACCCTCCTTCAGTGATGCGGTGACAGCGGCTGCGGCTGCGGCGACATGCTTCCCGAAGATGAGATGGCATCTGGTGCGACGGCGAGACTCTTCTCCAGCGATGTGAGGCGCTTCTGTGAGGCGCTTTTGTGAGGCAAAGAGACAGCGGCAGCGCACACCCTTCTTCAGAAATGCGATGACAAAGGCTGCAGAGGCAACACGCTTCTTGTTCGTGAGTCGCGCTTCCAGCTCCTTGCGACATGCAGTCCCTCAGAAAGCCCAACACAAATGCAGGCACTTCCAAAGAACGCTTGGGGAGCTGTTTGGTGAAGTCTGTTGTCCCTGAGACTTCAGCAGGAGGAAAGTTCAATCTCAAGCCCTTAGAGATCCTTTACAAATACAATGAAGGTAGCACAAAGTCCTTTCTCCTTTCTTTGGTAGTCAGGTAACCACTGCAGGCCAATCCCCCAGACAGCACTCAGCTTAGGGATAGTCTCTTCCTCAGTTCCTCTGGTTCCTCTCCTCAGCAAAGGTTTCTTCTTGTTTCCCAAAAGTGATCTAAAGTTCCTGGGGTTTGGGCCCCCTCTTTTATACTAATTTTACCTTTGTTCTCTGAAGGCAGAGAGGCATTTGCCTAGTCCAAACGAGTTCTGGTCAGTCATGGAGCACTTTATTGACAAGACTTGTTCTTTCCTTTCACAGTGTAGGCCAGGGACGTCAGACGCACCACAGGAGGTGGAGCCAGCATTGTGGATGGAAGGCACAGCCCTATTCAGGTCCCAGGTGGAACTTCTCCCACCCATCTGCATGCAGATCTCCCTATTTGTCCCTGTGCTCACTCACCCTGCCTCCTGGAATCCCCCAGCCCCTGTAACTGAAACCCCAGACAAGGAATACACAACCTAGCAGAGGCAGGCTTGGATAGTTAGGCAAGAAAATACCTACTTTCTAAAAGTGGTATTTTCAAACACAGAATGTTAACGCCAACTTCACTAAAAGATGCATTTTATCATTCTGAGTTCAGGCATACTAAACTCAAATGTCTACCTAGTTCCCTGAGTCAGTTAGGATTATAAGATGTAATAATCAAACTGCCTATTCTGGCCTATGGGGAACAGGTATCCTTGCAATAGTGAAAAACTAAAATGGCAGTAATTCACTATTAGGACATGCCACACACACCAGGGCATGTCCTACCTTTTACCTACAATTCACCCTGCCCTTGGGCCTACCATAGGGGTTATGCATAAAAGGAAATGTTTAGGGAGTGGCAAGCGGGTGCACTTGCCCAGTCAACATGGCAGTACCAGATTGCACACAGGCTCTGCAATGGCAGACCTGAGGCACACTTTTACAGGAGGCATTTGCGGGAGGCCCAACCAGTGCTGGAAGCAGACCAGCAGCATTTGATTTACACGTCCTGGGCAAACTCAGTGCACTCTACTAAGGTCTGACAAGTACACCAAACCAATAAATCATGGAATCTCTAATCCATACATCAATTTACCACAGGGAGCACTTCCACTGTTGCACTGGAAAGCAGTGGCACAGTGCCCAAAGCATCTATAACGTGCAAAAACACATGATGCAACAGCACAAACTGGAAGGTAGACCAACGCCAAGCTGCCAGGTCTAGCACTCCCACCCTGAGGGGCCATATATTTATGCTGCTTCCTCTAGGCTGGGGCAATCTGTTGTTTGTTTTCCCTGCCTGCATCACTGAAGGTGTGGAAACAGACCTCAAGTCTGCTCTCAGTCACTGGGAACTTTTTTAATGCTCCGGCCTGCTGGGAGAAAACTTTGAATTGGCGCCACTGTGAAAATGCTCCCACCAGATGGGAGCAGACACATATTTCCCTGCCCACAATAGTGCGGGCAGGGAATCCACTGTGTCCTGGGGGTGGCCTCTTTGGGACATAGCATGTGAGCAGGTCCCGGGAGATGGGGTCCGCAGGACCATTAGCAGGACCATTAAAGGCTCAAGGAGGGGAACTGCCAGGACCCCTTCCCTTTTTTAAAGATAAGGCCCTGGGGTATGGGGTCCCCCGGGCCTTTTCAAGGCTTGGCTAGGGTGGCTGGGTGCCCCCCTCCCCTTAAAAAATTATTTGGCCCCGGGGGATGTGTCCCCAGGCCAAAAGAGCCTCAGGCAGGGGACCATGGCCCCTCCCCTACATAATTATTGTGGGCTCCAGAGGATGGGGTCCCCGGTGCCAAAAAGGACTTAGGGAGGAGGATCACCTGCCCCTCCCTTAAATAAACAAATTGGGCCCCAGGAAGCATTTATTTACGCAATCCTGCAAGATCACAGCAATTTTTGCAAATTGTTTTTTTTTTATGGCCAGGGAGCCCTCTGGGTCCCCTCCATGGAGCATTGGGGATCAGGGTATATTCCAAATATGTGGAACATGGAACTATATTAGTTGTGGAACGTTTGTAAAGCCAAAATGTGTCAGCGCCTGCTTATTCCTCAGTAAAATTGCTTATTAAAAATCGTATATGAAAAAGTGCATACTGCTGGGTACTTATTAAGTGAGGGGAAGAAAGGATTTTGGGCATTGTGGCCACAATGGGAGTATCTGAGCATAGCTGGCATTTCGCAGGGCACAGGCATCTTCCAGACCTGGAAGTCTATATATGTATGACTTTCTCCGGAGTTAGAGGGAGACACCAAATTGTGGCAAATGCAGAATACACTAGTAGCCTGGGACAGCCTGGATGGGTATGGGCTCTTACATGCCTCCTTGAATATCTCTGTGGCAGACAAAATCAGGGGCAGCTTCACCATAGATGTAATGGTGAGCATGTCCTTGGTTTAAAGTCCTTTGGATCGATGAGGACCCAAATCAAGGATGGGCCCTTGAGTTATATCACTGTATGTATGATTGTATATAGAATTCATAGACTGCCTGAATGAGGTGCAAATATCATACAACAATTTCCAGAATGCCCCTGATTGGATTGCGGTGGGAATAGGAATAGTCAAAGGGCTTACCCACTTTGAGAAAAACTGTAATGGCTGAAATGGCAGTGGTGCATGGAGGGATGTGAATTGTGATCATCTGTTAATAAATTAGAACAAGCATTTGCAATGCAATAGGTCTCGCATTAGGAAAGATTGAGCTATTGGCATTATAAATGACAATTTATTTATTTATGTGTTGGTTTTGAAAATGGATAAATTAAGAGCATTGTTACTTACAATGCCAATAGCTTAAACTTTCGCAAATGTGACACCTATTGCATTTGTAATGCAATATGTGTTGTGTTGAGAGCGAGTGAGTGAGTCAGTGGTTGAGAGTGAGTGGGAGAGTCAGTCAGGGAGTGGGAGAGTCAGTCAGAGAGTGGGAGAGTCTGTCAGTGAGAGTCTGACAGTGAAAGTGAGTCAGTAAATGAGAGAGAGTGGGAGAGTCAGTTAGTGAGAGAGGGTGAGAGTTAGTGATAGTTTGTCAGTGAGAGTGAGTCAGTCTGAGTGAGAGCGAGTCAGTGAGTGAGAGTGAGTGAGTCAGTCAGTGAGTGAGAGTCAGTCAGTCAGTCAGTGAGTGAGAGAGAGTGGGAGAGTCTGTCAGTGAGAGTCTGGTATAGAGAGTGAGTGAGTGAGTGAGTGAGAGAGTGGGAGAGTCAGTCAGTGAGAGTGGGAGAGTCTGTCAGTGAGAGTGAGTTAGTTAGTGAGAGTTAGTGTGTGAGTCAGTTAGTGAGAGAGTGGGAGAGTCAGTCAATAAAGCATGTCCCATACACGAAACAGCCCTGTTTGTAGCCTATTTGAAAAGTCCTCTGCACGCCATGATATTATGGCCTTGGTGGATGTTTTGGGTTGTAATAAAAGCAGTTGTATCATAAGGGAGTAGGGGGAATAAGAACGAACAAACAATAAAGGAGAACTGGAGAGTTTTTGTTTACAAGGAAATGGAGAGTTTAAGAAGAAATAGGGGTTTGAGGGAAGGGAAAAGGTACAGGAACCAGGAGGATGTTTTAGAAAGTGCTTTAAGTTGAGTGGAAAGATATGGCCAGATTGGAAGGAAACGTATGAGAAACAAATCACTGACGGGAGAAAAAAATGGCCTCTAAAAGAGTAGTGGGGAAGATGTCTTGTGGCTGCCTGCTGTCCATATAGTGTCGCTGGTCTTTCCTGTGAAGCTTTGAGACAACGCCTTGTTAATTTATGTTAGTAGGAGAGCCCGAGGCTGTGATTACATTTGAAGGAAAGTTTGGCATTTAGTGAAGTGAGGTTTATTGCAAGTGGGGGAAGTGTGCTGCGTATGCCTGTAGGAACTGTAAAGGAGCGGGGTTGCAAAAGGAAATTTTAAAGGCAGGATGCTTTGTATATGTATAAACCTTATTGGTTATGTGTAATTTTTAAAATAGAAAAGGAGGCCAAACAAACATGTGTACAATGTTTCTAGAAAAAAAGTGTAAATACAGTGTTGTGCGTCCCGGAAGACTCCGCCCTAATTTAAGCTTTTTGCACGTGTTAATATCACGGCACTAATTTGATTAAAACGGAACAGTTTTGCACAGTACATTGTCAAATAGGCACAAAACTGTTTATAACATTTTTATTGCAGAGGAGTAGGCACTGTTTATTACCGGCTCTGGCTCATGGTAAACAAAGCAACATCAAAGAGGCTGGCCGCGAAAGTGAAAGACACTGCTGCAACAAGTAGAGAGGCCTAGTCCAATACAAACGGAGATGGGTTCAAATACGATTATTTCCTCAAATCTGGCATTAATGGCATCACTGTGTTTTGTGTATATGCATTTAAATGGCATTTATCAGTTGGAAACTGTCCTGTAGAACTAGAATCTAATTCCCGTTTGCTCGACTGACAGTCGGTGTGATCTTGGGCATGACAGCCTTGGTATCACTGGAAAAATTGTGCATTAGGCCTTTGACACATGTGGATGTTTATGTAGACGGTGGGCCTACTGCAGAGGGGTGATCAGCTCTGGCACATGGTAAACAAAACAACATCAAAGCGGCCGGCTGCAAACGTGAAAGACACTGCTGCAGCAAGTAGAGAGGCCTAGTCCAATTCAAATGGAGATGGGTTCAAAATACAAATATTTCCTCAAATCAGGCATTAATGGCATCACAGTGTTTTGTGTATATGCATATAAATGCCATTCATCAGTTGGAAACTGTCCTGAAGAACTAGAATCTAATTCAAGTTTGCTCGATTGACAGGTGCGTTCTTGGCCATGACAGCCTTGGTATTACTGGAAAGACTGCGCATAAGGCCTTTGACACATGTGGATGTTTATGTAGATGGTGGGTCTACTGCAGAGGGGTGATCAGCTCTGGCACATGGTAAACAAAACAAAATCAAAGTGGCCGGCCGCGAAAGTGAAAGACACTGCTGCAGCAAGTAGAGAGGCCTAGTCCAATACAAACGGAGAGGGGCTCAAAATACAATTTTTTCCTCAAATCTGGCATTAATGGCATCACAGTGTTTTGTGTATATGCATTTATATGGCATTTATCAGTTGGAAAGTGTCCTGAAGAACTAGAGTCTAATTCCCGTTTGCTCGACTGACAGTCGGTGTGATCTTAGGCATCACAGCCTTGGTACCACTGGAAAAATTGTGCATTAGGCCTTTGACACATGTGGATGTTTATGTAGATGGTTGGCCTACTGCAGAGGGGTGATCAGCTCTGGCACATGGTAAACAAAACAACATCAAAGAGGCCGGCCGCTAAAGTGAAAGACACTGATGCAGCAAGTAGAGAGGCCTACTCCAATACAAACGGAGATGGGCTCAAAATACAATTATTTCCTCAAATCTGGCATTAATGGCATCACAGTGTTTTGTGTATATGCATTTAAATGGCATTTATCAGTTGGAAACTGTCCTGAAGAACTAGAATCTAATTCACGTTTGCTCGACTGACAGTTGGTGTGATCTTGGGCATGACAGCCTTGAAATCACTGGAAAAATTGCGCATTAGGCCTTTGACACATGTGGATGTTTATGTAGACCGTGGGCCTACTACAGAGGGGTGATCAGCTCTGGCACATGGTAAACAAAACAACATCAAAGCGGCCGGCTGCAAAAGTGAAAAACGCTGCTGCAGCAAGTAGAGGCCTAGTCGAATACAAACGGAGATGGGTTCAAAATACAATTATTTCCTCAAATCTGGCATTGATGGCATCACAGTGTTATGTGTATATGCATTTAAATGGCATTTATCAGTTGGAAACTGTCCTGAAGAACTAGAATCTAATTTGCGTTTGCTCGACTGACAGTCAGTGTGAACTTGGGAATGACAGCCTTCAGTGAGCAAAGCCAGAAACGGCGTGGGCGGCGGAGCGCATTCCTTTGAAATCTTTGAAGTTTGATGCCGGCTGCAAGCAAACCAGCATGAGTACGGAGAGAGGCTCACATGCTGCCAAATGTTGTGCGATGTGCAGGCACCTGCACACATGCACTGTAGGCAATCCGCCTGGAAAAGCCTTCAGGAGCACTTTTGAAAGCCCTTACTTAATATCTCACCAAAGCTTCACTAACTCGATGGCTTAGGCGAGACCTAAATAATCCTGGGAGTGCAGCAAATTTTCTTCGTGTGGTTTTAAATGAGGGTTTTGTGGTCTATACCTAAATGCTGGCACCATTTTTGAGTGAGAATTAATTTACAGTGGTAGCACTTGGTTCCGAAGGGCTTGCTGACAATTTAGAGGGAAATACTAATCTGCGGCCAGTGTACTATACACTAGGAGAACGGGACAGCCTGCGGGGGCATGAACTCTTCCATGCCCCCCTGAATAACTTTGTGACAGGGAAAATTGGGGACATCACCGTAGTGCAATGGTGAGCATGTCCTTGGTTTACAGACCTTTGGTTCAATGTGGCCTAGAATCTTGGATGATCCCGGGAGGAGTATCACTATGTGAGTGATTGTATATGCAATTCATAGACTGCTAAAAGGTGGTGTTACATCATACCACAATTCCAAGAATGCCCCTGATTGGTCAAGGGGGGAAATTTGAATATGAACAGTCAAAAACATTTCCACTTTGACAAAGTCTATAATGGTCGAAACATGTTAGTGGTGCCTGGTGGGAGGTGAATTTGGATCACCTGTGAATGAATTAGAAGGAACTCCTGGGAGTGTGGCACATTTTCTTTGTATGGCTATAAATTAGGGTTGAGTGGTCTAACCCTGAACCCTGCTCAATGACTACATTTTGTGAGAATGTATATATATATATATATAGAAGAAAGACTCGTCCCGAAACTCCAACACTGCCAAATGCCACGCAGTCGCGAAAAGACAAAGAGAGGAACCCAAGGATGGTGCCAAACAAAGTGCGTTTTATTTAAGCTCAATTTTGCTCAGCATGCCCGCCATTACGCGTTTCGACAGTATCCACTGTCTTGATCACATGATGTGATCGCAAAGCCACATGGGAATTTATACATGACAACAGTGACACAAAAGGTGGACTTAAGATTAACCACCCATTCAATGCACATAATGTTCATGAAAGGATTCATTGAAACAAATGGGGGACTAAACAAATAATGTGTCTTCCCTGGTATATATATGGACCTGGACGAAGGCCTCTGGCCGAAACGCATAGGTTATCTGTTTGTTTCCTGATTCACATGGCACTTTTCACATTTAAAATGGAGAACAAATGGAGAAAATAACAAAAAATAAAAATAAATCTATGATCGCTTATATATATATATATATATATATCAAAACCAAAAGTCAATGTAGTACATTCTCAGGAAGAATTCAGGCAACACAAAATATCGATATCCAGATTTAATTCACACAACGCGTTTCGGCGAGAGCCTTGATCACGTGTGAAAGTGCACAATGAAACAGACACTGATAACGTTTTCCACGATTAAAAAATCAACATAAACTTAGGAAAAATATCCTCTCACAGTCCCACAGGTTGTGGCAGCATCAATGCTGACAGGAATGACTACCTTGATGTATGTCTGGAAATTAAACAAGGCAGGGTTTGCACCTCTCTCTTTCGGAAGGCCACAGCAGGTAACAGCGTCCTGCATGCCCTCAACAGCCACCCAGAAACACTCAAGTGGAGTATAAATTATGGTGAACTGCTGAGGCCCAAAAGTAATTGCAACAATACTGAGGCTTATACGGAAGAGAGGGACAACATCCTTGTGAGATTTCACTCTAGGGGTTATTCTAATTGGTTTCTCAATAAGGCCAAGGATCGGGCAGAGGGGTGTAAAGAAATCATACACTCTGTGATAGAACAGGTCACATACCTGATGATGAGAATGACAACACACGGATGATTCTAATTTATAACCCAGAATCACAGAAGATCAGGCACATACTTGCCAAACACTGGGACATATTGAAAACTGACAGTGTCCTGGGTACTAGTACACCTAAGAGACCGAATATCACGTATAGACGCAACAGAAACATTCGCAACTTGGTGATCAGGAATGACATCACTAACTACCCCACCTCTACGAGCCATGGCCTCATCGGATTTTATCCATGCGGCCATTGTAAGGCATGCAGGCATCGTAAGTACAGAGGAGGTCTGGAATACAATGGAATAACTAAAAGAATGTGATAACAAAAGGAGGTACCCCTGAGATTTATCGCAGGGAGAGGGATAGGTACATAGAAAAAAGGTGTAGAGTCCCTGTTTAGTGCCTAGCGGATTAAATTCGCTGAGGTTGTCATTACTAGAAAGAGCTATAGCTTGCAATAGGGTCAAATTTTGATACCAATCTAAATTAGAGACACATTCAAGGCAAAGTGGACAACTGAAGCAACAAATAAAACCTTAAGTAAATATACCAAACAACCACATTTTATATAAAAAAGATTACAAAATGTATTTGTACCTCCCTACTGGGTTACAATCTAAAACAAAATCAATGACAAGAATAAAATGGTTTAAAACAACCACCAGCAGTGGTAGTGCAATAAGTATCATGAACAGTCAAAGTTAAAAACAGTCGACGCGGCGTTTCGGTGCTTTTTGATTCTGGACACCTTCTACAGGACATTAAAACATTTGACTCCAAATCTGTGATTCCGACAGGAATTTGTTTATAAACTAGCAGGCACTAAACAGGGACTCTACACCTTTTTTCTATATAACTAAAAGAATAACACATTTTTTGACGTGTAGCACTAGTTTTGTCATACATATGAGTGCACTTGTAAACTATGGTACATTGGCAGTACGAAGTGCACAGATAAAAAGGGTCTTGGAACACCTTAGAGCCATCACCAATCACGACCCCAAATATACTGTTGCACGTCATTTTGAAGAGTTGCATTTCTCTAACGTTTCTGACCTCAGTTTTCTGATACTTGAACACATCCCCAAGAGCCCCAGAGGTGGTGACAGAGTACTTACCCTTAGGCAGTGGGAATCCCGTTGCATTATAGATTTCTAAACCAAGAGCCCGGGAGGATTGAACAAGGATGAGGAGTTATCGATCCATATGAGAGAGGAGTCGTAATCCTTTTCCCCCCTTTTCCCCTTTCTTGTTACCAGTGTCTCAGTGGTTGTTTACTGTTTTTGACTGTTTTACAGATATATTGTATAACATTGTATCTCATGCTTTTCTGCTCCCTTCCCTTGTAAGGTCTCGCCGAACCAACGCACATGCGTTGTTCTGCCAGAGTATAGTAGGCAAAACAAACTCTTGAAACCAGCGGGGATTGTCCCTAATGCATGTGAGGTACTCTAGCGCGACGCTTCCCCAGAGCGCGCTTGGCCTCACTTCTCAATCACACCCCATTTGGTGTTCCCTCCCACTCGCTCGCACATCAAAGGCTGCTGCTCCCCCGCCAATGCGCTCCCGCCCGCCCCCCCACAGCAATGCCAAGAGCTTGTTTACTATTCCTTTACAAGCGCACAGCTTCTTTTTTTTGTTAACGTTGCTTTCCATCCGTTTTTTTAATTCCTTCATGAGCACTGCTTATGTCATGCAGCACTGGCGTATACCGCCTTCCTAAACCGCAATGCTCCCTTGTTTGCAAAACAGCCACTTGCAGACACACTCTTCATGTACAACAGGATTCATGGGGTTATTGCTTCCTTTTTTGTTAACGTTGCTTTCCACCCATTTTTTTAATTCCTTGTGCAGCCACTGCTTGTTTCCTGTGCAGCCAGTACCCCTCCCCCTCCTTACTACGTGCCACACGCAATTATCTGTGCCCTCCAGCCAGGGTATTCTTGAATGGGAATTTGTGCCTGGGACACCTCACGCTCGTTATCGCCGCTCGTCTCCTTGCTCCTCCAGCCCCGCCCCCCAACCCACACACACACCCCCATCCCCAGGTTGCACGTCACCTTATGTTCGTTATCGCAGCTCCTCTCCTTGCTCCTCTGCCCCCCATCCCCCCAAATCACCAGGCTGCAAGACACCTCATTCTTGTTATCACCGCTCTTCTCCTTGCTCCTCCCCCCCTTCCCCTGAGACTGCCATGGAGCGTGCATGTAGGACAGTCACACTGTGAAGCCACCATATGGCCCACGGCCTCCCAGTGCCCTGCTGTGTTTTTATTGCGGCCGCGCACATCACCGAAAGTAAGTTCACAGAGCTCCACTTCTAAAATTTCAAATGCTTTTTATAAATGTGCTCCTTGAAGTTACAGCACACTGAACTAGTATTTTACAAATAGTGGTTCGAGGGTATCCATTCCCACAGGAGACAGGTGCTACTTCCGTCATTATCTTTGCTGGGCTGAATTGACAGTCTGTCGAATGGATGGGACAGTGAGTGGCTCAGTCCCCCCATCGCTGCTGATATTAGTTAGTTCTCTTATGTTGCAATAGTGACAGTGTGGAATATAGAGCTTCGTACCATCCCTCTGCCATTTCTGAGAGCCGCATGTAATAAGCTTTACACCTGCTTATTATAAAGGCACTCAGCATATCGACATCGAAAGGATGGAAGGCTGGGTTGGCCTTGCATGACTTCACGCTTGTGATCATAGCACAGATCAGGGAAGAGTATTTAACTAACCAAACCGTGTTTAAATCACTTGTCCCTGTTGAGAAGGGCACAACCCTGCGTTGGCCTTCCTCCATCTCGCAGTGAGTAAGGACTGGTGTTTCAAATCCCAACATTCAGAAGGCAAAACACTCGCAATGAGTAGTTCGTGGCCGTACCAAATATCTGGAATTACATTTCCCCTAACCGGCGGCAGCACTGCTCATGTATTGCGTTCAAAAGAGAAATGAAAGAGCTCCCATCCCAGTGTAATCAATCAATCAATCAATCAATCATAGCATTTGTATAGCGCGCTACTCACCCGGAGGGTCTCAAGGCGCTTGGAGGGGGGTCTGCTATTGCTCGCAGAGCCAGGTCTTGAGTTGCTTCCTGAAGGAAAGGTGGTCCTGGGTCAGTCGGAGGTGTATGGGGAGGGAGTTCCATGTCTTGGCTGCCTGGTAGGAGAAGGATCTTCCTTCAGTGGTGGCTCTGCGGATACGTGGAACGGCGGCAAGGGCGAGGCTGGACTCCCACCCGCCAGCTACGTTACGAGACATAACGTAGCTGGAGGGGTGGGAGTGTAGAAGGTCAGGCGGTTGTTGAGGTACCTGGGCCCCGGGTCGTGGAGAGCCTTGTGTACGTGGGTGAGGAGTCTGAACATGATCCTCTTGCTGACAGGGAGCCAGTGCAGGTCCCTCAGGTGTCCGGAGATGTGGCTGTGTCGGGGGATGTCCAGGATGAGTCGTGCGGAGGCATTCTGGATGCGCTGGAGTCTTTTCTGAAGTTCTGAAGTTTGGCTGTGTTTCCGGCGTAGAGGGTGTTCCAGTAGTCCAGTCGGTTGGTGACAAGTGCCTGGGTGACCGTCTTCCTGGTTTCAGTGGGGATCCACCGGAAGATCTTTCGGAGCATACGCAGGGTGTTGAAGCATGACGACGAGACGGCGTTGACTTGTCTGGTCATCGAGAGGGAGGAGTCCAGGATGAAGCCCAGGTTACGCGCGTGGTCCGTTGGCTTGGGAGTGGTGCCCAGGGCAGGGGGCCACCAGGAGTCATCCCAGGCGGAGGGCGATGATCCCAGGATGAGGACTTCTCTCTTGTCTGAGTTCAGTTTCAGGCGGCTGTTCTTCATCCATTCGGCTACGTCTTTCATCCCTTCGTGTAGGTTGGTTCTGGCGGTGGCGGGGTCGTTTGTGAGGGAGAGGATCAGCTGGGTGTCATCGGCATAGGAGATGATGTTGAGGTTGTGTTGGCGAGCGATGGCTGCGAGGGGGCTCATGTAGACATTGAAGAGGGTGAGGCTGAGTGAGGATCCTTGTGGTACGCCGCAGATGACTTCGGTGGCCTCGGATCTGAATGGGGGGAGGCGGACTCTCTGGGTTCTTCCGGTGAGGAATGAGATGATCCACTCCAATGCCTTCTCTTGGATTCCGATGTTGTTGAGGCGCTGTACTAGGGTGCAGTGGCAGACCGTGTCGAACGCTGCGGAGAGGTCCAGGAGGATGAGGGCTGCTGTTTCCCCGTTGTCGAGCAGGGATCTGATGTTGTCTGTGGCTTCGATGAGGGCGGTCTCGGTGCTGTGGTTGGCAAGGAAGCCGGACTGCGAGTAGTCGAGGGATCCGTTCGTCTCGAGGAAGGCGGCCAGCTGACTGTTGACGGTCTTCTCGATGACCTTGGCAGGAAAAGGGAGGAGCGAGATGGGACGGTAGTTCTTGAGATCGGTGGGGTCCGCTGTAGGTTTCTTCAGGAGGGCGCTGAGCTCGGCGTGCTACCAGCTCTCTGGCAAGGTGGTGGTGTTGAAGGAACTGTTGATGATGTCCCGGAGTTGGGGTGCGATGATGGAGTCAGCCTTGTTGAATACGTGGTGGGGGCAGGAGTCGGTAGGTGATCCGGAGTGGATGGTGTTCATCACGCGGGTTGTGTCTTCGGTGCTGACCGGAGTCCAGGTGCAGAGGGTGGTGGTGGGGGCGTTGGCTCATTGGTAGGGTGCGTGGTTTGTGCGTCGAAGCTGTTGTTTATGTCAGCGATCTTGCTGTGGAAAAACAAGGCGAGGGAGTCGCAGAGGTCTTGCGAAGGGGTGATGTTGTCCTTTCTGGCGCTGGGGTTGGAGAGCTCTTTGACGATGTTGAAGAGTTCCTTGCTGTTGTGGGCGTTGTTGTCCAGTCGTTCCTTGAACGCTGTCTTGTTGGTGGTGCGGATCAGCTGGTGGTGTATGCGGGTGGCGTGCTTGAGGGCAGTCATATTGTCTGTGGTCTGGTTGTTGCTCTAGGCTTTCTCGAGGGTGCAGCAGTTCTTCTTGGAGCTCTTGAGTTCATCGGTGAACAAGGAGGCTTTCTTGCTGCTGGGTCTGCTGGGATGGGTCTTCAGTGGTGCGAGGTAGTCGGTGCAGATGGTGATCCACTGTGTGAGGTTGCTGGCTGCTTCGTTGGGGTCCGTTGTGCTGGTGGGGGGGTTCTGGCTGAGGCAGGTGGTGAGCTGGTTGTCGGTGATCTTGTTCCAGCTCCTGCGGGGAGCCTGTTGTGGGTGGTGGTGGATCGTGGTTCTTTTGAAGCTGAAGTTGACGCAGCTGTTGTCTGTCCAGTGAAGTCCGGTGGAGTGGCTGAAGGAGATGTGCTTGCTGGAGGAGAAGACGGGGTCAAGCGTGTGGCCGGCGTAGTGGGTGGGGGTGTTCACCAGTTGCTTGAGTCCGAGGTTGGCGAGGTTGTCCAGCAAGGTGGTGGTGTTGGTGTCGTTGTTGTTCTCCAGGTGGAAGTTGAAGTCCCCTAGGAGGATGTAGTTGGCGGAGGGGAGGGCGTGCGGGCTGATGAAGTCTGCTATGTCTTCGCTCAATTGTGTGCGTGGTCCTGGGGGCCTGTAGATGAGGGTGCCTCTGAGGGTCGTCTTGGGGTCGGTGTGTATCTGGAAGTGGAGGTGTTCAGCGTAAAACTAAAAATTGTTCCCCACACCCTCCATGTGCGTGCAAGCTTCCCGAATCAGGGGTCTTATGACCCACTCCAGCCACTTCCCTTCCTTCGTTCAGACAGCCTCTTGCAGAACATAGTATCTATTTTGAACGTGAACATTTTTGTATACAGAAATTTTGGCTGAACTGAGGTTGAGTCGATTCTCTCTGATAAGTAATATTTTCGGATCAGTTTCAAAATGAAGCACCATGTTGTCCCTTTTGCTATATTTGCCTGCTTGTGCACATTCTGATGCTCTCTACTCCAGGGTCCGTATGTGATGTGCTGGTCTTTGTCAGGTTTTCTCTTTGACTTCTAGGACTTGTTCTCTTTCTTTTCTTTCGCACTGTTTCTTTTCTTCTCTGTGGGTTCCTTTCTCTATTTCCCCCTCTCTCTTACAGATAGCTTTATATTTGTTGTGAGCCTATCTATACCAAATTATGTTTTCCATCTTTACCAGACCCCTCTCTCTGCTAGTTTCACATTTACCAGTTATGCCACAGCATTACTCAATGCCACATCATTACTCAACGCCACAGCATCACTCTATGCCACAGCATCACTCAATGCTACAGCATCACTCAGCACCACTCAACACCACAGCACGACTCAACACCACAGCACCACTCAACACCACAGCACCACTCAACACCACAACATCACTCAACACCACAGCAGTACTCAACGCTACAGCACCTTTCAACGCCACAGCATCACTCAATGCCACAGAATCACTCAGCACCACTGAATGCCACAGCACCCCTCAACACCACAGCACCACTCAATGCAACAGCACCACTCAATGCAACGGCACCACTCAATGCCACAGCACCACTCAATGCCACAGCACCACTCAGCGCAACAGCATCCCTCAACACCACAGCATTACTCAACGCCACAGCATCACTAAACGCAACAGCATCATTCAGCACCTCTCAACACCACAGCACCACTGAATGCCACAGCATCACACAGCACCACTGAATGAAACAGCATCACTCAGCACCGCTGAACGCCACAGCTTCACTCAGCACCACTGAAGGCCACAGCTTCACTCAGCACCACTGAAGGCCACAGCATCACTCAGCACCACTGAACGCCACAGCATCACTCTGTGCAACCATTCAACAACAATTGGTTCTAATATGTTCTCTCAATGTTTCAAGCTTTATTACAAATGTCACAAAAAGATGTTAATATTTCACTGCTGTTCTTGTTTTTGATGTGCGGCTGACGTTATCAGTTCATTATGTTGTCTGACACACAATAGTAACATCTGATGCCGTTAATTGATTTTAACCATTTATTTTGTTTTCTTCTTTTCAAGTTTTTTACAGGAGAAAAGGAAGGGGCCCATTCACACGTACTCACCTGCACAGGCAGCCTATCCCTTTCCTCCGATACGATTGCACATCTGTCACATCCTGTGTTTTTATCTAGCTGTCACCTACAGGTCACTGGTAGGTGCACGATCTTCAATAGCCATTGTATGATATTTATGTCACCCACACTGCATAGGCACTTGCCCGGTATTGTCTTTCTGCCATACCCCATGGTGTAGCTGTATACTCTGTGTATGGGCATTTTCCAGTTATGTTTTGTTTGTCTTTGTCTGTGCCAAATCTCCTAGCATGGATATCGGGAGCAAGCGCACTCGCGCTTAGCTCTTTCTGTGTTGATATTTGTTGCCACTGAATTAATATTGTTGCCTGTATACCTAGACCGTGACAATTTGCTGACTTATGCACTTGTGCTTAGTCTCCAGTACACACATGAATGCGTGGGCATACGCCTTTGGCTATTTCAGTGATTATTATCCAGCTGCCTGGGGTGCATCCATTTAACATACAATATTTGTTGGCACGCGCATTAGCCGAGCAAGTTTCACGCTATTTTCGCTACATTGCAAATGTACTCACTTGACCATTCTAAGATGACCTGAGGGACTGTGAGAGCACATTGCCCGATGTTTATGTTGATGTTTTTGATTGTGGAAAACTTTATCAGTGTCTGTTTCATTGTGCACTTTCAAGGCTCTCGCAAAAATGCGTTGTGCTGATTAAATCTGGATATCGATATTTTGTGTTGCCTAAAATCTTCCTGAAAGCGTACTACATTGACTTTTGATATGGATAGTAAGTACCGGCACACTCCGCCGGAGTGTACGCCACCCTTCGAGGGTTACAGCATTCCAGAAGAAGCAACTCGCAAGTATATATATATATATTTAAGTGTATATATAGATAGGTATATAAACAGATATCTATATATAGCTGTATAGATATACATAATATATCTATCTATATATATTTATATCTATCTATCTATAGATAGATAGATAGATAGATTGATAGATTGATAGATAGACAGATAGATAGATAGAGAGATAGATAGATAGATAGATAGATAGATAGATAGATAGATAGATAGATAGATAGATAGATAGATAGATAGATAGATAGATAGATAGATAGATAGATAGATAGATAGATAGATAGATAGATCTAAAGATAGATAGAGAGAGAGATAGATATAGACAGGCAACATGGATTGGCAGCCCACTGTTGGTTGGGCACAGGGTGTATCTAAAGACCAGACCCTTCATCCAATTCATGCTGTGCACATCCCAAAAATGGTCAAGGCCAAATTCATTTGTATATTGCAATTCTTAATAGCAACAGTAGCACCTTTAGCATGGAAATCAACATTGTAAAGCAGTGTTTTTTGTTTTTAAAAAATGTATAGAGTTCACAAGCTTTCTTTGAGCTTGCAACCCCACATGGATATGCAGAGTTTATACATTAGGCTGAGAAGATTGTGGGCTAATTTTAAAATTTGCAAACTTATATTGTAGAAAAACAAGGTTTCAGATTGTGTAAAAAGGTCCATTGTTCAAATAATTATGCTCATGGGTGGTAACTGGTGCAAACACGTCTATTTCAGTGTAAGATTATAGCAACCTGGTGCATAGTTTGGATTATCATGAGCTCACTGGTCCCAAAGTGTTCATAATGTTATTGGCATAGAGGTGTTGTACTGTTCTGACTTTGCAGGCTTCAACTTGTAGGCCTGTGAGTTTTTGTCACTGAAATGCATATACAAACTGCTTTAAAAAACTGCCTTATCGTGACATCAATGACAACACCATATTTGTATACATGATAAAGTTACCGAGTGTACACCTGCAGGTTGATATGGAAACAGCAGAAGCCCTGGAGAGAGTGCAATTGTGAATTAGATTTTACATGGTAGTAGGAACTGGGGTCACCAATTTCACCTGCGAAGGCTAGGTGTAAAGCAGAAGTGCAGCACACACTCACACTGAGACAGGGAGGCACACACAATAAAATGACACCACACCAGCTAGTCGTTTAAAACAAGATTTGTTTATCTAGGCTTGTCTCGTTTCAGTTAAGTAACTCATTGTTATGAACTAAGCATCAATTCATCAGGCAAGTAACTTTGTCAGTACCTCGCTATTTGTATGGGAAAGCTAGGCAACAGCATTCCTTAACAAATCAGGCAACATTTCATTGTATAGGCATAGGCAGCAACATTTGTCCTAAGAAGGTTCAATATGGCAACATTCTTAGGCATGTGGATCATTAAAACGCATAAACCCCTACTTAAATGGCACATCCAACAACAGGAACGCAGTTCCCTGCTACAAGGCAGGTTGTAAAGAACTCTCCCCTAGCCAGGGGTCACTTTAGGCACAACAGACAATAGTTCAGGCTATCGCCCAGTTCAGGGGGGCCCTCAGTCACTTTTAACCTAATTCCAGGCCTTGCTGCATTACCTAAGGCCACTAGAGGGTTACTCAGGGCCAACAGGGCACAACTGCAGTCTCCCAAGGGGAGGGGAGGTCACAGGGCTGCCTCACTATCCACTCGATGCTCCACGGCATCCCCCGTTTTCTTCCCGGACCTCCGCCCTCCTCCAGAGGTTTAACTTTCCTCTTCGGCCCTCCAGGGGGCCCTTGGGACGTGCCACAGGCTTGGACTAGGCGGCGGACTTGCGCTCCCTTGCGAGCCCCCTTGCTGGTGCTTAGGGCCTCCTTGTGGTGTTGCAGCCGTCCGGGGCTGGTGCTGGCTGTTGGGGGGACTCTCACCCTCGATGGAGCCCCCGCGCTGGTACCGAACCAGTCCCGGGCCTCCAGGTGCTTCCTGGGCCCAGAACCAATCAGTCGGTGGTGCAGGAGGGGCACGCCCGCAGCCGCCAATGGCAGCACGGCTTGCGAGGTCGCGGCTGCCTCCTCCAGTGGCTGGGCAGCGTTGGCGCGGGTGTGGCCTGTGATGCGGCCGATGCCCCCGTCACATGGCAGTGGCACAGCAGCTTCAAAGGCCCAGCGCGGCCTACCGGAATCCCGCGGCGTCCCTCCCTAGGCTTCGGGGGCCGCAGCGGTGAGCAGCAGGTCAGGCGCCTGGGCAGCCAATTCCCAGGAGCGCCGGTTCAGCAGCAGACAGGGGGCCGCAGCAGTGATCGCCAAACAGCGCTTTCCCAGGCACAGCGCTCTTCAGGTACCGGGCGGCGGCGGTGAGGGGCCAACAGCGCTTTAATACAGCTCTTAAAGGGGCAGAGCGCTTTGCAGACACCAAGGAAGCCTCTAGCAGGCACAGTTCTGGGCAGGACAATGCTTAGGAACTATAGCACTTAGGGGGGCAGACAGTCCCGGCAGCAACCAGTTCTGGGCAGTCCAGGGCAAAGTGACACTTGGGGACAGTCGCAGGGGCACAGTTCATGTGGTAAGCACTGGTTACCTGGTTGATCCTCCAGCAGTCCTCACAGCAGGTGACTGCTTCTTTACAGCGCTTGACGGTTCCAGCGCCTTTATTGTGTAGTTTCTTTGGGGGGAAGAAGGGGGTATGAGTTGGTGGCTCAGAGGTAGGATGGTTCCCCTTGGCTCACTGAAGGTGGTTCCCTGGGTTCCCTAAGGCTGGGCCAGATCAGTGGGCTGGCAGAGTCCTCACCTAACTTAGAAAAGCAATGCCTAGGCCCAGTCAGTTCCAGTGGTGTAGGTTCCTGCCCTAGGCCCAACCGCCTAAACTCCTGCAGAGGTTCCCCTAGGTCCAGGGGTGCCCCAACTGACAGGCAGATTTCCCTCCTTTCCCCTTATACCCCTAGGTCAGGTGACCACATTCCAAAGGTGGCAAAGTTTAACTCCTCCCCTATTCTGGAAGGTTCTAGGAGCTTCCACATTCTAGGCTATGGGCAGAAAAGGTGGGATGGCAGTGTTACTGTATCCTAATGTCCCAGCCTGCTCCTGACTACTAGTGCATGTCTAAAAAGGCCACTCCGCAGTAGCAGGGGCCTGTGGCACCCATGTTGTTGGGAGAAAGCACCTGCACCTCAGCACTGATTGGCAGTGGTAAGGCGCCAAGAGACCTAGGTCCAACGAAAAAGATGGTGGAAAAAACAAGGCAAAGGTTGAAAAAATGGGGTAAGACTCTAGGGCTGACAGGTCTAACAATGGTGAACTGTGAAGTGTAGTCCAGTACTCTCCTTAAGGATGTGTACTCAGGCACAGGCAATGTGATGTAGATAGCTCAGGAAGCTGTAGGTGCTGCATTTGTGCAGGGATTGTTACTGAATGTTAGAAGTCAGTTAGTGACCCTCTGCATTGAATGGTAGACAAAGAAGCTACAACATTGAATTAAAGTCAATATCATTAAAGTTGCAAATCATACTGAGGACAGCGACAAGAAGAGGATGGTGAGATGAACAAAAGGATGAGGAAATGTAAGGACAGGGAAGTGGGTAGAGCTGGGAGAGGGAATGGAATGGGCAGTGAGAAGGCCCTTGGAGTAGAAGGTTCATGTTTCCCTTGCATCCAGCTAATGCATTGGAAACAAGATTGTTCCAATAGTGTATCGAATGTAACAGGTCTCCCTGATGAACTGGAATTTCATCCGACAATCCACAATTACCATCCTATGTTTCGACAGCAACAGAGGCTCTTACTTTATCACAAATACCTTAATCCATATAGGTTTATGAACCTTTGTGGATTGTGTCATTAATGATTAATGTATGGCCTAGCTTATTGACATGGGTGCTAGTCGCTTAGCTTTTAAACATGTTAAATTCCTCACTTTACCTCTCTCTGCCAAGTCCATAAAGGCAGTTGGAATTTCTCACCAATGAGTTCCTTACCATATTTCTGATCCAGTGGCCATCCCCCTAGGACATATTAATGGTAAACATTCATTTTCAGCTGGCCCAACTTCCTTAGCTAACTTCTTAGGCAGAAATATTCACTGCAAACTAAACTGCACTTATTTTTGTTTTTCAGATGATGTGTTCCTAAATATACCCTGACAGCAAGAACACAATGTTCTATCTCTAATGTGTGAGTTGTCAAATTGCCAAAATAATGAGGAGAATACTTCCATTTCTCCTGATTGAACAGCATTTCTTTCACAGGTACCGCCAATATTGTGGTCCACAGAAGCCAATGAGATAGGGTTCATATTATAAACAAAACAGAAAAATGTTGGTACACAGAATAAGCTATCCAGCATTCTCCACTACCCATTAAAACCCAAGGAAGAGAAAGTAGTCTATTCTGTAATAGGGGTTCTGATTTAAGCAAAATGTTTTAGTGTCTATTGTCAGTAGATGTAATATTCAGATTCTGTTGATAAGGAGAGTCAATAAGGCAAATGTTTACACATTTTTTTAAGATATTTAGGCAATTAATAATGTGGCTACCTCAAGCTTCTCTGTGGTCCTCAATCCTGTGACCGCAGTTCAGCAAATGGCCAACAGTTCTCAATGGTGGATCTCTGTTCTGCTTTCTTTTCCATCCCCACTCATGAAGAGAGTCTGCATCACATTTCATTCTTACTCCAGGGACCTTAAATATCATGGACCCATCTTTCACAAGGATTTACAGAGTCTCCTTTAATCTTTTCTCTAGTACTAAAGAAAGATCTGGACAGACTATGCTTCCCTTGGGTTCCACTTTATTTCAATATGTGATGATTTACTTTTGGCACCTGTTGACCTAGATCACTGCCAGGTGGACTCCTGGGGTCAAGCGTGTGGCCGGCGTAGTGGGTGGGGGTGTTCAGCAGCTGCTTGAGTCCGAGGTTGGCGAGGTTGTCCAGCAGGGTGGTGGTGTTGGTGTCGTTGTTGTTCTCCTGGTGCAAGTTGAAGTCCCCTAGGAGGATGTAGTCGGCGGAGGGGAGGGCGTGCGGGCTGATGAAGTCTGCTATGTCTTCGCTGAATTGTGTGCGTGGTCCTGGGGGTCTGTAGATGAGGGTGCCTCTGAGGGTCGTCTTGGGGTCGGTGTGTATCAGGAAGTGGAGGTGTTCGGCGTAAAACTAAAAATAGCTCCCCACACCCTCCATGTGCGCGCAAGCTTCCCGAATCGGGGGTCTTATGACCCACTCCAGCCACTTCCCTTCCTTCGTTCAGCAGCCTCTTGCAGAACATAGTATCTATTTTGAACGTGAACATTTTTGTATACAGGAATTTTGGCTGAACTGAGGTTGAGTCGATTCTCTCTGACAAGTAATATTTTCGGATCAGTTTCAAAATGAAGCACTGTGTTGTCCCTTTTGCTATATTTGCCTGCTTGTGCATATTCTGATGCTCTCTACTCCAGGGTCCGTATGTGATGTGCTGGTCTTTGTCAGGTTTTCTCTCAGACTTCTAGGACTTGTTCTCTTTCTTTTCTTTCGCACTGTTTCTTTTCTTCTCCATGGGTTCCTTTCTCTATTTCCCCCTCTCTCTTACCGATAGCTTTATATTTGTTGTGAGCATATCTATACCAAATTATGTCTACAACAGTCTTCCATCTTTACCAGACCCCTCTCTCTGCTAGTTTCACATTTACCAGTTATGCCACAGCATTACTTAACGCCACAGCATTACTCAATGCAACAGCACCGCTCAATGCAACGGCACCACTCAACACCACAGCACCACTCAATGCCACAGCACCACTCAGCGCAACAGCATCCCTCAATACCAAAGCATCACTCAACATCACAGCATTACTCAACGCCACAGCATTACTCAACGCCACAGCATTACTCAACGCCACAGCATCACTCAACGCAACAGCATCACTCAGCACCACTCAACATCACAGCACCACTGAATGCCACCGCATCACTCAGCACCACTGAATGCCACAGCATCACTCAGCACCACTGAACGCCACAGCTTCACTCAGCACCACTGAACGCCACAGCATCACTCTGTGTAACCATTCAACAACAACTGGTTCTAATATGTTCTCTTAATGTTTCTAGCTTTATTACAAATGTCACAAAAAGATGTTAATATTTCACTGCTGTTCTTGTTTTTGATGGGCGGCTGACGTTATCAGTTCATTATGTTTTCTGACACACAATAGTAACATCTGATGCCGTTAATTGATTTTAACCATTTATTTTGTTTTCTTCTTTTCAAGTTTTTTACAGGAGAAAAGGAAGGGGCCCATTCACACGTACTCACCTGCACAGGCAGCCTATCCCTTTCCTCCGATACGATTGCACATCTGTCACATCCTGTGTTTTTATCTAGCTGTCACCTACAGGTCACTGGTACGTGCACGATCTTCAATAGCCATTTTATGATATTTATGTCACGACACCCACACTGCATAGGCACTTGCCCGGTAATGTCTTTCTGCCATACCCCATGGTGTAGCTGTATACTCTGTGCATGGGCATTTTCCAGTTATGTTTTGTTTGTCTTTGTCTGTGCCAAATCTCCTAGCATGGATATCGGGAGCAAGCGCACTCGCGCTTAGCTCTTTCTGTGTTGATATTCGTTGCCGCTGAATTAATATTGTTGCCTGTATACCTAGACCGTGACAATTTGCTGACTTATGCACTTGTGCTTAGTCTCCAGTACACACATGAATGCGTGGGCATACGCCTTTGGCTATTTCTGTGATTATTATACAGCTGCCTGGGGTGCTCACATTTAACATACCTTATTTGTTGGCACGCGCATTAGACGAGCACATTTCACGCTATTTTCGCTACATTGCAAATGTACTCACTTGACCATTCTAAGATGACCTGAGGGACTGTGAGAGCACATTGTCCGATGTTTATGGTGATTTTTTGATCGTGGAAAACTTTATCAGTGTCTGTTTCATTGTGCACTTTCACACGTGATCAAGGCTCTCACTGAAATGCGTTCTGTTGATTAAATCTGGATATCGATATTTTGTGTTGCCTAAAATCTTCCTGAAAGCGTACTACATTGACTTTTGATATGGATAGTAAGTACCGGCACACTCCGCCGGAGTGTACGCCACCCTTCGAGGGTTACAGCATTCCAGAAGAAGCAACTCGCAAGTATATATATATATATTTAAGTGTATATATAGATAGGTATATAAACAGATATCTATATATAGCTGTATAGATATACATAATATATCTATCTATATATATTTATATCTATCTATCTATAGATAGATAGATAGATAGATAGATAGATAGATAGATAGATAGATAGATAGATAGATAGATAGATAGATAGATAGATAGATAGATCTAAAGATAGAGAGATAGATATAGACAGGCAACATGGATTGGCAGCCCACTGTTGGTTGGGCACAGGGTGTATCTAAAGACCAGACCCTGCAGCCAACTCATGCTGTGCACATCCCAAAAATGGTCACGGCCAAATGCATTTGTATATTGCAAATCTTAATAGCAACAGTAGCACCTTTAGCATGGAATGAACATTGTAATGCAGTGTTTTTTTGTTTTAAAAAAATGTATAGAGTTCACAAGCTTTCTTTGAGCTTGCAACCCCACATGGATATGCAGAGTTTATACATTAGGCTGAGAAGATTGTGGGCTAAATATAAAAATTTGCAAACTTATATTGTAGAAAAACAAGGTTTCAGATTGTGTAAAAAGGTCCATTGTTCAAATAATTATGCTCATGGGTGGTAACTGGTGCAAACACGTCTATTTCAGTGTAAGATTATAGCAACCTGGTGCATAGTTTGGATTATCAAGAGCTCACTGGTCCCAAAGTGTTCATAATGTTATTGGCATAGAGGTGTTGTACTGTTCTGACTTTGCAGGCTTCACCTTGTAGGCCTGTGAGTTTTTGTCATTGAAATGCATATACAAACTGCTTTAAAAAACTGCCTTATCGTGACATCAATGACGACACCATATTTGTATGCATGATAAAGTTACCGAGTGTACACCTGCAGGTTGATATGGAAACAGCAGAAGCCCTGGAGAGAGTGCAATTGTGAATTAGATTTCACATGGTTGTAAGAACTGGGGTCACCAATTTCACCTGCGAAGGCTAGGTGTAAAGCAGAAGTGCAGCACACACTCACACTGAGACAGGGAGGCACACACAATAAAATCACACCACACCAGCTAGTCGTTTAAAACAAGATTTGTTTATCTAGGCTTGTCTTGTTTCAGGTAAGTAACTCATTGTTATGAACTAAGCATCAATTCATCAGGCAAGTAACTTTGTCAGTACCTCGCTATTTGTATGGGCAAGCTAGGCAACAGCATTCCTTTAAAACTCAGGCAACATTTCATTGTATAGGCATAGGCAACAACATTTGTCCTAAGAAGGTTCAATATGGCAACATTCCATAGAACACTTCCATGTAACACATTCCCTAGGCATGTGGATCATTAAAACGCATAAACCCCTACTTAAATGGCACATCCAACAACAGGAACGCAGTTCCCTGCTACAAGGCAGGTTGTAAAGAACTCTCCCCTAGCCAGGGGTCACTTTAGGCACAACAGACAATAGTTCAGGCTATCGCCCAGTTCAGGGGGGCCCTCAGTCACTTTTAACCTAATTCCAGGCCTTGCTGCATTACCTAAGGCCACCAGAGGGTTACTCAGGGCCAACAGGGCCCAACTGCAGTCTCCCAAGGGGAGGGGAGGTCACAGGGCTGCCTCACTATCCACTCGATGCTCCACGGCATCCCCCGTTTTCTTCCCGGACCTCCGCCCTCCTCCAGAGGTATAACTTTCCTCTTCGGCCCTCCAGGGGGCCCTTGGGACGTGCCACAGGCTTGGACTAGGGGGCAGACTTGCGCTCTCTTGCGAGCCCCCTTGCTGGTGCTTAGGGCCTCCTTGTGGTGTTGCAGCCGTCCGGGGCCGGTGCTGGCTGTTGGGGGGACTCTCACCCTCGATGGAGCCCCCGCGCTTGTAGAGAACCAGTCCCGGGCCTCCAGGTGCTTCCTGGGCCCAGAACCAATCAGTCGGTGGTGCAGGAGGGGCACGCCCGCAGCTGCCAATGGCAGCGTGGCTTGCGGGGTCGCGGCAGCCTCCTCCAGTGGCTGGGCAGCGTTGGCGCGGGTGTGGCCTGTGATGCGGCCGATGCCCCCGTCACATGGCAGTGGCACAGCAGCTTCAAAGGCCCAGCGCGGCCTACCGGAATCCCGCGGCGTCCCTCCCTAGGCTTCGGGGGCCGCAGCGGTGAGCAGCAGGTCAGGCGGCTGGGCAGCCAATTCCCAGGAGCGCCGGTTCAGCAGCACACAGGGGGCCACAGCAGTGATCGCCAGACAGCGCTTTCCCAGGCACAGCGTTCTTCAGGTACCGGGCGGCGGCGGTGAGGGGCCAACAGCGCTTTAATACAGCTCTTAAAGGGGCACAGCGCTTTGCAGACACCAAGGAAGCCTCTAGCAGGCACAGTTCTGGGCAGGACAACGCTTAGGAACTATAGCACTTAGGGGGGCAGACAGTCCCGGCAGCAACCAGTTCTGGGCAGTCCAGGGCAAAGTGACACTTGGGGACAGTCGCAGGGGCACAGTTCATGTGGTAAGCACTGGTTACCTGGTTGATCCCCCAGCAGTCCTCACAGCAGGTGACTGCTTCTTTACAGCGCTTGATGGTTCCAGCACCTTTATTGTGTAGTTTCTTTGGGGGGAAGAAGGGGGTATGAGTTGGTAGCTCAGAGGTAGGATGGTTCCCCTTGGCTCACTGGAGGTGGTTCCCTGGGTTCCCTAACGATGGGCCAGATCAGTGGGCTGGCAGAGTCCCTCACCTAACTTAGAAAAGCAATGCCTAGGCCCAGTCAGTTCCAGTGGTGTAGGTTCCTGCCCTAGGCCCAACCGCCTAAACTCCGGCAGAGGTTCCCCTAGGTCCAGTGGTGCCCCAACTGACAGGCAGATTTCCCTCCTTTCCCCTTATACCCCAAGGTCAGGTGACCACTCTCTAAAGGTGGCAAAGTGTAACTCCTCCCCTATTCTGGAAGGTTCCAGGAGCTTCCACATTCTAGGCTATGGGCAGAAAAGGTGGGATGGCAGTGTTACGGTATCCTAATGTCCCAGCCTGCTCCTGACTACTAGTGCATGTCTAAAAAGGCCACTCCGCAGTAGCAGGGGCCTGTGGCACCCATGCTGTTGGGAGAAAGCACCTGCACCTCAGCACTGATTGGCAGTGGTAAGGCGCCAAGAGACCTAGGTCCAACGAAAAAGATGGTGGAAAAAACAAGGCAAAGGGTGAAAAAATGGGCTAAGACCACCCTAGGTCTGACAGGTCTAACAATGGTGAACTGTGAAGTGTAGTCCAGTACTCTCCTTAAGGATGTGTACTCAGGCACAGGCAATGTGATGTAGATAGCTCAGGAAGCTGTAGGTGCTGCATTTGTGCAGGGATTGTTACTGAATGTTAGAAGTCAGTTAGTGACCGTCTTCATTGAATGGTAGACAAAGAAGCTACAACATTGAATTAAAGTTAATATCATTAAAGTTGCAAATCATACTGAGGACAGTGACAAGAAGAGGATGGTGAGATGAACAAAAGGATGAGGAAATGTAAGGACAGGGAAGTGGGTAGAGCTGGGAGAGGGAATGGAATGGGCAGTGAGAAGCCCCTTGGAGTAGGAGGTTCATGTTTCCCTTGCATCCAGCTAATGCATTGGAAACAAGATTGTTCCAATAGTGTATCGAATGTAACAGATCTCCCTGATGAACTGGAATTTCATCCGACAATCCACAATTACTATCCTATGTTTCGACAGCAACTGAGGCTCTTACTTTATCACAAATACCTTAATCCATATAGGTTTATGAACCTTTGTGGATTGTGTCATTAATGATTAATGTATGGCCTAGCTTATTGACGTGGGTGCTAGTCGCTTAGCTTTTAAACATGTTAAATTCCTCACTTTACCTCTCTCTGCCAAGTCCATAAAGGCAGTTGGAATTTCTCACCAATGAGTTCCTTACCATATTTCTGATCCAGTGTCCATCCCCCTAGGACATATTAATGGTAAACATTCCTTTTCAGCTGGCCCAACTTCCCTAGCTAACTTCTTAGGCAGAAATATTCACTGCAAACTAAACTGCACTTATTTTTGTTTTTTAGATGATGTGTTCCGAAATATACCCTGACAGCAAGAACGCAATGTTCTATCTCTAATGTGTGAGTTGTCAAATTGCCAAAATAATGAGGAGAATACTGCCATTTCTCCTGATTGAACAGCATTTCTTTCACAGGTACCACCAATACTGTGGTCCACAGAAGCCAATGAGATAGGGTTCATATTATAAACAAAACAGAAAAATATTGGTACACAGAATAAGCTATCCAGCATTCTCCACTACCCATTAAAACCCAAGGAAGAGAAGGTAGTCTGTTCTGTAATAGGGGTTCTGATTTAAGCAAAATGTTTTAGTGTCTATTGTCAGTAGATGTAATATTCAGATTCTGTTGATAAGGAGAGTCAATAAGGCCAATGTTTACACATTTTTCTAAGATATTTAGGCAATTAATAATGTGGCTACCTCAAGCTTCTCTGTGGTCCTCAATCCTTCGACCGCAGTTCAGCAAATGGCCAACAGTTCTCAATGGTGGATCTCTGTTCTGCTTTCTTTTCCATCCCCACTCATGAAGAGAGTCAGCATCACATTTCATTCTTACTCCAGGGACCTTAAATATCATGGACCCATCTTTCACAAGGATTTACAGAGTCTCCTTTAATCTTTTCTCTAGTACTAAAGAAAGATCTGGACAGACTATGCTTCCCTTGGGTTCCACTTTATTTCAATATGTGATGATTTACTTTTGGCATCTGTTGACCTAGATCACTGCCAGGTGGACTCCATCTGCCACCTCCTCTGAATTGGCTAATATAGGGTGTAAGGCTTTATTGGAGAAATTGTTGTGCTGCCTTGCCAGTGTATGACATCTAGGTCTTGAAATTTCTGCATAGCCTGTTGTCTGCTTGAGTTGAAGCAATTTGAAATTGTCCCTGTCCAGCAAATGTCGCACTTGTACATACCTTTGCAGGCATGGCTGGTCACTGCAGGCAGTGGGTCATGGGTTATGCTGAATTGTAAAAGCCCTTGCAAGATTACATGAGCAAAAATATCATTTCCACTGGTCAAGCAAAGACGAAAATTATTTTGTAAAAATTAAACATGTATTGACCTTAATGCCCGTGCTTTGGCTCCATGATTATGCCTAACATTTAACTGTGTACTGTAATGAACATAACAGACTTTTAATTGGAGTTTAGGTCAGACATGGAGTCAGAAAAGCCCATTGCCTCATATTTTTCAACCCTACACTCAGTTGCGGCAGAATTCCCACCATGTTTAAGGTCTGTAGCAGGTGCTGCAAATCTTGTTGAAGTGTCTGAAAAAATTATGTTGAATTCTCCTCTGACTGTGCCTCATCCTGTGGTTTCGTTCCTCTTCACTATGAAAACTCAGCACCCCCTCCAATCCTGAATATCCTGATATGAAATAGTACTGTTGTCTTCTGAAATCAGCCTTATCTGTTCTCCAACCCTGAAACCTGGCCTTTTAATTCCCCCCACTGAGGAGAAGGTACCCTTGAGTGTATCCTTATAAGTGCTCATGTGGCCAACTCCTGTGTTTATTTAACAGATGTGCCTACTCCTAAAAGTAAATTCATATATTTTATTTACAGATCATGTCTCAGAAATAATGATGGGTCATTGTTGCTCTATATGCTGTGTATACCATATATCAAATTGTGGAAGGTTTTTATTTGCCAAAAGTGTGATATGCTCAAGTTGCAGAACTTGTTGTTCTCAGCAGAGTCTGATTCATAGCTGAAGAAAAGATATACTATGCTGGCCTCCTTCGAATACAGAGGTGTTTTTTAACATCTGCCAGAATTTCCATAGGAAATGGCCAGTATTATCAAAACTTCTAAATGCACTACAATTACCCAATGAGGTGATGTGGCAAAGTGTGCCATGCACCAGTATCCTTACAATGACGTCTCAAGCGGTAACAACTTAAGCAATACAGCAGCCAAAACTGCTGCCTTGTTTAAAAAGGCTGATGTTGCTATGTATATTAAGAGACCTGATTTATTTTCCATGCCGTCCTCATAAATGATATCTCAATTGCAAAAATGTGACGAGACCCTGAGGGAGTTCGAAAAGACAGCATTTGGTGTGTGACCACATCAAAATGTCTACTTGTCGACCTCACCAGGTTGGATCATGGAGCAGCCCATGTCAGTAAGGATGGCATGATATGTGCCGCAGCATCCCTTTGAAATGCAACTGTCATGGCCCAGATCTTGTGTCAGTCCTTTGCCAAATGTCTATCTCATAATGCTGGAAGGGTATTAAGATAAACTAGCCGCCCTCCTCTTGCATCTTTAAGGATGGCTGGAAGCATACTCTTGTGCCCCTAAAGAAGTCATCATAGCACCTAAGCAAATTTTGGAACACACTGTGGGGTATATTTACAAGGAAAGTGGCAAAGCGTGTTGTTAATCCTAGAAAGCTAACCACACGCTCCGTCACTTTAGAAACTGAGAGCTGCACCATATTCACAAGAATATGGTGCAGCTTTGCCTTTTCCCCTCCTCTGGCGCTAAATTTAGCTGCCTGCCACCATAGTGCAAGGGAGTCTGCGTTGAGGAGAGTGATTGTTATGTGCAGAAAGGTGTCCCTTCCTGCACATAAAAAATCTGAAATGGTGATTTGAAACTTCTATGTGTGCTGCTGAATGCAGCATACATAAAAGTTTTTTAATGATTATGTGCAGGAAGTTGTCCCTTCCTGCACATAAACTATCAATGGCATTTTGCTGTTTCCATATGTGCTGCTCAACACAGCATACATGGAAACAGCAAAAACGAGGAGATATTAATAGTGTATCCTCACTTTGCCAGGATAAGACCAGGCCCCTTGTCCTACTTTGTTCCGTGCACCATATTTACGCCACTCTTGTAAATATGGTGCAGCATCAAAATCAATGGGTGTTGCTGTGGAACGCCCACAGCAACACCCATTGCCATCTCCTTTCACGCAAAGTATAGTGTGAAAGGGGGCCTTATTTACAAGGCAGCATTAAGCCACGTTAAGTGTCTTAACCCAGCTTTGTAAATAAGGTGAAGCCTGTATCGCCCACACATCTTTAAAAGTGACGTTGTGGTCACGATAAGGCCTTGTATATACCCCTGTGTGTCAACAGTAGTACAGGACGTTTGCAAGGTTCTAGGTATAGACCAGCATTTCCATACCACCTAGAGACAGAGTAAAAGGTACAGAGAAACAATGACACCCTTAAGAACATGATACATTTCTCAGAAACACAATTGAAATGGCCTGAATTCCTGCCACTGCACTATGGACCTTCAAAGAGATTCCCCACAAAAAACAAAATTGATTCCTGAAATAGTCATTGGCTAGCCCATGATGCTGCTCTTAAATCATTCAGTCTCAGCTGCAAAGTTTTATTTACAACTGAATGATGATGCATGATATATTTTTTGCAGTAAGGCAGAGAGTTAAACAATGTATCTACATTTTCCATGGTCAGATTTAAGCTAATATACCTGACTATTGGACTGAAGCCTAGTGCTCCCAATCTAATCCGGCAATTGGGTGTACATATGCATGCTCCAGAGAAAAATCTCATTGAAGCCTTGATAGTGTGGACCCTACCAGGTTCTGACCAGTACAGCCATTAAGTGTTGTGGTCTGGTGACGTGGATCCATTCACCTCACTGCCACAAAGCTGTTCCTCCTAGAGACCACATACGTCCTGTTTCTGCTTCTGGACCTGTGCTTGGCCCTGGATCTGGATCCCAAGTAGAGAATGCCTCTGTTGCTATCCTGCCGCCTTTCAGTTAGGTAGGCCCTCCATGGCCACCCTCTTGGACTGCTCCCTCATCATCATGTACTGCTGCCCTTCATCCTTTCACCCACAAAACGAATTGTCCTGATGATGATCCCACATTGATAGTGGATCAAAATGTCATCGACTGAATCACTCTGACCCGCATGTCTATGTTTAGTTGGTTCCTTGGGTGCCATAGTGATGTTGGAATATTCAGTGTGACACTGTATTTTTATTTCATCTCTTTTGTCCCAAATTTGTAGTCTGTGTTAAAAATGCCTTGTTGTTTCCATACCACAAAAAAGAGGGTGGTTACCCCTTAAACTTGTTTTTATCTTCTGTTTGAATAGATTACTGATTGAGTACTACTCTTACTGGGCATTCATTGTATACACAGAGTATGATTTTTGTATGCAGTACTTAGGGACCGCTGTTCTTTAAAACCTCTTACTAGCCTTGGTCCTTAGGCATCTGAGGGTTCACCTTATTTAAAAAAAAAAAAAAAACAGGTTCAGCAAAACAGAGAGGGTGGAGGTGAAATGTTTGGGGGAATACCATAGCAAACACAACAAAATGATGGACAGAGAGCCAAAACATTTCAACCACTCAACCCCAGTCACAGATCTGGGTTTAATACATGGTTCTTCTGCTAACTATGGCACCCCAGTTTGGACCCAGCCATTAGCAAATCAGTCTTGATTCTGTTCCTCCTGGTAACAGTCCAGTCTGAACTGCCAGACCAGGTCTTCCCTGGACCAGAAATAAGCATCCTGTGACCAGTTTTAGGTACTATTGCCCCTCATCAGCCAGGCTACCTTGATTTCAGTGACACAGCAAGCAAGGTACCCACAGTTGTGCGTACCTTTGGCCACTTAGGGCAAACATAGCAAACACAAGATGATGGACTAGTGCTGAAACTTTTCAACCAATCATCCCCAGGCACAGATACCATGCCAAGGAAGTAAGGTCTGACATCCAGTATATCCCCCACTTCTCATCAGGGCCTTGAAATGTTTCACAATACTCTGTCCAGAGTAAGCCATACTTGGCTTATGACACACACGACTAATCTGTGAGAACTTCTCCATTCTGTTAATTGAAAAGAGCAGGCGGAAGGGCGTTGCCTCACTGCTTCATCTGTAAGCTGAATGCAAAAATAAAATGATAATAACGTTCATTATTACCATTTTGTTTTTGGAATTCAGCTTGCAGCTGAAGGCAGGTGAGCAGGGCTGGGCTGGGTGCCCCACATGTCACACGGGTAAGAGTGGTCGCAGCATCTAAACTGCAAAGTGGCCATGACACTTTGGCCAGCCGTCTCAGGACGACCAAAGCGCCATGAGAAGTTTGCATGTTCTCCATGCAGACTGTAGTACAGCCTGCATGGAGAACATGCACAGCCTGTCAGCCCTTGTCTGAGCGCCGAACCACGGCACTCAGACCAATCACAATGCTGCTAAGGCAGAGTTGTGATTGACCATGGGATTCTGGGAGGCTGTGTGCTTCCTGCCGTGCAGAGAGGAGGACAGAGAAAGAAGAGGGGGCACTCGGCGGTAAGAAGGTAAGTCCTTTTTTTATTATTCCCCACTCCCTCCGTCCCCCAGACCGCCCCTGCCATCACCCCTGGTTGGTAGTAATTGCTACTGAAAAAGAGTGACTTTGCCCTTGGGATAGAGAGCATTCCCTTTGAATCATCCCATATGAATTAAGTCTTCCCACTAAACTGTATTTCATAAGCGTCAAAAGGAAGGGAGCTGTGCTTATTTTAATTGTGGATCTTGAGCCTTTTCATGGTTACCCTTAGCCTGGACTATGACCTTTTGACATGAATAAGTCATTCCCGCAACAAGGCACTTTGATCATCACCTTTACAGTGGAGGCAGGGTAGGCGGCCTACTTCAACTACAACTAGATTCTTTTCTGCCTTAATCCCTATGTATGGTATAACTATCGCTTTAGACAAAGCAAGACAAAAAGGCAGAAGTCGTGGAAGATATTTCTAACTCAGCTGTTTTGGCTTTAGGATTAGTGAAATATCAGTTAGATGCACATGACAAGATGCTGATTCAAAATAGGATATCATTAGATTACATTTTAGCAGAAAAATAGGGGGTTGTGGTAGTGTAGGTTGCACCCATCTTCCTAACACCTACCTCAATATAAACAAGCAAATAGACATAAGGGATGGCGTCAATAAACTGCACAAGCTTCAGAAATAACTAGATTTGGATCTCATTGGCATCTGAACCTAGCTGATTGGAATCTTAGAGCACAGGATATAGAAAATATTTGAAATAATCAATGCCATCTTTTTAATTGTGGTTGGTTCATAGGTGCTAATATAAAATTAATAATGTGCATTATCCTCCGCACTTCTGAAAATAAAGTCACTGGCAACATATTTCCTCTTGCTACCTTTGATGATGAATAAGACAGCGATAATTGAGTTATAAAAGCACTAGTTTTGGGACTATATGAAATTGAATAATTGTGAAGACTTCTGTTTCCCCAGCACAAAAATAAATGGGGAGGGGCAACGTATCTACGCATTCCCTTTGCCTTAAATTTTATTGCTTTATTGCACATGTTTATCTGATATATTGCGTAATCAAATCTGGGTATAATTTTGATACAAACCTGAGATGGTCATTTTGTCTTAACATGCATGTTAAGTTTCCTGGTTCATGTAAGTCTAGTAGCCATTTTATTTGATGAAGTACATCTGCACATTTTCTGTATCTTGTAGTAAAGCATAGCCTCGCTTTCAATGCTGGGAAAGACAAGCATGATTTTAAGAAAAAAATTCAATCCAGCAGTATATTTATTTATCTGTATTTTACTTTCAAGGACTTGTCACATTCTGTCTGTGAGAAGATTGTGCCGCTTGCTTATTAGACAGATTAAAGTAACAGTTTCTGTCACATGTTTATCTTCAATTGACTTTTATTGAGAGAAAAATGAGTTGGAACTGATCAGAATTGCATGATTGCATGCATTTTATCATTACCTACGCTAGCTAATTGTATAAGAGAGAGCTCTGTGAGGTTGAAAAGACAATTGCCACCTTACTATTTGCTTTGTCATTTTCAATTTTTTGCTTTAAATGCGTTAGACTTTTAGGTCTCCAAGGGGCATGTTCTAAAGGACTTATTGCAGAGTTAACAGCACTTTATCGCAGCCACAATGGCAATAGATTTATCACACCATTCACAACCTGGTATTAACAGCCCATATCACCAGTTTACCCGTGAAAGCAGCCGTAAAAAACATCGCCACAGACGACCCCAGCAACTATTGCTCATGAGATGCAGAGTAGGCGTTCCTGTGCCAAAAACCGCAACAACACCACTCCCCAACATTCTCAACGACCAGCCAGATAGGTAAAAAGACCACGAAACATGCGATAAGGCATGTTAGCAAAAACAACAGTTGATGGACAGAATGCAGAACAATGTCATACATTCACCCCAGTACAGAGATCTGGGCCTAAATCCACGTTAGCAGCAGGAAACTAACACCTAGTCTGACCTGGTGCAAAGTAGGATGACAGCCTGCACCACTAAAGGGAGCCCAGCCCAGAGCCACACCTGAAGAACAACAGATGCCATGGAGCCACTGAACATGTGGGCCGGACACCCAGGAGGGCCACAACACCCACTGCCACCACCTCAGGACCCCCCTACACCCCGCCCCCAACCGCCCCCCGGACCAACACTGAGGAAGAGCAGACAAAGACAGCAACCCTCAGAAAATGCACCAGCCTCACAGACCCAAAACCAGAGAACGTCATTGTCCACTACATGCTCAAACGGACAACCCTCCTCCGCATCCTGACTACCATTGTCCACAGGCTGACGGTACGAACACAGCGGACAACCAACATCCTACCTCAGACAAAGCTGATGACCGTGCTGCACGTGTCAGCCTCTGGTGCCCTCCATCCAACAACCGGGTGAGACGGAGGAGTCACACAGCCAGGCCAATCAAAGTCCCTCACAACGGTCATTGATGACACCATCAGCTTTGTATCCCACTATCTATACTCCACACACACTGCGCAGGAACAGCAGGAGAGCAAGCAAGGCATCTACGCCACAGCTGGCTTGGCGCACAGGACAAGGGGGCAATTGACTGCACACATGTCCTACTAGTGGCCCCTGGCAACACTGCACACAATAAGCGCAACAGAAAGCACATGTATCCCACCAATGTCTATGCGAAATTGGACCACAGGGGAATCTCCACCAATGTCGTCACCAACCACCCAGGCAGTGTGCGTGATTCCAACACCTTCCGACATTCCATCATCAACCTGCTTTAAAAGGATGGCACCCACGGAAATGCACTTCTCGTTTTCCAATACCAAATGAACACACCACACACCTCAACTCCACAATCATGTAACTCACAACACAGGAAATGCACGTCACAAGCTCACATACATCATGCACACCCACCAGACACAACAGCACAACTTACTGTGGCAACCTAGGCCAGCCATATACATTAGCCATTTACAGCATGGCACCTCAGTCACAAAATAGCACACAGCCACACAATAGCAGAATGTGGGAAGAGGTGGGGACCAGACATGTGCGAAGGAGGCAAGTGACTGATGAATGAGAATGTACAGAATGCCAAGTGTGGCATGGATGTGCTGGCCAGACTGCAGTATGCAGACCACACAAATATCCATGTTAACACACACCGCTGGTGTTTAGAGTGTAGTGGACAGTGGAGGCACCCATGTCACTCCAGCCAGTGGGAAAGATCACGGAAATGTAGCTTGTTATGTCCCCCCATAAGCGTGAGTGAAGTGTGCTGGCCCGGTGTATGCCGGGCCAAGGTAGGGGTGTGAATAAATGGCACGTAACTCTGGGCGTAGTCCTCTTCCTGAATGCACAACGTCTCTGCCAGGGCAGTGCCTCTCACCCCGTCATGAGGCTGATGCTGTTGCTGTAAGCGGAGATGCCTGTGATCCTTGCACCTGCTGCACCCTGGGACGCTGGTCCCCGGACCAGTCTTGACCGCCCCTGCGCACCCAGGCCTCAATGCCCACCTGCCCACACCTGCATGTGTTAAAAAGGGGCCACCACGTACTGGTGCAATCTCCAAGCCTGAGGGCCGCAACATTGGCAGCCTCCTCAGACCATCACGGCCTCTGCGACACAGGCCCGCAGTACTCCTTTCTCGTTGACATACTCTACGGGCAGACACAGCGGACAAGTAGATCACTTTTTTGAAACTGAGTCTTGATTACACCATATCAGAGCACATCAGTTATGGCTGAGTTTATGTCTCTATACTCCCTTCGATGTGGTGACACCAAGTCTGTACATAGCATCACAACCACACGTGCCTGTGGGCCCACGCGGACTAATGCCCTCGGCCTACACTGCGCTCGAGTAGGTCACACAATTGAAACTGAGCATTGATTTCTCAAAGGCAGAGTACATATCATTGCACGCAAGGAGAGGCGTAAGAAGTAGACACATTGCATTTGGGACGAAAAAAGGATCATCGTTAAGGAGGTGATCAAACACTACACTAACTGCCCTGGGGTCACAAACTCTACGCATCATGAACCTATGACACATGGCTGTGGGCCACTGCTGACTGCTGCCTACGGCCTACACTGTGGTCCAGTAGATCAGTGAGTCTTGTTTTCGCAATGGCGGAGTTCAATTCAGTGTACCGGCATGATTGCAGATTGCATCCTTCTCTGCCCCAGTGCCAATAAGTCTGTTCCCAGACATTCATGGACACTCTCTTGTTGAGCACTGGTGGCGTCTGAGTCTATAGACTAGGGGGTAGTTTTCATCCTCATGTAGCTGATACCGAATTGGTGTTGGCAAAGAGGCTGTAGAACTCCACTCTCCATTTGCTCCTTCCGGATAGCTTCTGCCCTCTGCATCATGCCCTGGAGGATACCTTCCAAAGTCCCCCACAACCCTCTGCCACATTCACCTTCAACATCGACGAGGACCCGCTAAGTCTGCTTGGCCCTACCACAGTGGACCGCAAGTCACTGTCCCAAGGCGGTGTGCCTGTGCCGGCCGCTGTGCATCCGGGACCCCTAACTCTGTGCAGGTCAAGTCAGGGACCCCGTTTGATTCAATATTTGATGGCCTCTGAGACGAAGGCCTTGGGGTCGTCAATGCCATGTGTCTGTGGCCCTGCGCTGTCCGCTGCCTCCGGCCCCAACTGTGGTCCACCAGGTATCACACATCCAATCGAGTCCTGACCAGCCCGGACGTGGCATCACCGTAGGAGGTAGATAGTTACTGTGTTCCCATCTAACTTGGGGACATCCCTGTGTGTTGTGCACACCGTAGGTGCTTGAAAAAATGAGCTTCCAAATGATAAACTGTTGATGATCTTTATTCGTATTTCATCATATAATCAAGACGACCCAGGAGGAGCCTTAGAAAAAACAAAAGAAAAAGAATCCCAACAATCCAACACACGAAGTATGAAGAAAAACAAGAAGAAAAATACCTAATCATAAACATTTCTGATACCATCTTGAACCCACACGAAATAAAACTATTATCAAAAGGCACATCCTTTATACCCACAGCTAAAACCAACCATCTGGAACTGCAAATAAGTACATACAAGTTCATACGGAAGCTCAAGTTGAGACATTATTTTGACCACATAGTTCCACCCACCACCAAAAAAGTTGATCAACTCATGGGACTGAGACCAATCAGCACGTTTGAAGCTCCCATCAGTCACAAAAGCATCGACCTCTTTGAAACACTGATAAGACAAGATATATCAAAACTCAATGACAACAAACCACCAAAAAGAAACATAACACAGAAGGATTTCGACACATTGCGCAAAATCTCTAATAACGTCAACATCAAATGTGTAAAGGCAGCTAAGGGAGGTGCACTAGTAGTGATGAACTCCAGTATGTACAAACAAAAAATGGATGAACACATCAACGATGAACAATTATATCTGAAACTTTCCACTAACCCAACGAACCAGTTCAAAGATGAACTTGCCCAAATTGTCAACAAAGCACATGAGATGTCCATCATCGATGATATGACCAAGAGGTACCTATTGAAATCATTTCCAAAAAGTCCTACTATCACCATGATCCCCAAGATTCACAAGAATCTAATGGATCCACCATGCAGACCCATAGTCTCAACGAAAGGTTCCCTTCACGAACCTGTGGGAAAACTAATAGACCGCTATTTACAACCGATTGTGAAGAATATGAGGACGGAGTTACATCCAGGACACCACAGACTTTCTAACCAAACTGGCACAAATCAAAATGAACACCAACCAACAACTAATTCTATGCACAGCGGATGTACGATCACTTTACACCTCCATCCCCCATAGCGGAGGGATAGAAGCTATTGAGAAAGCCATCCTCGAAAGTGACATAGAAACAGGGATGCAAACTTTCCTGATGGAATTAATCGTCTTTACACTTTATCATAGCTATTTTCGACAAGATGACACCTGGTATCTGCAACGGTATACACCCGTTACAACGCATCTTTTACTCTGCACTACCATTACAACGCAACTTTTACAACGCATACCATTACAACGCATTGCGCTGGGGGGCGCTCTAGGATAGGGAATAAGTATAATTTACTATCCAACACCTTCCCTAGGGTCCACGGGGACTGGAGTTAGAATAGTAAATTATACTTACCACTATCCAGCACCTCAAAGCGCTATGCGTTGTAATGGTATGCATTGTAAAAGTCGCGTTGTAATGGTATGCGGAGTAATAGTATGCGGAGTAACATGGTACATCCATCTGCAACGGTCCGGAACTTCTATGGGCAATTGTGCCGCACCGACCTACGCGAACATCTACATGAAACTCTTTGAAGAGGAGAACATCTACAATGACCCTAACTGGATGCACAACCTAGTAATGTATGCAAGGTACATAGATGACGTTTTTATCATTTGGAGAAACACTGAAGAATTTCTAGTACAAGCACTGACAACCCTAAATTCAGCAAACAAAATAATTCAATTCACATGGGAGATCAACCATGAGACCATAACCTTTCTGGATGTAAAAATCACTACCACCGAAACTGGTTTCGAGACAGATCTGTTCCGCAAACCAACAGACAGAAATAACACCCTGTTATACACTAGCTTTCACCAAGGATCCCTAAAATAGCACCTACCTACATCACAAATGTTACGCGTAAAAAGGATCACCTCGAACCCGCAACAAACAGCAACACGGTTGAATGAGATGGGAAAAAGATTCCAAGATAAGGCCATAGAAAAAGCTCAAAAAACTCCAAGAGAAAAGTTACTGACAAGAACTACTAAAAAACAGGAGGACAGAATGGTCCTAGTGTCAAGATTTTCCACGCTAAGTGTAGCGTATAAAAAATCATTTTAAGACATTGGCCAATCCTAACTGCAGAACAGGACTTTGGAGACTCATTCAAAAGCTCCCCCATCTTTGCATACACTCGTAGTGCAAACATCAAAGAGATCCTTAACAATACCTCAATCACCAAAAGTAAACACAAAGGAACTCACCCATGCATGAACTGCGGCAATTGTAATTGCATTATAAAAGGTACATCTATCAACCATCCGATGAAAGGGAATGAAATCAAACTGAAAGTCAGTGCGACTTGCGACACACAAAATGTCATACACCTAATCAAATGCCTGTGTGGCATCATTTACATTGGCAAAACGGAAAGGAAAATAAAAATCCGCATCAACGAACGTAAGTCCAACATCAGGACACATAACCCCAAGTCCAATGTAGAAGTACATTTCACAGAATCCAGACACAATGTGTCACAACTAAAATTCTTGATACTCGAAGTGGTGGAAGGACACGAGGGCAAAGACAATCACAAAGAGCTCTTAAGAAGAGAGATGACATGGATTTATAAAGTACAGTCCATGAAACCCATGGGACTGAATGATCGCTTGGAATACTCATGTTACTTATAAAAACACCTTTTTTAAGGTGTCTCATGCCGTGTACAGATTTTCCTGAAGTACGATTGGCCATACATTCACCCAATGGTGTAATCGTCCTATTGTATCATTATTCCTACATTACCCCCACATGTTTTCCTTTTAATGAGTGATATTTTCTGAATTCCTTGCATGCCGATTGTTTATCACTTATAGTCCACCTTCTGATTCACGGGGAACAATGCAGTCCGTCATCTACCTTTAGTGCACACAATCGAGTGTCTTTTACTCACTTCCTGGTTCGCGGGAAAAGTGCAGTCCGTCGTTTATATTTAGCACACACCAGCGAGTGGAACCTATCCACTTCCTGACTCGCGGAGAATAGGAACGCCGAAACCTAACCGTAGAGCACGGAGCACTCTAACAGCATGTAAGTACCACGCGACGAAGCTTATGCAGGTGCCTCATACGCCCGCTACACAGAGACCGATTAACTATTAACACACGCTCCTGTTTACCTCTTTACAGATGCCTACTGACACCAAGCATACATGAGTGTTTATGACAACTCAACCTCCGTGAACGCGATTAGACACTTTAATGCACATCCGTATGCACTGAACCTTCCACGCCTCACCATTCGACTTAAACACAGAGAGCACTGACAAAGACACGATGTTTTATCCTTCCGATCACCACGCTATTAAAACCGATCACCCACTTCACCAACCCCACCCGCATGCTACGATTACCACCTATTAGATCATGTACTTGTACGCTGCTATATCTTATATTGTTATTTTCAGAAACTCATGTTTGTTGTTTTCAGAAGCTCCCAGATGAAGGGTTTATTACCCGAAATGCATTGGAGCCATTTCAATGGGTTCGGACCCCATCTGCACCGATTTGGCCACCTCCTTTTGGCGTTCTGACACCTGATATTGGGGTGCCATGTGTGGGTCAGTGAAGTGTTGTCAGCCAGCCGTGCTTGCGAGTGCTTCCTGCTGTGTGGTCTGTTGCAGGATCTGTGTACTCCTCTAAGTAGCTTGGTTGCCCTGGTCCAAGTGGTGGATCGCATGGGATGTCCATGGGCTGTTGTAGGGCATCGGTGTCGAAGGTGTGGTGGTCCTCTCAGGCATCACTGATGTGTGGTCTTCTGTGATCTGCTGGAGGTGTTGTTTGTCCCTCTGCAATGTGAAGGGGAGATGCATGTTGACATTGTGTTGACATGTATGTTGGCGCATTGTTCTTGTTTACATGCAGACTGTATGAAAATGTACATTGTGACTGTTTTGGAGGTGCAGGATTTAGATGCGGGACTGTGTGCATTTGGGCTACATTACGGATGTGAGGTTGTATGCGTACATTTCCATTTCACAGTTTCCAGCTCTGCCACTGGAATCACGCTATCCTGACTGATGAAGCCTGAAAGCCCGAAACCGGTCCGAGGATGCTTGTTTCCAGTCCAGGGAGGACCTGGCTTGGCAGTTTGGGCTGGACTGTTCCCATGGGGCACTGGCTCAAAACTGATTTGCATATGGCTGGGTTCAAACTGGAATGGCATGGTGAGCAAAAAAGTGATGAATTTAGGCCCAGATCTCTGTACTGGGGTGAATGTATACCTTTGTTCTGCATTCTGTCCATCAACTGTTGTTTCTGCATTTGTCACCCCGAGTGGGATAGGTATGCTCAGACGTCAGTCCCGTGCTCTCCATGCCACTGAAATCAAGCTATCCTGGCTGACGAGGTTCTGAAAGCCCGAAACCGGTCCTTGGATGCTTGATTCCGGTCCAGGAAAGACATGGCTTGGCAGTTCGTGCTGGACTGTTCCCATGAGGCACAGGGTCAAGGCTGATTTGCATATGGCCATGTCTGAACTGGGGTGGTGTGGAGTGCAAAAAAACGATGGATTTAGGCCAAGATCTCTGTACTGGGGTGAATGTATGACATTGTTCTGCATTCTGTCCATCAACTGTTGTTTTTGCATTTGTCACCCCGAGTGGGACGAGTATGCTCAGACGTGAGTCCTGTGCTCTCCATGCCACTGGAATCAAGCTCTCCTGGCTGATGAGGGCTGAAAGCCCAAAACCAGTCCTAAGATGCTTGTTTCCAGTCCAGGGAGGACCTGGCTTGGCAGTTCGGGCTGGACTGTTCCCATGGGGCACAGGGTCAAGACTGATTTGCATATGGCTGGGTTCAAACTGGAATGGCATGGTGAGCAAAAAAACGATGGATTTACGCCCAGATCTCTGTTCTGGGGTGAATGTATGACATTGTTCTGCATTCTGTCCATCAACTGTTGTTTTTGCATCTGTCAGATGTATTAGGCTTGGTTCTACGCAGGTGCAAAGCCAATTGTGTCCTCTGTTTTGCACTGTTGGGTTGCGCATTGTACTACATTGTCGTCAATGTGGGTGTGCTGTTCTTCCTATGTGTCTGTGCTGGAGTGTGCCACGGGGATCAGGGACATGATCCAGGGTCATTGTGGGTGTGCAGTGTGAAACACATTGTTGTTCATGTGTGCCATTGTGCCCATCTCCCCCACGTCCCCCTAGTCCCTGGTCGTTACTCACCCTGTTGATGTTGTGTCAGATCCTTCCAAGTTGTGTCGGCACTCCCGACTCCTTGCACTGCCTCCACACTGTTGACTGTGGCCTCTGTTTCCTCCAGTTCCTCCTGTGGCACAGGACTCCCACCTCCTGTTGCTATTGCTGCCTTCCTGTTGGCAGCGGCTTTGTGCCTGGTTTAGATTTTCACATCATGCCAGCGCCTCTTGGCTTCCTCCATTGGCCTCTTGGACACTCCGATGGTCTGATTGTGGGTCAGTTGATGGTAGTGTTCTGTCACCTCTGTAATGCTGATCTGGTTTTGCTGCGGACTGCACCCCATCTTCCTCTCCCTCTTCTTCTTGGCCTTCCCCGACCCCGTTGTTCCTTGCTGGTGGTGTGTGGGGTTTGGGGCTGCGTTTTGGCCTCTGCGCTCGGTCAGGGTGCATCCATGTTGCTACGCACTTTGGATTGTTTCTGGTGTGTTGTTTTTGTAGCTTTTATAGTGCATTTTTCCACCAGACACGTGGGATTTGCAGGCCTGTCGCTGGTTTTCGCTGCTTTTTGGCCTCACCAATAGATTTTTTGTGTTCGTGTTTTGCATTTTTGTGGCGTGGTGTTGATTTTAACGTGATCATTTGAGGCGTTATCTGGAGACTATCGCATGTACTGCCGTGTTGAGAATGCTTCGTTAACATGGCGTCATTTTTCCCCGATAGACTGCGATGTTTGTAGTTGCGTTCAGTTACTTTTGCAATGGTTATCACACATTCTTGAAAATATGCTCCCCAGGGTGTTGCACCTTTTTTTTTTAGTAGATAATGGGAATTTAGGGTTTCTTTTATTCTTAAAATCTTAAGGAACAACCCCTTTACATTCACTAAAAAATACAGTAGGAATATAGATATGATTAGAAAGTAAAACTGAAAACCCTCTGGAATTGGCAGGGTATTGTTTGCTCTGCAATCCATAACTATTTTAAAATCCAGGTAAACTTTAACTCTCATGCTAAGTGCTAGTCACATCCAGCCTAAATGGCTGAAAGCAAAGTTTAGATCCATAAACCGATGCTCGTGACAACTGTAAATACCTTTTCAAAGAACATGTTACATTTTTTGTACAACTAATTTCTCTAAAAATACGGTAGAGATTTACAACTAATCAAGAAAAGGCTCACCTTTGAGTAATGTTCTGGTTTCTTGCCGAGATTGGTGCATTTCCATTCAGTGTGTTTTGCAGTGGTGGAAAGTGCATTTTCCTAGCGGATTTTAAATGGAAAATGCCAAGTTTTTGATTTTCCTTTTCTTTTTTCACCTGAACAGAGCTGTACAACATTTGGCATGCCAAAAGCTTGTCAATATCGCCATTACATTGACCAATTTTGTGAAGATTTTTTGGAAATGTTTCAGCTTAGAAAAAGTAAAAAAGTTAGCATTTCCCACTTTGACCTGAGCAGATTGCATGCTGGGTTAAAAGAGTCAACCGAGAAATTACCTTGAGAAATCCAGCGATTCTCTAAAGTGATGGATCTGTGAGTTCTATGGGAGGGAGCTATACCTTTTAAAAAAAAATCTTTTTATTCGTATGTACAGTGTACACTTAGCCAAACCTCAATTATGGTCGTGTTTTTCTGTCACAAACAACAACTACCACCATTGTTGTATGTTTTATGTTCCAACTAGACACCAGCCAATGGCGACAATATGTGTTACATTTTACTTGTGTGCGAGTCCGTTGAGGCAAATATAGCCGAACAGTCAAACTCATCACAATGGCCCAACGGGAGGATCATCCAAAGTACATCAAGCTTATATGTTTGTTATTAAGTGTACACTGTAAATACCAATAAAAAAACCTCTACATGACCCTCTAAGTTCATTTTAGTTGTTCAAAATTGCCATCTTCAGCCACAAATGGCTGATCCTGATTTGAATACTCAGGATCAATGTACATTTAAACCCGTAGATCAAACCAACGAGTTTTAAAATCAAGACTAGGTCAACTTGTCCATTGTAGGATTAGGTTTAACATCCATGCAGTGATAATTTTATGGATATTCATAAACCTTCCCAAGGGGTTTCACCCCCAAAATACCACAGTGTGAATACTTATATTGTTGGTTCATGAATTTACTAGGAGTATTGTCTCTCCATTCCAATTTCGCACCTCATAAAGGTTGTAAAATACAGTAGTATCATTGCTTTTTCCCCATTCCGAGCCAGAGAATGCAGAATTTGCTTCTTCCCCCCCCTTCGCATCCCTCCCCACACATGAAATGGCAGATTTGCTTTCTGAGGTTTGGGCTAGGAAAATGTGTGATATTCTCTATGTGTTATGTTATGTTAGCAATTTGTTGAGCGCGACAGCTGCCCCAGCAACGAGGCATCCCGGCGCTAAGAACCAAAGCATAACCAACTGAGGAAAAGGGGGGAGGGGGAGGGGATTACAGAGGAGGAAAGAGATGCGTTTTTACTGCTTTGCGAAAAGCAGACAAGTTGGTGAGGTGACGAATGTGGAGGGGCAAAGAGTTCCATAGTTTAGCTCCCTTTACTCTGAAGGAGCGATCTCCGATACGACAGAACTTCGTTCGAGGGACCACCACTAGATGTTGACCCATGGAACGAAGATTGCGTTGGGGGTTATAAGGAGTAAGCAGCATTCGGAGTAGTTCAGGGCCATCCGTTCTAAGGATTTTAAAGGCGATGGTAAGGGCCTTGAACTGGATGCGAGCTTCTATGGGCAGCCAATGAAGCCTCTGAATGGTGGCTCTGGCCGAGCATCTTCTGGGCAGGCCAACAATTGCCCTTGCCGCTGAGTTCTGAATACGTTGGAATCTGGATAACTCAGCTTTATTTGCGCCTAGGAGGAGGACGTTAGCATAGTCCAGCCGGGCAAGGATGGTGGCTTGAACAATGAGTTGCCTTGTCTTGGGGTAAAAGAAGCCCACAATGGGGCTTAGGCTTCTCAGCAACCCAATACAGGTGGCTGCCACTTTTTTTGTATGCGACTGATAATTCAGTGCAGAGTCCAGCCAAACTCCTAGGTTTTTTACCAAGGATTTTGGTGGGGGGTAGGACCAAGCAGGGGAGGCCACCAGTGGTCGTTCCAACCGCTAGTGTTCTTGCCCAGGAGTAGCACTTCTGTTTTTCCTGCATTGAGTTGCAGACAGTTTGCCGTCATCCAGTTGGCGACTGCGGCCAGCCCATCCCTAAATTTAGTGGATGTGGCAGAGGGTGATTCAGTGAGGGTGATTACCAGCTGGGTATCGTCAGCGTATGAAACTAGTGTGAGGTTCCATTCTTTAGCCACAGCCGCAAGCGGTTGCATGTACACATTAAAAAGGGATGGGCTAAGGGCAGAGCCCTGGGGGACTCCTTGGCCTATTGCATGGGGTTGGGAAATAAAAGGGGGGGCTGACACGCGCAACGATCTTCTCGTGAGAAATGACCGAAACCATTCCAGTGCCAGTTCGTTGATCCCTATGCTCTCCAGGCGGCCCAGTAGGATATTATGGGAGACCGTGTCGAATGCTGCGCTGAGGTCGAGCAATATCAGCGCATCACTCTGACCGGTGTCCATAATCCTCCGGAGGTGATCTGTGGTGGCAAGAAGGGCGGATTCCGTACTGTGCCCAGGCCTGAACCCGTGTTTGGAGGGGTCCAAGATGTTGTTTTTGGCCAAATGGTCAGTGAGTACGGCATTCGCATGGGCTTCAGCTAACTTAGATACCCACGGAAGCAGCGAAACTGGTCTGTAGTTTTCCCGTTTAGCAGGGTCTAGGGTGGGTTTTTTAATGATGGGAGTAACCCAGGCCTGTTTCCAACTATATTGGTGCCACAGGAAAAAGTGACCTCCATACTTCCTTGGAGTCTAAGTTTAGAGATTTCTTCAACTTGTAAAATATTTCGAGCTGTAGAAATCAAATAAAAGGTCACAAATGTCGGTGCGTATGCTCGCAGCCTTTAACCCATCCGAGTAAGAATACCGTATTTGGGGTAGTTTTGGAAAGCAATGATTTTCCTAGATTTCCATGAGCAGTGGATTTTTGTGAATCCCGAACTGCCTATGATAATTGCAGGAAGACAGTTTGAATTCAGAATTTTCATATTTTTGTATGAATCTTTGTACACAGTACCATGCCTTGTGCACCTCATTCACTTTTCATCAGCAGTTACAAAGCTACTAGTCAAGCTGCATTTCTCTCTTTTGTTTTTGACACAGTGGTGCATGTTAAGACGCCAAGAAACATCATGCCATTCTCTGGTGTGTTAAACTTGTATGCGACATGTGTTGTATGCCGTTTATAGAACATTGCTATTCTACGAGGCTTATCGGTGTTTGTTTATAGAAATGCAGATCAACAAAGCTTACAGTTGTAATAGCCCGTCAAACATCTATGGAGTCCACATATTGCAAATTAATTTTAGAAAAAACAGAGTTATGTTCCATTTCCAACCATATATTCATTCTGGCTTAAGTCTTCACAGATAGCACACAGTGAATTATAATTGCCTTTTGCAATTATTTTAAGTCAGAACCTGTGGGAGAATGAGTCAATTGAAGAAAGGCACATGAAGCTTATAATATGCATATTGTATACTAGAACACCCTCCTCAAAAAAGCCCAAGTCGCAAAATGCACTTCAAAGTTGAAGAATGTAATTTACAATAATGTCAGCATCTTTTCACTGTATAATATAAGGCTCAGCATCTTTAAATTATTTAAGAGGCCCTCTGGGAGTCAGTTATGCTTATAACGTCAGATTTACTCAGAGAAATGGAAAGAGCAAAGCAAAGTGTTGAATAAGGACTTCCTGTGCAATTTTCACACTGTAATTTTTTACGGTGTATAATTGAAACTGGAGCACAATCTTGCATATTTTGACAGAAATCGAACCAGTATGTCTTGTTTGTATGTTTAACTTTTCATAGGAATTTTTTTCTGTGGACTTCATAAAGCCTCTTGAGCAATGCAGCAAATGATTTCATAAGCACAATCGAGAGATCCTTTAATTCTAAAGGAACGTGGCTTCTACTTGAGAAAGTGACTCTTGGCAGTTTTTTTCTTGCCTATTTCTTACATGACGTGCCAAAAAGAAACCCATACATTATTTAGATTTTTTAAAACCCCTGTGATCCTGCAGTGGTTTTGTTCAAATGCATCGTCTCTACACACCGAACAAGCAGGAAAGGTAATAGAACTTCCATAGGTTTAAGTGAAAATGACATGAAAAAAGCATTGCAGCCTTTTCAGAGTTTAAGCAGCACTACCATTAGAAAATCAACTACATGAAAGATTTCTGGGAAAAAATGCTTTGTAACAATCAAAAAGTGTATCAATTTATAATAAAATGTGTCCCGTATTGGAATTAAAAATTTAGGTGGTAAACCGTACAAGAGGTGAATGGGCCACACACAGCCAATCTCATGGCTGTGTGTAAAGCATTAGAGCTTATACATTCATACATATCTTCGGTGCTTTCAGTACAGTTACTATAGAGAGTTGTTACATTAACACAAGGCAATAACTCATTCCTTTTACTTACCGGTAATCTTTAATACTCCTGGCCCCTGTGTCTTTGTCCCATTCATGACAAAGTGGAGACAGAAAAAAGAACAGCGGAATGCTGAAACCCTAACCCCAACCCCTCCAACTGGGATTACATTAGCAGTACTTACCCAGCATTCCGTCTACCCTACCAAACCCCCAACAGGAAGGCCGACCATGAGGGAGGGTGGGGCATAATGAATGGAACGAAGACAATGGGACCAGGAGTAATGAAGATTACCGGTAAGTATTAGGGCATTACCCCCAGGTCTCTCTTGTCCTCGTCCCATTCATGACAAAGTGGAGAATACCAAAGCAGAAACTCGGCCTCCAAAACCCTCAAGCACACCCAGGAAAGCACACCAAAGGCAGCAACCCAAGGGAAGCAAAAGGGAGAAAAGCAGGAAACAAATAGACAAAGCACCCAGACAGGAAAGCACCACAGCAAAGCATGGACGCACCCACCAAAAACAAACAGGAAACAACAAAAACAAAGAAGAGGATAAATTCCAGAGGGTATCCAGCACACACCAGGAGGCCCTCATGAGCAAACAAAGAAGGGGGAGAACACACCAAACAAAAAAAACATTCGAGGCCGTCAACAACAAAAGGATAGCGAGGAGGACACAAAAGGAAGAAGACCACGAGCTGTCAAACCGACCAGCAAGCCAGAAACAGGCCAGCAAGGACACAACCAAGGACCCGAAACCGGGACCAAGGTAAACAGAAGGCGACAGCGACATCAAGGAGGCAGCCAGCCAGCCAGAGAAACGAGAAACAGAGCACCAAGGCCCCCCAAAAAAGGGAAACCCCAAACCACTAAGCAGAAGGGAGCACACCACAAAGGCGACCAGGCCAAAAAAAACTACGCTGAAAAGGAGGCTCCCAAGAGAGACCCCAAAGGCAAAGCCCCAGAAGGGATACAGGGGTCAAAGCAACCAACACTCCAGAACCCAGTGGACCAGAGAAGATGAAGCCCCAACAGATCACAAAAACCCCAAGGGCGCCCAACAGACAAAAGGCCGACAAGCCCAGCACCACTAGGCAGCTACACCTACTGAGCAGAAGCACAGACACAGAGCGAGCCCCAGCAAGAACAGAAGAGGAAACCTGACAGCCAAAGGTTACCACAAGCACCCCAAGACAGACAAGAGGAAGAAAAGAAGGCCCCACAGTCCCTGCGCAACCAGGCACGAAGGTCGAAAAGAGCCAACTTCAGGACAAACCCCAATACATCTGGGTAGACCCACCCGAGACCAAACCTAAAAGGATAGAGGACAGGACCAGACAACAGAACAAAGGCTCAAACCCAAAGGACCAACCAAGGGCACGACCACATGACCAAACTGGGAAGGGGGGAAGCAACGGCCAAGCACCAACCCCCCCCCCCCCTCATCCAGAGTGACCCGGCCTCCAGAGAGCCCAGAGGACAACGCCACTGAAACCCCACAGAGGAGGACCAGGCCACAGGAAAGAAAGGCCAGCACCAACCACCAGAGCCGACACATGACAAACACCAAGCCCCCAGCCCAGGAGAGGGATCCAGAGCGAGAGCCCAGGGATAGGTCAAGAGGGAAAGGCCAAGGCACACACAAGAAAGCCAGGGAAACACGAACACAACCCCCGGAATGCTGCCCCAAAATGTCCGTAGAGCCAGAAGGGTGCCGGCTTGAACACCCAAAGAAAACCAGCCCCCGAAACACCAAAAGACCAACCAGGAGGACCAGACAGCCAGAACCCAACCCCAACTGAACCGGAAGGGACAGGGGACATGACAGGGACCAACCAGGAGGTCCAACACCCACACAGAGAAAGGCTCAAAACCGAACTAGGGCCAGACATGAAAAGCGAGAACAGCAGAGTCAGGCAAGGCCAACCCTCAAAGCCACCGAGACCGGGGGAACCCAAAGAACAAAAGGGAACAAGAGGGAGACCCCACTCCAAAGAACACAGCCACAGCAGGACACCCAACCACAAACCCAGGTCTGACTGAAGCCGGATCCACAGCACCGGAGAAGGTACACACCAACCACCGGAGAAGAGGTGCAACGAGACCCCCAATCAAACAGCCAGACCACCAGGCATCCCAGAGAACCCAGGACCACAGCAAGGGAAAACACCATACGAGCACCAACACCAGCAGCAGAAGAGTCAAGACCAGAAAGGGCAGAAAGAACCATCCAACCAGAGACGACCCCAAAGAGAACAGTCAGGCAGCCGACCAAACTACAGACAGGTCAGCAAAGACCAGAGGCCACCACCACAGAAGCCACAGAGGCCCAGATGGGGTGGGACAGGGCCAACAGCCACAACCCAGAAATCCCAACCAACAAGTGGAGGGAATGAACTCCAAAACCAGCCAAGTCACAGAGGCAACAGAAGCCTGGAGGGAAGCCAAGCAGACCACACAGGTACACAAATTCCATGGCCCGGCAGGCACCAAGGGAGGGCAGGAGCAGGGGAGAACACACAGGGCAGATCCAAGGCAACAGAGCGTAAAAGCAGCCAGAAGCCAGGGCCGAAGTGAAGCAATCCATCCAGCCAGAAGGACCCAAAGGCCCAACCTACACCCGGGGAAGGCCCCATAAGAGCACAGGCAAAAGCAAAGGCAAGGGAGGGCAGCAGAGACCCCTGACACACACCCGCCGAACCACACAACACCAAAACCCAAACAAGGCACGAGCCCGAAGGCCCAGACCAGCCAGGGTCGAGAACAGAACAGCCAGGCCCAAAATAAAACAGAGGTAACAGCCAAAGCCCCATAACCAGACCAGGGGCCCAGCACCCAAGGAGGACCAGAGCTACAAAAAAATCCAAATCACAGCTGCAAGCCCTGGGAAACCAGTTTCCAGGCAGGCACCCAAAGGGGCAAGGCAAACACCCCGCGACCGCACCCCCAACTGAGGGGGCCGAGCACCGACCAACATACACCGTCAATTAGTGTGGACCCAAGGGGGGGCATGCCTGGAAGACCAGAGCAGCTACCCAGACAATAGTCCGGGCCAGCCGTAAATGTGGACCAAGGCCACAAAGAGCAGGACTACCACACCCCTGCAAGGACCGGTGCCCGACTGCAACGGAGGAGCCACCCACAGGTGAAGACCACACAAACCAGAGACCATAGGACCGGGCCAGAAGCAAAACCACCAAAAACAGGGGGACACACCTGAGCTGGCAGAAACCCAACAACATAGCCAGCCCAGGGGAGCCCCAAACAAGCGCCTGGGCAACCCACAGCAAACAGCCCCTGAAATACCAGGTGGACACCAAGCCCAGACCTGAGAAACCCAAGGGCTCGATTCACAGAATTAACTTAAGACAAAATCCTAAACTTACTACTTTTGGTATTCACAGAATGCACTTACTACTTTTGGTATTCACAGAATGCACTTACTACTTTTGGTATTCACAGAGTTTCCAGCCCGGAGTTTCCGGCTTGAAGGCAGAACTTGCGGCCCAGAGGCGGAGCTTGCAGCTCAGAGATGGAGCTTCCGGCACGGAGGTTGGGATTGAGCCATACCTGAAAACTCCACCTCTGGGCCGGAAGCTCCGCCTCCGGGCAGGAAGCTCCGCCTCTGTGCCGCAAGCTCCGCCACCAAGCCAGAAGCTCCGCCTCTGGCCTGGAAGCTCCGGCCCGAGTGCAGACGTAAAGTTAGTAGTCGTAAATCCATTCTGTGAATACCAATAGTGGTAAGTTTAGGATTTTGTCTTAAGTTAGTTCTGTGAATCGGGCCCCAGGAGAGCAGAAGAGAGCAGGGAGACAAGGCGGCATTGCCGCAGGCAAAGCTAAACCCCCCCCCATGAAGCCCTCAGCATGTTGCAGGCCCCAGGAGACACCCAACCAGGCACCAACATCACCTGATCCCATCCCATGCCAGAGGGCAGAGGAGAACAGCCGGCAGTACAAGCCCACTGCCCCCGGGACACCCAGGCAGGCACAAAAGCAGGCCAACAACCAAGCCCGCTCACCAAAAGAATAGAGAACAGACAAGACCAGGACGCAACAGGGTGACCCGGCTGTAGGCAGGGAGGGCCCAAAAAAAAGTACACCACCCAATGGTGCCACCCCATTGGGAACAAACATCACAGCCTGTGGCAACCCCAGGTGAACACTCAACCACGGAAGGACCAGATCCAACCCAAAAACCAGGCAAAGGAGGGGTCAGGGACCCCAAGAACAGACAAACAGCCCAGAGGACCTGAGCGCAGTCCCTACAGGGGATCGAAACCGCTGAGCACCAATGATACCATAGAACCACACCGAACACCACCCCACACCATCTGCCACCTGTGCAGGAACCCACCAGAAAGCAACAGCCCCAGGCAGCCGGCACACACAACAAAAGCGACAGACAAGATCAGGGTCCAACAGGGCGCATGAGCACAACCCCACAGCACCAGGTAACCCAGGCAGATACCCAGCCAGGAACCAACCAGGCCAGAGCAAGCGGAGGACAGACGCACACAAGAAGGAATGACTGATGCCAGGGCAAAGCGTTCCAACATAACCACAAGAGCAACAAAGACACACTTGGCAGCCATGCCCAAAGGACCTCACACACGAGTAAATGTGGTACATGTGTGGCACTGGAAGATGAGCAGAACCCGGGCCTGGAACCTGGCTTGCAAGTCCCAAATGCGACAGCGATGCCTATTAGGCCACCTCCTCCCTACTTACCCCAACTGCAGAGAAAAGGAAAAACCGCTATACAGTACTCACCCGGAATGGGCGGGCCAGCAGACTTGCGAACAAGGCCTCCCCACAATCAGCCATCCCGCGGCGGACCACCAGCAACCTCACCAGGGCAACCAGTAGCAAACAGCCCGGTTGACAAACACTCTATGGGCACCAACATCACAGACCGGAGAAGCCGACCAGCAACCAGAACATGTCTTCAACCCAGCCAGGCCACAGGAAGACGTGCCCAGCGACCCGGAAGCAACCAGAAGGCCTGTGCACCAGCCGCAAAGGGCCTGCTGGCATGCAAGAGCTGTCCGGAAACTCCTAAGCCTCCAGGCAAGCCAAGGAGGCATATCAGCAGACACCCCATCCCAAACAGCCAGGCAGCCGGACGGGGACCAAAGAAGAACGCCACTCAAGCCCAGAAGGAGCAGGACCAGCAGAAAAATCGAACAGGCAGAATGCTGGGCAAGCACTGCTTATGTACTCCCATTGGGAGGGGTTGGTGTTAAGATTCCAGCATTCCTTTGTTCTTTTTTGCTGTTAGGAGATGATTATCTCCACTTTGTCATGAATGGGACGAAGACAGGAGGGACCTGGGGCTAATGTGCTGTAACGCTGCATCAAGAACCTACCAATGTAACAGGTGAACTACTAAAAAGAAGGATTGATTTATCGTCGCTGCCCGCACTTGCGTTTTAGCAGTACCAGCTCTCTTTCTGGAGGATGTTAACATCTGTTAACGCCCAACAATAACTTATGGGTAAAAATACTGTTAGCTCTCATCCCCCAGTGCCATCCAGCGCAAGAAAACAATAATGTGGGCTAGTGCTGGAAACGCTTGCCGGCTGCTTTTGTTAATGGGGCTGCTATTGCAGCATGGCTGTAAAATCAGCCCCAGTAACAAAATCGGCCTCCACCACTGCAAAAGCCTCCTGGGGAAGTGCTCGACCCCCTCTGTAGGGCCGCTCCGGCCCTGAAGTGAAGTGGTCCTGTTTGCTTTGGTCCTGCTTTGCACTCTCATTGACTGTAGAATGGACCACACAACAGACGCCTAGTACCAGAAAAGGATTGCGTCCTATCTGTCTTGTGAAAAGTGGGGTATCTATGTTATAATTTGAGCTGACTACGTCATGGATGGGTGGGTGGAGGAGAACTTGGAAATATTTCCTCACTGTGCAAAATGTGTTAAACAAAAGAAGGACAATTCAATGGAATTTTGAATGTTGTATTTGGAGTCACAAGTGCAGGAACTCATCAATGTTCACAAGTGCTTCCAAATCTATCAGTCATTTATAAAAAAAACGCAAACATGGTCAATTTATAGTGTGAATCTTTAAGAATATCCATTTCTTGAAAATGCATAGTGACCGCTTGCACTAAAAATTGTGGCTCATATTCTAGGTTTAAAATAATGCGACAATCACGCAGTTTCTATCACATGAGGGGAGAAATACAGGAAATGGATAAGCTGACACAAGCAACATGTGTCCTGCAGGGCTACATTAAATCCTTATTAACGTTAGAGTTAAAATATGTGAGAAATTCTTATAACTGACACCATAGCAGTCAGTTCTTACTGCCTACAGGAAGGCATATGTCTTCATGTTGAAATGCAAGTTTGCTAAGTAAAAAGTAGTTAGGAAGGTACCTTGAAACTTCCATATCCTTAAGAGGATCATTTCCACAAGAGAGCCAGACGGTGATAGAAATATTTGAGATTGACTTCACAAGTGAATAATTAAGACATAAGCAATTTGCTCTGTGCATGATCACAATTTATTCATGGTGCAATAGTACTCCCATGCTATGTGTCTGTAAATTTGATCCCACATGTAGAGTGGTGTGGCTCACTGGTTAGAGGTGGCAGACCCGGAAGCAGAGGTCGACCCGGGACCAGAGTTCGATTCCCGACGCGGCAGGGTCTTGGGCCATGGTCAGCGGACTCGATAATTCTCGCCTCGGTGCCTACTCCAACCATGGGTCCCACGCAGCAACTCTGGGCAATAGCTTGCTTAATCTCTACTACCGGCCCCATCAGCGCCGGGGATGCTTGTCTTCACCTTGGAGATGCCCAAGAGGGACCATCTCACAGGGAAAGCCAGGATGGGTTCCCCAGCGGTACACAGCGCCGGGACGCCCCTTTGCTGGGGCAGCTGTGCGCTTTACAAGTATACAACATTTAACATTGCTATTGATATTTGCCTTCACAAGTGAATTTAGTGATTAGGGTGTTTCATTAAAAGTTTTCCAGCTGTGAGATATCTATACCCCAGCCACTAACCCCGCCGTTCCGCCAGCCTGTTTAGAGGCTGGGGAGCTAGAGAGATTTCTTTGGTGGAGCCCCAGTTCTGCCATCGAAAACCCTTGACCCAGGAATCTGTCCTCCAGTGGACCACTGGATCAGAGTGACAGTCACCCTGCCCTGTTTAAGGTGGAGTAACAATCACTGAATTTCATTGAATGGGGAAATTAATAGTGGAAATCAATCAATGCTGTTAACATGTGGAAGAAAACTGCGTGCATCAGGGTCAGAGCCTAACTTTAACTGAAACCACATTCTCAGTTTAATTTTTGCTTAGGTAAAAGAAAAACGTATGCCAAGTGGGACAAGAAAATGGTGCCTGCTCGGAATACTGCTCTGCTTATAACGAGTCTGGTGCACTAGTCGATACGTGATAGGAAGTGAGTCCAATAAAAAATTGTCAACCAAACTAGTTCATGCCTTGTCTGTATGATGTTTGCAACATTTGATTTATGCAACCAGCATAAAGCACACTGGGCCTCGTGTACAATATTCCAAATAGGAAAAAGTAATTTGCGACTAATAATGATTCACAATTTGCAATTTCTTATTTGGAATTAAAATCGATTCAGTAAATGGTGGCAATTTGCACACCACTTCAACAGAATGCGTTGGTACTTTACAAAACGACCCATGTACTAACTGATTGGTTCACAAAATTTTGAATCGAAGTGGGTTTCAATTTGAGCTACCTCGTCAATATTCCCAAGGTAGGTTGAAAATTCCCACCCAGTACCATTGACCACAATCATAGGGATTGTGGACTGTTGGGGCAAATAGACCGTCAAGCTGTGATTGTCATTACAAAAAAGCAATCATGTTTTTTTTTAAATGCGTTTAATAATAAAAATGAAATGTTACACAAACCTTTTTTAGGATCACCGTCTACTACTAAAAATGTTTTTGTCAACATTTGCAAAGGGAATATGCAAATTGGTAAACTCCTCCTTTGAGTTGGTGGTAAAATATTATTGTTTTGCAACCTAATTTTGGTTGGAAAACATCTATGCATATCATACAGAATTTATATTTGGAAGGGAAGCCCTTAACACTGCCCTTTCAAATGCTTTCCTAAACCCACTTAATGATTTAGAAAAACTTTTCCAAATTGCTAAGTGGCTTTAGTAAATTTAAAAATGAGGTTAAGCATTATTAATTCCTCTAATTTACCAAATGCCAAAAACCCTTTGTACATGAGAACAACTAATCAGTATTTGCTTCCAGACTTGAATATAATGTCTATGTTCTAAAGATGTGATGATTGTTGTGCTTTGCCCTTTCACTGGCCTGACTTTTTTTGTTTGGGGGGGGCTCTTTCTTTGTCCATAACTGTTTTGGCTATATTTTGGGTGCCTCTGCATGTCTGTTGATGCCTTCGACCAAAGGGTTCTCAGTGCAGGAGATGGACTCCATTATCTACTTCATCCATAACTACGTGTCTTTGTTGCTTTAGTAGGGTGTGAGAGAATGTATCTCCTCAAGAAACTGAAGAGATTGTGGGACAAAGTGCAGAGCAGAATGGATTCAAGAAAGAAGGTACCTAGAATCAACCAACTGGCAAATCACTGGTGGAATGCCATTTAACTCTGGAAGCTAATCATGACTTCCTTTAAGTCTTACTCTCAATGTCTGCTTTGTCTTGTTCCCAGTGTGCATGCATCTCACTCGAGTCCAAGTCCAGTGTCTTCTGTACTAATAGGATCTATTCACAAAAATTGAAGTAACTTGGGGAAAATATGCTCTTTAAAGGTCTTTACTCATAAAATGCTGGGAGACATGTTGACAATGAAACATATGATGGCTGATATGGTACTCACAGATGATCATTCAAATATATTTTACAGATCCCCAGAATAACAAAGGCAATACATTAGGGATGGGAGACATTTAAAAGTCTAGTAGGTTACAGCTCAATTTTTTTTCTCCAAAAACTGTGGATAGCGTTGAAAGTGTACATTTGAAAGGTAAACATTAAAGTACAACTCAGGGCTATGGGCATCTGGCATTGCTTTACAACTGTCCATCTCACCCACACCAAGACTCCTGCCATCCCAAGCATACCCGAGCAAGACATGCACTTTAATAAAAGTGGTGGCAGGTCTTTACTAGTTTGAGTCTTTTGGCACAACCCCCCTTCTGAAATGTCCTCATTGCCCTTCATGGCACCCATTGATATTCTATGGGAGGATGCAGCCTGAATGCGCCACTTCCTGTTTGGTCAATGCCCCGCAAAACTTCAGGGTATCCCCAAAGAAGAAAGCTGCAAATGTAGTCTAAGCTCTCAGATAGAACACATGTAGGAAAACGTGCATACAAGCATAGCCAGGCCTTTTTCATAATTTGGTATGTAGTTGAAGGAAAATTGTAAAACTCTGTCTAATACCCGTAGTCCTAAAGTCCCAACTTTTAAAGGAGCATGTATAAAAAAAATGCATTACACCAATAAAAACATTCATGCGAGAACATAACAGCCAGGCGAGTGCACAGGAGTTTACTTAATATGGTTTAGTGGTGTACTTTAGAAATGCAGCTTATTTTTGAAAATGTTCAGGGAAGTAAAACATGTTACATTAAGGAAGACATGGGACATGTGCAAGAAAGACCAGAGTATAGCAGAAGTGTGTGAGTGTTCGCAAGCCCTCAGAGGCAATGCTAAAGAAAGAGAATAAGAGGAATCCTACTGGAATTGGTGAATAGATTGAAGCTGAAATATTACTGATTCAAAATAACTGTTATACTTTTAGGCCCAGGTTTAAGAGTTTGGAGGAGAGGGTACTCCCTCCCCGCTAAAATGTAGCTCTGCACGCCTCATTTACAGCTGGGTGAGTCTTCATTATGTCGACGATGGAGACTACTCAGTTCAGTTCAAGAGGGTTTATTCGAGAATTCTCATAAAAGCATGTACATACATAAATAATTTAAAACATTATTAAATTCATACCTCATGAAATATACAAACAGTTAAAAAACCAGAAGAGATAGATAAAAACACAATACCCAATACATTGGTATAAAACAATTCTAGAATTCTTGTGGTTAGATGTATCCTAAAAAATGGAACTCTGTCTAATGGACCAAGCCCACCCCAAGAATTTGGCTGTTGCTACACTTAGTTGGAGACAGGAGCTAGTGCAAATAATTCTCATAGCTACAGAGCTGCTGGGAGTGCCTAGGTTTTTGCAGGCAGGTGCTAGCCATATGCGGCGAGGGGCCGCATAGGCTTTGCAGGAAAACAAGAAGTGCCCAATAGATTCCTTTGTGGCACCACAGGCAGGGCAGGAAGTGTTGGACGAGCCCCTCCACCTCCCTGTTAATGACCGTAAAGGGAGGGCACCTATCCTCAATTGAAAGAAGAGTTTCCTGTCCCTTGGCTTAGTTATAGTATCCCAGAACAGTTCTAGTGTAGGAAGGGGCTTGACTTCCAGGAAACGACCCGTCATAGAATCAGCATCCGATTTTCTCTATGCCTGATCAAACACATAGGCCCAATACAACTCCTTAATTGCTAGTTAGCTTGGGAAGGATGTTTCTGCAGGGGTATCCCATAACGGCTTCAGCCCAAGCACGCATAGCAATGTTCTAAGTTTACTCAGCCATTGGATCTTATGAAAGACATCAGCATTGATCACTGCTACAAAGCCCTCTACATAGTGTTTTAGTTCTGGCGTAGTCCAAAGCCGCCTCCAGTATAAAATCGGGCGCAACCTGGTTAAATCACTTACTGCCTTCCTTCCCAAATCAAATCTAAGGGGGAGTAAGGGTGTGCTTTTGGGGAGGCCTGCTAATGTCCTAAAAAACTTATTCTCAGACATCTGCATTGAGTTACTCCCTGACATAATCGCCAACAACAAGACAGCGTAAGGGCAATTGTAGGTCTTCCTTGAGACTACCCACCCCATTTAGAGTGGGCAAACAGATTAACAGTTTACACTCTCCATCACTGCCAGGTAAAATCTGTCACTAAGAGGCAGTGAAACTGCAAAATGCCCCTGTTTCCATTGGACAAATCTCCCATGGTGAGAGGAATATTGTTTTCTATTTTCCAATGTAAATCAACATAAAGGGAAACCCCTCAGAATCAAGGAAAGGGGGCCTACAAGCCGAGTAAAGATAACACTTCCACAAGGAAAACCCAATAAATAGTTTATATAAGCCATGTGCTAATTGTGCAAAAAAAGTATAAAAAAGCTAAACATTTATATATTTATTGAAAGATAATGCAAATATTCAGACCTCATGTTAAAAACAAGACAGTAAAACAGGGAAGATTACATAAAATACATATAATCAAACATGAATTACTATTTCTTATGACAAGTTGTGTGATTTTAAATGCATTCTTTTAAAGCTTCTAGACATAAAAACAAGAAATGATCCCTCAGAATTCGTCAATATGTTTCAATGATTCACATATGACTCATGCTACCTTCTTCAGGAAATAGATATGCAATTATAATCATCCTCGTGGCCCTAAACTATGATTGGAATGTAAAATCAATTGTGTTCTAAAATGCTTAAAAGAAAGATAAATAAAATCATTGCACAACATATAACTGACAAAATCAAACCATTATAACAAAAGAGTCACAAAATTTTGAAAGAAATAAAAAAAAACAATTGTACACGAAGCCCCATGGGTGTCACTTAAAACTTCAGAAATAGCCTCCCACCATGAATCAAGAATACAGTATAGATCAATGGGCCGGGGTAAGCAGTTTAAACATATAAATAGAAACACAGACTTATGGTATAATATCATAAAAGGCAGCATGCTTGCAGGACTCACTATCAATCAATCAATCAGACATTTGAAAAGCGCTACTCACCTGTGAGGGTCTCAAGGTGCTGAGGGAAGGGGGAGCAGCTACTGGTTGAACAGCCAGGTCTTGAGACGTCTCCAGAAGGTCAGCAGGTCCTGGGTCTGACGCAGCTGGATTTGGAGGGTGTTCCATGTTTTGGCAGCGAGGTGGGAGAATGATCTTCTGCCGGTGGTCGTTTGGCAGATGCATGGGATGGTGGCAAGTGCGAGGTCGGCGGAGCAGAGCTGGCAGCTCGGGGTGTAGAAGGACAGTCGTTCGTTGAGGTATGCTGGTCCGGTGTTGCGGAGCGCTTTGTGAGCGAGGGTGAGGAGCATGAAGGTGATCCTCTTATTGATTGGGAGCCAGTGCAGGTCTCTCAGGTGGGTCGTGATGTGCTTGTGGCAAGGGAGTCCAAGGATGAGGCATGTGGAGGTGTTTTGCATGTGTTGGAGTCTCTTCTGGAGTGTGGTCATGATTCCTGCATAGAGGGTGTTGAGGTAGTCCAGTCTGCTGCTGACGAGTGCTTGGGTGACTGTTCTTCTAGTTTCGGTGGGGATCCATCTGTAGATCTTGCGGAGCATGCGGAGGGTGTTGAAGCAGGAGGAGGAGAGTGTGTTGACTTGCTGGGTTATAGAGAGCATTGAGTCCAGGATGACTCCCAGGTTGTGTGCATGGTTGGTAGGATTTGGGGCTGCACCCAGCATGGCCGGCCACCAGGAGTAGTCCCATATAGTGGGGGGGAGCCAAGGATGAGGGCCTACATCAGAAATAGGACATTAAACAAAGGACGAATCAGTACCTAAAGGTCACAAGTTCAGACATGGATGTAAATTTGCCAATTCTAGCAGTCTCCGAAGGAAGTGACACTAAGCGCATATAGCCTATGCGCTAATTAGGGAAGGAAGTCAGGTGAGTTTGCATCAAAGTTCTGAAAATCTCCAATCAGTTTGTAATTAGCCCACATGCAGTACTGCAGCCGTCTGCAGCCGTCTGTCATCACTGTCATCATTAGCTGCATAAGTATACAAGAGTTTCTGTCCAGCAATGCTCAAAAGCAACAAACTCTCTAAATCTTTGTCATCAAGCAATATTCTTTTCTTAGCATTTCCGGGTATGACACCTACTAGTGTCATCTTGTCTGATCAAACCACTCAATTCAGTGGTCAGTTCATGTTGAAATGTAGATCAAGTAACATACAGAAGACTCAAAATGCAGAGGAAAGAGATGGAACTATTACGCAGTTTTAAGTCATTCTGAAATGCTAAACAATGCCCCTTTGGCTAGTGCATGTAGAAGAGTTCGAAAGGGGAGTTTCGCAGGCAAGACTCCTGTAATTAGTAACATAAATGTAGCAAAATCTTAATACAATACATGAGAACTCAAGAGGGAAAAATAACTTATTACATACAGATTGTTACATCGAGTGATTCTCTCATGTTCAGTAGGCTTAACGAAGCAGAAAACTCCATGAATACAGTTTGGCAAATGTTAACTTAGGCTAATATAACACAATGACATATAGAATTATAAGCATACATTTATACAGGAACACGAAGAAGTTGAGTTTCTAGTGCAATTTCTGCTGCATTTAGGAACATTATTTTAATCAAAATTAATTCAAGTAGAAAGAGGGCACTACTATATTTGTAAGTACCAACATGTCACTGCACTTTAAAGTGTATCTTAATTTTTCCGTTTCAAGCAAATATTATTTGCACATCAACGAAGAACATTTTCTGAACGTTTCGTAAAAGCATCTTTAAGTACAGATCGGTAGCACCAGTTTTCTTGTCAATGTTGGTGCACGAGTAATCATAAACAAAGTTTAAAATGATAAAATTCACTTTCAAATCAACATTAATTATACTATTTCATACATCTCATAAGTTATTCTTCTATATTTAAATGAAATATAAAACGATTAGAAGTAAATTAAATAACATGAGAACTTCATCATGTACACGTTTTTTAACACGTTAATAAAACAAGATTATTTTTCTTTAGTAAACCACAACCTATGTTACTTATACATACACTATCATCTAAACTATTCTTTTTCTGCATGCTTTTACGATGAAGTAACTAAAATACTTTGTTGTTTTCATATTTTCTATAACGTATAATTGAAGGACATTTATTTATTTTCTCTCAAAAGGTGTCATGTCCCGTTGTTGCTAGGTTTTAAAATGTGAATGTAATTTCCACTCTATCACTGCTTTCATTTTCATATATTTTACTGTACCTTATAATTTAAAATAAAGAACTCCAATACATATGAGTGCTCACTGGGAGACTGGGGCTTTCACGGAATATATATGTTCCCTGAAGATTAATTTAATGCTGGTCAGCATCTGGACATCACAATGGAACCCGTAAAGAGTGATATAGCCCTCTGCTCATTACGAAAGCTCACCTTCTATTCAGTAATTATATCCTCTAAATTCTAACAAGTCCTATCATGCCGACCATAGGGCCAGGATACCAAAACCTGTAAAATATAGATGGGTGCACATGTAAGTTGTGAAAATCACAAACCGATATGGCTTTCAAAAGAGTGAGAACACACCAAATTGATAATAACTTTTTATGTTTGACTTTCTGTGTGCCAGAAGGATCACTTGCTTATGATTATTACCATGAGACCCGTGGCCACCTCTTGCATATGACCTGCGATAGAAATATGTAAATGAGTAAAGAAGAAATTGCGGGAAAGTAGGGCCTTTATCTCTACAAACATTTCCCATGCCAGCCATTCCCAACTACCGCCCTTTTCACCTGTTGTGTGCATTCAGTGGCATTCCTCAAAATTAATACAAGTCAATGCTTTAAGAAGTCACCGAAACACAAGTCTCATTTTGAGTGGCGTAGCAAGGTCAAGTGGTACCCGGTGCCGAAAATTTCTAGTCATCCCTGGCTTGACAAAATGGCCAAAATGTGTGTTTAAAACACACATATTTTTGCCATTTTGTCACCTCCCCTCAGTGATGATATTTGTTACCCCCAGATTGAGAAAATGGCAAAAATCTGTGTTTAAAACACATATTTTTGCCATTTTGTCCCCCTCCCCCCTCAGTGATGACACCCGGGGCGGCCCGCCCCCACTACCCCCCTTCCTATGCGACTGCTCATTTTAAATAACCAGAGCCTGCAAAGAACTGAAATCACTAGTTGCAAAAGTTGTGCAAATAACTGAACTCACACGGTGCAAATGTTGTGCACAAAAATCCAATCCGAACAGCTCTCAAAAAAAGGCAGAATTTACCCGGTTGCATGTTAGAAGAAGAAAAACAATAACGGTGCACCCAGTCATCTGCCTACGAACACATTACAGTATCACCTACACCTATGCTATAATCGAGCAGATAAAATAGAATGTATAACTCCCAAAATAAACAGGAAATGGCTCCATACTGGGAAGAGGTCCGGAAACGGACCTCAACTCATGTTACATTCAGGTTTCTTTGAATCAAATATGGTTGCCATCTTGTACAGTCCAAATGCCCTATTCACTAGAGACAGGAATCAACGTCTACTGAACCAACAACAAACGGAAACCCACTTAAAACCACACCATAATGATTAGTGTAATTAAATGATTTCAATAATATTACTTATTTGGGCCTTTCCCTAGAAACAGCCTAACAGTCAACAATAAATATTGGTAATGGTATAAGTAACTGACAAATTGGCTCCTGCAGAGCCAGACTGGCTACCGGGCATTTTGGGGTGCTGCCTAGCTGGGGGCTGATTTTACTGTGGTGGGGGCTGATTTTGTTGATGGGACCTGCGTGTGCTTCTAAATAAACAAAGCAAAAACACATGGTTTTAACCCCTTGGGCGCGGCCGCGATTCTGCGCCTGTGCGGCGTTTTCCATAGTGGGCGGGTTCATGACGGCCCCCAGCCGTCATCAGCACACGCCCACGGTAATGCATGATGGCTGGGGGCCATCATCAGCATCGAAGGGGTTAAACACATGCAGGTCCCCATCAACGAAATCAGCCCCCAGCTTGGCTGCACTCCAAAACGCCTGGTAGCCAGTCCAGCCCTGCACCCCTGCCTAGCCATTAGCGTGTCCCATTCTCCCCTGCAATTTTGACATAATCTACTTTGTTATTTTTGGGGGGAAATAAAACTAAAATCATTGCACGTATTCTGTGCGGGTCTGTCACGTTATCGAAGACGCCCATGAAACTTACAATGTATTGACTGGAGCTACCTTGACAGCATTTCTTGTCAATGCTAGAGATGGCTGCTTAGACACAGGACAACTCAAAATTTGGCCTGTGGGACCTCCATCAGGACGACAGATTTCTTTGCACTTTTGCCCTGGTGGAGTAAAACCCTGATTACCTAAAATCAAAACTAGGCCCTTATTTCTCCTGCTACTGTTATGCCCCTGCGTAATTGCATACTGCTGGGCACCTTTGGTCTTTCTTTTGTTAGTAATATGTCTGCAAATCCTTGTGCATTTGTGTACCAGGATGTGTATCTGTATTTATCTGTTTCATTTAATGGGCCACCTGGTTGAATGTTACTTTGGCATTTCTATAATCTCTTTACTATCCATTCTATTTCATCCGCAAACTGTATGACTTATATGTTGTAAGTTTGAAATTAATTTTTCAGCTCTACATTTCTGAACTCAAACTATCTTAAATGTAGCTGTCGACTTGAACACTCTGAACTTTAACATTTTAATGATAACTTTTTAAACCCTAACATGAACTTTACATTTGCACATTCAAGCTGATCAAATATGTTTTTTCTTTTCTCAGGAAAAAGTAGTGAAACCAACAAGTTGAAGTTTGACATCCAGTGTTTGTACCTCCCCACACTATTTTGTTTATTTATCTGCCCCAAATTTGTCTTCTTATGTATAAGTGTTACCATGAACAACTGTCTGTCTCTCCAGCCCTGTTTCTGTATTTCAATGCTTGGCTGTCTATGCCTGCCGAAAATGACACATTATTATGCATGCCATTACTTCGCATACCATTACTACGCGGTTATTACTTAGCAATAACCACAACACTACCCTAAAACACTGCCCGCTGAACAACACTGCCGGTACCCCCAGTCCGTCCCCTTCACTGAAACACTACCCTGCACGACCACCTGACTGTACTCTAATCCCTAAAACACTACCCTACACTACTCAAAAAATACTACACTACCCTTAACCCTAAAACACTACCCCCAGAACGACCACGCCCCTACCCCCAGTCCATCCCATATACTGAAACACTACCCTGCACAACACCCCAACACTAACCTAAAGCCTAAAACACTTGACTACACTACAGAAACACCACACCACTACCCTAAACCCTGAAACACTCCCCCAAACACAACCCTCCCCCTACCCCCAAGCCGGTCCCTATACTAAAACACTACTCTACAAACACCCCAACACTACCCTAAACCCTAAAACAATACCCTACACAACACTAACACCACATCTCTACCCTAAAATCTAAAACACTCCCCCCAGCACCAATCAGCCTCTACCCCCAATCCGGTTCCTACACTAAAACACTACCCTGCATGATCCCCACAACACTAACCTGAACCCTAAAACACTATCCTACACTACACAAACACCACAACACTACCCTAAACCCTAAAACACTACCCCCAGCACCACCCTGCCCCCACACCCAGTCCTGTCCTAAGTCCCAAACACTACCCTGCACAACCCCCCGACACTACCCTAAACCAAAATATACTACTCTACACTACACAAACACAACTACACTACCCTAAAACCAAAAGGACTACCCCCTGCACTGCCCTAAATCCTAAAACACTCCCCCAGCACAACCCTGCCCCTAACCCCCAAGCCGGTCTCTATTAAAAGACTACCCTGGACGACCCCCACAACACTACCCTAAACCCTAAAACACTACTCTATACTACACAAACACAACTACACTACCCTAAAACCAAAAAGACTACCCCCTGCACTACCCTCCCCCTACCCTTAAACCTTAAATACTACACAGCCCCTCTCTCTCCTTGGTTCCTCTCTTCTCATTCAGCCGTGCTTCCTCTTCTCCGGGATTCCAGCTTCAGATTGTGCACGTCATTGTGTGGAAACGGAAGTGTGTCCGTTTCCACACAACGATGTTGATAGCCTTTGCTTCGCAGGAGTAACAGCACATGCGATATTACAACTTGCGAAGTAATGGTATGCGGATAAACATCCGTGTACTAATGGCTGTTTACCATGCCTGCCTGCCCTGTCCCTGCAGGAGTAAGTAGAGTTGTGATTTTTTCCCTTCTGCAAATATTGTGAGGCTGTATCATAGGTTTGAAATGTAAGATAACTGGTTAAAAGTTAGGGAGGATGAGAGTGCTTCCTAAGTAATAAGTCCAAATTCTTGTCAGGTTCAACACAGTCTCACAAAAAAAAACCTGGCTCAACTTCTGGTAGCTATGGCACAGAACAGACAGGCTTAAGTTAAGCAGAAATTTGGAAAGTATTTAGCAGTACCAATTAAAAAAACAAAACAAAAGTGCAAATTAGAAGTCACTGTTGTGATGGTTCACATTTTTGGTGGAAAAGCTCTAAGTGGGAAAATTCAAAATTTGTGTCTATTGGAGTCCTCTCATCAATCAGATAATTTTCGCACTTTGACCTGTCATGATTTCTACCTTTGGACCTATTTGTTTTTATAGAGCTCAAAATACTACAATGGGGCAAGTCTGACGGTATATCTGATGAAACCCTCTTTAAATCAACACCTTTTCTGAGATGTCCGGCTGATGCTCTGGGGGGTCTTAGTTCAAACATTTCAAACTTTCTGGAGCAGTTCCTCATGTTCTCTTCTAAGGCTCCCATGAACTGAAGGACAGTAATTAAGGCCAGGACTCACTGCAGCAGAGGCTACTAGCCGGGCACAGTCGAGGTGCAGTTGTTACAGGTCAACTGGACAGTTATGTTCCTGTAGCTACAAAGGAGGTCCCTCAACTGGCTCTGGGTGTCTCCTTCTCAGCCCTAGACACAGGTGGTAGCAGGTCCAGCCCCTCAGATCTCCACACATGCCACAGACAGCAGGCCTGTTCTTCCTCAGGTCCAGTTATCAATAAATGTGGGTGGCCACACAAACTGAGGGATTTTCTCATGAGGGATATTTGATTTATTTGCAAAGTTGTAAAATATATAACAAACGAGGGGCCTACAACTTTTAGTGAGTTCTTTTACTCATTGTATGGAGGACCTGGACCTGAAGGTTATTCACTCAAGATCGTTGATTATGCAGGTGGGACCTTGTACAGCAAAGCAGTTTACCTATAAGCTAGGATCATCACCATTACCCAAGACTCACGTTTTTTCCTATTTGGGGGTTTTGTTCCATGACTCCTTGAGCTGGTCTCCCTTGCATACCCGGAAGAAAGGGGAACTAGTGAAATCTTCTGCAGCTGTTAACTTTGTCCCCAGAGTGGTAGGGAAACCAATAGGGGCACTTTTGAAGATTTACCAAGCAAAGTGTATTTCAAAGGCCAGTATGGGAGTGGGATCTGGGGTCATATTGGGGGCGGGGCCCTGCAAATTGCCAAAAACTCCTTCCTGCGAAGGGCCCTTTCTGTGCCACAAAGTATTTCTTTGTACGTTGTGCATGAAGAACTTAGGATGCCTTTCCTCTGAGGTGAATTGGCTTTTCGTCCCATGGCATTATGGCTCAGGATTTGGGCCAAGCAGGAAAACACTCTTAGCAAACACATCTTAAAGGGCTGTCTTTCCCTTGATCATCTTTCGTGCATCCAATGGATTTAGTACATAAGAGTAGGCCTTTTGAGGCTAGGCAGAGAAGAACTATTAACTAATATGGAGGGTATATGTAAGAGGGACTCTGCATGGGCTAAAGAGTGTTTTTCAAGAAGGAGCTGTTGCAAAGGAGAGGAAGTAGAGCTGTCAAAGCCCAGTGTGCGTAGGCACATTATGTTAAAAACGATGACAAACACAGAACCATAACTTTTAGGGCTCAAAAACATTTATGATTGTTTTTTATTGACAGTGTTTCGGCTCAATCTTTTCCACTATCTCCTGGCTCAACTGCGTGGCTCCCACAGAGGTCAGTTTCTCGTGCCCTGTGGCTGCAACGGAGAGTCTCCTCAGGACATGATGCACTTTTTAATGTTCTGCAGTTTTTATGATCTTCCCAGAAAATTATTTATTACCCTATCCTATTAAAAGGCTGGTTTCAGGAGGGGTATTTTTACAACTTCTTTCTATAGAGACTGTTTTATACACTCTTAACTTTTTAAGGGCAGCTCTAGGACTCAGGTCAAGTTGTGATTAATTTCTGCTCTGTAATCTATGTATTTTAGTTATAAACCCAGTGTAATTTGATGTGTTAACAGTTGTTAACCTGTATTGAGGAACACGTTTTAGTCATGTTTGTTTGACTTTTATTGTTTTACTCATAAAACTGAATAAAGTTTGTTGATGATGATGATGATATAACAAACTAAGGGGCATATTACCAAGCAATAGCGATAATTATCGCTACTGCTTGGTTAGAGACAAAAATTTACCGCTGAGCTGCGGTGATTTTTATCGCAGATAAACCTTGGTATTAACAAGGTTTATCGCAAATGCGATAAAAATCGGCCGCAATGCATGAATATCGCTGAAAAGTCAGCGATATTCATGCATTACCGAGCTAATGCTCTTAGCCATGTTATCCACCTCCCATTGGATAACATGGCTAAGAACTGCTCAGGGCAGGTGCGCTTAGCGCGAATATCTCCAAAAGTTGGTAATAGGAGATAGCGATGTTAGCGACTGTTTCCAGTCTCTAACATCTTGGCACGCCCACTTTGCATGTCATTAGTGATAAATATCACTGACATTCAAAGTGGGGCCAAAGGTGGTCGCTATCTCCTACTAGCTGTCGCTAACTGGTGTTAGCGACAGCTAGGTAATAGGGAGATAATTTTATCTCCGCTTCCTTGGCTTTTAAAGCCAAAAAAGCGGAGATAAACCCCCTTGATAATATGACCCTTATTTCGTTCTCAGCATCAGAACTTTTTCTGGCTGGCACAACTCATTTGACCCATGGTCATGTTTCTTTTCAATCTGACTGCTTCTTACTGTTTTGATTTGTCACCTTTTCCAATTTCCTGTCCATCTCTTTCAGTCTTTTTTTAATTTGTCAGAGAGCACAGACACTAATTTTTATCATTTCTGAACACCAACTCTCTTTTAAATTGAAATAAATTGTGCTACTCCAGACCTTTCACTTCTTAACCTATTTCAATTCTAAGCTCTGACTTATAACTGTAACTAATAGCAACACTGAGAATATGAGATTTCTCTGCCCTGTTGACTCTCACATCCTGTTCCAAGGGCTTTTGCCATTTTGAACTTTTCTGCTATTACTTTTTTATTAGCTTAAATATGTATCTATAGTATTGGTTGGTAGATACATCGATAAATAATGATACCCTGATGTTCGTTATTTATCAGATGTAACAAATACTGACAATGATGGGTTTCCCTGTGAAAATGGAGCATAAAAATGGAGATATGTGAGCATTTCTCTTCTTTTATTGAACTTTTCCAACTGTTTAAATTCAGCAGGTTTGACCTTCTGATGCTTATCAGATTATAATTCTGGAAGGTCAGAAAACTCAGACCCACTTGTAATTCCGACTTGTAATTCTCACCCCCATGCTAAACAATGTTTTCAAAGGTGTCACACTTTAGTATGCCACTTGCAACCAATTCCATAGACTCCTCAGAGTACACAAAATAACTGTCCAGGTCCCACTAGGTCCTGCCAATCCAAATGCATGTAGCTCATCCTTAGGCCTCATGTATACCATAAACCCATATATTTTATGCAAACAATATTGGGGGCAATACTCCCACAAATTCCACTTTCGTGTGGCAGACCTGACAGAGAATGAATGATCCCTCTGCATTATGTCACCAAAAGCATGAATTATCACAAAAAATAAAGCAACATTTTGAGCACTCCCACCAAGCCATAGACCTACGAGTAATCCTCCTTTATGTAAGTGGGATGCACAAATATCTCCTTCAAAAACAAACTCATATATTGTGTGCCCCTCACAGACCATCAATATCTTTCACAACCCTCCCAAAGAGCCAGACAAGAAAGTAAAGCTATTCCGATTACAAATAAAAACACACTCACACACACATATACATGTACGCACACACACCTCAGCTACAGCTATCTCATCCACATTCTTCATGTGGCCAAGTGAATAAAGTGTCCTTAAAAAAAAACATATTAGAGGCTTGACTCTGTCAGAGATCTCCCAGCAGTTCTTTATTTTTGTAACTATTACTCTACAATCCCAGTAGTTCAACTGTAGAAACGAATCTTTAAAAAATAAGCACTACCTTGTCATTGCCTTTCCACCTGCTTCAGACCAATAATTGAAATAAAGGCCCCATCCCTTTATCCCAGAAAAGCACATCTCCCCATCCTACAAACATACGTATTGAAAATAAAACGGAATAGTCATGTTTTGGCACCAACACAGGGAGGGGATAATGCTAAACCAAGGACGGATCAACAATGGGCAGGCACTAAGTAGTATTGGAATAAGAAGCGGTGCTCCACTCTCTGTATGGTGTCCTTGTCTGTAACTACTCTTTGGATTGGTTCTCTTTATGGTCCTTTTGGACTGATGAAAAACTGCATGTAATATTCAAACGTTATTCTCTGTTCTTAAAGCACATGTATATTAATCCCTCCCATATTTCAAGTGCAAAAATAGTTTAAGGTTTTAACACAGGTTGCAGCACACAGGGTACTTACGTAAGCACAATCTACGGCGACCTCTTATATGGTCAAGTATATCATAGGTATTCTAGGGGCATATTACCAAGCAATAGCGATAATTATCGCTATTGCTTGGTTAGAGACAAAAATTTACCGCTGAGCTGCGGCAATTTTTACCGCAAATAAACCTTGGTATTACCAAGGTTTATCGCAAATGCGATAAAAATCGCCGCAATGCATGAATATCGCTGAAAAGTCAGTGATATTCATGCATTACCGAGCTAATGCTCTTAGCCATGTTATCCACCTCCCATTGGATAACATGGCTAAGAACTGCTCAGGGCAGGTGTTAGCTTTTGGAGATATTCGCGCTTAGCGCAAATATCTCCAAAAGTTGGTAATAGGAGATAGCGATGTTAGCGACTGTTTTCAGTCGCTAACATCTTGGCACGCCCACTTTGCATGTCATTAGTGATAAATATCACTGACATGCAAAGTGGGGCCCAAGAGGGTCGCTATCTCCTACTAGCTGTCCCTAACTGGTGTTAGCAACAGCTAGGTAATAGGGAGATCATTTTATCTCCGCTTTCTTGGCTTTTAAAGTCAAAAAAGCGGAGATAAACCCCCTTGATAATATGCCCCCTAGTTCCTCGACCCTTGCATTGATATGCCCACAGGTCATCACTGAACAAAGAGCTAATGCTTTAAAATGGATGACTATTTATGACATAAGATTACATTACAGGTTGATAGGCTTTGAGAAATATCAGTGGTATTCATTTGCATACGTCTGCAATTGGTGGCATTTGGCCAGAGTCACACATCTTAAGCAAATGGATTTTCACAAAGGTATTGTCATCTCCATTAGATATTTATAATTGGAAGACATGCACCCTGCCATCTTAATTCATGGTTCCAAACTTCGATAATTGCAAAGAGAGGATTTTTACTTTAACTAATTCACATGCATTAAACACATTTTAAAAAAAATTCACTAGACTATGGGCCTGACCGCCAAACTTGCGGTGGCACATGAGTGGCAGTCCCCCATAGTACCGCTTATGACTTACAAAGAGCGCACAATGCAATATGCTGAGTTTTAAAGACAGGACAATTCGGATTAGATGAAAAGTAGATTTATTGTATCAGAGGAGCAACCCCCAACAGCTGTCTTCATTGCAACTCCTGCTGCCATCTCTGGACTCATGGAATTCCAGAGGTGGAAGCCTGAGGCTGCAGGACAACCGTTGCTAAGGGAAAGTAAACAACAGGAAAGAATATAGCATAACCTTTTTCATTAACAAAAAACAAAATAAATTACATGAAAAAACTATGCAAAACTGTAATAATAGAAACAAAACTACCTAGCACTTTGAACAGACATTACAAAATGCATGAACACATTACAATGCAAAACTGTAATAATAGAAATCCAAACTATCTATCACTTTGAACAGACATTACAAAACGCATGAACACATTTCATTAATTACGAATGTAATCTTTGAATTTAATAGGAGTCCTTTTAACACGTGTACTATGCATCCATTCTGCTGCTATGTTATACGAAGATTTGTAAGTAGACTCCTTTGGAAACTGATCACTAGCAACAGCACTAAAACCGTTCCCATTTTCTTTTAGCCATTCACCAATCTCAGTTACATTGCACTTGGACACTCGATTAGCATTCCACCATGTCACATCTGAGAGTTTTAAAGGATTACCCTTGATAACATCTATTTTCTTAGGATGAGATAATTTGGATTTCCCTTTGTGTTGTATGGTACCTAGTTTTACCCTTACAAAATCTTTACTAAACATTTCCAATCAGTTTGATTTTGCATAGCCATCTGTATACAATCCCCCAACACTATATTATACTACATTATATTAAAGCGTTCAATAAGACCGTTACCACGGGGATGATAGACAGGAGTCCTTAAGTGTTTGATTCCCCAAACTTTTAGAAAATTTCCAAATTCATTTGAAGTGAATTGAGGTCCATTATCAGACACAATCTCAGCTGGACACCCTTCTCTGCGGAATATCTCCTCACAAAAATCAATGATTGTATCAGCTTTGACCTCACATACAAAAGTTACCTCTGGTCATTTGGAAAAATAATCCATTAATACAATGGCAAATCTGTTTCCAACACCAAAAATATCAAATGGTCCACAAATATCAATCGCTAACCTCTCCCAAGCATGTTCAGGCCAAATCGTGTGATGAATGGCAGTTTCCTGAAGTGAATGGGTTTTATCACTAAGCGAACACTCTATGCAATCCCTGACACATCTCTCAATCTCTCTGTCCATTCCTGGCCACCAAAAATCTTCCCTGGCCTTTCTTTTCATTGCTGACATCCCTCCATGACCATCATGCAGCAAATGCACAAATCTAGGTCTCAAAGTAAGAGGAACAATCAACTTATCACTTCTCCTTAAAATACCATCCACCACAGACAATTCACTCCATACTTCTTTATAAGAAATTAGGTCTTTGTGGGACTTCCAACCTTCCTTCAAAGGAAGAGACTCAATAACTCTTTTTGTAATTACATCACTAAAAATTGTGTTTTTCCAGTCGGATTCTCTATGGCGTGACACACCTCACCCAACTTAGCCACCACCCATTCTTCTGCGTCTGACTCAAAATTATTATCATTGACTTTTTCAACAGGAAGGCGTGACAAACAATCTGCATTTACATTTCTAACACCGGGTATGTATTTAATACTGAAATTATACTCTTGTAGTCAATAAATTCATTTCGCAATGCGAGGGGTAGCTCTTGCAGCACCAGCTGTAGAGAAAATGTCAATCAATAGTTTATGATTGGTGTGTAAATCAAATTTCCTGCCCCATACAAAGTTGCGAAAGTGTTGAACTCCCCACCAATATGCCATTGCTTCCTTTTCTATAGTGGAGTAATTCCTCTCCGCACCCTTTAACGTTCTGGAAGCAAAAGCGATTACTCCTTATTTATCTTCATGAATCTTCATTAGGATGGCACCCAAATCATATCCACTGGCGTCAGTTACAATTATACATTTGTCATTGATATTAAAAGGTTTTAAAGAAGTAGGCTTAGCCACAGCCATTTTAATCTTTTTAAAAGCAAGTTGGCATTCGTCAGACCATTTGAATACAACATTTTTCTTCATCAATTCCCTTAATGGAAAAACACAATTGGCAAAATTAAAAATAAATCTTGAATAATATTTGGCCAACCCTAGGAATGACCTTAACTGGTCTTTATTTACCGGACTGGAGCCTTCTCTAAATCTTCAACTAACTTGAATCTAGGTTTGATTCCCTCTTGGTTTAGAGTGTGACCCAGATAGTCAACTTCTGTTTGACCAAATCTGCATCTGATGGTTAGGCCAGCTTTTTCCCCACACCAAAAGTTCATCTTGGAATACCAAAACATTAGGAATGTCTTTAATGATACCTTAATAATTTGTTGGAAAACTGCCAAAGCAGATGCCAATCCAAAAGGCATACGCACAAATTGATATGCACCTTCAGGTGTAATAAAAGAAGTTAAGTGTTTGGAATCAGGTTGTAGTAGCACCTGATGATAGGCACTAGATAAATCTGAGGTAGAAAAAAATAGCATTATCAACAGTGACCAGCATATCATTAATGTGGGGCAAAGGGTAGCGGTCCACCCAGATACTGTTGTTTAGATCTCTTAAATCAACACACATGCAGATATTTCCATTAGGTTTGTGTGCTATGACAATTGGACTAAGCCATTCCGATGCCTCTATTTGCTCCATAATGCCTTCATTGCTTAACATTTCTAATTAAATCTTTAATGGATTCCTCAATGCCAAGGGTACATTCCGTACTTTATGTACTTTGATGTGGCACCAGCCTTAAGTATGATAGGATATCTAAACTTCCTTAGGCATCCTAATTGTTCCTTAAAAAGATTGGGAAATGTTGTTACCCATTGGCCATCAGTACACTGCTCAGTTAAAAGTACTTGCATGGGATGGTCAGGATTTAACGTGATATCCAAAACCTTTTGTGGAGTGGTGTGGCTCACTGGTTAGAGGAGGCAGACACGGGAGCAGAGGACGGCCTGGGACCAGGGTTCAATTCCCGACGCGGCAGGGTCGTGGACCAGGGTCAGCGGACTCGATAATTCTCATCTCGGTGCCTACTCAAACCAGGGTTCACTCTCGGCAACTCTGGGCATTAGCTAGCCTCATCTCCACAACGGCCCCCCACATATGCTGGGGATGCCTGGTTTCACCTTGGAGATACCCAGTAGGGACCATCTCACAGGGAAAGCCAGGACGGGTTCCCCAGCGGTCTACTGCGCAGAGATACTCCTTCGGGAGTCGATTCTAGCGCATTACAAACCCACAATTAATTAATTCATTCATTTTGTTCTCTCCAACCTAAAAGGGACTTTCCTTTCTCAACAACAGATAATTTGGCCACTGTCTCTCTGTCTAGAAATTTAATTTTGATCATAAAATAACCTATGACAAGTAACTTCTGTCCACAATAACCAACAGGACTGACATCAGGGTTACTAAGATTTCTAGAACCAAGTTCTGACCAAATCTGTTTGCTAATGATGGTGAAGGGAGAACACGAATCAGCCCACATTGGTACTTTTACACCATCAACATAAAGATCACATTTGGGAGGGTTATAGTTTTCACAATTGCCAGTATCATCTATTTTGTCCATTATGTAAACTTCCACATCACTTGCATCATCATCCTCGCAAACATCTTTGTTGATAACATTTATGGTAGGTTTAGGGTGTATGACACCAGAAGATTTACAAACTCTAGAATAATGACCAATTTGTTTACACTTATAACACCTGCTCTTAGCAGCAGGACAATGTATAGCATCTGAGGAATGCCTATTCCTACCACATCTGTAGCACAACTTGTTTACACTTGTAGGACATATTTTTTTCACATTTGACCTCTTCAACAACATTACTTTTAGTGGATTTGTCACTTATTTTGGACACTTTTGCTAACCCATTTTCATGTTTAGAATTTGTCACAGTTAGTTCTTTAACATAAAGCGATGTATTTTCATTCTGTTTAGCGATGTTGATGGCTTTTTCTAAAGTTGGGTCAATTAAATCCAATAATATTTCTTGAATTTTCTTGTTGTTGGTGGCATAAATCATTTGATTTCTTATGATTTAATCTCTGAGGTCTTTAAATTTACAAGTATTTGCTAATCTCCTTAAGGCCGACACGTATTTCTCAATCTTTTCACCTTGAAGCTGTTTGTGCGAAAATAATTTGTGTTTTTCCACCACAATGCTTAATTTTTTGCCATAGTTTTCTTCTAGCATTAATAACACAGTTTCCAAAGGATCTTCTTTGACAAAATCACCAGGGGCCCGATGTAGGTAACATTGATTTACCGATTTTCAATTACCGAATTTTACCGATTCAGTAATTGAAAATCGGTAAATCAATGTGGTTGACATGTAGGTATTTCCAAATGTTGAAATACCGAATCTGTCACATTCGGTATTTACCGATTCTGTAAATACAGAATCGGTATTTCCCATTGATTCCTATGGGCTTCAAAGCCCATAGGAATCAATGGGAAATACCGATTCTGTATTTACAGAATCGGTAAATACCGATTTTTGCAAGGGTGCAGGGGGTGTCACTTTGACACCCTCTGGCACCCCACAAATAGGCATGTGCGCCATGTGGCACACAGACATGCCCTAAGGGCATGTCTGTCTGTCACATGGCTAGGTGTGCATGCACACATGTGCATGCACACCTGAAATCGGTATTTTACCACACAATAGGATTGTGTGGTAAAATACCGATTTTGTAGGGCCTTTGGGACTCAGAAGAGTCCCACCTACATCAGAGATTTACCGAATCGGTAAAAATACCGATTCGGTATTTTACAGAATCGGTAACTTTACCGATTCGGTAAAGTTACCGATTCTGTAAAAATGTACCCTACATGCCAAATCTTGTTTACCGGTCGGTAACGGCCCAAAATACAGATTTTCGGCCGTTACCGACTGACCTACATCTGGCCCCAGATCCTTCGGTGTCGTTCCTAGACACAGAAACTGGTTTAGGAAGTGCTTTTAATACATTTGTTCCTTCAACTCCCAAGTGATGTTTTAGAATTGCTAATTTTCTATTAGAGACTAGCAGCTAGATTCATGAAGCCAAATTGCGATCGCAATAGCTGCGAATTAGCAATTGCGATCGCAATTTGATTAAAAGGAATTCATGATAGTGTAATCTCAAAAAATGCGAATTCGCTAAAGAAAAATTGCGAGTTCGCAAATAAATTCGCAGAATCCAGGAAGAAGCCCAATAGCGAATTGGAATTTGCGAGAAACCATGGATTCTGCGAATTAATTTGCGATATCGCTAAATAATCGCAATCGCTATTCAAGAAAAATCGCATAATGCGAAAAACCCGAAAATCGCTATTTGCGACGCGCAATTTAGGGAGAACCCAAACCAGGTGGTAAAAAAACTTTAACAAACTACCAACAGGTGCAGGCCTGACCAAACACACTTAAGGAGATGCAGCTGGAGCATGAGGACTCTCACAATGCCAGGACTCTACATGGTGGTCAGGCGGCGAAGGCTACAGCGAGCAGCACGGAACAGACGTAGGATCCAGGAGCGGATATTCTGCCAGCGGGTCACCCTACCTGGCCAAACTACAGAGCAAATTTACGCTAAGTACCGCCTGAAGGGGCCAATGATCTTCAAGCTCATCCGGGACCTAGACCCCCTGATGCAGCACCCTACAAGGAGGCCCAATGCCGTGCCCACCCATGTCCAGGTATTGTGCAGCCTGCACCTTCTGGCCTCCGGAAGCTTCCAGGGGATAATCGCTGTTGCAGGGGGGATATCCCAGCCCACCATGTCCCGCTGCCTAAGGAGTTTCCTGGAGGCTATGCTGATCCGGCTACACCACTACATCTCATTCCCGACCAGCCAACAGGACTTGAAGGCGACCAAGCTCCAATTTTACAACGTTGCACAATTTCCACATGTAATAGGATGCATTGACTGTACCCACATCCACATCTGCCCACCAGCACAAACTGAATACACGTATCGCAACCGCAAGTACGACCACTCTCTCAATATCCAGATGGTGTGCAATGCTAAGACAATCATCACGGACATAGTGGCACAGTACCCTGGGAGCACACATGGCTCCTTCATATTCCGGCACAGCGGCATTCACACACGACTGGCCAGGGGAGACTTTGGGGAAGGACACCTACTAGGTAAGTACACATGCCCCAAAATAGTACACTGTGACCATTTAGCTGCGCTGAACAGGCACTCACCCTCTGCTCCTATGCTACGCTCTCCGTGAGTACCTCCTCACCCCATACCTCAACCCTGCAACACCACAGCAACGGCGTTACAATGCTGCACACATACGCACAAGAAATTGCATTGAGAGGACATTTGGGCTTCTGAAGAGCAGATTCTGCATACTTCACAAGACTGGTGGGGCCATCAAATACGAGCCTGAGGTCTGCTGCCGCATCGTGGCCGTGCGTGATATCCTCCACAACATTGCTACCAAGCGCAGGATACCTGTAGAGATCTCTGGCAGTGAGTCGGAAGGAGACAACCGACCACCTGCACATGTGCGTCATGCACGGGGGAAAATCCTGTAGAAGGACACAGGCGCCGTAACCAAATCACCACAAAACTGTTTCTAGTGCACCCACTCCCTACACCCAAGACTTCACTCATGCATGACAATAGTAATAATGACACGAATCAGATTCAGTTTAACAGAATATTTGTTATTGTTTTTTTCACAATAAAGTGGGAGTTCCCCAAACTGTAACATGATTGCCATATTGCGACATATGTCCCATGTTCTTGAGGAGGGCATGCTTGTAGCAGCAGCATGGCCCTTCATGGTAGTATTCAAATGTTCAATGCCGCCTCCGGGCAGATGCTCCCAACCTTCTTTCAAGCTCCTCCTCCTGATTTGGCCGTGAGGCAGCAGAGGGCCTGGTGCTGCGGCGTGGTGCTACCACCAGTGGCACGGATTGGTTACTATGGCTGGAATTAGCCTCACTGGTGTTGTCCCCCCCCCGCCTGGCCATGGGCAGTTGCCTGCATACCCAGAACTGCTTTTGTCACTTGCCTTGCTCCAGAGCTCTCGCAACATCCTGACAGCACTGGACCATTTGCACCTGCATGACCAAGGAGCGTCGCGATAGCAGGGAGGTCGCGTTGCCAATGAAATAATTGGACCGCGTGTATGCAGACAGCAGCTGCCGGTGTCTACGGCGGTTGATGTCCCACTTGCTTTACATGGCCTGGGTGTTGGCCTCCACAGCAGTGGTCATCCTATCCATACCCTCTGTCATCTGACCAACATTCCTAGCGGTCTTGTTGAGCTGGAGATGTATGGCAGCTAGATTACGGGCTTGTGTCTGGTGGACGTGGAGCATACGGCGCTCAATAGTGAGCCCAGATGCCCGCACGTTCAGCCCCCTGCCAGCGCGTGATGTGGTATTGCGCGGCTCCCTCACCAGTCCGGTAGACTGGCTCCTCAAAGTCGCAGGGCGGCGGGTTTGTCTACGTGCTGCTGCTGGTGTTGTCTGCCCCACTGGTGTTTGCGTCACTCGCTGTGGTACTGCTGCACCTGTTGGCGCAGAGGTGGCACTGTCCACAGGGGCAGGTGGTGGTATGACCGCTGGTGCGGCAGCTTGCCCTGATGGTCCTGGCTGTGGGGATGGATGAACGTCTCCCTCAGTGTCCTCTGTTATGTCTTCGATTTGTAGGGCATCGCTGTCCGTACTGGGTACTTCAGCACCACCTGTGATGTAAAGTGGACGTTGATTAGTGACATGTTACTTACACATTGGAGCTTCCTACATGCATGCAGGCTACCATTCCCTGACTTGCTGCAGGATTGACTATCACTGAACAGGTCTGGCTGTATGGGGCTAGATGGTAATTGTGGTCAGACTACATGTCCCACAATGCAATTGGGCTTTAGCGGTGTGCTTAGGCTGCATGACTGGGGTTTGTAATGGGATGATCTGGGGTCATAGCCATTGTTAGGGGACAGGGTCGCAGTCGCATGGCACTTACCTTGGGTGGGTCGGGAGGAGTCCAGCTGGATTACCCCCACGCATGCCTGCGGATTCAGGGTCTCCTCTACTCGGTCCTCAAGCGGGGTGTTGGGTGGGACAGTGGGCTCCCCTCCTCCTGTCGCAACACGCTCCCCCAGCCTCTCTGCGATCTTCTCCTTCGCCCGCCCTCTGAGGTCGTACCATCGTTTTTTAAGTCATCCACAGAGCGCTGGGTCACCCCCACAGAATTCACTTTTGCGCGGATGCGCACCCAAATCCTCCTTTTGTCGGCCTCAGGCACCCTTCTCGAGTCCTTGCCGAAGAGCCGGTTGTGGTCCTTGCATACTCCCTCTATTAAATATTCTAGCTCTCGTTCAGAAAATTAAATTTTCCTTTTCCTTCCTGTGGAGGTTTTACCAGCAGCTTCCTGAGACTTGTTGTGCAGCGGGGTGTCTCCTGGATTTCACCTGTAGGTACTCTGAAGGGGAGCTCTGGCAATGCTGCTTCCATTTCAGGCTCACAATGCTGAATGAGGGTGGAACCTGCCTACTTCCTGGTTGTGATGTCATCACTGTGCTCAGAATGCGACTTCCCGTTTTTGCGATCTTGCAATTAGCGAGATCGCAATTTGCGATTTCGGTAATTGCAAGATCGCTATTTCAACATGGGTATCGGCCGATTCTGGGTTTTTTATACGAATTTCGGAAAATCGAAATCGGCGATTGCGGGCGATTGCGATTTGCTTTTTTTTTGCATTTTTTTCATGAATGTCAATCAGCGATTTCTAAATTGCGATTCGCTTTTTCTCGCAATTTAGGAATCACAGAGTTTGACATTGATGAATCAAGGTGATAATCCTCACCACCAATTGCTTCAAGGTAAGTTGTAAACGCCTCTTTCCAGTCCTCCCAAGACATTCAAGGAGAACCTGGGTCTTGGAGGAACGTTGGAGGAGGAGAAATAACTTGTGATGACATGTTAATAGCTTCTAAAATAAAATGAAATTAAATAAAACTATATATTTAAATCTAGCCAAAGTTGTGTCCACAAAGCTAGATTGACCGTGCACTAATGACACTTCATACCACAACTGAATTTGGAAATGACTATTTCTTCTAAGCACAGTGTTTACAGCAAAAAAAGGAAAAAAAAAATCCAATAATGAGCTCCTTCTTTTTTTTTATAAGTGAGGAAACAGTTCGACGTGGTTGGCAAAATGTCACGCTGTTATTCGCCAACCAAGATGGCGGCACGTCAATGTGACCTGTGAGTCAGGGAACGCGTGAAATAAACGCGCAGCGTTGGACGCGTCGCATTCGAGGCAAGGACATAGAATGATGCCTCAACACACGCCTGCTTTAGCTCTCAACAAATGCGCTCTAGAACGCGGCAGCAGCATCAATACAAAATCGAGGACAACACGGACAGGCTACCGTAAGTAGATATATAGATTACTCACAACTTTCACCTGCCATGTCGAAGAGGTTGATTACCTTTAACTGTTAGGGGTCTTCGGTTTTCCCACGATTGGGGATATGGGAAAATCACAATTTGCTCCAAAATGAGGGGTTGTTGCCCATGGCAGTCACGCGAAGCCAGTTTGTATGTAGTGACATGTCATCTGTTGCAGAGCGATCACATTGGTGCCCAACAATCTACTCCTGAACAGTGTGAAAGGCACAAATACCATTCACAGGGGACGCTGATTGGTTTTATCTTCCACTGTAAGTTGGAAATGTTCCCAGCATTTGCTTCCTGTTCAGGAGTCACCTCTCATGCGAAGCAGCCCTGATTCATGTCAGCAAGTTACTGAGCACGGTTATGCATCCAGGGGTGCAGGGGTTTTCCATGCCATAGCGATACTGAGTATAAATAAAACAAAAGCCACCTGCATGAAACGGTGTGTGTTTTATCTCCCTTTGTTCTAGGGCGCAGTTCCAGGAGGCACGATTCGGGGGTGGGTACAAGGGTGTGCTTCGACATTTGCTATCATCGCAGTCACCCCTGTCCAGGAGGGATGCAACAATGTGCACACCCAGATCCAGTGAAAGAAATGCACCTTCCGGAGTTTGCACCGAAGGCATTCCAGGGAGAGTGTCAGGAACATACGTTGGATTCAGTGCGGAGAGAGATAAGTGTACTGTGTGAAGTTGAAATGTGTGTAGAGAAATGTAGGATTACAAAATATGCTCTTCGTCTTCTGGAGGGCGCAGGACAAGGCCCTATCAGTCAGTGGTTGATGGAGTACTGCATCCCATCCGGCACACGCCCTCACTACGTAATATGCTGGAGGAATGTGAAGTGCTGTGTACTAGGCCATGATGTCATGACAGGTGCTTGTGGCCAACAAGAGGGCATGTGGTGGTGAGAAAATGGGGGGTTCGGAGTCGGACGGCTTCCCCGACTCCTGGATAACATTGCGTAGTATTTGATGCATTAGGAACTGTCCAATATGCAAGCCGTGTGACTTCAACAGATCTTGATAGGGTGCAAGCAGGGCCTAGTTATAAAGGTCACCTACCAGTGTGGGCTCAGCATCTCGCCAGGGAGTTGAGCCGCCCTGTGTATCATCATTTGTCAAAACCTCACGTCGTGCCTGGGGTACAGAATAGGCTAGCCAGCTGTAAGTACTCACATCCTTCAGTGGTGCACATACCAAGATGGTTTCATGGTGGCTTGAGTTGCATCACTACGGCATCAGCCATTATAGCTGTGCTGCAGCATAATATAGCTCATAATAGGGTGTCCCACACTGCCCTCCACAAGTGGGCGTAGTATCGCTTTCAAGGCTACTGGACGACATCCGGAGCTCCATATCAATTCAAGCAATTTTCCTTTCAGTTCACAAAAAAGCACTGGAGAGCACAATTGGGAGTGTTATATTCCATATAGGTACCCTGATATAGGCCCAGGTAACTTTGTAACCCTTCACCTATTTTCTTCCCTACATTACACTTATAACGGTTTACAGGGACTGACCTTTTACCTAGATACAACACTGCATTCAGAAAGCGGGTTTTCCCTAGTTCAAAATCTCATACACTATGCATGAGGATTCTTGGAAGCGCAGAAGGACTAACATCTCCTGTATAATATATATGTACAAAATTCATTACCGACATCATCCTAAGTCCGACACAGTAATACAGCGAGGTAGGACCCCTGGGGAGACCAATGGATATATATACATAGACAGACAGATAGACAGAGGAGACCAGGACTTCCCGACTGACACACTGACCAGAGACGCTGAGTTCCTGCATGCAGACACTCCAGGTCACAGTGGTCTAAAAAACATCCCTTGAGGGGTGTTCAACTCGAGATCCTGGACGGGGTCCCACAGTCTCTCACTTCAGGTAATGGGGATGACTTTATCCAAGAGGAATTCTTGGCTCAACGCCTACACCCATGCTAGGTACACTTATATTATTTATTTTATTTATAAAGCGTGCTGTCACCTGGCAGGCATCCTGGCGCTAGCAACTCAGAGTGCAAAATAGAAAAAGGTGTGCCACACTGCCGCCAACCGACTAGGTCTTAGGAAACAACCATGTTTTGAATCTCCTTGTAAAAAGCAGGAGATCACTGACTTGTCTGAGCTCCATTGGGAGTGCATTCCAAAGTTTGGCAGCTGTTACTCCAAAGGATCTACCACCTAATCTAACTTTCCTGAATCTAGGTACCTTCACCAATTTCGCCAATGAAGAACGAAGAGTTCTCACAGGAACACACCACTCGAACTTTCTTTGCATAGAGACAGGCCCCTGCCAATCCAGGGCTTTAAACACTAGGCAAAGAGACTTAAACTGAACTCTCTATCTCTATGGGAGGCAATGCAGCTCTGCCAAGGCCGAGAAAGAGGAGGACCTTCTGGGATGGCCTAGCGCTAACTTGGCTGCCGAAGACTAAATCCTCTCGGGTCGATCAAGAAGATATTTCGGAGACTCAAGTAGCAGGGCGTTACAATCATCTAGTCTACTAAGAATATTACTATGTGCTACAAACGCACGCACATGAGGAGGTAGCAGAGGGAAGATCTTCTGCAATGATCTACTTATGGCTAAGCAACAACTCACTGTTTTCATCCCCTGAGCATCCATAGTAAGATTGTTGTCAAACATAACGCCCAGGTTACGAACCGTCTTTACTGGCCAAACAACGGTTGAGGTGTCAGTGGGTCAGAAGTTGCTGGGCATCACGGATGGGACCCTTCCCATAGAGGAATAGAGCACCTCCGTCTTACCCGCATTAAATTGCAGCAAGTTTTCCTTCAGCCAAAGCGCCGTATCACGCAGGCAACTATGAAACACTTCCAGTGATGTCGACTGATATCCCTCAAGGGAAAAGATTATAGCCGAGCCCTGTGGTATGCCATGCAAGATATTGGTATAGGCAGATTGATACGGGGAGAGGGACACTGCTTGCTGTCTGTCCAGTAGGAAAGACTGGAAACACCTCAAAGCACAGCCCGTCACCCGCACCTCTCTCAGTCTTCTCAGCAGGATCCCATGGTTGACCGTATCAAAGGCGGCAGACAGGTCAAGCAGGACAAGCACAGCTGCCTGGCCCCTGTCTGCACGCATCCGAAGCTCGTCCATCACGGTAACCAAGACCGTCTCGGTACCATGAGCCGGCCAGTAAATTATGTGGTTCCAAATGCTTGGACAGAGTGCTTCTCACCACTCGTTACACAATTTTGGCCGGAAAAGGCAAGAGAGAGATGGGCCTATAATTCTTAGGGCACACCGGGTCAAAAGAGGGCTTCTTTAGCAGGGGTGTCACCAGTGCTTGTTTCCACTGGGACGGGACCACTCTGTAAGAAAGAGACTAATTACAGATCAGACGGAGGGTAGGAAACTGCTGTGCCTTAAACTCCTTCCAAATTTTATGTGGCAACGGATCTAAAGGAGACCCACAAGGAATAGCACACGCTAACCTATTAAAGTCCTCTACTCCCAGAGGCACAAACTCAGAAAGATGATTGACGCCCCCACATTCCAAGATGGCACCCGAAGCCTCAGAGCCATTTACAACCATATCATCAATGCCCGAGATCGTAGTATTTACAGCCCCAGATTTTTGATGAGCCCCTCCCAAATCATCAATAATGATTTTAATTTGATCATGAAAGAACCTAGCCAGGTTCTCACATAGTTCTTGAGAGGGGGTATCACGTTCTTAGAACAATCTGGGCTGGTCAAGCTATTCAGGATATTAAAAATTATTTATATATAAATATATATATTTATATTAGGGGCATTAAGGATCAAAGTGGAGAAATATTCCGCCTTGCCCCTTTTAATCGCCTTCTTATAGGCCACATTCATCGATCTCCATGTGAGCTTATCCTCATCCTGATAGCCTCATCTCCACCTCCTCTCTGCATGCTTACATTCAAGTTTCATGTTTTTTAGACTATCATTGAACCACGGGGCCGAAGGTCTGCCCCTACTGAGGTACTTTTTTAAAGGGACTAAAGAATCCAAGACTGAGGTAATTTTCGTACAGAGGGATGCATACTTCTCCTCTACCTATATATCCAAGGAGAAAGAGTCCTCTACCTAAAACAACGGGGCATGACCCCTCTTACGCAGGAGTGTCTGTCAGTCTCTACTCACATATTCACACGAAGAGTTGGTTATCTGAGTAGTTTGAGTAGCAAATTCCACATAGAATTTAACCAGGAAGTGGTCTGAACAATCCATAGGCAAGATTTCCCCAATAATTAGATGATTAGACTTTGAGAAAATTAAGTCAAGTAGGTGCCCTCCCTTGTGAGTGGCCTTGGACACCTGCTAGAATATGCCAAGTCCTTTGCAAGACTGGAGAATATTGGCAAAGCCTGAATCAAGGGAGCCATTTAACCAGAGATTAAAATCATCCAAAATCACCAATCTGCAGTGAGTGGCGGCCACATTAGTGAAATCCTCCAGCAGCAGTTGCTGCTGCTGCACACTAAGGACCCCAGGGGGTCTGTAGCAGATAATCCCAGTTAAAGCCTGACCATGATCATTCTTAATGACAAAGCCAAGGAGTTCGAAACCTACGACCACATCAATATCTATGGTAACCAGATTCAGGGCATCTTTATAGATCACCCCAACCGCCACACCTCCCCCTCAATCTTGGTTTATGGCAAATTTTGTAGCCAGGTGGACAGGCCCAGCCGGGGTCAACCTCACAGTCTGGGAGGGTCCAGGTCTCTGTCACGAACAGAACTTCAAGTTCATGAGCTTCAAGCAACAACTGAATTTCCACATTGTGCTTAGTCAAAGATCTGACGTTTAGGAGTCCACATGATAAAAAACCTTTGACAAGAAAGTCTGATTGAGGAGAGGCAGACTCAGCAAAGCCTGCCATTACCCACCTTATCAATGTACTGGAGCTCTTCACTGGAGTAGCTTAACGGGCAACACCCTCTGTCAAAACCCATGCAGGTAGAAAAAGGAGCAGCATGGCTGGCGCTGAGCGCGTCCTTGGCGCGGACGGGCGCAGACGAGCGCAGACGAACTTGCCTTTGGCGCGCCACACGCGCGCCCGCTGCCTGCGTCGGCTGTGCGCTCGCGTCAGCATCAATTTTTATCCCGCCCAGGCAAGAAAGACTAGACCGCTAAGTCCAAATTGATCCTGGCGTGAGAGAGGGAAATGAGCAAGGTCACCCCCTAAGCAGCCCCAAAGTAAATGAGTGAAAGTTAAAAAACAGGATTAAAAACACGATAGGACCGCCACAGCGTTTCCAACAGCACACAGATCACAAGCCTCTGAATAACCAATCGAACTCTGCACGCTCGCATGAGCATCAGTTTTTATTCCCCCAGTCAAGAAAGACAAGATCGCTAATCCAAGATGGCTGGTCCGCTCACACGGACAGACCCCACAAATCAAGCAGAGCGGAATGATGCTGAATCCTGCCGTGAGAGAGGGAAATGAGGAAGGTCACCCCCTAAACAGCCCCAACGTACGTGAGTGAACGTTAAAAAACAGGATTAAAACACGATAGGACCGCCACAGCGGTTCCAACAGCACACAGATGACAAGCCTCTGAATAACCAATTGAACACTTAGGTGCATCTAGTTAGGGAGGCATTGTAGAAGTACGCATCTATCTATTATCATGTATTTTATATACTTGTATGTATTCAGGATTACTGTAAGGTGGTCGAGCTTTACCATCCATTCACTTTCATAGAGCTTCTAATCCTATCTATCTGCTACTGTCTAGCAGTTGTTGCAGCTCATCTATTTTACACCAGAATAACAACTGTTTAATAAATACTTATTGAAAATGCCCAGACTGTTTAGCCTGTGTATCTCTCTAAGACAGACTAAGTAAGCATGAGTGACTGAGCGAAAAGTGCTATGTTGTTTCCACGGTCCTGAGGGATCAGGGTTGTTGTGTTTGATGGTTGCCAATAACAGTTCTCTCCTTGGTAGGAGGAGATTCCAGTGGCACTGTGAGCTAGCTGGTACAAAATGCCAACATAACTAGTGGGGGTGTTCAGAATCAGTCTGACACCAATCCTAAAGTGTATGCTGTCCAAACGCACAGATCCTGTATCGGTATTATAGGAACTACATGACATGGCGCTGCCAACGTTGGTTGGGTACTGATTTAACAGTAGAATCTGAGTAGTTCAGTCGTGCTAGTCTCAAAGACCCCTACTCACAACACAATTCCCCAAAGACGTCTGAGGTGGGTAGGCACAAACTTCTCCACAGCTGAGTAGGCAAATATCCTATTTATTTGCTGTTGGTTAATCAAGCTTGAAGGACACTTTGTTCCTAAACTGTGCAAAACACCTTATCTTAGTTCCCTTGAAAGGTTCTTCTTCTCTAAAGCAATGACTGAAGAAACAGTAAATGTGAATAGAGCTGTGCACGAACTGCATCTCTCAGCGGACGAACAAGATGCGTATGCAATTCACATTGCAGAAAATTTTAGGAGTTCTGTTACCATAAAACTAGGTGCACACTGTCTAACATCCAGGGGTGAACTGGTAGCTTTCGTGATTGAGGCACACAAATTGTATAGAACAGCAGTAATCTATTCTTGGGTTACATTCTCAGCTGCAAATGTAAGAACAAAAACATTTAATTTCTACACAGAAAGTGGAATACCGGACAAATATTGTCCCTATGAGGACATTAAAGTTCCACTAACTTAGCAGGAACATTTATACTGGTTTAAAGGCACCCTCGACCAATACAATAAAAAAAGTAAGACTTGGTCCGCTCGGAAGAGAAGGAGCAACATGGCCAGTATTAGCGGCCTACACACCACATCCTGATATTGAAACAATGCCAGTAGGAGGCTTACTTACCCTTTACAAAGAATTGATAAAACTTTACAGAAACATGACACAGTTCGTCATGAGGACACTTATAGTCCAGCCAGCAACGGCTGCAACAAACACAAATACAGTTCAAAATACAGCAACTAAAATCACACCACAAACTTTACACGCAGTAATGGGTAAAATGCCGGCAAAACGCGAACACCTGCCATTCTGAGTATCTCAGAAAATAACACAGCTAGAAGCAGTATTCCCAAATACCAGTCCTTATGAGAAACACAGACTGCTAACAATCTGCTTGGCCATGGGGATCAAACCACAGATAGAGGATTGTACCTCTTGGGGTACAGTTTTTGCTGCCATGTATATCAGAACACATGGGGCCCCACTATGATGTCGGGTGGATTGCCCCCGCCAGGGTGGCGGCAGCCCTCGCCGGCTTGGCGGGGGCAATCCGCCCGACATCATCACCAGAATTCCCCCAACCAGTTTAGGATGGCGGGGGGACCGCAGCGGGCGGAAAGACCGGCCGCAGCTTTTCCGCCCCGGTCACCTTGCGGCTGGGGCGAAAAAGGAATAATATGGTGGCAGTGTCTAATAGACACCGCCAGACATATTATGATGGGCCAAAGGAGATGCCTTTCCGTGGCGGCTGTGCCGCCACGGAAAGGCATTTTGTCTATGGGGAGACCTGTGGTACCCCCCAGCATTTGCATATAAGAAGCAGCAGGCACTGCGCGGTGCCTGCTGCTTCTTGTATGCAAATGCAGACTATCATTTTTTACATTGTGGCGGGCGGTGCAGAGAGCACCGCCCGCCACAATGTTAAAACTGAGGGATGCACCAGCAACTGTGGCGGGCGCATCCTAATTCCACCATCAGGACCCCCGCCCTTATGGCGGGTGGTCCCTAGTCCAGATAGGATGGCGGGCAGACTAACCTTAAGTCGCACCAAGGAACAATGCGTTAAACAACTTCTCTATCTTTCAAAACGCAGGATCAATCAAAAACTCCACGCAAACACGTTGGTCAAATACCATAAGGCCCTGCGCATACCCAGAGGACTACGGATCGCATTGAAACCATCACTGTGCAAAAATTTACCAGAGTTTCAATAAAAATGGAATGCCATATTAAACAAATGTAGTCTCGGTTTAATTCTCCTGATTGTGGAAGAACTGTCCACTATCCTGTTGGAATTAACAAAAGAAATCAGTGACATAGAACAGGAACTTAAGGATTCAATCACTTCAGAAGACTTAACTAAAATCCTGGAAGACATAAACCTACAGTTAGATAAACATACCAAGGAGATAAACGAACGAAAAATCCAGAAATTTCGCCGGGACACCCTAGACTACAAGCTTGGGGAAGTATATACCTGGGCCGACATATTGGAAAGGGAAGTCCACTCGGTCCCCCCGAACGTATGGATGGGTGCCCCGATCCCCCCGGAAAACCATTTTGGGCGGGGGGCGTGGTTCGGCTGGTATGCCCAAAGCGGCGTAGCCGGAGCACGCCCTTCCCGCCCAGAAGGGGTTTTCCTAGACACCCGCCTGGAAGACCGCACCCAGGTGGGCGCACCCGAGGAGGGCCCCCGCTCTCCCGCAGACGGATAAATAGAGCGGGAATCCAATGAAGCGTCCTCTTGTTCCAGTGCTCGGAAGGCTGCACCACTCGTTGCTCGTGAGCCCTCGACGGAACAAGCAGCAATTTTGAGAACTTGTAATCTTTGTTGTTTCTCTTTCAGTGTCAGGCGTGTGGAGGATCTAGGACCTTGTCGATCAAGTCGGACGGAGTAACCGAAGGCATGTCTGGCAAAAAAGCGGGAAAGAGCTCCGAGATGGAGAAGATGCTACGCACCTTGGTGAACCGAATGCGGTAATGGACCGAAAACTGGGTAAAGTGGATTCGATCGGTCGGGGCTTGGCAGAGGTTAAGCAGCCCAGAACAACCTCGCGGGCGGCCTAAGAAAGTGATAGGACCGGCCTTGCCGGGCGTCGCCCCAGAGGGTAGGGGAAGCGTAGTAAGAAGAGGGCGGGTTCCGGGGAGGGCCCAGTCCCGGAGGTGCCCCCAGCTGGCCCAGTAGCACCGGTGGACAGCCCGGTACCAGGTCCGGATGTGGGTTTACCAATCCCCGTTGTGATAACCCCGGTTGAGGATGATCAGATGCCCCCAGAACTGGCCCTTCAGTTAGTGGCAGTGTTACCCTGGCTAAAGAAGAAAACAGGGGGGGCAGTGGCTGCGGGGGATCCGGCCGAAGAAGCCAGAATAATAATTGAGCAGTTACGGCAGTCAAGGGAAGCCGGGAGGGCGAATGTTCCTTATATTCCCCCACAGGTGGCACCGGGAGTGACGGCGGATGGCCGAGGAAAGAGAGCGGACACGGCGGTTGAACCCGGTAAGAACCCATTGCCAATGGTGGGGGAGAGTTCAGTGCCTTCGAGGCGGGAAAGGTTGGCCCAGCACATCCCGGCGGCCACGAAGGAAATGATATGGGGGGACAAATATATTAATATGTTTTCACTGTTGACCGATCATCGTGAGATAGAGTACGAAAAGACCCAGAAAGATTTATGGCACCCCAGCGTATGGCGGGCCAAGATGGCGGAATTTAGGGTCGACGAGACAATAGCGAACTGGGTGAAGGCGTTTTCTATATTCACAGCAGTAATGGGGGAACGTAAACCTGAAGTGTTGCCCGATCTATCATGTTACCAGAAAAGGGTCATGAATTTTTATACAATGTACGGGGGGAATGAATGGAAGGGTTACGATGTTAACTTTCGAAAATCTAAAGAGTTTGATGTGACTTTAACGTGGGATTGTCTTGACACGGTGTCATGGCACGAACAGCTCTTGCCTGGATCGGCGGGTACGTCCTCGCCAAGCGGGAGCGGGTCTGGGACAGTTCAACAAAGACCGGCGCAGCCCTTTCGAGCATGCGCCGGTGGGGAATCGCAGCCCAAGACCGGCGGGAATGGGGGCAAGTGTGTGGGGTTTGTTGGGGTTTTAACAGAGGTAACTGTAACAGGCCCCAGGGAACATGTAGGTTCCGGCATGCTTGTGCGGGCTGTGGGAACTCCTCACAACCAGAAAGTAGCTGTAGGTCCAAGAGCGGTGGTTCGGGAGGAAAGGGGGGATCCAAGCAGGATTGATGTGATGCTTGGGAAGCAATCATCTTCACCCATCGACATCATGGCTTTGACTCCCTGGCTGAACAAATACCCTGATCATGTATCCGCCGGGATTTTGAGGAATGGTTTCCTATATGGCTTCAACATCCCGGCGGGGAATTTTCGGGGGAGACCCTCTTGTAAGAATCAGCTATCTGTTCAACACAACCCGGAAGTGGCAGCCTAGAAAATTACCAAAGAGGTCTGCTTGGGACGGGTAGCAGGACCTTTTCCATGCCCGCCAGTGGCGGATTTCGTGTGTTCACCTCTAGGAGTGGTTCAGAAGAAAGACCCAGGGGAGTATAGACTTATTCACAATCTGTCGGCCCCGAGGTGGGCCACGGTAAATGAAGCCATTGACCCGGAAGTCTGTTCAGTTCGATACTCATCGTTCGACGATGCGGTCGTCCTACTGAATCACCTGGGCCCCGGTGCTCTGATGGCGAAATCAGACATCGAATCAGCATTCCGGTTGCTCCCGGTACACCCGCGGGACCAGAGCTTGCTAGGATTTACTTTCTAAGGGAAGTATTACATGGATAAATGCATGCCCATGGGCTGCTCGATTTCTTGTGCTTATTTTGAAATGTTCAGCTGTTTTTTGGAATGGGCGTTCACCGAGCCCACTGGGCATAGACAGGTGATGCACTATTTAGATGACTTCCTGTTCTTAGGGCCGGCAGGCACTACGAAATGTGCACAAGCACTGCAGGACTTCTGCATTCTCATGTAGGAGTTTGGGGTCCCATTGGCACCAGGTAAGACAGTGGGGCCATCTACTCCACTGGAGTTTCTGGGAATTGAGCTCGATTCTGTGGAGGGATGCTTCCGTCTGCCAATGGAGAAGGTGGCCAAGTTCAGGGCTTCCTTAATACAATGCCTGGGTAAAGAGAAGGTGACCCTGCACCAGTTACAATAAACAGTGGGCCAGCTTAACTTTGCCTTAAGAGTAATACCGATGGCTCGCCCCTTCTCACGTTCCATTGCACAGGCTATGGCCGGCCTCAAGGAGGGACACCACCGCACGAGACCGTCGGCAGAGGTTCGCCAGGATATGCGCATTTGGTTGGCATTTCTGGCGGACTTCAACGGTCGGGTGGCGTGGAACAAACCCCCAGCATCGTCTGATGAACTGGGTTTATGGACCGACTCAGCTGGGAGCGTGGGATTTGGCGCAATATTTGGTAACCGATGGTCGGCGCAATTATGGCCGACGTGGTGGCACTCCAGTGGCCTAACAGGTAACATTGGGTTCTTGGAGCTATTTCCCGTTTGGGTGGCTTGGTTGGCATTTTAGGGACCGCTCAGTAGTGTTTTGGTCTGACAACATGACAGTGGTCCAGTGCATTAATCAGCAGGCAGCACGCTGCAAGTGGATCTTGAGGCTGTTGAAAGAGATTGTATTACGTTGCATGAGATTGAATGTACAGTTCAGGGCAAAACATGTGCCGGGTGTACTGAATAATGCAGCTGATGCACTCTCTCGTTCGCACATGCAGGCTTTCAGGGGCTATCTACCTACAGCGGATCTAGTGGCGGCACCGTTCCCCGAAGCACTATGGCTGATCGGTGCCCCGGATTACAGGACCTCATGGCAGCCAGCTCAGCGCCCAGGACAAAGAGAGCCTATGAGGGAGCGTTTCGTTCATACTGCGCCTTTTTAGGGCCGGCAGGGAGACATAGCTTGGGGCAGGAGGAATCCTTCCTGGGGTTCTCAGTGGCGCTTCATAAAGAAGGCCGATCAGCCGCCACTGCCAACAGACATAGGGCGGCCATATCATTCATGGCACAGCTCCACGGCATACGGGATCATAGTAATCATAGTGCACTTGGGGGGCAATGACTTGGTGAGACTGGGAAGACGGGTGTTAGTGGAACACATATTGTCGGCAGTCAGCTGGTTGGCTAGGAGGCTCCAGGGGTGCACAATTGCCTGGTCCCACATGATCCCGAGGAGAGTTTGGCGGAGGGGGGTTTCTCTGTAACAGCATTGAACCACTCGGTAAAGAGGGTCAACAATAAAATTGGGAAATTGTTTCGTTCCGCGCAGTTGCATAGCATTCCCCATGGGTGTATTCGGGGTGATCACTATTACTTGAATGATGGGGTTCACCTGTCCAGGGCGGGGAATGATTTACTCATAGGGGACTTCATAGCATGGCTAAGGGGATTGAGGAGGCATGACCTTTAGGAGGTGTGGGGGGCTGAATAGTCGGTCAACTATCCGGCCTGTGGCGGTAAGGTCGTGATCGGTGAGCAGTGATTTCAAGGTCCCTAGGGGGGCGCCACCCAGTACGGATGGGAGCGCCTGGGGGGAGGCGGCCATTGGCCCATCCCACGTGGAGGCGGCACCCACTACGGATGGGTCGCCTAGGGGGAGACGGCCATAGGCCCCTCCCAGGGGGGAGACGGCTATATGCCCCTCCTACGAATTTCCCGGGGCCGGATATCCGCTCCGGCGGAAGAGAGTGTGGGGAAGGGGGGGAGTCCACGCTGTCCTTCTTACGGATACCTCACATGGGAACTCGGACGACCTTTAAGAAGGCGTCGAGTGAAAGGGGGCCCCCATGACAAGGGAAGTTACAGTTGGCAACGAGGGTAAAGTCCTCTGTGCATGCGCCACTCACACCGTGAGGGCGGGAATTTGGTAGTAGGGATCTGACACCGGTTAAGACCTTGCCGTTGGCCCCTAATGCTAGGATGTACAATTTTATTTTAGAATGTTATGCATTTTCAGGATGCTAGACTCGGCTAGGAAACCTTTGTATTAGAGATCTGTTAAGGTTAGCCAAAGAACTTGTCTTCATCAAAATGTAATGGAAGTAAAATTGTACATAACTCCCCCCGCCTTCCAAAAGCTCAAACTTGTGTCTGTCTCCTCCCATGGGGAATTGGTGTTGGGAGGGGGTGGCGGGCATCCCGGCCCATATGGAAAGGGAGGACCACTCGGTCCCCCGGAACGTATGGCTGGGTGCCCCGATCCCCCCCGGGAAACCGTTGTGGGCGGGGGCGTGGTTTGGCTGGTATGCCCAAAGCGGCGTAGCCGGAGCACGCCCATCCCGCCCAGAAGGGGTTGTCCTAGACACCCGCCCGGAAGTCCGCGCACGGATGGGCGTACCCGAGGCGGGCCCCCGCCCTCCCGCAGATGGATAAATAGAGCGGGAATCTAATGGAGCTTCCTCTTGTTCCAGTGCTCGGAAGACTGCACCACTCGTTGCTCGTGAGCCCTCGAAGGAACAAGCGGCAATTTTGACCCACCCACCAGCCCCTTTCTGCAATGTTTGTTTGAATAAAGTAATTGTTGGTGATATTCGAATGTATTAAAAAGATACAGGTAATTTTGGCAGCATGGATGTATGCCTTTGATTGAATAAATGTTTGTAGGCCTTTTTTCCTTTGTAGACAAATAGAGGAATGTATCAAATAATAAAATTGTCTTGTGCTTTAGGACTTTTTTCCCTTAGTAGCAATGTGAAAGTTGATGAATTGTCAAGCTGTTGCAGATTAGGCGTATTTTCTTTCCTTAGTAGGTAAAACAACTGTCGTATTTATTTTGGTCGGGCGGTAAGGTCATGATCGGTGAGCAGTGATTTCAAGGTCCCTAGGGGGGGCGCCACCCAGTACGGATGGGAGCGCCCGGGGGGAGGCGGCCATTGGCCCCTCCCACGGGGAGGCGGCACCCACTACGGATGGGTCGCCTAGGGGGAGACGGCCAAAGGCCCCTCCCAGGGGGGAGACGGCTATATGCCCCTCCTACGAATTTCCCGGGGGGCGGATATCCGCTCCGGCGGAAGAGGGTGTGGGGAAGGGGGGGAGTCCACGCTGTCCTTCTTACGGATACCTCACACGGGAACTCGGACGACCTTTAAGAAGGCGTCGAGTGAAAGGGGGCCCGATGACAAGGGAAGTTACAGTTGGCAACGAGGGTAAAGTCCTCTGCGCATGCGCCACTCACACCGTGAGGGCGGGAATTTGATAATAGGGATCTGACACCGGTTAAGACCTTGCCGTTGGCCCTTAATGCTAGGATGTACAATTTTATTTTAGAATGTTATGCATTTTCAGGATGCTAGACTCGGCTAGGAAACCTTTGTATTAGAGATCTGTTAAGGTTAGCCAAAGAACTTGTCTTCATCAAAATGTAATGGAAGTAAAATTGTACATAATTCATGAAACGTTTTAATTTAAAGTTTTAAATTTTGTTTCATATTTTAAGAAATACGGCCGGGGGGGTAACTCCCCCCTGCCTTCCAAAAGCTCAAACTTGTGTCTGTCTCCTCCCAGGGGGAATTCGTGTTGGGAGGGGGTGGCGGGCATCCCGGCCCATAAGCCAAATGCTAAGAGTTAAAACAATTGTATCCAATCCCGATACGTGCATCAATCAAATGAAAGAAATGAGCAAAAGATTTCAAAGCAGGGGATACCCGCAAGAAACTCTCAATGAAGCAATGACCAAAGTTTTCAACATAACACGAGAAGAAGCCCTTAGAGGATCCACCATCAAAAAAGACCATAACAGAACAGTATTGGTATCAAGATACCCCACAGCCAGTAAAACCTTCAAAAGTATCATTTTGAAACATTGGCGGATCCTATCATCGGAACCTGATTTTGGTGATCTTTTTAAAGAACCTCCACTCTTTGCCTACACAAGGACGGAAAACTTAAAAGAACTTTTATCAAAACCACCACCTGAACAGATTTCACACACTGGGACACGTCCGTGCCACAACTGCAATAGTTGTAATAATGTCATTCTTGGAAACAGTATAAACCATCCCATGAGAGGCTTCAGAATCAAACTCAATGTAGACGCAACTTGTGATTCTTCTAATCTTATATATCTCCTCAAATGCCCATGTGGGATGATATATGTGGGAAAAACAACAAGGAAAATTAAAGTTCGCCTCAACGAACATAAATCAAACATACGTACGAAAAATCAAAAATCAAATGTAGCGATCCATTTTAATGAATTCAATCATAATGTGGCCCAGCTAAAATACATGGTGCTTGAAACAGTACATAAAAACGAAGGTAGAGACAATAACAAAACTATTCTCAAACGAGAAACCGCCTGGATCTTCAGGCTTCAGGCGATGAAGCCACACGGGCTCAACGACCGAATTGAACTAAGTGCATTCCTATAGTACCCCCTGGTACTTTTTCCTCGCATTGCGACCTGGTAACATGTACTTGAGTGCTTGCATTAACTGTGTAATTATTTGATTTCTCTGTACACTTTAAGGCACGTTGAATTCACACTCAATTTTGCAACATTACCCCTCTCCAATATGGCCACCTTCCACACCTCCCCACCAGAGTCCCTATACCATGTTTACCCTTCAGTCACGTGTTCCGCTATATGACTCCGCATAACTCCGGGAGCGGAAACCTCTCTTTCAACTCCGCGGATTCTCCGCTTCAGAATCCCGTTACTCCTCAACCGATGACCCAATTGCAATGCCTTTCACACATTAACCTACAAGTAAGTCGGGGGCCCCGATGTAGTATTAAACTATTGTTTCGCCAAACGGTTTGAAACAATACCGCTAATCCCTTCCTGTTACACTTTTTCAGGTTTCTATTGAACTATTCTACTATCCAGACGTAAGCGTTCTTGGATACTTGCCCATTCCTTCCACTCCCAAACCACCGTCACCCCCTGGTGCTCATAACAACCCTCAGTGGTCTATAAGGTACACGTTCTTCACCTGCCACACACTCTGTTTTTTAACATGCTGCTGATATTGTTGTGATGTTGTAGTATACATGCATGCCTACTTTGAGTTAGTCCTAAATGCTAAAAGTGTTCAATATTACGTTTTTCAGCGCTCCTTGAGAAAGCGCATTTGCCGCCCGAAATGCATTTGAGCATTTGTGTCATGTGAAGTTGAATCATTTCACCGTATGCATTAATATGGATAAAATGAACTTGTAAAACGCAACCTAATGAACTATCAGAATCTTGAACTTCAATTAAAAGAAACTTATTGTTGAAATTCAAAAGGATTCAGTCATATTTCGTGACGAACTTAACGGTGTGCCCAAATACAAGGATACGTTTACATACCCTGTAACGCACTCAACCAGCCACCGGGCAGACTAAGTCCGCCCGTCATCCTAATGACCTCCATGGTGTCCCGTCATTATCAGTGATACCAGAAGTATTAACACAAACACACAATTAGTACGGAGCAGAACCTGCTCTGAAATTAGGGATAAAATTACTAGGTAATTATGCCGAGGTATCAGCTATAATATTAGCAAATATTAAAGGGAAAGCAGCATCAGTGGCAATCCGCCAACGCCAAAGGGAGTTCAGTCCTCTACAACAGGAGCGTGAATTACCTAAAATAATTGAAACTGCGTATAAAGAGTTAGGCAGAGACAGTTAGGGTGGGAAAGCATTAAAATCACAACTGATGAGTAGTCCCAAGAAGGGCACCTTTACGCAGGCACCTGCCTCTTCAGAAGAAGTGGGACAATAAGAAAAAACAGAAAAATAAAGAAAATAGATCTGAATCCAGAGGTAGATCTCCTCCACAGGAGCCCTCCGAAAGTAAGTATAACCTTAGGAATAAGAACAATATTAGAAAACCTGACAGGTATTAGGATACTGATACACGTTCCTCTCGTTCCTTTCAGGGTTCGACGAAAAACTTGGAGAGGTAAGGACGGTCAGACAGACAAGAAGAGTGTACAAAGTTCAGAGACAAGCAGCACGCTCAAGACTATACTTCCAAAAAAGGATATAAAACCAAACCCAAAACCTCAGTTCAAAAAGAAGAAGGTTGAAGGTCTAAAGATCAGACATGACCAGAATTCTGAGGATTCAACTACTGAATTGGGAATGGGCTCTGACGATGCTGGACAATGAGGCAGAAGTGACATTAGCTCGCAAGAACATGATGAAATTTCTGGTTACAGCGGACTTGACTGATTATATCACAATGGAAAGACCGGTACTAGGGTAAGTGTCCCACATAAATTGTATGAAATAACACTCCAAATGGAGGGGGACAGCCTGAGAAAGTTAGAGGTTTATTTTGGGAGAATCTGACGTTTGGTTGTGACATCCTATTAGCTGAACAAGATTGGCTGCCAGTATTTGTCATGCACTGCCCTAGGGGAGAAACAGTAATTTTACCAGCATTTTCAGACCCTGTTCCCAAATATCTAAAGTACACATATGCACAGGAGTGGGCGGTAGCCCTAGCCCTGACATTATATAAAAATCGTGTTGGGTGGGATGAGGATTCAACCCACCACATAATTCCATTAAAAATACTCCGACTCCACAGAGGCAGTATCCAATAAATCTAGAAGCTAAAAAACAGGTCAGGAAGATCTTGGATTAACTTGAATACCAAGGGGTGATTGAAATTTGTGCCTCTCAAATGAATAATCCTTTGTTTCCCGTAATGAAACCTGACAACTCATATCATCTAATTTTAGATTACAGACATTTAAACAATCGCACAAAGACATTGGCAGTACAAAATGCACACAGTGCCACACTAATGAATAACATTGTGCAGAAAAAATACAAAACAACACTAGATATCTCAAATAGATTTTTTTGCCAAAATATAGCACTCGAAAGAAGGTATTTAACTGCATTCTCCGCGTTAGGCTCCCAGCTCAATTTTGTAGTCTTCACGGGCTTATTTTCGGCCAGAGTAACTGAATTACTTCAAAATCTGGATGAAGAGGCATGTCCAATGTGGATGATATTTATCTAACAGATGATGACCTGGAAGAACACTTGAACAGAGTAAATGCCATAATATTGGAATTTGCCTCTGAGGGCTACAAAAGTAAATTTAAAAAATCAGAGATAGCCGATCTCAATGTCCTTTTTCTGGGATATGAGCTTTCAATTGAAGGGAAAAGCCTAGCAGCTAACTTTTTCGAAAAGTGTGCACTTCTTAAACCTCTGAAATCATTAAAAGATTTACAATCAATACTGGGATTCCTGAACTTTGGCAGAACATACATTTTGGATCACGCAGAAAGGGCTAAACCTTTATATGATTTGATAAAATCAGATTTTTCAGTAAGACAATGGACACAGGAAAACACCGATATTCTTTGTTCCCTACTAGCAGACATGATAGCTTCAAATCACTTACAGACACGTATAAATGTGTGCAACCTGGTGATCCTTATAGTTGCTGGTCAATCAGGGCACACCTACCTAACATAATGAAGGTGAAACAATACCAATAGCATACAGACCACATTCGTATACAAATGCTGAGATGCGTTTTGCATCCATATAAAAAGTTTTGAATGCAGTACAGACTGCTGTAGTGAGAGAAAGAGCACTGGCACAGGGAAAATGAATAATTGTCATAACACAGGTGCGGGTTCCTTAGGCTAAAGCCTTGCATCCGAGATGAATAATTTCCTTTATTTTCTGGATAGGCTTAGTAACTATTTTTAGCATACTTATAAGTGGAACTTATCTTCGACAAAGCTCTGCAGCTCAAAAAGTGAATCTGATTCTGAACCTCACCTATCATCACATAGTGAACAAAAAGACTTGTCATCAGTGAACATTACAGCAGTTCCTATACCCGATGGTATAGTATGAGACAAGGTTGATTATGACATATTTTGTCAGACCGAACTTTTAAAAATTCCTCAAAGGCAAGGGCAGCAAGAGTGGCCACTCAAGATGCTGACGACTCAGCCGGGCGGACGGGCACGGGTCCTGAGCTTCCCCAGGTGCGGGTGCGGGAGCTGGGGCCGGAGTACCCGGAGCACCCGAGAGGACCCCAGCCAAGGATTCCAACAAGGGTGGCGCTATCCGGAAGGGGAGTCAGACTGCTCCCTCCGTCGTCGACCTGCTTCGTCAAACACCGGCGAAACTCCTTTAGGGTCAGGGCGGGAATAGTCAGCCGCCAATTCAGCACACACCAGTGCCGGCTCCCATGGAGGGCAGCGAGCAGGCAAGCGGTGAGGCGAGAAGTGAGGTGGTTGTGGTCGGGATGAATGTGAATACGGCGATTCAGGCGATTCAGGAAAAACAGTAAGCACTGTACAGACTATACAGGCTGGTGGGGTTGATACAAGCAGAAACGTCGTAGGGGCGGCAGAAATACAAATACAAAGAAATGTTATGCCAGGAAAACCCATTGCCACCTCCTCTATAACCCTTGAGAGTACTACCCATATAGGTAATCAGCTGCAAATTGATACCTGTATTCCTGGTAATCCTGCTAATCCATTATACAACGCAAACCGGATGGAACTTTATCTAACAGGGCTAACATGGACAGTTGGCTCTCTGGCTGTTCAGCTGGATGAAAATATTAATGAGGGTGACCTTGACAGGGATAAGGAAAGGGATAAGGATAAGGATCCTGGTGACTTTTATTCATTCTCTGATGAATTAGGGTGGTCTGATGATACAGGGTCCCCTTTGAGCGTTTCCAGTGATGATGAAATGAGCACCAAAGAGAACAGAACAGCTCAACAAACAGTTTTGAAGCATAAAAACAGCCATCGATATTTAGCGGAGCTAGCCTGGGATTATGCACCCTCAAGCAGCCTTCTAGCATCAGTTGTGCTGACACCTTCTCTTGACCCAACCCTCGGTATAGCTCAGCATGCAGATCCCACTAAATTTCAAAATCCGGTGGCACCTACAATTGAAACCGTACTCTTAGCTATAGCGGGTCACAGGGATGAGACGTCTCATGACGGTCGTAATGCCCAAGCAGAGCTTCATAAGGTCCAGGGTGTGGTGCGCAAATTGTCGAGAAAAGTAGGGCCCTTTAGTGATCGAATGACTGAGATCGAGGCCACAGTGGTTACAAATGAATCCGAGATGGCCACGAATCAGGAACAGATTAATCAACATGAGACTGAACTCTCGGATGTGAGGTGGGAGCTCGAGGACATGGAAAATCGGCTGCGCCGAAATAACCTTCGTGTTTTAGGAGTTCCTGAGGGAATGGAAGGGGGGATGCCCGCTCCTTTGTGATCCAGCTATTTCGTGACTCTCTCCCTGAACTGTCAAGCTGGAACTGGGAATTAGAGGTGCAGCGAGCACATCGAGTCCCCCTCACTCTAAGACATACACGGAAACCTGGGACGTATCCAAGGACGCTCTTAGTGTACTTTGGCAATTTTCTTTGCAGGCAGGCAATTTCGGAAAAAGCCAGGCCAGAGGCTAAGAGAACCAGAGGGTCAATATCATACTTTGTACGGCCTGACTTCTGCCACACAACGGTGGAGAGGAGGTGATGTTTATGCCAACTAATAAAACCCTTTCAAGATAAGAAACTTCAGGCGTATTTGAATAACCCAGCTCGGCTGAAAGTCATTAACGGAGAACACACAACATTTTGTACTTCTGAAATTAAGGCAAAAGAATATTTGGACAGTCTTAAATGATAAATCTTGTTTTCTCTTAGCGTGAAGATGTCATCTAACAACGGAGAAAGCACTACTCCTTTCTTCTGTTTAAATGTTCTTCTCTGTGATATAGCATAAACTTCTCTTTAAAACCAAAAAACTAAAAACACAGAAATAGAAATAGACATGTACATAATGATGACATAGGGGTTATAAGGTTTCAAAATGTACACGTTCTGCAGGGTGGTAGGAAAAGTTTAGTCAACTTAATAGCGCTGGTCAAGAGCTGCACTTTTATCATAACAGACTCTAATGGAGTCTGCATACCTCACTTTTGGGAGGGAGGAGGGAGGGGAGGCAGGGGTTGGGAGAGATTAGGTAAGGGGGGAGAAAACACTTAAAACAGGCAACCATAATTGTGGGAACAGAGACTGTAGGTTCAAGATGACATTTTTTCACATAGTAGAATTAGCGCTTAAAGTAAATCAGAAAAACGCAAAACAATATGGATAGGCTGAAAATATGTTCTTGGAATGTGGCGGGGCTTAATGATAGGGAAAAAAGGGATCGAATGTGTAGGATATTTAGCCAAAATGCATTTGATATAATTTGTCTTCAAGAGACCCATATTCCTTGGGCAGAAAGAGATGTATTGAGGGTCCCTGGATTTAATCTATCAGTGAATACAACCCACACTATGAGAACCAGAGGCGTTGCTATATTAACAAAACCCTTTTTGGGACCGGCAGTACGCAAGGCAGCCGATCCTATGGGAAGGTGGGTCATCGTGGAGCTTAAAATTGGTATTACAATTTGTTCAATCTATGCCTCTAACCAAGATGATCCCTCTATCCTTACTGAACTCGAAATATAGCTAGCCTCTTGGCCTCAAACACTGATGTTTTGTGGGGATTTTAAAATTTCTTTGATGCAAAATGGGGTAGGATATAACCAAGAACAATACATATATACTGGTCGCAAACCTAAGGTATATAGAGCCATCTCACACCTTAAAGAAAGCTTGGGTTTAGTTGACTAATGGGATATGAAAAAATATACGGACCGAGGATTTACGTATTTTTCGCATCCACATAGTAAATACGTTCGTATGGACTACATCTGGGGAACAAGAAACTGCTCTGATAAGGCACTAATTAGTAAGCTCCCAAAGATAATCTCTGACCATAATCCTTTAGTACTTACACTGGATATTACTAATTTGAGTAGACCCCGATCAGTGTGGACGTTTGACAGAAAACTACTCGTCAATAAAGACTACATTGATTATATTAAAATATGGACTGAGAGGTTCTTTGAATGTAATCAATATAGTGCATCTAGGGGTATAGTTTGGGATTGTTTCAAGGCCGCAATCAGGGGGGAGACAATAAGTTATAGAGCCAAGCCGAGGAAGGAAGCGGATAAGGTCAATAGACTACAGCTCTAAGATTAGCCAAAATAGAGGAGAAACATACTACTCTAATAATGCAGGGGCGAGATGGAGGATCAACCTTAAGAGACATGCTTATTCTCAAAACTGAGATAAATGGCAGGCTTTCACAGAGGGCGGCTGAGACTTATCAATCGAATCGCAATAAGATCTATGAAGACGGGGAGAAAGTGGGTAAGCAGTTAGCTCTTTGCACTCGCCAGAAACAATCTCTTAACTAAATATCTAGTATAGAACTGGAGGGTCAGGAGTATACAGTGCCTGAGGATATATTATATATCTTTAGAAAATACTATCAAAAATTATATCAAAATGAAGACATTTTTGACTCTGAAGCAATTAAAGAAGCCTTTACTAGCTGGTTGACTGAGCCTGAATTAAATTTGGGTATAGATGAGATTACTAGGAATGATCTTGAAAGGGATATAACTCATATTGAAGTACAATTGGCCCTCGCAGAATTAGCTTCAGGTAAAGTGGCAGGCCCCGATAAATTGCCGTTGGAACTGTATAAAATTCTGGGTAACATTATAACACCTCTTCTTTTGGATCTTTTTGTGGGGATCCAAGGGAGTGGTATCCCTCCGAACTCATGGAGGGAAACAAATATAGTGATAGTTCCAAAAAAAGATAAGCCCCCTAGCTTACCCTCATCATATCGCCCAATATCACTGATAAACTCAGACTCAAAATTGTACTCTAAGATTCTGGCTAATCGGCTCAGGGGGATCATCGATTCTCTGGTCTCCCCATGGCAACATGGCTTCATCCCGGGTAAGGGCACCACAGACCATACCCGTCGGGTTATAACATTATTTGATGTCATGAGTGCGGTGGGGGGTCAGATGTAAATGGTTCTCCTGGATGCCAAGAAGGCCTTTGACCGAGTTTCCTGGGAATTTTTATGGGTAGTGCTAGAACAAAATAATCTGGGACCCTGTCTTATGAAATCTATCAGGGCAATGTACCACTCTCCTAAGGCCAGGGTACTGGTGATGGGCCAGGAGTCTAGTCTATTTGACATACTTAGAGGCACGAGGCAGGGATGTCCCTGCTTCCCAATTCTATTTGCCCTCTATATAAACCCTTTGATTCTGAAATTACTTGCTAGTAATGCAATCAAACCAATTACGGTTGGCCCCTTCGACGCCAAGATATCAGCATACGCCGATGACGTGGCGGTCACACAGAGGCAATTTTAGAAATCAAAAAATCACCCAAGTTTTTGGTCAGATTTCTGGGTACTCTCTTAATAGGGGTAAAACAATGGTTATATGCACTCTGAATATTCTTTTTGAAGATCCTAAAAAGGTAGAGAGCGCAGTGTATTTAGGAGGGCGTATAACCCCCAAGATAGATAAGATTATTGAGCTAATTTACGAGCCCCTTCTCCAGAATATAAAGAGAGACTTAAAAAGGATTGACAGTTTACACCTTTCAATTATCGGGAGAGGTAATTTTCTCAAAATGAATATAATTCCCAGAATACTGTATTTGTTCCGCGCTATCCCCCTAATCGTGGATGATAAGATCATCAGAGCCCTCGAGTCTCAAATGAGTAAATTTGTATGGAACTACGGGAAAGTAAGGAGATCTATGCGATATCTTTCCCTTCCTTTCATAAGAGGGGCTTAGCAATCCCTAATATAGTACTTTATCTTTGGGCAACGCTGCTACAGCAAATGATGCCATTATGTCTCATAAAAACTCCTGAGTCAACCATAGGAGATAAATATATACCATCAATTTATGAGCTGGCAATTGGAGTTAAGGCTAAAGGTCTTCTTTTAAAACAAGCTGAACCATCGTACTTCAAAAAAGTAAAGTTCAAGATAATAGTTAGCGCCTGGAGAATCTGGAGGAAAACTATGAGGTATCTAATGTTCCCGAATTTATTAAGTATACATCGTTATGGCACTCCTCTTTGGTACCAGAACAAGCCAATGATGACATCTCGAGGAGATGGGAACATTTGGGGGTGTTTACTATAGGCGACTTTCTACAGTCTGACTATGCTAATCGATTCAAATATCTGCAAAATAATTTCTTAGTTCTGAATACCGATACCTTTAAGTTTATCCAAATTAATACTATTCTTAATTTGAAAATTCCCGATATCTCTTTAAGTAATGTCCCCCTATTGGATTGCTTTGGAAAATCTACAACTAGGATTGGTACCATTTATGACATCCTAATTGAAAACCAGCGGGATGATATGGAGACTACGGAAGCGGGCTGGGCAAGGAAATTAGATAATTTCAACGTTGATACTGATATGTCGCTACAGCTCTTAACTAAGCTTTTTGTCTCTTCCAATTTGAAAGCCCAGCTATACAAAACGATATATATTCTTTATTACACACCTGCCAAATTACGCTCTTGGGGGAAAAGACCGAACTCAGACTGCCCAAGATGTGGAATATGTCTTGCACACCTAATTCACATGCTATATGATTGCGATAAATTAACACCTGTCAGACGAATGTTCGCAGGTTTTTGGCAAGAAGTGTTTGGGCATATAGTAGCTGAATCTCCCACTCTTTATATTTTGGGATACGACAATACGCTTATGCATACTAAAGAAGAGGAAACATGTCTTTTCCTGGGAACCGCGGTATATATAATAATTCTCAGAGCGCGCTGGAAGGACTCAGATCCCCCTAATTTTCAAATTTGGTTGGCCAGGTTTTTAGGTATTTTTAACCAAGAGAAGGCGATCTATGCGTGTAAAGGGAAGAAGGCCAGAGCTCAGGGATAACAGTAATAGATCTTTTTAATGAACCTACATTTTGGGGGATAGCTACGTAAAGGCTATTGCTATAACTGTTTAAAAATCTACCCTTTTAAATTTACTTAAGACTATTAGTACTGTTTTTTTTATAGAAAATCTTATTTGATTGATCATGTGTCTATAATTTTGGTATCCCCTTTTCAATAAAAGCTGCCTATCCATATAAGATTCTTTTCTAATCTTTAAATGTGAATGACATTTTTTATGCTGATCTATGTGATAACTATTTTTCTATAATATGTTGGTCTCTTTTGTACAATTTTCTTGTGTTGCCAAATAAAGGTATTTAAAAAAAACAATTCTTCATTTATTTAAAATATCATTGAGTAATATCATTACCTCCAGTACATTTTCTGATGATTGGTATTATGAAACTGTAATTAATATGTTGTCGATTTAGAAAAATCCAATGCTTTTTCTTATGGTGAAATGTTGGGAGACACATCAGATTTTGAAACAATGCATTGCTATCAACAGTATGGTCATGATTTTTTGCATAAATCTGCTCATCCCAGAAGTGTTTTCACATGACACCAATGGGAAAATTGCCCAACACTACCGAAATTCTTTAACAACAAGAGGTGGTGATGGACAGAGTTTCTGAATTAAGCAGAATACTCTCACCCAGTCAAGAGATCAGGGCTAGATCCAACACCGTTTTTAGCTCACTGCACCATCCCAGCTCAGAACCTGGCTATATGCAAATTAGTCTGTTCTCACTGAACCATCAGGATTCAAGCAAGCCGGGCCGAAGATGGCTGAAATGCCAGAAACAGGTCCCCGGTAGCTTGTCTCCTTTCTGGTAAAGAATTGGCTTGGTAGTTTAGTCTGCCCTGTTCCCATGATGCACTGGGCCAGGGACAGACTGATTTGTATATAGCCAGGTTCTGAGCTGGGATGGTGCAGTGAGATAAATAACGGTGATGGATCAAGCCCTGATCTTTAGACTGGGTAAGAGTGGTCTGCCTAATTCAGACACTCTGTTCATCACCACCCCCTTTTCTGAATCAACACTACCGAAAAGAGATTTGCACAGAAATTTCCATATTTTTCAAGGTTTAACACGTTAGACGCAGCCTCATATTATTTTTTTTTAGTCAGTCATAAGCTTTTATTCGATAGGCAAGATATCTTATAAGCACATTTACAATACAAATATTACAATGTACAAAAAGCATCACATATTATTATAAAGTTGCACTAACACCAGCACTGAAAAATATGTCGACAAACACCAAAAATATTTATTCTGCATCCCCTATTGCCCAGTTATCTGAACAAGGTTTCGACTTATGGAAAGACACTATATACTTAAAATCTGTCTGGGGTACTAGAGGCTGGCAGGCCCAGGGAACAGAGGTACTATTCAGAAAATGCCTCATTTCTCAGAAAATCATGTTTTTGAATGACACCGTGCAACAAACGTCCTGTCTTGATGTAGCCAAGAACAAAAACTTGAATACACCTTGGATGCCCGCACCATCACACACCAAGGGTAATATAACATCACAAGAAGGGATTACATTAGATGAGATCAAGAAATCAGACCCCGATTCGAAGGGATGGTTGATTTGGCTCACAGACACCAATAGATGTCAGGAAAGATTCATGGGTAAAACCAAAGGGTTAAATATCCACAGGCCAGATCCACGCTATGTACAGAGAGAACATACAGGGGCAGTGACATCATACAGTGTTGGGAATTAAGAACCTCAACACTGTCACAGGTGAAACAACACTTAACCTTACTTAAAAAGGAAGTGGATCTTCAGTATTATTTATTGGGTCCTAGAAGGCCACGCCCAAGACGTTTCTATTATGCTGTCTATAATGAAACCTGGCAAGTATCCCAACAATAGGCTGCGGAGACATTATGTGAAATAGATCATAGAAACCTAGAGCAAGCTCCAGCCGTGGTTGACAATGGTTTAACTAAACTAAAGTCCAGGATATATTCACTGGGCAACATTGTATCTTCTGCAATAGATATATTAGAACAGGATTTTTCCATATTACAACACGGGCAATCACAATTGTGTTCTATTATATTCTTAAGCTGGACGCTGCAATATTTGCACGCTGGTTGTGTGCCTCGGTGTTTCATCAACAGTACATCTTTGTTTTCTTTATACAATCTAACTGAAAAACAGATAGAAGTGGCAAACTGGATAAATTAGCCTTTACTGTGGCAGAATCACCATCCACAGAATGGTTAATCCATGGCCACATTATTATTATTATTATTATTGCATTTCTTATATAGCGCCAGAATCGACCCCCGAAGGGGTATCTCCGCGCTTGCCTTGGGAACCCGTCCTGGTTTTTCCCTATGAGATAGCCCCTACAGGGCATCCCCAAGGTGAAAGCCAGGCATCCCGCCGCGGGGGGCCGTTGTGGAGATTAAGCAAGCTTAATGCCCAGAGTTGCAGAGTGTGAACCCATGATTAGGTCAGGCACCGAAGCGAGAATTATCGAGTCCGTGGACATTTTGAGCTCAACACCCTGCCGCGTCGGGAATCGAACCCTGGTCCCGGGTCTGACCTCTGCTTCAGGGTCTGCCTGCTCTAACCAGTGAGCCACACTTCTCCACAGGTCACTCTACAGGTCACTACTTTTCAATTTCAATATTGCCTTGAACAATATTAAGAAATGGATAGGGAATTCATCAAGGAATCTTGGGAATTACCGTACAGATATTGATGCAGGAGTGGGGATAGAGAATTTATTTTGAGCGTTACAACCTGTGAGAACACTTTAAGTGGATCACTCATATTTCCATATTTAATGTTAATGTAAGGCCTGTAATGCTTCAGTAGTGAACTTATCCTGTCACTTGAGACGTACCCCAGCTGCCGTGATCACTCCAGTGTTCAGGATACTTTTGAATGGGAGTTACTTGATGCTGAATGATCAAGGTTGCTGTATGATGCTTCCGAACATCACATATCTGGTAACCGTGAGCTCCATGGTTACTTGCTGATGCAAGTATTGTTTCCACCAACACATGCAATCAAGGAGACGCCATTATGGTCTTTGCTAAATGTTTTATTAATATGGTTTGATGCTTTGAGCAGAACGAAAGCCATGCTTTTGCAGAAATCCGAGCCCTTAGCACCCGCTCGGGAGACTTTTGATCTCCAAATCGCAAGGTCTTCAGCAGAGATACAAGCGCTCATACGTACTAACTGCCCCTTCCATTTCGCAAAAAGGGTAAATCGTATCTATAACATGTCTGATACTGCAGGCATCGTCCACCTATTTAAGATCATAGGTTCTGGACTATTAAGCATCTTACAGACAGTCATCGGAGTTATACCAAACTTTATACACTCCGTATTTGGAAGCATTTTTGGAGAACTGCCACTGATCCTGTTTCTAATAGCAGGTATCCTGATTATTATTTTTCGGCTATGCAATGGATGTCCCAGACACCAAGGAGATGGAAAAGGCACTCCAGGAGCGTAAACACCATGATCCCATGTTGCAACAGCTAGGCACACTTCGCCTGAGAGAACTAAGTGTGTCTTGGTTCCTGTCATTTAGACCAGTCTGGATGGACTGCATCTTACCTGTCCTCCGATGCCTGTTTTGTGGAGAAGAATATGTGTTGGATCTCTGTCTGACACTACCATCATGTGCGCAACTGGACGTTGATGCTTTACTGGACCCGATAATGGCCATGCTCTGCAGTGTCCCCAGCGTATTCCAATGTTGATGTCGGCATTCCCAGAGCCACCACAGGTAATATTGGCTCCTGTTGATATGGACATCGGCTGCTCCTCTGGCACCCAGGCCTTGAATGGTGCAAAGGCTGCCCCAGCACCAGCTGTGGACAGTACGGAATATCATCTGTGCTCAATTGACATAATCTGTAAGGTGTTACAGGTACCGTCATCTGCGTAGGAAGGCTTCGTCTACCAGCCAGGACACATAAACATTTGACAAATTTTGCCCATCGTGTGCTGGGAGAAATTCTATTTTCTTTTTTGAGAAACAAACTAAAAATTGGAACTCAAAAACAAAATTGTCATTATTTGAGCATGCATGGCTTTCAAATGCTTGTAGTAATACGAACTATACCTACGGACACATTAGAAGCTAATACTTGACTGACCATTTCCTTTTTAAACGTTTTTAAAGATTTTTAGAACTTTTAATAATTTTAGGCAAAAACTAATATTTTTGTAGTTAATTGCGTACCAATTTCTAGTCTGCCTAGTAGTATGTTTAGAATGTAACTATGTCGTCAATTCAATTCAATTCAAATAACTTTATTCGATTGTAAGCATTACAATCATAAAAGTACAACTCATCAACAAACAGTTAAAATGTCGTCAATTTGGAAGAGGAGTGGGTGTTATTTTCCTTATAGGCACCCTGATATAGGCCCAGGTAACTTCATAACCCTTCACTTATATTTATGCTGTCCGGTTTTAGGTTTAAACCTATAATAACTGATAAAACACCACAGGAAGGGAAATAGCCCTCAGCAGTGTAAACATATAAACACTGAAAAAAATCTGCACAACCACAAACTTAAATGCCATTCAAAGATAGGAAAAGGAGTGTGTAAGTAATTTTTATTTCTTCCTGAAGGGGCCAATACAATGTAACTTTGTTATATAAGGTAGCAGTAAGAAAGACTGGGCTAACATTATTCTGCTTGTGTTTTGTTGTTTAGGGATGTCACTAAACTATTGTTTCTTCTTCCTTTTTTCAGTTGGGTGGCCTTTGGTCTAAAGATTCAGGGGTTAGAACCATGTTTTAGGTGTTGCTTATTTATTTTATAAACTGTAGAAAATCAGGAAATATTAAAATCATAATTGATTTTTTGGCTACGTTTGATTCTTTCACTGATAGGAAAAATGTAGGTTTCATAAGTATCTTTACCAATATGTACCATCACACTTACTTACAGAGAATTGGTAAAAACCCTTGATACATCAGCCCCCTGTTCAAGTGAGTCAGTATTGATAGCAGGTGAATTGCCAAACACCACAGGCTTTAAACATTCAATACAAGGTATAGTGACAGGTGTATGTGAAAAGAGTGCAGTTTCAAAGCATCTGGGATACTGGTGAAAACATGACACCAGACTTTTGGAAAACATGAAACGCAGTGTCACTTGGATTGCTGCAGCAAAAAGTTCTTACCAAATTCAACAAAGATTGGAGTGATTTTGCTTGTATTTGCAGTGATTCAGCTACGTATATGAAAAAGTTGTGTGATGACCTGTCAAAATTGATACCTGAGCTAAAGTGTTTCCCTGTAATAAATCCTTGCCACTTGTTAGATTGTATGCTGAAAGCATCTTTACAATCTTCAGAGTTAATGAAGAATGCTATTGCTTTTTAATCCATTCTGGTGCACTGTTTTGTTATGCATGGAAACTAAAACGCAAATATTTATCATTTTATCATTTTATGCTTTGTGAGGCATCAAAGAAAAAGTCATCCCAACTGTGTCACTTAGCTGGTGGCTCTCATTCCTAGAGGCCATTAATGCTATATTATTTATGTGGCAACCGTTTACAGAACTTTCGCTGAGTGATGATGCAAAAGGCAAGAAATGTGAGGATCTTTGGTCACATTTTGATAGTGATTTGAAAAAAGTACACTCTACTGCATTCTTAGATTTTTACAGGAAAGCATGACTGCTGTAGTGGACATAAGAAAAAAACTCGAGTCTGAAAACACCCTTGTCTACAAATTGTTCAGCATAATTAGTGTGAAACATCTCTTTGGGAGTAGGTTTGGTGACATTTTCTGAGACTTTGGCACTGCAACATATTCCATGTTAGAGGGCTTGCCACTTGGTAAGCAATGAAATGTTGAGGAGCAATTCAGGAACTTTTATTTTACAATGTATGAGAAATAGCCCTTCACCAACTATGGCATTTAAAGTCAATAAAGTCTCACTGTGCTACTCTGCACAGGTTATAGGACCCTTCCATAAAGGAAAATTTTATCTGGAGTTTCACATTTTCAAATTAAAAAACCTCAGTCAGACCCCTGGTCTTCCTTTATTCTTGGGTCTGGCTGGGTCAATAAAATTCTAAAAGGGGGGTTCTTTCCTTGCCCTGAAGAAAGTCCTGTACCTTTATGGCCTCACTGGACTGAAACATTTCGGCACTAGTGTCTTAGGACCATTAAAATCCAACAAGACCCATTTTTTAGAATTTTATTGACCCAGCCAGACCCAAGAATAAAGGGAAACCAGGGTTCTGACTGAGGTTTTTTAATATTTAAGGCCCCCTTCCTTCATCTATCTGAAGAGCTCCCAAAACTGTGGTTGAGCCCACCCCGACTTTTAGGGGTCAGGGTGACCCGATGAGGAAGCATGACACCACTAGGATGTGTGAGGGTAATTAAAAACAAGAGGTGCTTTTTCCCCCAACACACGGTTATGGTTAGCATAACCTTCCACAGTTCTGAATGGCATATATTTTCTCTTGAGAGGTTCCCTATACTTATAGGTCCCTCTCATGCAGGGTTCCTGTATTTTAATTAATACAGGTAACACACCACCTCATTCTGCTACTGGTGAGTTTATTGGAGTATCTTTAGTGATATAAAGTTTCAAAGGGAGGATATACTCCAGTCGTTTTTCAGTCTCTCAGAAAGTGGAGAGTGCCTGGGTCAGAGTACTGAATAGGGGTAGTTAGTGAGACTGTTTATGGTGCCCTCACACATCCCCTAGGGGATGTCATGCTTCATCATAGGGCAGTGCTCTTCGTCGGGCTGGCGCTAAGTGTGGTCGCTCCTTTAAAAAAGCTGGTCATAGGGACCTGTGGCGCTTCATCAGAACAAAAAACATAGATAAGGTGGACACACTGTGTTGTTGCCCCTGGGTGCTACCTACTGTATGTGGATCATTCCAGGTCCGACCTATAGGGAGGGAAAAACAAGGTAAAAGAGAAGATTCAAAATCTGGTAGAGAAGGCTGGGATCCACAAGTGATGTCACCTAGTCCTGGACCCATGTAGTGGTACCCCATTCTATAGAAAAAGGTACTAGGGGAGTGTATAAAAATGCAAAATCAATTGCGTACGTGGATCAAAAAGCATTAAATACACAGGTGAGTACCGCTGTAGAGTGCCCACAAGATGAGCCATCACTGTGATGTCGGCAGGAGACATTATTGCTGTGACTGTGGTACTCAGATTCACCGATTGACTCCCTCCTTATTGTCAGGGATATGTATTTAGGGCAAGGAAATGTGCTCGCCCTGCCAACCTTACAATACATACGTCCCCCGGGAAACAGTCCAACCTCCCAGCCCCTATTTATTACTTTCTCAGAGTCCTCGCCTTCCCTGGCAACAGTCTTAAGGGGACTTGATTTGGGCCGTCTCCGTTAGCCCTGCAATATGCATCTCTTCCCAGGATCAGATTGGTCACACAGACCTGTTTCAATACTTTTTCTGTAATCATCTTCACCCGATGCTTAACTGAGCATTTTTACACTTTCCTAATGCAGCAGTATTACTGAGTGATCACTCGCGACCACTTCAAGATGAACGTCCAGCCATGTGCGGTACCGCCACACAGGCGGTCCAACGGGCTAGTGTTCCGTAAGCAGGAACTGGCTAAAAGAAGCTCCGGTCGCCTCTGGGATCATCATCCTGGGGACGCGCAGAGGGGTAGGTGCTGACACGAAGGCCATACTACAAAACCGTGAGTACGCGGTCCGATCTTTGATCGGCCGACTTCTTTGTCAGTTTCCCACTTTCCTAAACAACTTCACTTCATTGCGACTCCTCTGTGTCACCTGATAATGCAAACATTTGTCCTAGCTTAGGTAAACACCATATTCCTTAACCGGTTTCGTGATTAAAAACTGTAGATGACTATGAATGACACCACACAAATGACTTACGAGCACGATGTCAGGGGGCAATATACTTTCATTTTCTTCACATGACATTTCTGCAAAGAAACTGTTCACCAATTATGTGCCGGCCTTTTAAGGCCGCATACTCGGGGGCACTTCCACATGTTTAGATATGTGTTTTTTAACATCTGTATTTATGATGTCAGTACCCAGAGCTATGATTGAACTGTTCTTCTTTTTCCCAAACACCGCCACATTAGGGGGGATGATATTTGATACCAGGGTCTGCTTGTGTGACAGCCTTCTTTGTGGACATATGAAACCTGGCTTTCTTATGTGTGATACTTATGTGTTTATACTGTCTGTGTCTATGATATCAGACGTCACAGCCATGATGATTATGGTCAGACCTTTGTCCACCTATTAAGCTTATGGGGCATGATGTTCTTTCACTTGGAAACGCCAGTGAGCCAGACTTTTGTGGTTCCCGTAACCTATAAAATGTTTATACCTGCTAGAGCATAGTCAGGACTGCCCTTATGATCATCTACACCTGTCATATGGGGTTGCCTGCTTCGAGCCACACATCCAACGATACATACAATCTGTAATATACGCAGGCTAACATTAGCGTTAGTTTTGACTTTCACGATCTATTGATTGAATGTTCTGCATGCTCTACCAGATTTTAATCTTCTCTTTTACCTTGTTTTCCCTCCCTGTAGATCGTATCCGTAATGATACACACACTGTAGGTAGCACCTAGGGGCACCAACACTTTGTGGGGTAGTTTGTCTACCTTATATATGTTTTTTTGGTCTGATGAAGCGCCACGGATCCCTATGACCAATAAAGGCACAAAACATGCAGACTCTTTTTTTGAAGGAGTGACCATAGTTAGGTCCCTCCCCTGAGACAGTAGGAGACTTCCCCTGACTAGTCTCAGCACCCTGACTACCAGGGTTCTTTTCAAACACTAAGGTAGCACCCACCTGCTATAGGTTTTTATCCCTGGAAGGACAATTCCCTCATTAAAGTATAGTGCAGAATCTCCTTTACCAGTTTAAATGCTTATTTTCACACACCACCACTTCACGTTACATACCACCTCACCCAAAGAAAGATCTCCGCCAAAGTGACTCTTTGTGGGACCCATAGGGCATTGCAGCACCAGCCTGGCGAGGAGCACCACCCAATGATGAAGCATGACATCCCCTAGCGGATGTGTGAGGGCACCATAAAAAGTCTCACTGACTGTTCCTATTCAGTACTCTGACCCAGGCACTCTCCTGCTTCTAGGAGACTGTGCCTCCCACATTATCCTTCCCAGGAGCAAGCCCCTTTTTGTAATTTATATCAATGGTCATTGCCATCTCCATTGCAGGGTCAGTTGCAAGGGGCAGTGGTCTGATAAGGAGCCTGCAAAGTACTCTACTCTGGCTAAAAGCACACCAAGGAGGGTTACACAGAGAAACAAGTCAGTTCTGGTATGCACGTCGTGGTCCTGTGAGTAAAAGGAGTATTCATGGTCTGAGGGATGCTGGTGGTCCCATGCATCCAAGAGATACATTCAGGACAGTCATTGAGTAAGGTGTTGCGTAATCCGCCTTGTCGCTGCCGTTCTGGATGGGGGTAGAGCGATCAAGCATACAGACCAGGACACAGGTAACATCCCCACCCCAAAAGTCTTGGAGAGGAAGGGTCTCAAGGGAGCACCGGTGTGAGAGAATTTGTTCCCTTGTGTATTGGGTGCATAGATTGCAGCAAGCGTGAATGGCTCACTGTCTAGATGCCCTTTCAAAATTACAATTCAGCCCCTTGTGTCCACCCTCTGAGTAACCACAGTGTAAGGCACCCCTGGAGCCACCCAAATTAAGTCCCCACGAGCAAATGAGGTCTCCAAAGTACAATTCACCCGTCCCTCCACTTGGCATGGAGCTTGTGTAATTCAGTAGCATTGAGGTGTGTCTCCTGAAGTATGGATATGTACAGCTTATGAGAGGTATAATTTCAATATCACTTGGTTGGATGGCCATACCAAGTATATTCCATGTAAGAAGTCTGAGGGGTGCGGGTGTTCGGTAATTCACTCCTCATAGCATGCAGTGTATCAAAACTGAGGACCCCATAACCCTACCACACACCCCAGAACACGTGTGGATCAGGAAAACATTGCACATATCTATGTTGCATAGGATCTCAGCAAGGACATTATAAAACTCTGACAGAGCATCTCGAGTAAACATAATAACAGTAAGAAACTGTTTCCCTCCTGAGAGGGCCCGTCCATGAAAGCAACCCCAAACTATGCATCAACAGCCATGCATCAAGGAAAAAAGAAGAGAAAAGCACAAAGAAAGAATGAACATTTAATGTCAGAGTCCACTGGGAAGCGATGAGGGGTTTCGGAGCTAAAATCAAAGTCAAGAGCCACTTTTGGTCCTGGCAAGGTGGTAACCTTCCGTGGGGGCCCTGTGGTCACCTGCACCCTGCCATCTCATGCACACCACATCTTACCTGCCAGTATCAGCTTGTCGGGTGGGCTAACTGTACGACTCAACACCAGAGCAGTGGTAGTCTGGCATGTGCATTCACAGGTCAGCAGTCGATCTGGGGGTGATCTTCTGGCCCTAACTGTTGCCATTGATGGAAGAGAGTGATCTGCCACCCGAGTCCAACCATGACTTTAATGGGCGACCACCTTGGAAGGGTGAGAATGAATCTGCACTGTGAATGTAGGTCTCCGCAAAAGCTTGGGTGCTCTCCTCAGCGTGGTTCATTGGATGGACTCGCCCTCAGGGTGTGACACCCATGCTCCCTTGGTTTGGGTAGCAACCACTCACCCTCACACTGCTCGGACAAGGGAGAAGGCAGCATGTCCTTTGAGTGGAGCCATGTCCACACATCCTCCGGTGAATGTAAGAGGAGTGTCTTGTCACCATCAATGACCAATAGCTTAGCATGAAATTAAAGAGCGTACTTCAGGTTCAGCTTCTGGAGATGCCACTTAACACAGGAGTATGACCCTCACTGGTGCTGCACCTCCATGGTGAAGTCAGGATATCCTGTGATTCGGGCATTCTCATGGGAAATTGGGCCCTTAGAGAGAAAATAGTGTAGAAACAAGTCCCGGTCACTGTAATTGAGCAGCTGTCTTATGATAGGATGCGGAAGGGTCCCCAAGCAAGGAGGTCGTCCCGGTGTGTGGTGTGCTCTTTTGACCGAGAAGAAAGCAGGCACCTTACCACCCAGAACATTGCTTGTCAGTCATTCCTCTATGAACAGCTCCAAACAGGGGCACTCCAATTATTCAGGGAATCCCTTCAGGTGGATATTATATCTTCTCTACCTGCCCTCAGCATCTTCTGCCCGGCGGTACAGGGTGAGAACCTCTGCCTCAACTTCTTTCAGGCATTCCTGCATATCCTGTAGGGAGGGTTGAATGTTGTCAATATGGATTCTGCCATACCCACTCACTCTGCTAATCTGCAGTGATCAGCCATAATAAATTGATCTTCACTGCTCCAGTATCTATGCAGGTCTCCAATAAGGTTTCAGTGTCCAGGATGGCTTGAAGGACCTTTTCAAATTGGGCAGAATGGGTGAGGAGCATCTCTTCCAGGTGCTGCAGGCTGCCCAGGTTCCTGCCCACCGGAGCGATGTTCACCTTTGGGTCTGCACCTCCAGGCCACACAGACCCTACTGTGTCTGTACGACAGAAGTGCGTATTTGCTTGTTGTTGAGGTGCAGCGTGTTTTGGCCCTGGGGTCGGGAGTCACCTGTTAGGGCAGGAGAGTACCTCAGGAGTAGCTAGAAGGCACAACTGCGGTGTCCCAGGGGGGCCCCCATGCAGCAGGTTGTGATTATCAGGAGGATCCTCAGGATTATGCATGGGTTGGGGTACAGCTGTTGCAGGCGAAAGCACAGTGGTCTGGCAACCTGTTTATGATTTCCCAAGCACCCAAGGAGAGTCACGGTCCACAATGTTCCTCAGGAGCAGTACCCTCAAGAGGCCCACCTTTTGTCAGCTCCTACTCTGATATTATAAAGTATAGAGTATCAGAATGGCCAGATGAGGGGAAGGAAAATTAGGGAGGGTACTGCGGGAAGGGAGAGCTAAAATAAAGGTTTAAGAAGGTCAGACTTATTACTATGAATTATCTTATATTTATTTTATTTGGAGTTTTATAGAGCGCACAGCTACCTCCAACGCAGGTGGCCCGGCGCTAATACAAATACAAATCTGATCAAAATTATAATGACTGCTTTAATCTCAATTTACCTGCAAAAGGAAAATATGTGATCCCACAACTTAAGATCCATGATAGTCTTGTAGAGTATTATGAATATTCTCAATATATTTCAGGAAAAGTTCAGGTTTGAGCAATGTTTCAGTCAAATATGTCCAAAACACCCAAAACATTTAAAATGCTCACTTCAAAATGTCACATAAAGTAAATAAATTGCAATTAAAACCAAGGAAAAAAGTGGATTTTTTTATAATAAAAACATGATTTATAAAATACATCAATTTAAAAAATCAACAAATAAGAACATTGAGAGACACAAAAATGTGCAAAGTAATCAATACATCAAGATACGGTTGCTCCAAAAAAGGAATCAGTAAATGGTAATTTCAATAGTCCATTATGTCATAAAATCATTGGACTTAGAAGAGCTCCTTGAATGCAACCAAATACCAAATGAGTCTTCTTCCGGACCGTATCTTTTCCATGATATTAAATATCAGATCTTACTTTTTTTTCTTTTGCTATCCAGAATTGTTCGTATCTCATATTCTGTTTGATCACTGATTATAAGTGGGACAGGTTTACCTTTTATTCTAGCTCTAGCAGGCTTTAACAATGAAGTGTGAAATACAGGATGTATTCTCATGGTTTTAGGAAGTTTCGGTTTAAAGGAGACAGGATTAAGTTTAGATATTATCTCAAATGGTCCTATGAAACGTAAATGAAAGTTCCATATTTTTTAAAATGTATATATTTGGTAGATAACCAGACCCTATCTCCAGGTTGATAATCAGGCCCTAGTCTTCTCTTTTTATTGGCAAAACCTTTGTAGGTAGTTTTTGCTTTCATCATATTTGTACAAAGTTGATGTAACAGACTTGACATCTTTTGTACTTATGTTTTTACTTATGATTGTGGAGAATCCATGTGTGATGTTAATAATGGTGTGAAATGAGAGTGAAATCCATGATTAAAATAAAATGGAGACCTTTTAGTAGAGGAATGAATATGGTTATTATATGGAAATTCAGCTTCTCATAAACGAGTGACCCAAGAACCATGATTAAGTGCTAAATAGCAACGCAAATATTGTTTTAATTCTGGATGAAAAATGGTAGATAAATTTCTCCATATTTTTACTGCATCTCACCATGCTTTCCATACTAGAGAAGTAAATTGTGAATCATGATCTGATGTGATAATTTTGGGTATTCCATGAAGACGTACTACATGTTGGCATAGAAGAATTACCAATTCTGAACTAGATGGCAAAGCTGGGCAAGCAATAAAATGAGCCATTTTAGAAAAGCAATCTACAATGACTAAAAAAGTGTTTTTCCTTGATCTTTAGGTAAATCTGTGATGAAATTAATGGAAATGCTCCCCAAATTAATTTTGGAGTAGGTAATGGAATCATTTGTCCTTTCTTTTTTAAATAATCAGACTTTGCTCTAGCACATGTTTCACATTCTTGTACAAATGTAATCATATCTTGTTTCCATTGTGGCCACCAGTAATTCCTACTGACTAATTCCAGAGTTTTCAAATGACCTGGATGTCCTGTCAATGGCTGTTTATGGCACCATTTTGATACTTGTCTTTGCAACTTCTTAGTAGGAATGTACAATAGGTTGTCTTGGAAAGGTAATGCTTCAAGTTTGGATCGTTTTTATCTCGTTGTTGCCATGCCACCAGTCGATGTATGGGCATCTGTAGTCTAATCTTGTCCAAAAACTGAGTAGAGACAGTAGATTCTACAATTTGAGATGTTGGCATTGTTGGTGGAGGATATATCTTGACTAAAGAGGAAGGCTCTTCCTTATAACGTGATAAGGTGATAGCTTTGATATTATTTTTTCCTGGTCGATAAGTTATAGTAAAGTCAAATTCTGCAAAAAACAATGCACATCTTAATTGGTGAGGTGTTAAAGCCCTGGCAAACCTTAAAAGCTGCAAATTCCTATGATCAGTATAGACTGTAACTGGAAATTGTGCATTTAATAGGTAATTTCACCATTCCCTAAAGGCTAGACGAATGGCCAAGAGTTCCTTTTTGGCTATAGTGTAATGGGTTTCAGCAGGTAATAACTTCTTTGACAGATATGCTACAGGATGTAAAGAATTGGTAATTGGATCTTTTGTGATAAAACTGCACCAATTGCTGTGTCAGAAGGATCAGCTTCCACAATGAAGGGTTGAGTGACGTCCAGATGTTTTAGTACTGGTGTTGACATCAAAGCTTCTTTTTACACATGGAAAGCTTGTTCTGTGTTCTTATCCCAAAGAAATCATACTCCTTTTTGTAACAATTGAGTGGGAGAAGCTGCCTTAAGGGATAAAGTGATTAATGAAGTGTCTATAAAAATTGGCAAACCCCAGAAACAGTTGAATATTCTTAAAGGAGGTTGGTCTTGGCCAGTCTTGAATTGCTTGTATCTTTCGGTCTGTCATGGTTATTCCTTGGAGTGAAAGAATAAATCCCAAAATTCCACAGTCGAGACGTGAAATTCACATTTTGACAATTTACCATACAACCCATGTTGTTGTAAGGTTTCTAAAACCGCTCTTACATGTTGCTCATGTTCGATGTGAGTTGTGAAATATTATATATTTTTTGAATCAGTGAAAAAATTTGTGAAGAGCATTGTTAACAAAAAATTGGAATGCGGCGGGCACATTGCACAGACCAAATGGCATTACACAATATTTAAATAGTCTGTAACGAGTCCTAAAAAAGGTTTTCCATTCATATCGTGAACAGATTCGCACCAAGTGATATGCACCCCTCAAATCTAATTCTGGCATATATGGTGGCTGAACAGACCTGATCGAGGAGCGCAGGTATGAATGGTAATGGGTATTGATTTTTCACTGTGATGGCATATACGGCTCTATAATCGATACAAGTATGCAATTCTCCATTGGCCTAAGGGATAAAAAAAGAGAGGCGAAGCGGCTGGGGATTTGGAGGGTCTGATAAAAACGTTTTAAAGATATTTGTCTGATGAAGATTTTCTTGTTCATTTAAGGCATAAATTCTGCCACACAGAATTTTTGCTCCTGGAATCAACTCGATTCCATAATCATATGAGCGATGTGGTGGTAATTGCACTGCACTAGAGTCACTAAAAACGTCCTGGTATGATTTGTATTGTTGTGGTAAAATCGTGTTTGGTTCTGCCCAGTTGCAATCGAATGGTAAGCAACATGTTGGTCATCTTTTTCTAACTGAGATGCTATTGCACTGACTATAAAATGAGATGATGTCAAGAGTCAAAAGAAACTTTATTCGATTGAATTTACAATCATAAAAGTACATATATAAAATATTTACAACCTTTTTTTGTATAGGAATGTTCATGTGAACGAAAATTGGCTTTAAGATACAATAAAACATCAGTTTAATCGTTAAAAGAGTCGGCTTTACAATGGTACCCAGAATGGCAACAGAATAAAAGGTATTCACACTAGTCGAAAGAAATATTTACTGTGCAGAAGCCGCAAGTTGAGTACGAATTTTCATACAAGCCTTTAAGAAACAGGCGACTGATTTGGCAACAAAAGGGGAGTCTAAGCACTGTAGTGCCAAAAGAGCAGGCCTGCATCTTCTCAGACCTGGTTGTCTAAGCAAAGGGTCCAACCAACGTTTGCGCGGGATGTCGTAAAAGGTACAGAATAAAATTACATGCAGTGTAGACTGAGCAGAACAGTCGTCACAGGGACATTTGATCAATTCACGCGACCAGTCAGAGGGCGCAGGAAATGAGACAAGATGGTAAAATGAATCAAACCTAAATCGAGTTAAAACATATCTATCATAATTTGACAAATAAAAAGACAGATAAAGTTGGAAGCCATATGAGGGTTGGATCATCATTAAATGTGTGGTCGACTGTTTGCCAATTTCAGAGCACAAGCGCAAATCACTTAAATGCGACACACATAGGTTCTTTAAAGACTTTCTTGATATGGTCGTGAGTGATGTAGGATTTGTGAAAAACACTGGACAATTCAAATCATTCAGAAAATTAAAAACATACAATAGCCAAGGAATCTTTTTCCAATGGGTCAATGTCAGGCAGTCTGTTATTAGCGACCAGGTTAGGAGACATTGCTCCTTGGTCCATATGCGGTGCCAAAGGAGAATTGGTTGGTAACTAATGATGTCGGATAGGTAGTCCCAACCGAGCTCTGTGTGGCTACTCTAATTCGGGGCGCTTCGGGGGAGAGCTAATACGTATTTCAGAAAGTCATTTTCAATTACTTGGAGCTCGTTGGTAGGAGCGTAGCCCCATACACCTGCTCCGTAGGTCGCCACACTCATGCATTTGGCTTGATAGATTTGTAGTAATACAGCCGGAGCGGGCTTGCCCAACTTCCTTGAGAATGAGGTCAGCGCTGATGTTGTGCGGTGGAGCTGCAGTTTCCTACTGGAGATAGCCGGTTTCCATGACATTTGATGATCAATGAGGATTCCTAAATATGGATAGTTCCTAGCGCTATCTAACCTAGTGTTCTCGATATAAATAGGTTTGCATTTCTGGGTTTTCTTGCCAATATGCATGACAAAAGTCTTGGATTTATTTACTTTTAAGCCAAGAGAAAGCATGTAATGGCAGTACTTGTCCAGTTGCAGCTGGAGCTGATTAGGTGTCCTCGCTAAAATTACAGAATCATCAGCATATAGCAATGCTGGTATCGGGTGGGCGCTTATGCAGGGGAGGTCCTTGTTCCCTTTCAACATCGCTTGTTCCAGACCATTAGTATAAATATTAAATAAAAATGGAGCAAGGACGCACCCCTGTCTAACGCCTTTTGTAATTCTAAATGAGTCCGTTAGCTCTCCATTGATGAATACCTCACACAGGCTTTGGCATCCGAGTAGAGCTCTCGGAGAAACTTCAGGATTGGGGGATCTACTCCCAGATTACTAAGGATCTCCCATAGCTTGGAGTGGATTACGCAGTCGAATGCAGAACTTAGGTCCACATAGACCAGGTAAAGATTACCACCTTTAGCCCAGGCATATTTCCCCATAAGTAAAGTAAGATTAAGGGCCTGTTCCACAGTACCCAGTCCCTCTTGGAACCCGAACTGGAGGTCAGTAATGATCTTATTCTCCTTTGCCCAGTCCTGAAGGCGTTCCAGGATGAGTCTCCCAGCAACCTTGCCCAGCGAGTCCAAGAGGGAAATTGGTCGGTAGCAAGCTGGGATATCGCGATCTCCCTTTTTAAAGATAGGGAGAAGCACAGAGGTAGACCAGGAATCAATTAGACCGACCTGAGAGGCTGCGGACATGACTTGCGTGACTATTGGGGACCATAGTTCGAGGTTATTCACAAAGATGTCAAGTGGAACGCCATCAGGACCGGGAGCTTTCCCGGTCTTTGAGGACGTCAGTGCTGTGTTCACGTCTCCAAGGTCGAAGTGAATGTCAATTGGATAGATGTTATCACTGATGGAAGGGGCCTCCCCTGGTCTAATGCCATCGGTAGTTGGTGTGGGATCCCCAAATATCTGAGAGTAGTGGGTTACCCATTTTTAAGCGGGTACCGCCACATCTAAATGAGAAGAAGCGGTGGCGTCCGCTAAGAAAGGGGACTTGACTGTTCGCCAAAATAGCGTACTGTCCTTGGATTTTATACTCTCGTGAAGTTGGGCCCAAAGATTGTTTTTTATTTCCCGTTTACGGGCTTTTAGGGCCAATTTATATTGCCTTCTTAGTAGTGAGATTAGAGCTGTGTCCCTGTCTTGGCTATGAAGGGCTCGTTTTAGTGCACTATGAGCCTTACGACAATGGGAGTCAAACCACCCCCGAGCATCTTTATCCTTCTTCTTGTGTTGGCGGGTAAGCTCCTGCCGTATGGTTACTAGGATCTTAGCGAAACTAGACAAGATCAACTGAGGGGATGAGGTCGCCTCTAGGCAGGTGTATATTTGGGGGAGGGATTGTTGGATGATCCTTCCGGTGACCTCATTGGGGTTGATCTTTGACCACTTTACTGTGTAGCCGTTGGTTTTACCCATCACCAAGGATTGCTGAGTTAGGAGACTGGACTTAGTGAGAGATAAGGAAGCAGTATTAAGTGTAATGGTAATGCTGTTGGGGAAATGGTCGCTAGAGGGATCTGTGCCAGTTGTGAAATTTTTCAGTCTAGTGCCTAGAATTTGCGAGCACAAAATAAAGTCGATCGTAGACAACAATCCTCTTCCATGGAAAGTTGGCTTGAAGTCGACAGCAGGACACACAAGTTCATTCACAAATTCAAGTTCCAGTGAAAATAGACAGTTATTTAAAGCTGACCCTAAACTAGAATGTATGAAGTGGGTAATGGGGGAATCATGCTCATCTTGGAGGCCACATATACCTTTGTTGTAGTTACTGCATAGATAAACATTAAAGTCCCCACCCCACACAAAATAACATTGTGACTGTGCGTTTTTAACTTTCTGATCATGCAGAAATAAGGTAATTTCCGTCAGAGACTTTACACAGTCAGCAGGTGTTATGATGTTATACATGTTAATGAAATAATAAATGGAACTTTTGTCAGAAATTAACTTAAGGATTTGAAAAATTGGGGACACTGGGAATACTTCAGTCATAGCGAATGGGATTTGGTTGGAAACATAGATAGCGAGGCCACCCTTGTGTCTTCCTTGCACAGATGGAATAGCGGACATATGGAAGGTTTTAAAGCCCTGAATATGAATCGGCTCGGTAGCCCAGGTTTCCTGGAGGCAGACTATGTTATGCCTATTAACCAGGTCGATCCAAGACTGAAGATGTATTTTGGATCTAAGGCCCGCTACGTTCCAATACATGACTGGAAGATCCCAGAAGCGGTAAAAAGAATGGGGCTAGGATCACAGACCCGTGAGGATGGCAAATATGAGGATAAATTTGGCAAGGAAGTAACAGGCTCGATATAAGCATCGGACGGAGAGGGCTGATTGGGCCTTGCCAACCAAGTTTTTCTGAAAGAGTGAGTAGTATGGGTCTGGGTACTAGTTATGTCTTGGGTATTGACGAAGGAGACTGATGGTCAGTCAACCATGTCCAAGCATTCGTATCTGTTGGATAAAGGTGGTCCTCTCCAGTTGGGAAAATGTCCAGAGGCAGAGCTGGAGAAACCATAACCTGCCCAGTGACCATGGTCTCTATTCCCATCCCAATTGCCCACTCTCGTCCAACTCCAGGGAGGACCAGTGTTGTGTCGAGGAGCCGGGGGGTAGAAATATGACAGGTTATGGGTGGCTATCCCTTCAATAGAAGTGCGGTCTCCCCAGGAGCAGATGTGCTCAACCGTATTAGGGTCGTCAAAGTTCACTATGATGCAGTCACCCTGGATGTTTTTGGGCACAGTGCCGAGCCATGGCACTCTGCGGACGGTGGTAACTCTGTTGTCCAAGAAAGTTGGTAGAGGTCTGTTATTGGACAACCAGTATATGACTTTGTTTTTTAGTGACCAAATTGGCTCGTCTTGATTGGGGGGAAGTTCTGGAACACCTGTCATAATTACCACATAGGGGGATGCCTCAGGTGGGAGATGTATGGGATGGCCCCTCCTCTTTCAGTTTCTTGGGACGGTGTTAAATCCAACCGATTGTTGCTTAGGGAGAGAAGGAGCCGGGGTGGGAAGGGCAGGAGGAGGAAGGGATTTTTGTTGTTTGGGGAACTGATCATTAGGATTAGTCAGAGGTTGGGTTGATTGAGGCTTGGGTGGTTTCGATGGGGCTTGGGGCTTAGGCACAACTGGTGGTGGCTGTTTTTGAATAGGTTTCTGCAGAGCCTTTTGATTAATGTTAGTATTGGGGAGAGTCGTTTTTGCCAAGCCAGGCTTAATAGTTTTAGTGTTATTTGGGACGGATTTCCCTTGGACTAGATTGAGGTTTTTTGTAGTACCCTTACTTGAATTAGGGGCTGAAGACAGGTGGGTTATTTGGGCTAATTGGGATTGGACCTGATGCAATGCCTTTTCAATGGGATTTAAATATGACTTGAATAGTTCTTCTATTTTACTAAGCAATAGATTATCATTGCCGCAGGTGTTGGTAGTTAAATTACCATTATCAACCAAGCTACTATCGCTGTCATAGCTACTAGAGCTGCTAAAATTCAAATTATCTACGGTAAGAGTTGTTGCAGCTGCTAGCGCGGGAGAGGGTGGTTGGTGGGGAGTTAAAGCAAGATTAATGGGTTAGGAGGGGAGATGCAAGGTAGAAGGGGTTATAGGGGTAATCGTGGAAGGGGAATTAGCAATGTGCTGTAAGTTAGCAGTTTTCTTTCTCTTGCTCTTTCTTTTGGGGATTGCACCTTCGCGTATGCCCCTATCTATAACTGGAGAGGGAGCAGGGTCACTGTGACTAGCAAAAATGACTGGGGATTTTTCAAGTGACAAGTGGGATTCAGACAAATTTAAAGTTGCCGAGAGGTCCACCGTACAAGGGACAGTATGTACCTCTGCATGCACTGTCACTGGCAAGGGTGATTCTACTGGACGATGAGGAGTTACTGCGGTGGCCAGTAAGCCCATAGAAGAACGTCTCGCAATAGCCAAGTCCTGGGAGACTCGTCGATTCAATAGAATGATACCCTGCTCAATGGCGTCATTGGCTTTGGTTATGAATTGGTCTATCGGTCCGATGACCTCAGCAGCGGCCAGGGCCTGTTTTTTAACAGTGTTTCTGGTATTTCTAGGGGACATGTTGAACAATAACTAATGACACGCTACAGATGGTGGAGATAAAAAGAGCAAGTTCAAAGAGTTGGATAATAATGATAAATACTGTTGCAGCAGTGTAAACAGGGGAATAAGAAACAGGCAAGAAATACAGTGGCCCAGTCCAGTCTTGCACAGGCTTGGCCGAGCTTAAACGGGCCCGCCCTTGGCCCGGGCTTTGCCCCGCGCTTCGTCCCGCGCGCGTCCCGCGTTGCGGGAGGGACTGAGCTAGTTATTATGTTCGTGCTGGGGGGGCGTGGCCGCCGGGGGAAGAGGCACCAGCTGTGAGGTCTAGAGGCTGCTGGTCCTAGCAGTCCCCCGGTGTAGGCAGCGGTAGTTTTACTGGGTCAAGCGCACGCTGGGAGCGTGCAGGCTGTCCGCCGAATGCGGAACTGCTCCCACCAGCGGCGCGACCTACCAAATGTGCCCCTGTAGTCAGATGGGTCCTCCGTGAGCAGCGGGAAACTCTCCTCGGCAAGTGACTCAGGCAGCAAGGAGCAAGTGAGCGGCACCCGCGGAGCGGGTGTCGCGAAATGTAAATAGCAGCTGATGGAGGGGCGTGGCCGCTGGGGGAAGAGGCACCAGCTGTGAGGTCTAGAGGCTGCTGGTCCTCGCAGTCCCCCGGTGTAGGCAGCGGTAGTTTTACTGGGTCAAGCGCACGCTGGGAGCGTGCAGGCTGTCCGCCGAATGCGGAACTGCTCCCACCAGCGGCGCGACCTACCAAATGTGCCCCTGTAGTCAGATGGGTCCTCCGTGAGCAGCGGGAAACTCTCCTCGGCAAGTGACTCAGGCAGCAAGGAGCAAGTGAGCGGCACCCGCGGAGCGGGTGTCGCGAAATGTAAATAGCAGCTGATGGAGGGGCGTGGCCGCCGGGGGAAGAGGCACCAGCTGTGAGGTCTAGAGGCTGCTGGTCCTCGCAGTCCCCCGGTGTAGGCAGCGGTAGTTTTACTGGGTCAAGCGCACGCTGGGAGCGTGCAGGCTGTCCGCCGAATGCGGAACTGCTCCCACCAGCGGCGCGACCTACCAAATGTGCCCCTGTAGTCAGATGGGTCCTCCGTGAGCAGCGGGAAACTCTCCTCGGCAAGTGACTCAGGCAGCAAGGAGCAAGTGAGCGGCACCCGCGGAGCGGGTGTCGCGAAATGTAAATAGCAGCTGATGGAGGGGCGTGGCCGCCGGGGGAAGAGGCACCAGCTGTGAGGTCTAGAGGCTGCTGGTCCTCGCAGTCCCCCGGTATAGGCAGCGGTAGTTTTACTGGGTCAAGCGCACGCTGGGAGCGTGCAGGCTGTCCGCCGAATGCGGAACTGCTCCCACCAGCGGCGCGACCTACCAAATGTGCCCCTGTAGTCAGATGGGTCCTCCGTGAGCAGCGGGAAACTCTCCTCGGCAAGTGACTCAGGCAGCAAGGAGCAAGTGAGATGATGTCTCCTGATTAACATGTCTATGTGCTATACATTCTTGCTTGCATTTTTCCAAGTCAAAGGAAATGTTCCTTTTCACCCAATCTATGGTTGGGTTATGGGTGGTTAGCCATGGCATACCCAAAATTACACTGAATTGAGGTGCATCAATAATATCAAAGCATATCAATTCCACATGTAATTGTTTCAGATTTTGACAAGTCCTTATAATTGTTCTTGTTATATGAGTTATTGGACCTGTAATTTACAAAGAACCATCTACAGCTCTGACTGTCTCTGGTCTTTCTTTTATTTGAATGGGTGTTTTTAATTGAGCACAAAAAGCGGCATCAATAGAATTGGCAGTAGCACCAGAGTCTACCATTACGACTACTTGCTCAGTTATATTTGCAATTTGAAAAAGGACATGTAATGATAAATGAGGAACAGCCGTCTGAAGAGTGATGGCTACAGATTGTTCAGGAGTTACAAGAGATATACTCGAGGAAGTCTCCTGCTTGTTCCTCAAGCCAATAGGTTTCCCTGCTTTTTCTTGACTCAGGTGTAGTGGTATTTCCAAACGTTTTCTGTCGTATCAAACATTCTCTTACAAAGTGACACTTTTGCCACAGTAAAGACATAATCCGTTTTTTCATCGTAACTCTTTTTCTTCAGAAGTGAGAGGTTTTCACAAGCCACCTATAGCCATTGGTTCAGATTGATCTTGAGTTAAAGATGCTATTTTGGTCTTGTTTTTTGCTGAAAGTACGAAAGTCTGTTTTTTTCTTATTACCTCCTTGATCAGCCAGACGGTGATATAATCTTAAAGGGAGGGCTATGAGTTCTTCACAACTCCATGGTTGTGGATCTATGGAGGCTAATGAATCTTTTAATTCATCCTTTAATCCCTGATAATATAACGCTGCCCTCTTTATCTTCTGGCCAACTTGCCTCAGCAAGTTTTCACAGTGCCCTCCCTGCAACATGTTGGATGTGCCGCATTTGATGTACGGCGCTCCATGTCACAAGGAGTTACAGATACATCAGTATTCCTGACGTATCTGTAGGCTCAAAAATGGCACATTGCTAGGGTGTGTCGGAAAACAGATGCAAGTCCAGCAATGTGTCCTTTCACATGTGGTAAACCCCAGGTGAAAGGGCCTGCATCAGTTTTACGCCTGCTGTGAGGCAGATGTGAGATGTTGATGCAGTAGCTTCCTAAAAGTGTTGCAGTGAAATCTCATAGATTTCACTGTGCCATTTCTATGACCCTTTATAGTGGGGGAACACCCACCCTGCATACATTATACCTAAGGCAGGTATAATGTAGAGCAGGCCTTTACAAAGTGACATATCTGCTTAGATGAGTCACTTTGTAAATATGGCGCAACATGGTGCCTTTTTCTATGCCACCACAGCATCACAAAAAGTAACTCAACTGTGGCATAAAAGTGTTGCAGGCCTTCATAAATAAGGCCCACAGAGCTCAGTATTACACATGTTTATTCATCTGTGTGTAGCTTTGATCTTGCCATTCTAAACCAGTCTTCCTTGCATTCCTCTGTAACACTTACTTCACGGTTGTAAGGAGTCCATCAGCAGCCACAAGGGTTCCATCAATTCTAACTCACAAGGCACTTCAACCTCCACCACTCACTGCTCATTGTGTTTGTCTGCTGCGCAGCCATTCTTCAATTTGAAATTTGGCTCAGAAGATCTGTTTTGTGTCCCACAGCCTGAATATGAACCTTAAAGGTGTTTGCATAGTGCAGACCTAGCTGCAATGGCAATGTAACTGATCAACATTTTCTAAGCTCACTTGCTTACTATTGGTTCTCAAATAGACCTTTTTGTCCTTCTGGGAGGTGATAGGAGTCAGCATTATCAGTCAATCAAATTTTAATTAACCGTGCAAGTGATTAAGTTATGCAATGTGGACCTGGAATCAGTAGCCAAGTTCAAAAGGTTTATTACAAGTTAATAATCAAATTCAAATAAATGACTCTCAGCACAATGCTATAAAGATATTAAACCACAACAGGAATTTTCAGACGCAGAAAGAAATTAAGGCAAATTAATATCAGACAGACAAGCAGTTTGTAATTGCTATGCAGAATAACATTCAAATGTAATGGTCACAGAAAATGTAAGGTTCTCTCTCCTATACATCAGTGATCTAAATCAGGGAACCTCCTTAGAGGAAGTCAGGTCAAGTCAAAATAAATAAAAAAATATGAAAGCATTAGCACCTCTGAAACTTAGTCAAGAGTCCTTTATGGGCCAAGTGTAAGTGTGAGCCTAAACCCAAATAAGCAAAAATCTGAAAAAGCATTGGGGCAAAGACATCTTTAAGTTCATTTTGCTAGTAATGTCTCAAGGAAGGAGTGAATCAAGGAAAGGTGTCTGTAGAAATCTGATCAGCATCAGGGAAAGTCAGTAAGGGATCTGTGAGGAATTTGCGCAGTCAGAAAAGGGGTCTGGTCTCTAGCGTAACGGTATAATAAAATGTGAAGTCCATTCAGTGACACCCCATTGACCACACCAACAGGAGTCGACTAAAATCCATGAATTGTTACATTGTAGTCTGCAAAAAGTCCAGCTTGTCCTACACTGGACATGATAATGTCATCTTTCTCCCAAACACATGTAGGTTGCAACTTTTGGACAATGGTTCATTCAGTTAGCACACTGTTTCTCCAAGTATCTTTCATCAAGGTCCTTTTCTTAGGCTCCTGTTCCCCCTATCTCTAGTACAGTAATATGTCTATTCTAAACTAACAAGGCCTTTAAAAACCTGCAATAAATGTCGAGTTAGCAGAAAAATTAAATCAGATTTATGCAGCATTGTGAAATACAGGCTGCTCATTTTAAGTTCAGCATTGAATTCAATAGTGCACATTTATTAAGTGTGTGCACTTTTAAATGCAAATCAAAAAAAAATTCTAATGCATTAAGTTTCATACTACATGCAATATTCAATACATCATCACAAAAGTCAATATTAGCAATGATTGAGAACTACATTTAAATCAAATATATGGAATATTAATGCCCACAATAAATACATTAATTATAATTTCTAGCAAGATGAAATTCTGCATATGTATGAACGTGTTTAATCATAGTGTCAATTTATTCATGTGAAGTATCTTACACATTTAGAAAGTCACATTTCATCTCTATAGTGAATACATTTCCTACTAAAGGAAGATAATTGTTTATTAATCACTCTTGATTAAGCCAAGAAATTTTTGTATGTTTCTCTAACTCTACAGTGAAGGCACTTTTTAATATATGTTAAGTGCAACACTTACAATAATTTGTTAAACCATACATGAGTCATGTTCTAAATGTACTTTCATACCATGTGATTCTCAGGTGTCTGCAACATTTGTGACATGTAGCAGATGGGAAATCTTTACACTGCACCATTTCCTCTCTGATAGTGAATCAAGCCGCAACATCACCCTCTTATTAGATGGACAAATCACAGTTTGGTTGTTTTCATCATCCTTCTTGTGGAATCCTCCAGAAATGTCATGTTATCATAGTATCTGCTCTGGTTATCCTCTAATTCCATAACTGCTCTCTTTGTCTTCACTCTTTGCAAGTACACGCCTGTACAACTTATTAGTCACAATCAGTATTAATGCACAAAGAGCAATTATCACTAAGGGTTTAAGGATGCTTCCAACAATTGTACTCCCTAGGTTTCCAAACCTTCTGCCTACAGTAGAAAATCCATTTCCACTTGCTTCCCAAGCACCTGTTGCTGTCAACCCTTTCAAATGCTTCTTCAAGTCAGTAATGTTGCTAACATATTTATTCAGGTCTTTACTCTAGTCTGGAATGTAAGTTCAACATTTTTGAACTTTAAACGTTCGACTGACTCTACCCTCTTTTGCGAGAAGGACATCTAAAGCTAGTCGATTCTGCAAAACTATGGCTCTAATTGCAACTATTTCTGTATCTATAACTAAGAATCCTCCAGCCAGCTGTACTAGTAGATAGTTGTTCAACTACAGTAGAAAACGCTCTAATCTTGTTTGAGTTTAGTATCACTCCTACAGATGCAATCAAAGCACCAAAAATGTATCCTACAATTTCACTAGCACTAGCACCTCTTTTTGCTCTCCTATATTGTCCCTTTGCTGAATCATCAAATTTGTCTCACATGATAAATGTTAGGAAAACTATCCCCAGGTAACATGTTCCATACCATCTCTTGGGTAACCTGTAAAATGCACTTTTACCACAAATGTAATAAACTCCAGGAAAAACACGATCTCCTCTATCCAAGTAAAATCCCAATTTCCTAGAATTTCAAATTTAAGTTTGTATCAGTTGTGAAATTTCTAATTTGAAGGCATAATTTCTCCCACTATGTTAGCAATCTAAAGCTAATGCTGCCATGTATCCCAATATTCTGTGTTCACTCTCTTCTTCAGCCCAGGGTGGTACTTTTGAATGAATCAATTCAGCCAAAATGTCTCTTCTTCTATGTTCTACTGAATCTATAAATTTATTGTATACATCAGTTGGCGTACAAGTTACATTGTATTTATGTGTGTAAGCTGTGTCCAGTGTCATGGTAGGTCTAAAGAAATATCCCATTATTCCAGCATTCTTAGCATCAGGCTGTCTATTCAGGTGCTTCAGTACAGGAACCCCTGAAAGAACCAAGTCTTAATTCAAGCAATAGTACTAAAAAATTACCTTTCCCGTGGAATAAGTTCATCAATAAACTACAGGTGACTCTATACGTCCAAGAGATATAGTAGAATAAACATTCAGTGAGTAATCTCCTCCAGAGGTATCTACATGCAAGTCTTGCACATCCACTGCGGGTAAGCTACTATCATTAGAAAAGAGAACTTATGGAGCTAATGTAGTCTTAGGCTCTTCTACATGTAAGTGATGGAGTAATTTCAAAATTATAAGCAAAACAACTAGCACTATTGTTGCAACAGCAAACAAGCCTGCACATATGCATTTGCGTCTAAGAGATTTTGAGTCAGGTTCCAAGAGTACTTTAGTGACAGATCATCAGCTAGAAAAGTTGAAGCACAGCTTGTTCAGGTAGGTTCCACTTTTGTGAACAGCAAACTAAACTTCAAATGTTCTTTCAAATCTTGAAGTTGTCTCTAGTAAACGCACATTTCAATCTCACTAATGATCACTTCCAGAATAGATTTACTGTTCAGTGGTAATGCGATTTCAAAACGCAGTTTATCTGCAAAGTTTAGTGCAAGGAGGCTTAGCTGGATTCAAACTGTTATGTCGAAAGGTACAAAATGCTCTCTCCCAATCATTGAGTGTAAGCTAAGTCCATTCAGGTGAAGAGGATCTTTGAAAGGGTGCCCTAGCTCTTTTTGATCTCCTTACTCTTGGTCCATCTTTATCACTGTCACTTAGGCCAACTCCGTCAGAATCTTCAGGGATAGTGTATGGTATATGCAATTCAGACAGTCAGCGTTTTCCTCTCTCTTGTCTCCTTGGCCACCTGTCTCTGGGTACAACTCACATTGCAACTGCACTAGGCCTTTCATCAGGGTCTTTATTTGGCACAGTCAACACCACTGGATGAGATTCTTCTTTACTGACTTGAACTGTTGACTCTCTCACCCCCCTCTCAAGCCAAAACAGTGCTTTCACAGCAGATTGCTGGTCCCCAACAGTTTCACTAACCTGCTCCCTCTGTCTCACCATAACCACCAGCACATCAGGAACAGGTGCTGTTATATTATCAAGGGGACATGGGGCTCTGCAATTGTGGGCAGAATACACCCAGTTAGAGAGATCACAGCACTTTACAGATGTTGTGGTGACCAGAATCCCCTGGTATGGCCCACACCACCTTGGCTCCAAGCACGACTTGCCCACGTGCTTCTTCACCATGGCTCTGATCCTGTTGAGGCGGGGCAGTAGTCTCTCCAACCTTGTGAGACACAGAACATACCACATTTGCCAGTCCTTTGCAATAATCAAGAATCATGTCATATGTAATGTTCAAATACGCATTTGTAGGTACAGCTGGCAGTCTCATGGTTCTTCCCATGATGATCTCATGGGGTGACAATCCAGTTCTCCTATCTGGAGTACTGCGTAGACTCATCAGTGCAAGCGGCAAGGCCAATTCAGAGATGTCACAGCACACACTTTAGCCAACCTGGATTTCAAAGTGCTATTTACTTGCCCTACAATTGCAGAAGCCTATGGTCGATAACTGCAGTGGAGTCTGGTCAACCTGTTGTGTTGTACACAACACCTTCAGGACTTCATTGTTAAAATAAGTTCCTAGTTCAACTCCATAGAAGTCCGGAAAATGAGACTGTCATTTCTCCTAGTTGAGTAAGCTTCAATACACTGGGAAAAGATGCAAACATTTGCTAGGAAATATCTCAACCCATTGCACACTGACATCTAAAATAATGTTAAAGGGACCTCCTGCTCTCCCTATATGATTCATTGTTACTGCGGTTCTTCTGCTACTGCTACTATTGGCACACAACAGACCTATGACACAAACTCTCAGCCAGAAACCTGCACTTGGGATTAAACCACGTTTTCCTAATGAAGAGCACCGTGGCTTCCATGCCCACATATGCAGGTCCATGATAATGTCTCACCTTTGGAGGCAACAAGCTATCTGGCAGTACAATACTTCTATCTCCTGAAACCCAAATATCATCTTCAGCTCTTCTGTTTATTTTATTTATTTATTTAAACATTTATATTCCGCACAGCTACCCTCAATGGGTTTCCCGGCGCCAGAGATAGCTAGAAGAAAGAAAACAAGCAGAAGGCCCAAAACAGAACTGGCTGTGCAGGGAAATTAATTGAACAAAAGGGTCTTCAGTTTTTTACGAAAAGGAAGGAGATCAGTCTCAGCTTTCAAAGCTGGCGGGAGAGCATTCCACATCTTTGGGCCAAGATAAGAAAACGAGCGGCCGCCCATTTTGGCCAGTTTAATTCTGGGAACAAAAAAATTGCCACTATTGGAAGATCTTAAAGTCCGACCAGGCTTATAGTCTTGAACCAGGTTCTGCAAGTATTTAGGGGCAGAACCCTGCCTGATTTTAAAAAGGAGGCATAAGGTTTTAAATTTTACACGGTTCGGGACTTTAAGCCAATGAAGGTCACGCAGAGCCTGAACTGCGGAGGATCTCCGAGGTACGTTACACAATAAACGGGCTGCCGAGTTTTGCACCATTTGAAGCTTGTTTATAGTGGCCTTGTCGGCCCCAAGATAGAGCACATTCCCGTAATCAATACGGGAAATCACAAGAGCCTGGACGACAGTTCTCCGAGTAGAGCAAGGCAGCATCCACAGGATCTTCTGCAAACATCTTAGGGTGGAAAAACAGATTGCAGCGACCTTTGTTACCTGCGGTCTCATAGAGAGTCTATTGTCTATGAGGAAACCTAGGTTGTGGGCAACGGGGGCTGGCTTCGGTAAGGGACCCATATCACTGGGCCAATGTCGAGGGCCCCACAGGTCTTTATTCTTGCCCAGGATAACGACCTCGGTCTTGTCACCGTTGAGCTTGAGCAGATGGTCGTGCATCCAAGCAGCAACGCGTGACAGGCCAGATTTCAAGGCCGAGATCTCATGGCCCGCACTGCTGGAAAGAGAGAACACGTTCTGCGTGTCGTCGGCATACGAATAGATTGTCAACCCGGCGTCCTCCACGATGGTAGCAAGGGGTCTGATATAGATATTAAACAGCAAAGGGCTGAGAATCGACCCCTGGGGGACGCCATGTGCCGATGGATAGACAGCAGATTCAGCTTCTGTCGAGAACACCTGAAAGGTGCGCTCACCTAAAAAGGAGGTAATCGAGGCCAGCGCAGATCCAGCAACACCAAGGGAGCGGAGAGAATCAAGAAGAATGGAATGAGATACGGTATCGAACGCTGCACTCAAATCCAAAAGGATGAGTGCAAAGGTCTCCCCGCGATCGATACCGTGCCAAAGCCTCTCCGTCACCCCGAGGAGAGCGGACTCAGTGGAATAGTGTGCGCGGAACCCGGATTGGGACGGATGAAGATATCCCACGGTCTCGACAAATGAATTAAGCTGAGTGTTCACATGTCGTTTCAAGATTTTAGAACATGCAGGCAGCAGGGAAATGGGCCTGAAATTGGCTAAGTTAGAGGTCTCCGCACCGGTCTTTTTCAGCAGGGGAACAACCATGGCATGCTTCCACTCTTGCGCCACCAGAGACTCTGTAAGAGATGAATTTAGGAGTCTCATTAGGACTCTCCATGGCGCGAGGTCCAACAGTTTTAGAATTTTCATAGGAACAGGGTCCCGAGGGGAGCCTGACCTAATACTGTTCAGGCACGAGAGGAAAGTGGTGTCATCAAACAGAAGCCAGTCGTGAATATACATTGAAGGGGGAGGGAGAGGACTGCTAAAAGTAGCCACCGGATGGGAGTCAGCAAGTGGCGGGGAAGTATTCAAGAATTCATGAATACGCTCCACCTTAGAGATAAAAAAATCTGCGATGGCATCACACTGTAATTTATCCAATGCCGGAGCAGAAGGTACTGTGTCTGCTCCCGTTAGCTTCTTCACCACAGCAAAAAGAGTCATTGGACAGTTCTGTGCCTGGGTAATCGTAGATGCGGTAAAGGTGGCCTTGGCAAATTTACAGTTAACATGGTAGCTTTTTAATGCAACTTTATAAGCCACCTTACTAGAGGTAGAATAGGAAAGTCTCCATTTTCTTTCCAACGCCTTGCACTTGGCTCGTTGTAGTTTTAGATATTCAGAGAACCAAGGTGCAGGAGGATGAAGGGATCTGTGGTTATTAGATAGAGGAGGAGAGGATGCAATTACAGCATCCATTAACCACTGGGAAACTGCAGCATTAGATTCTGGTCCAGAGCTTTCCAAAGTCTGAATAGATTCAGTAAGATGTTGATTCAATGCCACCATATTAAGCTTGTCCCACTGATAGGAAGGCTTGCTCTTACAAACACAGGGCTTAGGGTTGGGTAAGGAGAAAGGTAACATGAAGTGTACGGCAAAATAGTCAGACCATTCCAATGGGCGGGCCCTTTGGGAGCAATCATAAGGCAAATTAGAAATGATTGGATCTAACAGGTGACAGGCCGAGTGAGTAGCCCCAGAGTTACAAAGTAAAAGATTAAAAACTTCAAGATCAGACAATAACGACTGAATAAGAGTACCTTCAAGATCTTCAAGATGGATATTTAGATCACCAAGAATGGTGAAATTAGCCGTTTTGAGTAGCACGGGAGATATAGTGTCAGCCAACGATGATATCCAAGGGCCAGCATTGCTCGGAGGGCGATATATTAAAAGACCGGAAAGCGGTAATTGAGGGCCAATCATTAATTTGAAGAGTGCGGCCTCACTTCCAGGGAGGGGGAACGACTCCAATTTACATTGGTAGATGGTTTTAAAAATAATAGCAATCCCCCCACCCTTCCCGGAAACCCTGTCCTGGCGTACCATCGCATAATTGTTGGGAACGGCTATGGCAATGTCAGGTCCAGAGCTTTCGTGGAGCCAGGTCTCAGTCAGAAACAATGCATCTGGTGACTCATCATTTATAAAGTCAAATAGATTGAATTTATTTTTATGGAGCGATCTGCAGTTTATACTCCAAAATTGGAGAGGAAGGGAGGCTAAAAGTTTCTTAGTGGGCTTCCTTTTACCCCGATGATGCGCCTTAGTAATTTGTGTCTTTGAAAGCAACATCTTACCAGTGGAAAAGCCACAGCCAGCACAGGTAAAGTAATGGGTAGGCAGAGTGCACGACGTACAAGGGGCGGATATGTAGGATCGCAAAGATCGTAAAGTGGAAGCTGAATACGTTAAATGATTGGCAGAGAGATCGTGGGGTAACCAACCTGAGCTATAATACAAGGTGTCAGAGTGCTGCCCGTCCTGCAGCCCGTCCTCAGCGCGGACGGGCGCAGACGGGCTGAACAGAGGCGTAACTCCGGCGAAATTCCGGCGATCCCGCTGCGCGTTGCCGCTGCGCGTCAGCATGGCTTGCTTTTATGCTGGTCTAGCCTCCTAGCGACGACTAGACCGCTGGGAGCATGAAGCGCCGCCGGGCGTGGGCCCCACCGAAGATGGCTGCCACACGAGACAGGGCGAGGGACCCGCGAAATGCGGTGTTTCTTCCCAATTACAGTGCAGGTAAGCGGGACAGAGGTGCAAGTATGCGAGGCCAGTTAAAATCAGGGGAATAAGAAATAAAATCCAACTAATTAGACAAAAAGAGGTAGTTTTAAAAATATTCACGCGGAGCTGCACGAAGATGCAGCGCTAGTCCAGTGATGCACCAGAGCTTGTTTCTGGCACTTCTTCCTGTAATCTCTTGACTTCCTCCCAAGTATCATCTGTAGACAACAGCAGATTGCAATTTGTCAAATCTGAATTTTCAATGATGTAATCCTCATTACCGGTGCACGAATTAAGCACACAGTGCTGTGTTGACTCATCAGCATATCTGTTACCCACAGTCACAGAGTCAACCAATCAATCATGGGTTGGGAAAGCTCAACTACTCACCCGTGAGGTGCTGGAGGGAAGTGGGGGGTGGATTTGTCTAAGTGCTGGGGTCATTCGAAGAGCTAGGTCTTGAGGTCCATCCTGAACAGGGGTAGAGTGGGAGATAGTCTGAGGGGAGGTGTAATGTTTTTCAAGGTCTTGGCAGCGAGAAAAGGGAAGGAATCTCCTCCGGTTATGGTCTTGCGGATCTATAGGACGGTAGCCAGGATGAGCTGGGCAGAGCGGAGGAGTCTTTTGGGAGTGTAGAAGGAAAGGCTGCTGTTAAGTTATGCTGGTCCGGCATTGTGGATGGCCTTGTAAGTGTAAGTGAGGAGTTTGAAGGTTAATCTTCTGTCTGTCGGGAGCCAATGGAGTTTGTGGAGGTGTTCAGTGATGTGGCTGTGCTGGGGGAGGGCGGGGACCAGCGTGGCTGCGGCGTTCTGGACATTCTGGAGCTTGCATAGGCTTTTCTGGGTAACGTCAGCATAGAGTACGCTACAGTAGTCACGTCTGCTTGACTGACTAGCTCTCTGGATACAGTGGGTATCCATCGGAGGGTCTTTCATAGCAGGCAGAGGGTACTGAAACAGGCAGAGGATACTGAGTTGATCTGGCGTCCATAGTGAGAGATGAGTCTAGTATGATGTTGAGGTTTCATGCATGGTTTGTCAGCGTGGGGAGAGTTCCTATCACAGAGGGCCATCAGGTGTCATTCCATGCAGAGGGGGTGGATCCAAGGATGAAATCTTCTGTCTTGTCTGAGTTGAGCTTAAGGAAGCTGTTTTTCATCCAGGTGGTGACAGCCTTCATCTTTTCATGGAAGTTGTGTCTGGTGAAGCTGGGTTCATTGGGGAGGGAGAAGATCAGCTGTGTCATCAGCGTAGGAGACATAGTCAATGGCTTGCCTATGAACAGCACATTTCACCACTGCAATTTGAGCAGGCTGTTGCAAAGCTTGAAGCAAGTTCTTTATGCTTTCTCCATTACGAATTGGTCATATATCCACATTGGGACCACAACTGCCCAAAGTCATGCACCACACCAAATCTGCCCTGGCTATCAATGAAAATGTTCCCTCTCAACTGTTCCGAAAGACAGCATTCCCTATTAGATTTACAGGACTTGAATCACACACCACAAGTCAGTGATTGCCTTCAAAGGGCCCTATCTTGATAGGTAACGCTGCTGAAACTGGGCCAGTTATTTGTTTACTTTTTACTACTACAACTTGTGTTCTTTCTCTTGAGCGGGGAAGGTTGGGCGGGTAGCACCAGTGTCGACAAGGAATGAAAAAGTATTTCCATTTACCTGCCCATCCACATATGGACCACTCTGGTCTACCTTTAAGGTATTGCCAAGTACGTACTCTGCCCCCCTCTCACACCCCATTATTGTGACAGGTCTGGGCTAAGTTCATCATCAGTCTGAATCAGGGAGTACTGTTGAGATGTACCTTGATCCACAAAGGGATTAGTGTTTCTATTGGGATTTTTTAATTGTATTGTATCTCTGGACATTTACATTTTGCTTTGGCATCTAACTTGTGGTGCCTGTATCGCTTGGGCTTGGGGCACATTGGGATTTTGAATTCTCTGTTTCTGAACTTTCTGTGTCTGAACTATGTTATTTCCTTGTGTTTGCACAAATCCACCTATATGAACCTGATTTCCATTAACCATGTTACCAGTATTGAACCAACACGCTCTCTTCTAATGCCCTAGCCTGCCTACACATCAACACCTGTGCTTGGATCGATTGGACACCACATTCTCTACTTTGCGGATGGAACCCTTGATGGTGAAATGCTTGCTGTTTAAACCTGTCACCACCTAGAATCACTGGCGCTCCCTGCTGATACACTCCCTGCATGAGACTAATATCCCCAATAAACTTGGATCCAGACCTCTCTGTGAAGCTTTTATCTGAGCTATCATCAACTTTTCTTTCAACTTCTTGTGTTTCAGCTCTAATTTTTCATCACAATACTTTGCGTATCATAGAATTTCATCAACAGGCTTACTCTACCAACAAATCAAATGCTGTTGAATAATGGAATTAACCTCGGGCTCCGGTCCATAAATAAACCTGTAAACAAAATGTCCCATATCTTTCACCTCAATAGTCCCATATCTTTCATATCAATATTCTCTGTCTCCTCACTACACTGTTTGATTGCCTATAACCTATAACATCTCAAAATAAATGTCCCATAATGAGGAAATTGCAATGCACCATCTTTCTCAATATTCTATGCCAATGTTTGTGCGCAGGCCCTCTTCTACTGCCATAATCCGACCTGGTGTGCATTCATATGGTGTCTCTATTCCCTTTCTAACAGGCACAGCCACATCTCCCCTTATCTTGCTCTGTAATGCTCTAAAGAAAGTTCTTTCAATCAATAACATGCAATATTCACAAATGACTGTCTGTTGAAACCAGGAAATCATTTTTCACCCACAATTCACTGTTCAGAGATCACAACCAATCCAAGCGTGGCTCTCTATGGCTTATTCAACCAATACCCATGTGGCACTACACCAAGCAACCCATACCAGGACGGCATACTGTGACATCAATCTCACTCCTGGCAGCAGCTCACACTCCTTTACAATTTCTCTTGAGCACGTTTTCTAAGCAATTCATATGAACCAATGCTAGCTATTTCCAGAACTGACTTTGTCAGTATCTCTAAAGAGAATCAAGATTATTCACCCACACAAGAGAAAATGCATAAATATTCTAACATTCTAACAGGGAAATCTCGACTAGTGGGATCTCACTCAGATTGATACAGTTATTCCCTATGTACTGAGATCAACTATTCCAACCACATCTCACAATCACACAAGTAAAGTCCCTATTTCAATAATGCTGTCGACAACGCCTCACGACAAGCACCACACTACACCCAGTGTCTTCTACACTGAGACTTACCACTTGGGTATATATCCCTGGATCGTTAGCTTTGCTGGTCCCGATAAACACTTTAACTTCTCTGCATCAAGCTGCACATTCAAACACCAACTTAAATCAGCTCCCATAAACACCATTCAGCCATTTCAAAATGCTGATATATAACCGTAAGCAATAGCAACAAACAACTCATTTGATACTGACACTCCTCCACTGCTACAAGTCATTTCCGAACTGCTCGTACTCCATCAATCCTTCGACCGAACCGTGGGGTTTTTAGGTTTGGACTGGGCCTGTGCAATTTCTAGGTAACACATCCTAACTCCCACACATCAGTGGAAAACCACCCGACATGCTGCCAGATTTGCTCCAGCGTTTTCTGATCTCACTTGCTTACCATTGGTCCTCCAATGGACCTTATTGCCATCTGATTAGTCAATCAAATTTCAATTGACAGTGGAACCCATTTGGCTGCAGAATGAGGACCAGAAATTGGTGGCCAAGTTCAAAAGATTTATTACAAATGAACAATCAGATTCAAATAAATGACTCTCGGCATCATGCTATAAAGATACAGAATGACAAAAAGTATTCCCAGATGCTGAAAAAAATGTATATATTTTATAATATATATAAGGCAAATTGTTATGAGAAAGACAAGCAGTTCTGTAATTGCTATGCAGAACAACAACATTAAAATGTGATGCTTAGAGAATAATCAAAGGTTCTCTCTCCTATACATTAGTAATATAGAATTCAGAGAACAGAGGAGGGTTTGGGGAATTTCTTTTCTAGAAATCAAGGAAAATCCACAAAGGAAGTCGGGCCAAGACAAAAGATCGAAAACATAAAAGCGTTAGCATCTCAGAAGCTTGGTCAAGAGGATTCTATGGGTCAACTGTAAGTGTCAGCCTAAGCCACACTTAAGCACAACTCTGAAAAAGCATTGTGGCAAAAGTCCTCTAAACAGTCCATTCAGCTAGAAATGTCACAAGGCAGGAGGTAGTCAAGGAAAGGTGCCTACAAACATCTGATCAGCATCGGGGATAGTAGGAAAGGGATCTGTGAGGAATCTGCGTAGAGTAAGGAAAAGGGTCTGGGCTCTATTTCAATGGGAACAGTATATTATAATGTGTAAAGTCCACTTGGGGACACACCCTAAATCACACCATCAGGGGTCATCAAAAATCCACAAATCATCATCTTGCAGACTGCAACAATTCCAGTTTGTCCCACAGTGGACATATGAATGAAATATTTTTCACAATCACATGCAGGTTGCAACTTTTGGACAATGGTTGATTCAGTTAGCGCTCTGTTTCTCCATGTACCTTTTTATCAAGGTCCTTTTCTCAGGCTCTTGTTCCCTCTATCTATAGTACAGTACTGTATCTATTCTAAACTAACAATGCATGTGAATACCTGCAAGCAATGTCGAGTTAGCAGAAACATTAAAGCAGCTTTATCCAACATGGTGAAATGCAGCCTACAAGCTTAGCATTACCTTCAATGGTGCGCATTTATTATGCATGTGTAAACTGAATCATAATTGAATGTACGTTTCTAATGCATTAAGTTTCATACTACATGCAATATTCAATAAATCATCATATAAGTGAATAATAACTATGATTGAGAACTACATTTAAATGAAATATATGAAATATTAATGCACACCTTACATTAATTAATTATTGTTTTTAGCAAGATCACATTCTACATACTTAAGAAAGTATTTAATATGTCAATTTGATACATTTTCTTCACGTGAAGTATCACACACATTTAGAAAGTCACATTTCATCTCCATAGCAAATACATTATACAAAATGAAGATGATTCCTTTTTAACCACTCCTAATTAAGGCAAGCCATTGTTGTAAGTTTTTCTAATCTTACAGTCAAGGCATTTTTCAATATATGTTAAGTGCAACACTTACATATTTTTTATTTATTTAAACCATACGTGAATCATGTGCTATGTGAATTTTCATACCGTGTGACTCTCGAGTGTCTTAGACATTTATGATGTGTAAAAAGTGGGCAGTCATTGCGCTGCCCCAGAACACTTCCTACTTAAATTTCTTCCACTACAAAATCTTCAACATCTACATTAACTTCGGCGCCAGTGAATCAGGCTCCTACCTTACATCTCTGAACCCAAGAACCTCATCTGCAGAGTCCCTCAAGGATCTTTACTGAACCCAGCACTCTTCAACAACTACATGGCTCCACTCACCCAGTGCATAAGATCCATTGAATCAATATTGCATACTATGCAGACGACACAGCTCATCCTTTCCTGCACAGACCACAGGACCACGAGGAAGAACTTAAACACCTATATGTGTAACATAAAAAACAAGATGAAACAGAACTGCCTAAAGCTCAACACAGATAAAACGGAAGTCTTAGATCTTAGGGAACCAGAGCTCTCCGTGGTACTCCTCCTGGTGGCCAACAGACCTGGGGCCCACACCCATCCTCACGGACCAAGCAAAAAATGGCTGCATCATCGTGGATAACTGACTCACATTGGCCAGACATATTAACGCTGTCAGCTCCTCCTGCTTCTTAAATCTACACATGCGCCGCAAGATATTCCATTGGCTCCCCAATGAAAACAGTCGCACAGTGCGCAGGCCCTCATAATCAGCAGGCTAGACTACGGCAAATCACTATATGCCGGCATCACAAATACACTTAATTAAAGACTTCAGACCACCCAAAATACCACATTCCGACTCATTCTAAACATACCACACAATGCACATATCCCGCCCCACCTCAGAGAGCTACAATGGCTACTAATCTAGAGGTGTTGCCAATTCAAACTGCTCACACATGCATAAAAAACTACCTTCTTAAGCTTTCACCAACCCAACAAGCAACTGTGCTCAGCATCACTCCACATTTCACAAATACCCCACATCTGCCGTAGCAAGTCTGGAGTGAGGATTTGGCATGATGGCCGGAGCTGCAGACTGTGGAACTGGGTAACCAGGTTCGAGTCTCATTATGGGCTCAACATCCTCTGATTCTGGGCAAATCACTTAATTTCCTGTTGCCTACGAAAATTGAATGCGTTTTTGTGTAATGTAACTGGTGCTTGTGTAAAGTGTTCCAACCTTTGGGTCGAATTTGCGCTGCATAAAACTGCAATTCAAATAAAGTCAGGTGATGCTACTTTTCCTATATTGTGGGCAAATCCTGGAATGAACTTCCGTGGACTTCCTATTCCTTTTTTGATTCTACAAGAAACTGAAAATCTGGATATTCATCTAGGAGCCCAATCGGCCTGATGGAGCAAGGATTCAAGAAAACGAAACTTACTTGGAGCAATCCCTCATTAACAGTACTAATCATTAAAATAAGAGATAAGATGAAAATAACATACACACAACACCGACATTTGGGGAGAAAACCTTAACTCATGCTTCACTAACGTAGAATAAAATGCAACGCAACTAAAACCCGCTTTAAACAGGAAAACACTTTTGCGGATTTGCGAGCCAGAATTACGTAGATAGTAACGTGACTAACTCGTTTTGAGAGGGAAAATTCTAACGCATTTGCAAGAATTACTAACATTAGACCTTGAGGCACCACATGCCCGGCATATGCTTGTTTGAAATTAAAAGAGAGCTATTGCTGCTAATGCTTCTGCTTAAAGAAAACAATAATAACATGGGATAGAGTAGAAGTGGGTGGTGAACAGTGAAAATTATATATTTGAGAAATTAACATCTGTTTATGATACCTTTATTAATAGTGTACGTTTGGGCCTACTGTTGCACATAATGAAAGGAAAATGGCTGCGAAAGAGAAGCAAGCTACGCATGCACAGTGAAGTCATTATGTGACCGGATGACCGAGATGATGAAAGCCTGCCAAGATTCAAGGACCAGAGTTGTGTGAAAGAAGCCCTCGACTGTGGAACTGTATTGAGAAAATGTTATTCAGTTTGCAACAAAAGATGTATGGGAATTAAGAGAAATGTAATTTGTGATTGAGCTAGAGGGGAAGGGTTTGCCAGACAAAGGTCTAATAAAAATGAATATGTCAGCATGAGGTGATGACAACTCCCCTGCCCCTGTCCAATCAAAGTCCATATTCCATTGATAATTGCAACTTTTGAGGGTGGGACATGCTGAAATGAAGACTATAACAAGAGTAACTTAAAATGTAGTACTTGGCAAGCAAGGAGATTCAAGAGAGCTGAGAGTTGCTGCTGATGAGGAAAGGAGAGAACAGACTGGGAAGATTCTCACCTGAATGACAACCTGAGTAGATTGAAGATTCAGGAAGAATTTTTAGGAGGGAGAGAGTGTAAGAGAGGGATGTGCCCTGGTGCGTCAGGCTTGTAGAGAAGTTTAGTAAGAATTGCCTTGTCCTGATGCTGTCCTTTAGTCTTTGCCTCCTGATTCTTAATCAGGGGACCACCACCAGTCCTTTGGCCAGAGGGGTGGTTTTTCGTTATCACCCTTGGGTAACTATTATTCTGTCTCAAATCTGCATATCCATTTACAAATGTATGATTTACTATGCCTTTTGTCTCTACATCTATCCACTCTTAATGCATTGATTTGTTGAATGAGTCTGTGATTTTGAATGTAGTTGCTAAATGAATTTTCTCTCCCAAGAAAGTTGAAGGAGTTTGCACTGTGAATTTGTACTAAGTGTTCATTTATGACTGAGATTTAGATACAATTCATGAATCTTACCCAGAGTCTGTGGTTATTTCACTTAGAACTGTAAATTAGTTAGTTAATTGTTAATATCACCATCAACTAACTCAACTAATGGCCCATCGACAAGAGGAAAGAGTGTTGATCTGTGAAGATTAGTTAGGTATTGCAATAATTACCTCAAATGATTTTGAGGTTACAGTGAGTTAACTAATCAGAGCTGAAGTGAAATTATAAAAGTTGACCTCCAGCGAAACAGCCAGGGTATTTGAATGTGTATATGGGATCCATTGATCCCATATACACATTCAAATTCACATGGGATCCATTGATCCCATGTGATCAAATTCACATGGGAAACAGCCAGGGGATTTAAATGTGTATATGGGCCCCATTGAAGTTTTCTTTAGTGTGAAGTGTTCATCCCTGGACTTTCGCTGGATCAGGCCTATAGTGCCTGGATAGAAAGGATGCAATCTAATTAGTCAGTGTGTGCATCAAGGGGCAGAGAGGAATGATCCTGCACAGTCAAGCTGTAACATGTGAGGCAAAAAGAAAAAGTAGACGTTGAGGAGTGGTTTACGGTTTTACGAAACATCAGTGATACGCTAGTGTGGAAGCCAGAATGCTAAATGACAGACGCTATCCTCTGTTGGTGCTTGTGGGAGATGAGAGAAGGATCTATCCACTAGCATACAGCATGCTTTTAAAAATTCCCCCCAATTAGTTGAGGAATGGGTAGCTATTGCACTAAAAAGTGTCAAGGAATAAGGACTGGTTTGTGTTAGGGGCATAAATACTGGCCAGCACAATAGCACAATGGGAGTGACATCGAGGTGGTCATAGAAAAGAAAAAGATTGTGTCTTAAATGGTAGATATAGTATGGAAAGAAATCCAGGGGGCGTGGGGGCTCGCCACCCGGTTACTTTCCAATGCCATGCCTTTGCAATGTGGGGTACCACAGGGCTCTGCTTTGAGCCCCACATTGTTCAACATCTACGTGGCCCCACTTGCTAGACTTGTAAGAACTTTTGGACTGGAAGTGCTCTCATACGCCGACGACACCCAGATTATGGTCTCCCTGTCCCACTCTGTCGAGACCACGGCCCTAAATTTCCGAAACTGTATGGAAGCTGTGGCAGGCTGGATGGCCTCGAATTTTCTTAAATTGAATAGGGAGAAAACGGAGATCTTGATCTTCGGGGGAAATAAGGAGATCTGGTCAGATGATTGGTGGCCCCAGACACTTGGATCCTGTCCCCAGCCTTCCTTATCTGCCCGTAACCTGGGAGTCATTTTTGACACCTCACTTGCTTTTGATAAGCAAGTAAGTAGAACTGTTGCAACCTGCTGTGGGGTCCTAAGGATCCTAAGAAAACTTAGGGGGCAGATTTATGTTAACTGGCGCATCCCCAGGGATGCGCCAGTTAACATGCGCCACAGTGCGCCACAGCTCCGCCAGCCATGGTGCGCCGCATTTATAATGCGGCGCACCATGGTGCAAAAACGGCACAGATGCGTGACGCATCTGTGCCGGAAATGTGACGCATTGCTGGAGTTGCGTCGCAAGCGCGACGCAGCTCCAGCAAGGCTCGGGGTGCCCCATTTTAATAATGCTGCGTCAAGACCTACGCCTGCTTCAAGCAGGCGCAGGCTTTTGACGCAGCATTGGCTTAAAAGTGACTGAGTGAAATCTCATAGATTTCACTCAGCCACTTTTGCGAGGCGCACCTGCCCCGGAACGCCCACCCAGCGCCGGAACGCCCACAAGCGGCGCAGGGCTTTACAACGTGACGCATCTGCCTAGATGCGTCACGTTGTAAATCATTCGTAGGGATGCGCCACGTTTACGCTGCCTTGCGTGACGCAACAGCGGCGTAAACGTGGCGCAAGGGCCTCATAAATCTGCCCCTAACTCTTTACCTTTCTCCTGATGCCCGGAAACAGATGGCAGTTGCCCTTCTATCCTCGCGACTGGACTACTGCAATGCTCTTTACCTTGGCATGAGCACTAAACTACTCCATCGCATGCAGGTCATCCAGAACGCGGTAGCAAGATTCGTTGTCAATGCCCCCAGACGTTCCTCCGGGACCAGGATCAGGAGAAACCTTCACTGGCTCCCGGTGTATGCCAGAATAAAATTTAAAATTCTGACCATCACCCACAAGGCTCTTCATGGTGCTGGCGCTGAGGGCATCAGGACCTTAGTGTCGACCTATATCCCAGGCAGGACACTACGCTCCTCCGGTCAGCATCTGTTGTCTATTCCCCGAGTTGCCAAGGCGAGATGGGGTGGTAAGGCATTCTCCTCACTAGCCCCCAGACTTTGGAACAAGCTCCCCCTGGAACTCAGGGGCCAGGATTCCCTGTTGCTCTTCAGAAAGGGCCTCAAAACCCTGCTCTTTACTGAAGCCTACTCTTAGGTTTCCTCTTTCCTCCTTTTCATTTCAATACCTGGCCTTTTTATTCCATCTTCTGCGCCTTGACGCCTCTGGGCAAAGTAGCGCTTGTATAAATCGCCTTTCAATCAATCAATCAGGGGGAGCCCATACCAATGCACCCCATGATAAGGGAGACTTAATACTGGGAAAAGTGCCCCTGCTAGCGCTTTTCCAAACGTTGTGCTTCTAGAGTCAATAGGTGTGTCTCCTGAAAGTACGCTGTGTGCACCCTGTGCACTTCAAATAGTAATAAATGAAGTAGGGCCTACTGGCTGCATGCATGCCTCTAATAATTATGGAGACTATTTTGTAGGATGTTTGTTCATACTTGAGTGCCTTCACAGCCAAGGATAAGGTGCTGGGAAGTAAGCGCAGCTGGTGTTCATCAACTGAAAAGGAAAAGGAAAAGATTTGACATGCCTGAGGCTATGGAAATGTGAGGCTGCTGAGGGGTGACTAAAATAAAAGGAAGGAACGATGAGGGTCAGTGAGCAAACGGCTTCCCATCCAAACAACAGAAACCAAGTGTAGAACGTTCTATGGGAGTTGGCATGTGTGGGCAGCTGTCAAGGGTACAATAGATAGAAAGGTGCTGCAACTAGCCCTGTTAGCGGGTAAAGATGCCTACATGGGATACTTTTCTGTATTCAATCTTATATTCATTAGCACACAATGGTTGTAAGATCTATCAGTAGCTCACATCACATTATTTTAGAAGCTAAATTGACTTATTTAGACTTGAATAAATCAGCCAAAGATTATTTAACACAGGTGTATTGTTTTTGAAACATATATTTATAATGTAGAACTTCTTGAAGGGTGCAAAAAACTGTTACATATTTAAGCATCGATTAACACATAGTGACTGAAATTACAGAAGCATTTGTTGTTATAAGTATCACAGTACGTACAAAAGGACATTCTGACTGATTAAACAGAAAACAAATCCTTTAGTGAGATAATTCACAAAGAAAATAGGTGTAATTGTCGACGTTTCGGTCTAGGTAGTGAAGCCATCTGTTAGACCATCTTCAGGACGGTAGATTCAGATGTTGAATGACCCTTAGTGGACTACGTAGGCGACTTGAGAATTATATATGTAGTCAAATGTTTTAAAATAATATGATTGACTTAAAGGAAATAGCTAATAAAAAGCTAGCAGTATACCAAGGAGGTCCCAAATTTATGTAGCACTGCAGTGCTTGTAATCCTTCAGCAGTCCACACAGACGAGCTGATGCGAGTGCTGGTTTCGCCGATCACTTCGTATTGAATTGTAGAACGGGCACTGCTCCATCTAACCATCTGCTGTCTCAACAGTCGGCATCTGGAACTAGCCCTGGGCATAAAGGAAAGTGTTCTCCAGCTCGCAGATGATGGGAGCAAGGAGGGGCTAAGCACAGCAATTATAGCTCACCCTGTTTGAAAGAGACTGATGGAAAAAGCCCCAATAAGGGCAATTGTATGTGGCCTCGCAGAGTCACATGCACCATGGTAGATACCAGTAGTGGCTGGCATCTATAGGGTTTAGATAAAATATTTAAAAAAAACACTTGCCTCACTACAGAACATCCTAGCTCCAGACCTCATCGCGACTGCAAGGCAGGACTTCAGCAACTCCCTTTACCATTCCTTCAGCATGAGAGCACCGCCCTGATTGGAGGGAGCGACTTATCTCAGTGCTCCACACTGCTTTGGAGGCCTGCACTTGCTGTAACCCAGCTGTCTTAAGCTGTACAATATTTACCCTGCAACGGTCATCAATGACGAATATTCACAAAAAGTAAAAGTATAGGAGTATTAAAGATTATTCTGACAGAAGCAATGTATAAGGGGTTGTGCATTTGGAAATGTATACAGCCCAGTGGCAGATGAGCCTCAGATTGAGATTTTCTGATGGTGGAGCCAGCTGTAGCTCCACCATTGGAAACTCTGTGGTTCATCGGCTCCAAATAAAGCAAAGGAATCAAAAATCTTGTGGGATTGGAGTGCTGCAAATTTATGGCTGTACTCTGATCCACACAATACACTAAAACTAAATATACCCTTCAAAGGTTCTCCTGTTTGAGAGCCCCGCGTTTGATTTATGGCTAACTACCCAGTCCCAGACACTCGCCAGAGAATCCTCTAGTGGCAGGCCCTTGTAGCACACTGAGGGGTAGTACAGGGGTAATGCAAAGGAAAGGAATCCAGAAAGAATTCCTGGTCATTTACCCAGGGTTGTATTTACATTTTATTGAAAGGGTGGTGAAGGGATGATTTAAATAAATAGGAGATATAAGGCTTTTTCTCTATGATGTGTCCCTGGGTTTGTCGTCATGCACATGCAGCGGACATACATACATACATGCAATGCTAGTTCCTAAATCCTTGTAGCAGCAAATGTATTGCTCATGCTCTCATCCAGCCAAACTCTAACTTAGCCACACGATCAAAGATAAAACTTGTGACCAGGAAAGTGCTAAGCTCACAATACACACCATTCCACTAGCATTATCCTGAACTCGTTTTAGGTTTGTGGCCATTTCCTAAAAGTTGCACTGTTTATTTTATGTAGATGCTCATCATTAAAAAATCTCCAACATTTATTATCTGTGGTTTCTTAGTGTTAGAAATGGGGGTCTCTAGTTGGCAGTGACTTGCACCCTGTCTCAGTAGGGACCCTTACTTTTAGGCAGGGTGAGGGGATTGCACAGCTAAGAAAAATTCTGCTCACCTCCTTGGTAGCTTGGCACAAGCATTCAGGTTTATCTCAGAGACAATGTTAAGGCAATTGTACATGAACACACACCAATCTTTAACTAAACCAAACAAAGACCAAAACGATGACAATCCAATATACATAAATAAAGATATCACTTTTAAAGGCATAAAACCGCGTAGTCCATACAAAAGTATGAATGCGTCACTTTTAGCACAAATTCCCTGGGATGCATCAAAATTTAAGATTAAAACAGGCGCGGCGGTGAGGTTCAGGAAAGCAAAGTAATGCATTGGTTCCTTACACGCAGGTAGGGTAATGCGTACGTTCCTTGCTCCCAGGGGACTGTCAGTTCCTTACAGCTACCACTGCACCACAAACTCAATAGAGAAGTCAAGTGCCTTGGGCATGGGCGACGTGCACATGGCCTCCTTCAGGGCATCAAAAGAGGTCTGGCATGCCTCAGTGCAGATCGCCTGACGTGGCTGCTTCCTTGGAATCAGCTCAGTCAAGGGGGTAACAATGGTGCCATATCCCTTGACAAACATGCGGTAGTACCTGGTGATCCTAAGAAGTCCCTCACCTCTGTCTGAATCCTGGTGGGTGCCCAAGCCAGGATGTTGTCAATCTTGGGTTGTAGGGTCACGACCTGGCTGCTTCCTACCTGGTGTCCGAAGTGCACCACAAACCCCTGCCCTATCTGGCACTTAATGGCCATTGATTGTGAGGCCTGCAGGGCCTTAAACATTTCCCAGAGTTGTGGCAAGTGATCTTCCCAACTGGAGTTGAGCACTGTAATGTCATCCAGGTATGTGGCACTGAAATCCTCCAGCGCACCAAGACCTGATTGACGAACATCTGAAAGGAGGCAGGGGCGTTCTTCAAACTAAAGGACATAACCCGGAACTGGAAGCCCCCCTCTGGTGTTGAGAATGCTGACCTCTCGTGGGCCCCCTCTGTTAAGGCCTTCTGCCAGTACCCAGACATTAGATCAAATGTACAGAGGAACTTGACAGCTCCCAGCTGATCAATGAGCTCATCAGCTATGGGGATGAGGTGCGCATCAGTCTTAGTGACATCATTAAGCCCACAGTAGTTCACACAGACCTGTCAAAGTGGGGTTTGAGGAGGTTCATGTGCAGAACCCTCAAGGGGTTCCTAGAAGTCTGCAAGTCCACCAGTTAGGTAATATCTAACCCTGGGTGCAGTGTGCATAGTGGGGCTACGCGAAGCACCACGAAGTGGGGGGAATCTACGCCCACCCACACACTTCGCGTAACCCCACTACGCACCGCCCGCCTCCCTCCCGCCCTCTTATAAATGCCCAAAATAATGTTAAACATTGTAAAACTAATTAAAAAGGACTTACCTGAGATGCAGCGTCCCTCGGCTCCCTCTTCCTGGTGTTGTGCTGACTTTTTCCAGACAAATGCGCATGCGCGGGCGCCGGCACATGCAAATTTCTTGCGCTGTGCTATTTTTCCACCACCCACCCCTACCTCCCATATTTACTACAACTAGTAAACTTAAATGAACGAGGATCTTCCCTTAGAAAAGATAGGAGAGGTGGAGAATAGTCTTTTTTAGTACTTTAGTAGTACTATTGTAGTACTACTAAATATACAACAAAATGCAGTTTGTGAAAAGGCCTCATTGTGTTCAGCCTCTTTGCCAGATAGCTATATAAACTTGCAATAGCTAGTAAAATGAACTTGGTACAGTGTTTAATTTGAATTGGTGGTTGCCTGGGGGGGCCACCAGCAAAATTATTGGGGACCAGCATCTATTCTTCTTCTTCTGACATTTCCCATGAACAGCAGAGGTTAAATCATACAAAGGGGAAAGAGAAGGGAAGAGAAAAACAGCAAAACTGTCACAATTTAGAAAGCAGGAACCTGCACAAGTATAATAAAGGGGCAGGTAGTGTCTGTTGGTGATTAAAGAGGCCCGGAGTCAATGCAAGACTACCAGCCTTGGTATTCTGTGCACTGACATATAATAGTTCCGGCCGCAGGCTTCTGAGCAGAACTTTGTACACAGGTGCTTGTTCTGCTACAAATTAAGCCCTGATTGTACCTCTTTGTAAGCATTCACATGCAAATGTTTAGATAGAATTACTACTCTTGTGTTTTGACTCTCTACAGAAGTAATCATCTCTAGGCCACTGCCTATCATACCTTTGCTAATTCTATTCAGACACCGGAGACCAAGCACTGTCTGTGCATTGCAGCCATTTGTAAAATTAGCTGTCGCTCTACAGAGACAGTGCTTGGGCCTTCATTCCAAGTTCCCTCATTTCGGCTCTAATAGTCAGCCTGCATCTGTCTGTTTAAGCAACAAAAAAAATTTATTTCACAGTTGACGTTTAGAGGAGCTAGTTTGTTTGCTCGTTTATCCCGCATCCATTAAAGAATTATTGTTTTTTTCTGGATATGCTGGCGCTGCAAATTTCTACATGATGCCTAACCATAGCTGCCATGGTGCCCCATGTCATGTGTGAAATGTTCAGCAAATCCTGAATGTTTAGCCTCTAGCAGATTGCATTCTGTGACATGTAGTTTTGATTTCAACATTAAAAATAACAGGATGTAAAGTGCTCTTGGCTAGAATATCAGGATTGACAGAAAGTGTCACACAGTGACACATATAAACAAAGAAAGGTGTTTTGTTATGTTATGCAGATCAATCAATCAATCAGGCATTTGTTAAGCGCGACTACTCACCCATAAGGGACTCAAGGCGCTGTGGGGTTAGCAGGCTCCAGTTCATCAAGGGGGGGGGGGTCTGTCGAAGAGCCAGGTTTTGAGGTTTCTTGCGATGTTGTCTGTCTGAGGTGGAACGGCAGGGCGTTCCAGGCTCGGGCCTCGAGGAAGGAGAAGGAGCGGCCTCCCAATCTGGTCTTTCTTGTGCGGGGGACCACAGTGCTGGGCAGATCATAGGGTCCTCTGGGGTGCGTGGAACTTGAGTCGGCTGTTCAGGTATGCTGGTCTGATGTCCTTAAGGGCCTTGTGGGCGTGGGTGAGCATCTTGAAGGTGAATCTAGCTTCGATGGGGAGCCAGTGGAGTGTGCACAGGTGCTGAGAGATGTGGCAGTGTCTTGGCAGGTCGAGTACCAGTCTTGCAGTGGTGTTCTGGATGTTCTGTAGCTTACGGGTGAGGTTTTTGTTTATTCTGGCAGAGAGTGTGCTGCCTTAGTCAAGTCTGCTGGTGACCAGGGCGTGAGTGACGGTCTTTCTGTGTTCGAGGGGGATCCATTAGAAGGTCTTACATAGGAGGCAGAGGGTGTGGAAGCAGGAGGTTCAGTGAGTTTGCTGTCTTTGTTGAAGTTGTCGTAGATGCTCTTGATTTTGTGGTTAAAAAAGGTGCTGAGTTTGTCGCAGAGGTCTTGTGAGGGAGGAATGTTGATGGACTCGCTGGTGGCTTGGGCGAACTCCTTGATTATGTTGAAGAGTTCTTTGCTGTTGTGTGAGTGAGTGGGGATTCTGTCTCACTCGCTTTTTTCCTAGTTTTTCTGATGAGTTGGTGGTGGGCGTTGGTGGGGGCTCTGAAGTTGTTGTAGGCTTCTGTGGATTTGGTGTTCCTCCATGCCTTTTCCGGGCAGTGGCAAGTGCGTTTGGACTCTCGAAGTTCGGTGGTAAACCATCTGGCTTTCTTGGCGTGGGTGTTGTTTTTTTTCTTGATGGCTGTTATGGTGTTGGCTCTGTCGGAGATCCATCTGTGCAGGGTTCGGGCTGCGGTGTTGGGGTCGTCATTTTCCGCTATGGTTGGGGTAGAGTTGCTGAGTGATGAGGTTAGCTGGTCATCTGTGAATCTGGTCCAGTTTCTTCGTGGGAGCAGGTGCAGGTGTCTGTGGATGGTGGCTGTTCTGAGGGTGAAGTGGACTCATCAATGGTCAGCCCCTGGGAGTTCGGTGGTGTAGCTGAAGGTGATGGTTTACCTGTTGTGAAGAGGGGATCCAGGGTGTGTCCTGTTGAGTGCGTGGGTTCGGTCACGATCTGGTGGCGTCAAATGTTATGGAGGTTGTCCAGGAGGGATGTGGTGCTGGGGTCCAGTTGGTTGTTGAGGTCTCCTTGTAGGGTGTAGTTGGTGGACGCGATTGCATGCAGGGAGATCATGTCCATGATGGAGGGGTCCAGGGGGCCGGTAGATGAGGGTTCCTCAGAGGGTAGTGGTAGGGCTGCCCAGGCCCTTGAAGTGAAGGTGTTCCATCAGGTCTTTGGGCTCGTCAGGGAGGGTGCTCAGACGGAGGTTGGATTTGTGGACGATGGTGATTCCTCCTCCCGGGCCGGTGGGGCGATCTTTTCTGGAGATCTTCTATCCTTGGGGAATGGCGATGGCGATGTCTGGTCCTGAGGTGGTGTTGGTCCATGTTTCGGTGAAGAACGCTACGTCCGAGGTGGTCTTGTTGAGGAGGTCCCAGATTTCGGTGGCGTGTTTGTGGAGGGATCGTTCATTGAGGAGAATGAATTACAAGGTCTTCGGTTGGGTTGTGGTCTTGCGGGCGGGTTGTGCTGGGTCTGTGGTCTTGGGGTATAGACTGGGGGGTTACCCAAACATAGTCACTGGGACTTGGGTTCAATAAGTACTGAGAGGAGGGAGTCCCAGTGTCTGTGTAAATTAATGTTTAAACAATCAAAACAAGTAATTAACAACACATTGAATGAGTCCACATTGTTTTAATCACAACGAGACTGGGTATATTAAATATACACAAGAGTCAATCAAAAAGTACAATTGGTTGTACAGTGCCCCAAGAGGGATAGGGAAGGTGAGGGTAGGTGATCAGGTGAGGATGAGGTAGTGAGGAGGAATAGGTGACAGTAAAATCGGTGAATCAAGAACACTGTATTTATTATTCATATACAGTATGGTGGACCAACAGTTCATAATAGTTAAATTATGGGATCATACTCCACATAAACCAGTAAATGAAACAATTGATGGCGTGAAGTTGATAGACCAGTGGACGGTTGTCGACGTTTTCACCCTCTGGGTATTGCAGGGATTAGTTGAGCCCTTGCTGTGGGGTCTTCATCAGGACAGAGAAGGGGGGCAGGCAACCTATTTGATTATATAGAACGCAGAATTGTAATTCAACGTATTGGGAAGAGTCTCATATTAACTAGTTAGCGCACACATATAAATGGAAATTAATCTCACAATTGTCATTTATACTAAGTGGGGTATACCATGATGTGACTGATTGACGCATATTAATTGTAGCTATTTGTATCAAAAAGTCTTGTCAAACATTGGAATCAAAATCCATTACCAAAAACTCAATTAGTTGGAACGGAATTAAGTGGGTCTAAAATGAAGGAGTTAAGATCACAATCGAGCTGTGAGAGCCAGAAAATGGCCCGGAGGCTAGCAGCGGCCACCACCCAAGGGCGCTCCGTGACAATTTGCCCTTTGGGCAATTCTTACGGATTCGTAGGAATTGTTCAAGTAAAGAAAACTACTTTATACAATCAGACGATCTCGCGAATCGATTGCATCAACGTGGTTACCCAAGACGGCTGGTGAAGAAATCACGCAAACGTGCCTGGTACTACCCCAGAGAGGAACTACTTACAGTCAAAGACAAACGTGATCAATCGAATAAGAGGATTGTCTGTGTCACCACTTTTAACACGAAAAGCAACAAGATCAAGCACATAATCAATCAGCACTGGCAACTTATATCGGATGACATCAACCAATCTCAAACTCCTCTACATGCTTTTAAAAAGCTAAAAGCATTAAGAACTTTGTAGTACGGTCACTACTTCCAACACCAGAGGAGCCGACCATCACCTCATTATGGGATCTGCCCCTTGTGGTTGGTCATACCAGATGTGGACACTGCAAAGTCTGTGACACCACCATTTAGACTAAGGAATTTCAGAATCAGAACAGAATCAGACTTAAGACACACAGCAATTGCAATTCGGCCAATGTGATTTACGCCATAATCTGCCCGTGTGACAAAATCTATATTGGGCAAACACAGCAGAAAGTAAAAATGAGGATTCTTCAGCACATGAGCAGGATAAGATGCCACGTACAGGGGGCTCCCTTAGTAGACCATTTTGCTGGTGCAGGGCATTCCCCGGACAACATTACAGGCATCTTAAATACACGTGAACTCAAATGGATATATTTCTTTGAGTCTATTGAGACAGGTCTTAATGAGCATGACAGCTCTTTCTCACAACTGCCAACGCTAGTTTACATTTTCTTGAATCAATGTACGAATACCAACTTGAATTGCACTGGCCTACACCCTCATGTGATAGGTGCGCCACAGTGAACATGAACCTTAGTTGTTCTAGGTTTGGTCTTTACCCCACTGTTTGGAGGTACACCACCCTTATAAATATCAATTCATTGTTCACTGTAATTACTTGCTTTGATCGTACATGCAATGACAGCAATAATCAGTGATGATGGTTTTTATCTTTCTACCATTCTACAATTCTTCACTGACTAGTGCCAATCTGTGACTCACGATATGCATTTGTATACTAATATTAATGGCTCTCACTTGTAATATCCAGTATTTCCAAAGCCTCCTAATTTATCATATTCCACAAGTGTGTGCATTTTAATGATGCCATTGGACAGTATCAATATGATATCTTTAATCTCCCTTTTGTTAAATATTTCTTTCACATGACCGCGCTCCAGCGAGTCTTTCTTCCATATCGGTTAACTATGCTCACACCACGTGGTAGGATTACCATGGTGATATGTGAAACAGGAACAACCGCTTGCCATTCCGACTACGAGCGGCGTTCGTTGTACGATTCACCCGACATTTCCCAAGTAAGTTTGCCACTGCGGGAGATCCCCGCTTCCCGTGATAACTACCTTGTGGTAGCTACTCAAGCCAGTAACGCCCATCCAATCTCTGTTTCAGCATTTCCGGATCTTTGAATTTTGGCCGGACTTTGCCGCGGCTTCCCAACCACGGGTAAGCTGCTTATCCGTTTCTCATAGTACTTCGTCTCATTCATTCGTATATGGATAGAGATTGATAGCAGTTTTTTGTGCCCTCCATGTACCCGCAGGTTCAACAGTCTCCTCATTTACCTTTTGCAGCGACTCAGTGAATATTTCAAGTTTTACCACATGGTAAGTCACTGTGTTATACATCCCTACCGTGATTGTTTTAAATGCTACAATCATGGATCATCATGACCCACTTAAGTTCTAATCTACATGTTTTATTTTAGATACTACGTGTATGATAGAATCCAACCCATTGAAAGCTCATGACGTCACAATTCTATATCGGACATCCAGGTATTTCTTGGTGCACAATTTTATTAGTGATTTAGCCGCTGCTAGCCTCCGGGCCATTTTCTGGCTCTCACCGCTCGATTGTGATCTTTACTCCTTCATTTTAGACCCACTTAATTCCGTTCCAACTAATTGAGTTTTTGGTAATGGATTTTGATTCCAATGTTTGACAAGACTTTTTGATACAAATAGCTACAATTAATATACATCAATCAGTCACATTGTGGTATACCCCACTTAGTATAAATGACAATTGTGAGATTAATTTCCATTTATATGTGTGCGCTAACTAGTTAATATGAGACTCTTCCCAATACGTTGAATTACAATTCTGCGTTCTATATACTCAAATAGGTTGCCTGCCCCCCTTCTCTGTCCTGATGAAGATCCCACAGCAAGGGCTCAACTAATCCCTGCAATACCCAGAGGGTCGAAACGTCGACAACCGTCCACTATTCTATCAACTTCACGCCATCAATTGTTTCATTTACTGGCTTATGTGGAGTATGATCCCATAATTTAACTATTATGAACTGTTGGTCCACCATACTGTATATGAATAATAAATACAGTGTTCTTGATTCACCGATTTTACTGTCACCTATTCCTCCTCACTACCTCATCCTCACCTGATCACTTTCCCTCACCTTCCCTATCCCTCTTGGGGTACTGTACAACCAATTGTACTTTTTGATTGACTCTTGTGTATATTTAATATACCCAGTCTCGTTGTGATTAAAACAATGTGGACTCATTCAATGTGTTGTTAATTAATTGTTTTGATTGTTTAAACATTAATTTACACAGACACTGGGACTCCCTCCTCTCGGGTCTGTGGTCTTGGCGGTGCTGCGGGTGTGCCGGCAGCGGTGACAACTTAAGGGTCCATAGGTGTCGGCTGATGGTGCTAGCTTGCAATTGTTGTTCGGTTCTGGGTTGAGAGCTGTAGTGTCGCTGGGTCGTAGCGTTGGCATTGAGGAGGTTCAGGGTTCCTGACGCTAGTCGCGGTCGGGTCGCAGACGGGCGCAGATGGGCTTGCCTTTGGCACGCCTTTGGCATGCCAGCGGCGCGCCTGCTGCGTGGACGCACAGTGGCCGCCACTAAGTAGGGGTCGGGGAGGGCTATGGCATTTTGCCTCTTATGGTCACAGAACTGTTCAATGATTTGCATTTTTCATATAATGTACAGAAGGAGGTTATCTATCTATTTATCTATTTATTTGGGGGATTAAGTCCTCTTGATTCCTGAGGGTCCCAGGGGTCCAACTTGCCCACCAGGTACCTCCAGTAAGCTCCACAGAGCTGTGTTGCAGAGAGGTGTAAAAAGGGGCAGGCCTCAGACCACCTCTCTGCAACGCAGCTCTGTGGCGCATACTGGAAGTACCGGGTGGGCTAGTTGGCCCCCAGGGACCCCTAGTATTTAAGGGTAATTAATTTCCCAACTTACAACGAGCCGCGGGGCACGTTTGTAGAGTGATGCAAGGAGGGGGCGGGCCTCCAGCGCAATGCAGTTTTTTTGTTGTTTTTTTCAGAAGGGGGGCTGTGTGGCCCTCCTTTTTCATTTTTGAGGCCCTGGGGACCCCATCCCCCAGGCCCTGACCTCTATTTTCTTTTTTTAAATAAACGGGAAAGGGGGCCACATGGCCCCCCTCCCGAGCCCAATTTCAGCCTGACCCCATCCCCCAGGGCATGGCCATCAATGTAATTTTCTTATATACATTTTTTTTTAGGAGGGGGCTGTGTGGCCCTCCTCCTGAGGCCTCTATTTTCCCCAGGGACACATCCCCCAGGGCTGTGCCTCTTTTTTTGTTGTTGTTATTGAGGGAGGGGGCTGCGTGGCACCCCTCCCAGGCCACTCATGGCCCGGGGATCCTATCCTCAGAGTGCAACAGTAGTGAAAGTGTTGGCTAGTGGAGGGGTAACATTTACTATTCCAACTCCAGTAAGAGCAATAGTTGGGAGAGTGTTAGATAGTGGAGGGGTAAAAATTACTATTCCTACTCCAAAAAGTGCAACAGTAGGGAAAGTGTTGGATAGCGGAGGGGTGAAATTACTATTCCCACTCCACTGATTGCAACAGTAGCGAACGTGCTGGATTGTGACCGGGTAAAAAATACTATTCCCACTCAAGAGAGTGCAAAGGTAGAGAAAGTGTTGGATAGCGAAGGGGCAAAAATTACTATTCCCACTCCAAAGAGTGCAACAGTAGAGAAAGTGTTGGATAGCGGAGGGATAAAAATTACTATTCCTACTCCACTGAATGCGACAGTAGGATAAGGGTTGGATAGCGGAGGGGTAAAAAATGTATTCACACTCCGGTGAGTGCAACAGTAGGGAAAATGTTGGATTGCAAAGGGGTTAAAACTACTATTCCCACTCCAATGAGTGCAACAGTAGGGAGAGTGTTGGCTAGCGGAGGGGTAACAATTTTTATTTCAACTCCATTGAGTACAACAGTAGCAAGGGTTGGATAGCGAAGGGGTGAAATTAACTATTCCCACTCCAGTGAGTGTAACAGTAGGAAAGTGCTTGATAGCAGAGTGGTAAAAATAACTATTCCCTTTCCAGTGATGGCAACAGTAGGGAAAGTGTTGGATAGCGGAGGCGTAAAAATTACTATCCAACTCCAGTGACTGCAACAGTAAGTAAAGTGCTGGATAGCAGAGAGGTAAAAATTACTATTCCTACTACATTGAGTGTACCATTAGGGAAAGTGTTGGATAGAGAGACAAAAATACTGTTCACAGTATAACATTGATAAAGAAGAATATACTAAACATTTAAATCATTAAAAAAACAATACCTAAAAAAATGAAAAATAAACATATTAAATATATAAAAAGAAAACATATTATAATATTAATTACTTATAATAAAAACCTGCAAATATTATATAAAATGAAATAATAAACAAAATAAAAAAAATTGGAAACTATAACATATTTACAAAGAAAAACATTTATTAAACATACATGCATTTCTTTTATTTCCTACCACATTAACACCACACCAAAAACAAAATACTTCAACATTTTAAATGACATTTACTTCCATAATTAACATAATTATTAATTAATGAAACATATTATGTCTTTAATACCCACCCTTTACCCCTTCAAAAGTAAAAATAAACAAAAAAAATACATATCAAATAATTATCATTAATTAACAACTGTATATTAATTATTTAAACATAAATTACTTCCCACCCTACTCTTATAAGCACTACAACATACACCTAAAAATAATTACACAAATACAATAATAACATTTTAATTAATGTAATTAAAATACATTTACAAAACATTAATAGTAAAGAATAAATAAACTACTTAACACCTTTTACCCCTATAAACCCCAAAACACACACCTAAAATTGATTACACAAATACCATAACTAATTACCTATTAAATATTTAAAAGTAATTAACAACCAATTATTAATTCATCAATTAAAACTAAACTGCTTCCCACCCTTTATACCTATTAACACCACAACACACACCTAACAATAATTACAGAATTACCATACTTAATTATCAATTAATTAATTAAACTTAATTAACAATCGAATATTAATCCATAAATTAAAAATAAATTACTTCCCACCCCTATAAAAACCACAAGACACACCTAACTTTATTAACACAATTAGGGTAATTATTTACCACTTAATTGATTGAAATTAATCAACAACCAATTATTAATTAATTAATAATAAGTTACTTTATACATTTAAATCAATTAAACAAATATTAATAAATAAAAAAGAATCAATTAATTTAATATAACTGAATTCCTTCCCACCCTATTCCCCTATAAACCCACAACCGCCCACGGAACTAACAATGCAAAATTCAAATGAAAAACACCTGATAACTACTAATATACTAAAATACATAACATTAATTTAAAAGAACAACGATATTCCTATCAACTATACTTTTGCAAACGATATTGAACACTTCCATATTTTTAAAATCGTTATTACTTACCTTAAATCGATATTCTTGATCACGATATTCTTGCTGTCGATATTTCCAAACCACAATATTTATTACTTGATATTTGTGCAACTCAATATTTTTTATTCACTATTCTGTCTGCACACCCTCGAGTGTGCCAGTAGTATTCACTTGTTTAAAGAATTATTGTATAGGTGTGTGTGATCATATAGTTCAAGTATTATCTGTAAAATCTGGGTGCAGTGCCTTAGTGCCTTGGCACTGCATTTAGCAGATCTATTTTCTACATTTGATGTTCATTTCATTTTGCCCAATTTTGTAAATAGTGCTGTGTTCACACAGGTTTATATGTCACATAGCTTTTCACTATGTGTTTTCTTTAGGTCTGATCCCACCCCATAAGGTGCTTATTATGTAAAAATGATGGATGAGAGTCAGCATCCTTAGTGCAGCAGTATTCTCGAATGATGGGGCGGGTGTCAAATGTTTCTGCATCCCGGTATTTTGCATTCTAATTTAGGGGCTCATTATGATGCAGGGCAGACATTGGTCTGCCCGCCATCATAGCAGTGACAGGACCACCCACCAGACGTGTGGCGGTCCCACCAGCCCAATTAGGATGCGCCCGCCATACTGGCAGGCACTTCCTGGCCTTTTACCATTGCGGATGGGGCTGCTGGTTGCAGCACCGTCCGCAATGGGAAAAGAGCATGCACAGCATTTTCCTGCACAGCATTTTCCTGCACCGCGTGGCAGGCATCACGCGGTGCCTGCCATGTGGTGGAGGGGACTGCAGGGGGTACCTTGGGTAACCCCCAGTGCACCCCCTCCCCCTACCGAGGGGGCCTGCTAAAAGGTCCCCAAAGCCAATCACCACCAGCCTTTCCATGGCGGCATTTCCGCCATGGAAAGTTCTATGCTCACCCACATCCTAATATGACAAGCGGTGCCTGCTAGGCACCACCACCATATTAGTGGCCCAGCTCCACCTGGCAGGCAATCATGATGATTGCCACCGGCGGAAAAGCGGCGGACGGACTTTCTCACCCCCTCCCCCTACCGAGGGGGCCTGCTAAAAGGTCCCCAAAGCCAATCACCACCAGCCTTTCCATGGCGGCATTTCCGCCATGGAAAGTCCTATGCTCACCCACTTCCTAATATGGCAAGCGGTGCCTGCTAGGCACCACCACCATATTAGTGGCCCAGCTCCACCTGGCAGGCAATCATGATGATTGCCACCGACGGAAAAGCGGCGGACGGACTTTTTGTCCGCCGCGATACGCACCGTCATCCTATTATGGCGGTGGGTATTTCTCATTACAATGACGTAACGATCGCCACTGCCGGCCAGGCGGTGGCGATCTTTACGCCATCGTAATTAGCCCCTAAGTGTAGTTTCTGCTCCAGAGAAAAGACTGACTTTATGTGGATGGATATTTGACACCCAGTAATAGCATAGGTCACAATTTGGCAACTTTAAGGATCAGGTGACTTTTGATTGTGGCCTATGACGAAAAGACATCAAGGCCCCTTGGCTTAAGATAAAGAGTGTATGGGAATCTGTTTGCCATTAATATTTTTCTTGGTTTGTTTAGCAGCAAACAAGATGATTTCTCTTAAATTGAATTTTCATCTTCGGGTCATGTGACCAACTCAGCGGTGGTCGGCACTGATCAGGGGTGGAGAGGCGGTGGTGGAGGCATGTTTTGTGATAACTAATATAGTTCAACAATGTGCAGAGATTGTGACACTATAGCATTTTACCTATTTACACCAAAAGATGCTACAGCTGTTTTTGAATGTTTTCTCTCTCTAATTCAATATTGTAATGTGCACATATGGCCAGAAGCACATACATCACTCTGTGATTGCAATACTAAACCTTCTACTTAGTTAACTGCCAATTTAAAAGACTCTCATCACTTTATGCAGATTAAAGCACAGTGCTGCATTCAAATTTACAATTATAATTAAAGATAGTATAAAAGCCACATGTATACATGGGCATAATCCTACTCTGCTGAACCTTTGAAACGACAGTCAACACGCTTCTTCTAATTGAGTACATTTATTGGGTTTTTCACAGTAAACGGTCTAATTTCCTGCCTTGGGATAATGGGAATATTTTTTTAAGTAGGTCCACTAAATAGTACAAATATTTGTAAAATTAAACATATTTTCAATGTATCATTAGTGACTCCCCATTGAACCCTTGTATTAATTTCTTTGATGCCAGATGATCAATCAGCTGCATGGCTGGGTGCATCCCACGTACATTCGGAAATAATACATATTATGAAGCAGGTAGAAGAAAAAAGTTGGAAATTGACTAAGGCCTCAATTACATGTTGGATTGTACTGGCGTTGAAGGGGGGGTGCAATGTGATAGCAAACATCAGCACCATTTCATTACAAGTGTAACCACTCGAAAAGGAAAATAATCGCAGACACATCTGCACTACCATACAGTATTCCTCACTGTATTCCTGATTACAAAGGGTTTATCACACATTTACTACCTGCTCTAATGAGGTGGTAACTGTGTGGGGGCTTCTGGTGGGACAAGGGTGGAATATGTGGATATGGAGGGTAGGACAGGAAAAGGGAATAGTCCAGACAGGGAGGAGCCAAAGTCTCGAGCACTTTTACTGGTCAATAAAATTTGGTCAAGTTTCCCAGCACCTGGGAAAACCAGGTGCAAGAACACAAAGCCAGTTGTGATCACGCACGGGAATTCTGCTCTGCCTGACTCATATTCAAGGTCTATTTTGTTCCTTTAGAGTTATGCACAAATGATAAATATGTATGGTAAAGGAAGGATAGAATATATTATTTTGAGTTGAACAGAAATGCTGGAGTAAAGTGTCAACAAAGCCTATGCTGGACACTCGCCTCCTAAATATTATGAGTGAAGTGTTTGTCCATAAATCCTTATCTGGAAAGGCAACATTTTACTTCATCCATCACTTTTCTCTAGGCTGGCTAGTGAAAGCACAAAGGCCTGATGAAGAAAAAGTGTTGATTCGCCTAAAAATAGAAGAAAAAACTGAAACAAATCACATGTGCACTCTAGAATTGACTGCCAAATAATCCACGCGTGTGATTCTACACATGATGAATCATTAGACTCCCCAAAGACAACCATGTTCAATTAACTCAATTAGAACATGCTAGAGATTAGCTGATTTGCAGATCTTTAGCACTAAACTATACAAATCTATGACTAGGTTTAACTTGACTGCAAAAAACTGCATCTTATTATGGAAAGAACATTTGCCTTAAAGCAGCACAAGGCCGAAAGTACTAGGGTAGAAATAATGTGAAAAATGTTGCAATGGAAGTGTTATTGCACGTTATTTCTTATTTCATCCAGCTAAAACCAAGATCTGGAGAAAAACCCAGCCGCAGTGTTTGTTGACCCTACTACAGATTTCTCCTTTCACTATTGCTCTTACCTTAAAATGCACACGCCCATCATAACATTTTTTTGTTTCAAAAGGACAACTAGTTCAACCGAAAAAAATGCACAATGGACACTGATTAAAAAAATACAATGAGCACGATTAAGTTTAGTTTACACGTGCAAATAGCCTTTTTATGAGTGTAAACACTTACATTTGCAAAAGTCCCCTCTCCGTCAAGCAGCTGCGGCCCGTAGAGGGAGTTCCGGTGGGGCAGGCAGGCGGGGCTGGGGAGGGGCAGGGTGGGGCGTGATAAACACCGGAATATGGATGATTGCAGGTAAGTAACCAATTAAATTAATAAAACGAATTTCGTTCCGTGCCTGCCTGCCCCACCGGAACTCCCTCCACGGGCCGCGGCTGCTGTCAAGAGAACCAACAACTGAAACTCAGGGCCATATGTACAATGACTGGCGATAACTACGGCTAAAGCTAGTTAGCGGCAGTTTTCTCAACGATGTGTACCACTGAAAACTATTGCCTTGTTAGTGATGTATTTACAAGACTATGCTACATAGCGATAGTTTCAGGGATCAGCGGTAAAAATTGCTGGTAACATTAGTGTGATTGCGATAGGAGTTCCGGCGTCAGCGGGCGAAAACTTATGAAAGGCCCATTAACTGCAAAAAAACAAACGTTAGTCAGTCCAATGTGTTTTTTTTGCCTCTATAGGCAAACATAGCCTATCAGACGACCTCCAATGAAAAATAGGCACACAAAAAAAATGAATTCAGAATGGAGCAGCCAGAGCCAAGTGCAACACAGATCACAACCCCCTCAAGACCCCAACATCCAGGATGACCAGACAGAGTGCCAGGGGAAGAGGAAATGCAGGGCTACAGCCATGAAAAGAGGCGCATAGCAGTGCAAGAACAGTGATGCATCACTTCTCATTACACACTCTTCGCAACACCATGGTATCCAAAACCATGAAAGCACGTACAGTCCCCGTGACCTGGAGGCCTCGCTGGTCCTGTGTCTGTGAGCCTTGAAGCCTCTCTGGTCCTACGTCTGGAGCATGGATGCCTCTGTGGTCCTGCGTCTGGAGCCCTGAGGCCTCGCTGGTCCTGCATCTGGAGCCTGGATGCCTTGCCGGTACTGCGTCTGGAGCTCTGAGGCCTAGCTAGTCCTGCATCTGGATCCTGGATACCTCGTTTGGCTGGAGCCTGGAGAGGGATGCGGAGGTGCTGTGGAGTCGATGAGCCTTGGCGGTAGACATTGATGCGTGGCAATAGCCCTTACCTCGTGGTGGAGTCTGGCAGGTCGCAAGGAGATGCGTTGCTGACCTATGTGAGAAGACCGCCTTAACCCCTTGAAGCAGTGAATGGTAGAGGCGCTCCCGAGCACCAACGTAGGGAGGTCTGCATCGCATACTGCAATCCACCACTACACCGGGGTGCATGGAGGAGATTACCAATGGTGAGCCGCGCCTCTCTGCATCACAGGCCGGATGAAGTTGCGCAGGCCGGACGGTGTGGAGGGTGATGCCCCTGAGCTGGGCCGAACTTGTGTGGCGGGAGCTCTGCAACTTGATGCCTAAGGGGACCCTGCTGCATCACCTGCATCGGGACGTTCCCCAGCCGACTTTGCGGTGACTGCTGTACCCAGTCTTGTGAAATCTCACCTGGCTAAGGCTTCTGCTGGCTGACTCACTGATTTGGCGAGAGTGCAGCTGATTGCGCTACAGTGTCAATGTCCAGGTGAGGAGAAGGTGGGACGCATAGCAGAGGAGACCTGGGGGGTCGAGTAGCCCAGGCCTAGCATCTGGTGTGACGCACCCCCAGTGGTGGCCCTACCGCAATGACAGAAGAACATCACACCACTGCTTTCAAGCAGTGCAACAAGAGGAGAAATCATCACATGAAGATAACTTTCTGATGTAATCATGCTATGTTTCCTTTGCGGGTGGGAGGGTGGGTAGGGCTGCTCTACTCACGGAACATGGCATGGGATGAGTGGTATGCCCACTCAAGTGCACAATGACTGTTTGGTAGGCCTGCTCAGGCTGCCCAAAGCAGTCATGTACACTTGCCTTTTCGCAATGCAGGCCGCATTACAGCCTGCATGGAGAACATGCCTACCAATCCAGCCCCTGGCTGAACTCCTTGTCACTGCGCTCAAGAACAATCCCAAAGCTGCATCACAGTGTTGTGATTGACTTAGGGGAGGGAGCTTGACTGCTTACTTCCTGTTCCTGGAAGCAGACTCAGGAGAGCTATAGGCAAGCCGGTCTGCGTCCGTTTGCCCCTGGACCGCGCTCAGCACCACGGACCCTTCCTCTTGGACACTCCACCACAACGAGACCAGCACCCTCCTCGCCATCAACCCTGGACGCCACATGGCCTGCCAGGGTCAACATCTATGCCGGACCAGATATCATCATCACTGACGGGTACTAAATTACCCGCAAGGACTATCCAACTGTCCAGGAGGAGGCATTGCCATCACCTACAGAAGCACACTCCGACTGACCATGCACTCTAATGACCCAACGGTGACCATGGAACACCTCAACTTTCAGATCCGGACCAAACCCAAGCCCATCCTTTGCGTCACCCTCATCTGCAGGCCCCCCTGTCCATGGATCCCCATTCTTCAATACCATTGTAGACCATGTTGCACCCAAGGCTCTCCCATCCACCCACGACTTCAGTGAGCTCTAATTCCACCTAGACAACTTCAGTGACCAGAACACCACCCCTTCCTGGGGAAGCTCACCAACATCAGACTCAAGCAGCTAGTCACCGCACCAAGCCACATAGCAGGGCACATGATGAAGCACATCTCCTCTGCCAGCGGGAACTTCAACTACAGCCACACCAACGGACTCTCCTGGGCTGACCATCATTGTATACATCACGTCTTCACCATGCCCACTGTACACCAACACCATCATCGCCCCCCCCTTGCATCTGGATCAAGGCCACCAAAGAACTTCTCGCCAACTCCCTCAGCACCACCACTCCACCAATGCTTACAGACGATAACACCTCAGTGCGCAAATGCCACCAATAGATTTCCAACTGCGCTGACACCCTGGAACCCCTTAAGAAAAGACCAGGAAAAATCTAGCACCACGTTGCACCGTATTGGTAAAGTGACGCATGTAGGCATATCCGTGACCTTGTGAAGCCCTGTAATACATCATACCTGCATCAGGTATTATGTATGCAGGATGTGTGTTCCCACGCAACAAGGCCTCATAGGAGTGGCAAAGTGAAATCCATCAGATTTCACTGCAACTATTGTAGAACAGCACTGTGTCAGTATCTTCCGGCTGCCTGATGGTAGGCGTAAGGGTAACACAGTGCCACAGGGAATGGCTGGCCCCATGCTTTGTTGGAGTTACGTCATGCTTATAACACAACTGCAGCAATGCATGACTTTCGCGCTGACAGATACATCAGGATTCCAGACGTATCTGTCATTACTTGCAACATGGAGAGCTGTCCATTGAATACAGCTCATCCATGGTGTCGCAAAAAGGGCATAGTGAAAAGTGTTGCAAGGCTGTCTTGTCACAGCGCTGCAACACTTTTCATGACTGAGGCCCAGGAGCGCGCACTATCTTATTGATGGTGCACATTCCTGCCCTGTAGTTTCGTCGCAGGGCAGCGCAGCAACATTGCTTGCAGTGCTGTCCAGCACCAAAACCTGTTGGAATGAGGCTCCCAGGTGTTATCTCCATTATTAAAACCAGCTATTTTCTGGTCTGCAGTTAGAGGCAGTTTTTTTGGTTCTTCCAAACTGCAAGGATTCTGTTGTACATATCAGGAAGTTGGTTAGCAGCTGTTTTTGCACTGGAACGCCTCACTTGCATGTCATTATCGCTAACAGAAGTGGCGATCTTTTTTATGGATTTTTCGCCTGAAAAGTGCCTCTAACTGAAGTTAGCAACAGCTTGTACATATGGCGATAAAAAAAATTGCTGCAATAAAGTCAAAAAAGTGCAGCTAAGGCGGTGTTAACTCCTTGTACATATGCCCCTCAGTGTCTGCTTCCATAAGGACATAGACACACACCTCAATTCGCCGAAAGCATTAAAACCCTGCCTCTAACCAACTAAATACCCACAAACTACAAAGAAGTTTACACATGGATTATAATTGCAAGTTGTGTGATAATTATCACGTCCATGCATTTTTCCTTTAAGATTCCAGCAAGTTAAACTTGCTGAAATCTGTTGACAAAAATGCAAAACATACGGAATTGGCTGTGTTAAAAACAGATTGTGTTTGTTATGCCTCATGTCGTGTTGAAAACTTGGGAATGGGTGGTATTTACCTCCCCTGGTAAATACCTCATATCACAGTAATGGCAAATATTAGGACTGGAAAAACATCCTACTGTAGTAAAGAGGACTACACGATGAGTGGGTTCAAGCAGGTTTATTAGACCGGATGTGTTTAGTAAAGCTTCTAAGCAAATGAAAATTCGTTTTGGTAGACGAATAAATACTGTGATGGAAAGATTCAAATTTTACTCTCGTGAACAGAAACCGGATGAGACAATTGAGGATTACGTTGCAGCTTTACGTTCACTTGCTTACACTTGTTCTTTCGAAACTATATCATACGAGCAAGTTCTCAGGGACCAAATCATGATGAAAACAAAAGGCAAAAAGATCCAAGAAAGGCTTTGGTTGGGCACTGAGACTACTCTTGCTGCAGTTGTGAACATAGCTAAGGGTATAGAACATTCTGAAATGTTTGTATCTGAAATAAGAAGTAAAAATCTGAAAGGTAATGTTCCTGAAGTTGAAGTGGCCATTGTTAAAACTCATACCGGTAATTCCACTTCGAACACTTTCAATGCTAGACCTACCTTTAAGAAGGAATATGTAAGGAATGCTAGTGATAATAAGAGTTTTACTAAGAAAAGCACAATAGTTTGTTACAGATGTGGTAGCACCAACCATGTTGGCAATTACAAAGGTTGTCCTGCCTGGGGTAAAATCTGCATCAAATGTAAAAAGAAGGGACATTTTGGCAATGTGTGCAGATCTGGTCTTAGAATTAATTATATCTCTCCTGAAGAAGAGGAAGTCCTAAATAGTCTAAACTGCATACTTTCTGTTGATGAATGTATTCAAAATAATTTTCCTTCTTGTACACTTTACATTGATGACAAACCCATTGAAATTTTTGTTGATTCCTGTGCATGGTACACCATCATTGGTAAGGATATTTTTGAACAACTGTGGAATAAGAGAGAACTCTTAAGTCCAGATATATATCCTGTGGGTACACAGGACGTAAGATAGCTTTAGAGGGTTTCTTTTGGGCTAAACTGTTTTTTAAGAACTGGGATATCAAAGCTAAGGTTTACTTTTCTACCAAGGGTGTTTCTATTCTTGGTTGGCCTCACCAACGTGCCTTAGGAATCAAGCTCGACCCAAATTCTGTTCCACCAGTTTATGTTGATGAGCCCCGGTTTGAAAAGCATGTTACCGACTCGTTAATTAACTTAACTTTGAACACATTTAGCAACACCGATTTCACTAGGAGTGTACTGAAGAATTTTCCTGAAATTTTTAATGACAAACTGGGAAAATATATTGGTTTCAAACATAAAATTGTCTTAAATGATAATGCTGTTCCTGTCAGGCATAGGGTAAGGAATGTCCCTTTAGCATATAGACCCAAATTAAAAGAAATCCTAGATGATTTAGTAAACAGGAATATAATAGAACCAATTGAATCTTCCCCTTGGGTTTCGCCTATTGTGATTTCTCTTAAGAGTTCTGGTGAACTTCGCTTATGTGCGGATTTGCGCAGTCTCAATAAAGAGATATGGATTGATAAACATCCTTTGCCAAATATTCATGAGTTAATTTCCGCACTGTCAGGCGCTACTGTGTTTTCTTCAATTGATTTGGCTAGCGCATATCACCAAGTAGAATTAGATGAAGACTCAAGGAAATTGACTGCTTTTGTTACCCCAGAGGGCATGTTTCAGTATTTACGCATGCCTTTCGGGTTGGCAAGTGCAGCCTCCGTCTTCCAGCGTCTCATGAAAGAATTATTGGCAGACTGCAAAGGGGCCATAGCTTTCCAAGACGATATTTTGATTTTTGGGAAAGACCATACTGAACACGATGAGAATCTTTCTTGTGTTTTGGGGAGAGTCCGAAATCAAAATAAACAATATGAACAAATGAATGAGCATGAAACTAGAATAATAAGACTAATAATGTGATTGGTGTGCAAATCACCGTAGGAAAAGATTTGCTGAAATTATCTTTAAATGTCGTTTTTCTTATATATAAGTGTCGTTTCTCTTTCTTTAAGTCACTGTTAATCTCTTTTAAAATCAGCGTTTTTCTGTCTTTGAATCGCTTTAAATCGCCAAGAACTGTAAGTAATTGTAGGCTGAAATGGTTTTGCAGAAACGTTTTGACAAATACGAAAATTACACTTCAGCCTTTACTAAGATGGCCGCCAAAAGCGTCTGTAATGCGCGATGACGTGCGCAATGACGCGTGACCCAGAGTGCAATCCGTGTAGACAAAGGCGATGAAGCGCGACTCGAGAAAAGCCTCGTGAGGAGTTAAGAAGACAACTGACTCCAATGCGCTCAAGGTGAGCCTTTTCAAACGTAAACAACACGGGGAATGCGCTCTGATTGAAGGGCATATTTAAGTATTTAATTAGAAATTCGTAATGCCTTGAAAAGAAACACCGCTCGATAATGCGGTCGGAAAGTAGAAACACAATGCAGGTAATAAAATCTTGAATGACTCACGTTTGAAGTGAACTGTAACTGTAGGTAAACTTGAGGATGACGATAGTAACAAATTAATTCTGGTAGCCGAGACTGATGACAGAAGCTCCTCACTTCTCAGAAATAGAGAAAACGTTACTGTCAGTAGGCAAAATCCAATTTTGCATAGAACAGGAAACACAGTAAACGAGTGCACGCTGTCTTCCAAACTGCACTGCTCCCGACGTCGCCAATAATTGTGTAGTAAAGAGGACTACACAATGAGTAGGTTCAAGCAGGTTTATTAGAAGGAAGAACAGCTTAACAACCACAGCAGGTAACAGGTATCCTCATCATGGGTTCAGCAGACCAGTACAACTTCAAGGAGAAACATTCCAAGAAGCAAGCACTCTACTGAGTGACATAGGAAAGTTCCAAATGACATAATGTAATGGAATACCACACCTACCCTATTCTGTCCAATCTCCACTCAACTTGCAATGACGGCCAGAGGATCAGAAAACAAATATACTGGTACATAGATCCACATGGCTGCATCGGTCCTGATGAACTTTGCAACACTACACATTTAGGTGCTATACTGCACACCGCTGTATGTTTGGTGTCTCTAACCTCAAGCAGCTCAACCATCATTTTCTGCACAGGACATACAATAATCGGTAATTTTTCCAACAATGCACTGCAAATTGGCACTCAGAGACCAATCAAAATGACGATGTTTTCTGGTGTTCTCAGGGGATATGAGGCACTTTTCTAAAGCAAACCATAAAAAATACAACGTGACCAATAGCAGACCTCGTCTAAGTGCAGAACCACTTTGATAGGCTTGTAGCTTTTCTTTCTCACAGAAACTGTTTATTGAGGTCTCCTGCCAAACCAAACAAGCTGACCTATCCCAGTTCTTGTTGGAGGCAGATTTCATCTTTATCCTGGTGAGTCTTGCCGAGACCCAAAAAAATCCAAATCTGTAGAGCTTCCCAGGCAGAGACTGCCTCTACTAACAAATTCAGTAGCATCCCTAATCAACCTCACATGGCCCAGTTCTCCCTCTAAGATCTTTTATCTTCCATCAGCCAGTGTTCAGTGGAGGCTGTATTGGACCTCCCCAGAGCCCTACCACCGCATACAGCCGTCAGAGTGGACACACTTTAGATTTTTTGCCACAAAAATATCTGCGAGGGCTAGAGTTGAAATTTTGATTTCACCACTTCAATTTTACTGTGTGCACTCTTGCATTTCCTCAGAGGCTGCCTTTGCTACGCAGGCAAAAGTCTGCACGGGGAGCTGAGAATATCCTTATTGGAACATGTTTGACTCCATTGAATTGCCTGTTACGGCATGACGGGAGCTCACCCACAGCCAACAGCTCACATCAAGACTGAGGCCTCTAAAAAATAATCAACCTGTGATCCCACTTTACAATGAAGTGCATTCTGACATTGAAATTCCTAGTAAACAAATTATGACACCTTTGGCTGTCAATTTAATCTATACTAAGTTGTTTCATAATCAATTTACATGTAGTTTAATGTTTAGGGGGTATAAATTAGAAATATCTTTCCATTATTCTTTGAAAAGCATCTCAAATTATTACGACGTTTGAAATCGAGGTCTTCATTGCAGATATATATCTATCAATTTTTCACAGTTGTCCTAATTCTGTCCAGTTTTAAATAGGCGTAACAGCTGTCTTGTGGGTTATGTCGCATTATTTCCCTTTTCCATGTTGTTGTTGTATTTTTAGAAGCCATATTCGGGAGACTCTGATCTGAACTTTCTTTTTCACACCCTTCTATATTGCAGACCAACTGCCGCTGCAGGAATTAGTGGTTAGTCCTACTTCAGTTTCAAAAAGATCAAAAAGGGCCTATAACTGTTGTGGCCCTTGCACTGCCATGCTGAGTACAGCCAGCTCCTAGGAAGGGGTGGACCTGTGAACTGCAACTATGCAAGTGAGCTCTACAAGAGCATAATCCATGGAGCAGAAGAACTGTCAAGGCAAGGGATATTCTTTATAAATATCTGAATAATCACCCAAAAACTAAGGGGCAGATTTATAAGCCCCTTGCGCCTCATTTACGCCGCCCTTGCGTCACTTTTGTGACACAGCGGCGGCGCAAATCCTGCTCCATGGTGCAGGGGTACTTACAACGTGACGCATCTGGGAGATGCGTCATGTTGTAATGCCCTGCGCCACATGTACGCGTTCCTGTGCAGGGGAGGGAGTTCCGGCGCAGGAACGCCTCCTAAAAGTGGCTGAGTGAAATCTACAAGATTTCACTCAGTCACTTTTAGGCCCATGCTGCGTCAAAACCCTGCGTCAAAACCCTGCGCCTGCATGAAGCAGGCGTAAGGATTGACGCAGCATTAACTAGATAGGGCCCCCAGAGCATTGCTGGAGCTGCGTCGCGCTTGTGACGCAACTCCAGCAATGCTTCACTTTTACGGCACAGATCCGTCACGCATCTGTGCTGTTTTTGCACCATGGTGCACCGCATTGTAAATGTGGCGCAACCATGATGGCGGACCTGTGGCGCACAATAACTGGCGCATCCCTGCTGATTTGCAGGGATGCGCCAGTTATTGTAAATATGCCCCTTAGATGATGACGGGGGTTTGTGTTGAATATTTGATTTGTACTTATTGTAGCAGATGTATGTGCAAGCTAGATTCTATGCTGAGAGTAATTCAAAGAAAGAACACCTATTAGTAAAAAAGCTTGAAGGAACTAGTGTTGATCTTGAATGTGATGTCTATCTTTAGAACTCTTAGCTGGGGCACTCTGTCTTAAAATGTTTCTGACCATCGAAATTTTGTGAGTGCTTTCTATGTGTGCATATTTCCAGTTTCTAATCTGCCTGTTGTGTGAAACTGAGGATCTCAATAAATATTTTTGAGTACCAGGAGAGATGATATTGAGACCAGTTGATCACTAGGTTTCATAAACAATGGAGGACTGTTTGAAATGGTTCTCTTTACTTAAACTTCATCGGTCAAGTACATTTGTCTTTATCATTACATAAAATGCTTTTACTTAGTCCTCCATCATGTTGAACATTTGATATGGACTTTAACTTAAACGATTAATACACATATTGAACTAAACTATGCTAAGCAGAGATTATTGATGGAAATAGCACATCTAAATCATGTTTATATATAATGTTAAACAAGTAACATAAAGTAGTTAAAACATAATTCGAAACTGTATACCTGAAAACTGTTATAAAAAAACTGCTTAAATCACATTTATATATAAATTGTAGAAAACAAAGTTGGGATGAGGGTCCCACTGTTTATATTGTACCATTTCTCTAATTAAATTCAACATATTTCATTTAATAAAACCCACTCATTGCTTTAGTGTAGAAGCTTGCTTTTCCATGTCACGCAAATGCATTTAAGCAACATATATTTTAAATTGATACGTTCATGAAATTAAAGATGAGAATACAGAAATGAATTAAGATTTGAATTGAGCTATGATTTGCCTTCCATTTATTTTTTTAATGTCTTTTAAGGAAATTTAATTAAACATGATGTCAATTTGTAAGGGTTGGAGTTAGGTGGATGAGTCATTTAATTAAACAACATTAAAACACAAAACACTGTTAGAGAGAGGCTTTATAATTGTAGGAAATGTGATTCGAAATGATGGTACGCAGACATAATGAGATCTAAGTAACGAGCATTGCATCAATTTTTTAAGGATCCGAATTGTTGATAGGTTTGTGTAAAAAGAAAGTGTTATGGCATGTCAGAGTGACCGAGGGCAAAGTAGTGATTTACTTCACTGTGTAACAGTTGCTCTCTCCTACCAGAGAAATAACTAGAAGGTTTAGAGTGGCAGTTAACCTTTTCTGAAAGGTAAATGCAGTCCTAAACATAAGTATACGACCGAATTTATCTTTTTTTACGCCTGCCAGGAATTCACAAAGGGACTCCGGGCAGGCATAAATCCATTCCGCAGGTTGGCTTTCTCAGCAATGGAGAAGTACACCATAGTAAATCTCATTCAAGTGATAGGAGGTGGGCATTCGAAGGAGCTGTTTGAATTGGATGTTTGGGAACGTTCAGAAACATACATGTTTGAGAGCATTTTCAAACTACTCTGATTCCTTTCAGTGAATTCCACCAGCCAAGGGCTGAGGTAACTCCTTCACCGGATTGAAAAAAATATGGATCACCAACAAACTTGCTGGTGGTGTATGGGAATGTCTTTCCTTGGTGCGAAAACGCTTTTTTCCAATGGAAAAAAATAGTTATTTGCACACGAGGCTTCATTTCCCCACGTGGAGTGCTGTGCTCTGGAGAACTCGGAGCCGATAGCAGAATTAATGTGATATTACTAGAAGTACACCTGTAAACCTGCGCCTGGTACTGGTTTCTAAGCTTACATCTTGGAATGTTTACGAATTGCAAAAAAAATATATATATAAAAAATACATTCAGTTTCAGATTTACATCTCTACCTGTAATTTTTTGTTACTAGTTAGAATCCAATTTATGCTTTATTTTTTTCACATACGAAAGTTATCCTTGTGAAAATAGTATGATGTGCTTAAGAAAAGTGATTGAAGTGCCCAAATGTCAATAGTGGGAAGAATTACTGTATTTATTACATATTAAAAAAAATTAAAATAATAATGGTCATTCATCGTGCCTTATAATTATAACACGTCGATTCATGGAGAGAAATTGTTTCACAAAAACTCTAGAGCCAAATGGGAGTTTGTATTGGTGTTCAATGAATGAACGAATTAATCAATCAATCAGCATTTGTAGAGCTCAGCACTGTCACCCCGAGGGGTATCTGGCTCTCTGTCTCTATCAAAGAGCTAGGTATTTTGTGGTGCTTGTATTGCTAGTTGTGAAGCAGGCATTATTGATCCGATGTTGTAGGAATGTCATTGCTTATGTATATTCGTTTAATTTAGAGTGGTTTAATACTTCACCATTTTGTTCAGTTAGATTTCAAATTCTATTGCTAAAATCTTGCTGAAATCTTGTTTGCTCTCACCAGATTCCACGCTGCACACTGCGACCTGGTGTGCCTCTGTTGGTGGGCGGAAGCGGCTTCCTGGACGACTGGACCTCGCCGGACCCGCTTCGCGGGTCCCGCAGCGCGCCTGTGCTGAGGAGGCTGCAGGTGACTGTTGGGAGGTGCGTGGGAGTGGTGTTTGGACCAGCGGGGCTGCGAGTTGCAAAGCAGGGACTCCAGTGTCCAGGAGTCCCTGCGCGCCCAACCAGCAACACCTGGGCTGCTCTCCCCGCTGGCCACGCCCCCCTGCCGAGGAAGTGAAAAGCGGCATTCTCCCTCACCTAGCTGGGACCCTTGCTGAAATCTTGTTTGCTCTCACCGGATTCCACGCTGCACACTGCGACCTGGTGTGCCTCTGTTGCTGGGCGGAAGCGGCTTCCTGGACGACTGGACCTCGCCAGACCCGCTTCGCGGGTCCCGCAGCGCGCCTGTGCTGAGGAGGCTGTTGGCTGCAGGTGACTGTTGGGAGGTGCGTGGGAGTGGTGTTTGGACCAGCGGGGCTGCGAGTTGCAAAGCAGGGACTCCAGTGTCCAGGAGTCCCTGCGCGCCCAACCAGCAACACCTGGGCTGCTCTCCCCGCTGGCCACGCCCCCCTGCCGAGGAAGTGAAAAGCGGCATTCTCCCTCACCTAGCTGGGACCCTTGCTGAAATCTTGTTTGCTCTCACCGGATTCCACGCTGCACACTGCGACCTGGTGTGCCTCTGTTGCTGGGCGGAAGCGGCTTCCTGGACGACTGGACCTCGCCGGACCCGCTTCGCGGGTCCCGCAGCGCGCCTGTGCTGAGGAGGCTGTTGGCTGCAGGTGACTGTGGGGAGGTGCGTGGGAGTGGTGTTTGGACCAGCGGGGCTGCGAGTTGCAAAGCAGGGACTCCAGTGTCCAGGAGTCCCTGCGCGCCCAACCAGCAACACCTGGGCTGCTCTCCCCGCTGGCCACGCCCCCTTGCCTATTAGCCAACGATCAAACAGGACCTGAGTACTTAGGGCCGCAGAGCTTCCGCCTCGCGGGAGCAAGCGGGAGCGACCGGGAGAAGCCCGGGACAAGGGCGGGACCGTCTGTGGCCGTCATAGGCCGAAGTAGGCCGGGCTGGGCCTATCCTCTTGGTTTGTGCATTCGACCCCTGGTCTCAACTATTTGTTAGAGCCCCCTGCTGAGTATAACCCATTACGAACACCATGCCGTCCCCGGCAAGGGAGAGTACCCCACTAAAGCCGGGTGGAGTTAAAAATAGGACTCTAGAGAATTATTTCTCCCGGGCAGTAGGGGAGGGGGACAAAGAGTGTAACCTGTCCAGGTTAAGGGCAGAACGGAGACGCTCAATAGACAACATGAAAAATACCCCCCTCGGAGACCAACTCATTATACCCAGGGTGGAACTGTCCCGAATTGATGATGTCCCACTACTGCTGAGGGATTGCACTAACACTCCATCTGGTGCAGTCACGAGTATAGCTCCAGCTATTAGTCCTAGTTCTACCAGGGTGACCATTGATTTAGTGTCCCAACCCCCCCCAGCCCCCAAAACTAGGAAAGCTAAATCTAAGCCAATCAACACACAAGTAGCTTTTGGACCCCCTCCCAATAAACGCAGGAGGAAATCGAAGGGAGTTCAAGGAAGGAGTAAACCCAAGGTTCCCCATTCGGACTTTGGAAAGTCCCTAAAAACCCCGACGTCAGTAGAGAAATCATCGGATGATTTACATCCTAAACCCATTGCTCATAAGGATTCAGCTCCTGCTATGATAAAAGATACAGGAGCTGGTATTGCTAATATCCCCTTGTCCGTTGTCCCGCTTGGAAACTTAGAATTTTTACTAAGGTCCCTGTTATTACCGATCAGCAAGAGTATTAAAAAGATTGAGATCAGACTAACCATTCTGGAGGCCACATTAGGTAGTCTGAAAACTCCAGCTGGTCGACAGGGAAGGCAACCAGATTCCACTTTCCCTACTGTAGTTACTCAACAGTCGGCAAATAGTATTGTCAATCCCGCCCCTCCACAAGCCTCGAATGTGGCACCCTCACAACAACCCTTAAGGCCGAAGCCTGCAACATCCAAGCCCCTTAACGCCAATATGCCCAACCCCCCGCCAGGACCTGTACCTCCGGCACAGCCAGTAGATAATACCACCCCGACTCCTTTAATGAAGCTCACCCTGAGACCACGTAGACCGAATTTACCCCCAGAGACTAACGCCTTTACTGTAGTCATGGCGGGTGTCCCCCCACTCGAGGAAGGTGAAATGGAGGATTTTTGTGCCCTAAAAAGTAGGGTAATTAAGTGGTTAAATATAAACAGACCCCTCCCGACACATTTCAATAATGAAATCACAATGGTAAGAAGGGTACCATGGGTGGGGAGAACACAAAAATCCATTAAAGGGGACTGTATACTGGTGAGTTTCAGGGATACAGGCACGGTGTCCTATATATGTCAGGGGAAAAATAAATCTAGGGAATCCACCATCCAAACCCTCCATGTGTCGTTCTTTTTTCCCATTACCCCAGTCCCATTTCAGCAACCCCAAACTCATGACAGCTGGGAGAGGGTTGGTAGGAGGGGGAGACACCAGGCATTATACCCTAGACCGATATTCGGCCGACCAGAACAACCCTTTTATACCTACAACCGGTTCAATTGCCTGAATGGCCTAGAGGGGGTCGATTGACAAACAGATAATGCCCCCAGGGTTGTACAGAAAAGGGCGTTCTGGTAGAAACATTGGAGGAGCAAAGTTTTAAGGCTCAGCAAACCTTGGCGGTTGGTGTGGGGGAACTAAAGTGTGTTGAACTTAAGGTAATAGCTAAAGATAGTACAGGAGGGGGACATGGGCAGGCAATGCAAAGGTCAATGCCGGAAATAAGACCAAGGGCCCAGGGGGTCACTGAATGGAGTGGAGAGGGTGTGAGACTTATCTCATGGAATGTAGCTGGCATAGCGGGCAAATTTAACAACAAGGAATGGGTTGACTTCATTAGAAAATTTAATATCATATGTGTACAGGAGACATGGGCTGTGGAGAATAACTACCATCTGCAGGGGTACAAGTGTTTTTTTGTTCCCGCCCGAAAATCCAGCTCTGGGAGAGCAATGGGCGGTTTGTCCCTCTATGTAGATTTAGACCTCCCAGGCACCTGGTCCTTTCCAGACTGGTCCTCACATGGGATCCAGGCAGTTCGGTTTCATGGAAAGGGGTTACGATTCTCTGTTTTTAACATATATAACACCGAGATAGCAAATAACCATACCCCGGTATTAACTGAACTCGACCAAAGGTTAGGACAAGAAATCAATTCCCAGAATAAGGGCCCATCTCATGGGCTGCTTGTGGTGGGGGACTTTAATTGCCACCTCTGCCCGGCACTGATTAAAGCATACACATATTGGGATCAATGCCCAATTGAGAAGGGGCCGCATTTTTCTCACTCGCCTACTGGGTCGGCTCTTAGGTTGCTTCGGCTTAAGTACGACCTAGAGCACACTATTAACATGATAGACCCACAGTCGGACGGCACACTCCCACCAACTTTTAAGGGCAGGGGCTGCTCATCTATTATAGATTATATTCTGGTCTCGAGATCCCTGGTTAACAAAGTAATTAGTGTAGGGATAGACTGGAACAGCTTTAGTGACCATAACCCGCTTGTCTTAATGCTCGCATATAAGGCGGGTATTGGATCCAATGTCCATTGTTTAATCGAGGAGATGGTCACCGATCAAGGCAGGAGACTGAAATGGTCCAAAATAGATGGGGTAAAGTTTTATAAAAACTTGTGCGATAAGGGTTTGCTGGCCATAAATGATTGTTTGGATCTGGAAGTCCAGGGCCCAAGGTTACTAGAAGCGTTCGACCATATTGCCAATCTGATTGATGGACTACTAAGGTCCAATGTGCCCACACGTAACCTGGTCAATCCCCGGTGGTTTGATAAAGATTGTTCTAAGGCACTGAGGGAATTGAAATGCTCTCTTAAGTCAAAGCCACGGGATCCACAAAATATTAGGGCATGCAGAGAGAAATATAAAAAAGAGACCAAAAGGAGGAAACTTACCCTGCAGGCAGAAGCTTGGGCAGATCTGAGAGAGGCAGGGGAAAGAAGGGACCTAGCGGGGTTCTGGAGAATCATTAATAAACCGACCTTTCAAGAAAATGATTCTCCGGAAATAGGGGCTAATATCCTACCTGAGCAGTGGGTTACCCACTTTAGGAGCTTGTATAATCACGAACCGGGCACCCATGCAGAGCCATTAGTAACCCCAAGCCAGGCTCCCCCGGTAGTATTTACTCTTAAGGAGATCGTGGCAGGGATGGAGAGTCTAACTAAGAACAAAGCCCCGGGTCCGGATGGAATTCCCCCTGACCTTTTTCTTAGTAATATAGATCTATGGGCCCCCCTGATGACTAGGGTCTTAAATACTGCTATCACCTGCGGTCTCCCTCCATCATGGTCTACAGCGATCATTGTGCCAATCTTTAAAAAGGGCAATAAGGACGACCCTAAGTGTTATCGCCCTATTTCCCTGATTGACGTCTCGGCTAAACTTCTGGGAAGGGCAATTCTGAACAGATTGTCCGAGTGGACCGAAGAGAATAACATCTTCTCGGACACTCAATATGGGTTCAGGTCAGGGAGGTCCACTAGCGATCAATGCCTGAACCTATATATGCTGACTGCCAAATACACTCTGGCCAGTGATGAACCCATTTATATGGGATTCATGGACCTGGCAGCAGCATTCGATCACGTCAACAGAGGGAAGTTTTGGGACATGATGGCAGGCCTGGGGATTGAGAGTGGTTTAATCACCATATTAAGAGAGCTGCATAGCGACACTACGGCTAAAGTTAGATTTAACAGGGAGGGTAGATTGTCCGACTCCTTCCCATGTAAAAGTGGAGTCAGACAAGGTTGTATTCTTGCCCCTTTTTTGTTCTCCCTCTACATTAATAATCTGGAGCAGTTTCTTTTGGGCTTAAAAGCAGATTCCCCAAGGGTCGGGACGCAGCATATCCCTGTCCTGCTTTACGCAGACGACGCGGTCTTGCTTGCGCGTACACCCTGAAGCCTACAAATTCTGATAGATGGGTTCGTCAAGTTTATGAGCGACCTGGACCTATCTGTCAACCTAGGCAAGTCATACGTGCTCCTGGCAGGCAAAAAACCTTCGTCCAAATTCTCATACACAATAGGCACCCATTGTTTAGAGGAGGTTAAAACGTTCTCCTATCTTGGAGTAACCTTTGATGGTGCTCTTCAATTTAACTCCTTGGTGGCAGAACGCTGTAATAAAATGATTGCCTCTAATGGGGCAATAGCCGGTTATGGCAGGAGGCTGGGCAGATGGAGTCCGGAACAGGTGATGAACCTGTACGGCTCCATAACATGCTCTAAAGTAAGCTATGGGGCAGAAGTTTGGGGCTTTGTGAACACTGCTAGAATTGAACAGGAAGAAAATAGACACCTGAAATCTATCCTGAGGGCACCACCCAGTACTGCTGGATTCGTAGCTCATAGGGAGCTAGGGAGGCCATACCTGGCTGATTTGTTAAAACTTAGGCCAATTGTGGCATGGCTAAAAATCTGGGCAAATCCAGATGCGCACTTAAGCAGAGAAATTTTATTGGACTGCTTGGGTAGGACTCACTGCATGCGCATCCCCTGGCTTAAATATGTGAGAAACACTCTTGAGGATCTAGGGTTCGGAAACCTCTTCAGGAACCCCACAACCATCTCAGCACAGCACAAGAAACAAGTAGGGGAAATTTTCCTAGAGCGGAAAACCCAATGCCGTGCTGAGGCTGAAGGAAAGAAAAAGTCTGTGAGGGCTCATAATTTGGTGAAGAGTGTGGAGAGTATGGAGCCCTATCTGTATCTTGTGCATAACATACAGGACAGATTTCTTATGTGTCGTTTTAGACTGAACTTCCTTCCTTTTATGTTGGCCTCACCAGCAGGTTTCACTACGTCAATCGAGCAGAAGGGACCCTGCGGCTGCGACAACCGGTCTCCGCAGGATTCCCTTCATTTTATCTTACTTTGCCCCTATTTTTCCATGCCCAGGCGTAGATTCCAAGTAAACATCTTAAAAAAAGCCCAATTGGAACATGCCAGGGATGCTTTAGTCTATTTGCAAAGAGCCTCTGACCCGCTAACCTTATGTTGTGTTATGAATTTTATCAAGGTTGCGGTTCGACTAAGGATGACGAGGAGAGAGGAATGAACGACTTGGGACTCTATTGTTTTAAATTTATAGCCCTGTATGTTGGTATTTTTGTATCACCTATGTATAAGGATCTTGATTAATATTTAATGCTTTTTATCTGTGTATGTGCATGTGTGCTTTTATGGTGTTTTTTAATCACCGAATAAAGATTCTTGACTATGACTATGACTATTGCTAAAATCTATTTGCAGTTGCTTCTCAAAATGTATATGGCATGCACAACTCTATTCAAGAAGCATGTTTGTGATCCATCAATTATAAATGGTGGGTGTATGTCGATTTGGGCAACTATACACATTTTTTACCTTAGTTCTCCAAATGTTCGATGTAAATGTCTTTGTGCTTCAAGAATATAGTTGATAAAGATTCCAGTGGCGTGTGCTTCTCTTTCATGGGACAGCACTATTTACCAATGCCCTGATAGTCAATTTTTAATACCTACAAAAAATTGTGAATTCATTGTTTTTCAATCTGGTCCCATTCCTGAAATACGGTGTTAGTATTTTTATCTGTACTCTGGTTTTCTACATAGGACCGCTAGGCCTGCCACCGGAAAATAGCTTTTTGGGTCTTGTCACATTCCGGACATAGTAACATTAATCTTCTCCAGTTCACACTTTTAAATACATTGCACCCTAGTGTACATAGAGTTGACTTACTAATATTTAAAAGGGAAAACATTTTCTTGTTAAAACAGGTTATTTTAAGAAGCTTTAGCACAGGTTTTACACTGCAGCAGTCAGGCTACACTGGTAGGCCCGAAGTCATGTTGTCCTTTTTTTCCCACTAGGGGATGAAACAATAAGTGCTGCAGTCTTCTGATGACATGTTTACTCTCTATGCAGTAGATGCATTTTCTGCACCACAGACTGTGGCCTCATAAATACGCCAATTCCAATCAGGGTTTTGCCAATATTTATGTATTTCAGAAGTCAGACATGCATATGAGGCACTGGACAGCAGTGACCTACTGTGCAGAGTCTAAAAAACAGGAATAAAATTCAGCAAAAAATGGGGGTTCCAACAAAAAAGCTTTGTTTTTTCACAAAGGTACTACCTACCCAAATAAAAAGCACCACACAAAAGCCATTCTCATGAAAGTTCTCATTGTTTTAAGTGGAAAGGATATCTAAGAGCCCTCTGCATTGGCAGGGTTGGTTCCAACCTCACATCCTGCTGCTGAGCCCCACCTCCTTGAGGATTTGGACCACCTAAACATTTTTGGGCATTTGGTATTGCTGCTACGCTGTCAAGCTAAACTCCAGATTCTAACCAGCTCCATGGGGAACCCTTCTCATCTGGAGATCCCCACCTGGGATAGAGTTAATCCTAGCTTACCCATAGAGACCTCCCAGCAAAGCAATGGGAACATCATTGCCAAAAAAATGACATGGCTCATCCTGCCTTCTACGTCAGGCTTTTGTCCCCTAGTGAGGGGCAGCTCTGCCCAAAAGGTAAGCAACAAACAGAGGCCACCGCCAGCTGTCAGCTTCAGGAAGCAGGTCCCTAGCCAACCACTGACAGGTGAATTCTCCAATCTGGTGCCTGGAGTATGCCTCACTTCCAACGCTTGGGCTGGCAAGGAGTTGCCCATTTGCTCCTGAGATCCGTATAGGGTTTCAGGTTTTTCAGAGTGTGAGGGCAACAACTTCAAGTTGCAGGCATGCTCCTACCACTCTCATCTCTGGCATTTCAGGGTCTGTACACTGAAAATGAGGATATGCCTTGCAATCCATGTCTTCAAGGGTTGATATACAGTACCATAAAGGGTGACACACTCTTTCTGTGTCTTGCCCAGGTCAATATGACAAGGCAGGCAGTGCCTCCAGGCCAAAAGTGGCATCACCATGCTTGGGGTCCTATCTTGTCAGACCTAGTAACCCCTGGCCCTATGGTTTTTCCACAGGGCATGACATCCATCTCTACCCCTTACTTTTTTCCAGGACCTCTATAACCTATGCTTAGGGGCTGCACCCCAAGAAATTTGTGTTTTTGAGGCAGCCTGGGTGCCACCGATACCACTGCTTTCTCTCATGTGTAGGATCTCACTGCCAAGAATGCTGCCTGTGGGCATGTGAGGACTGAGAGTTACCTTCCTCTGGACAAGTAACCCGTCTCTTTTTAAGGAAACTATGGGGTGGACAAATTCCCGGACATGGACATTCTTCATCCTGCAAAATTTGCCCCAGCAGATACTGGTCAGTAGAAACTAGCCTTTCCACCACTGTGTGTCAGGCTAAGGTATTCCACAGAATAATGCTAGGAATCACAATCACTGACCCTGTGAAAGTACTTGTTAGAAGTCTCCTGGAACATCAGCTTCTGGGCCCACCTCCTAGCTGAGGCCTACTAGAGCCTTCCACAGGTAATTCTTCCCCCAAGCTACACTTATCAGTGTTGTGGATTTTCCACAAGTGTTGGCCTTCATCTTGGAGCGCGATTGATTTCCATGTCTGACTGTGCCCTGGTTGCAGGCAATGAAAGCACTACCCCTCCCAAAGGAGGTTTCCTCCTGGGTTCCCACCTCACAGCCTTTAAGGAGAGGGTTGTAACTCTTCCCTGTTTTTAGATGTTTGGGCCCTAAGGAGTTTTCTATTTGAGACCTGTTGCTCCACTCCTTTCCCAAGTATGGGTCTGTTTTCCGCCCCATCTTGGAGTCATCCTCTCAGATCGTTTAGCCCCCTGATGCAAACCTACATATCAGCTCCCTTTCCAAGTTTCCCTGTACCAATCAGCTTGAAGTCCACTAGACTCTGTTGTAACTCTAAAGAACAATGACTCAAGATTTAATCAGGTACATTCAAATTGCATTGCACATCATAAGTATCCACTGTATTGCCCTTCATATTGCCCTCAAGTGCTTTCAATGAGATGTCAATAAAATCTGGCCATGTTTGCTGTAATTTGGTTGTCCCAGAACGTCTTGTACTGCTCAGGTATGAGATCAAATGTTTCATATGTATGTATGAGTCAGCTACTCTATCCTATAGGGTCAGAAATGTGTCCCTTCTCACATTTATTACCAACTCCCACAAAAAGGCTCCTCATTACCGCTTGTCTACCCTGCACATTCTTAAAGCCCTGTCATAGGAGGCGAACAATTTGCGAGTGTGATTCCCACACCAGAAAACTAGGCATGACTTTTTTAGGCAGTGAGGGGTGTGATACTTCCCTGTAGAAACCTCACCATTGCTGCCACTGTCTTCACTGGACATCAATCCTAGTCTTCCCTACCTTTCTTATAAGAGAGTACATAGTTTGGCAGTTCTTGATGGACTGTTCCGATTGAAGCAGGGACAAAGCTGATTTGCATATAGCTGGGTCCAAACTCAGGTGACATGGTGTGCAAAATAACAATGGACATGAATGTGGCTACAGTATTTACCAGTGGCTGAAATTAATCTAATCATTCCATCCATCACTTTTTTGTATACATCAGTTTGTTGCCTTGAGTGAGATGGGTATGCTCAAACGTAGGTCCCATACACACTATGTCACTAGAACCAAGCTGTAGCTGGCTGGTGAGCCCATAAACAGGATGAAACCGGTCCTGGGTTGCTTGTGTTCTGGTTCAGGGAGGACCTGGCTTGGCAGTTCGAACTGGACAGTTTCCAACTGCAGCAAGGTCAAGACTGATTTCCATATAGCTGGGTCCAAACTGAGGTGGCATGGTGTGCAAAATAATGATTGACAGGGAGGCAGCCCGAATGATTACTGAGATTAATTCAAGCATTCCATCCATCACTTTTTGTATACTTACTTTGTTTGAGGCAAATCTCTTCTCTTCTAGTGCAAAGTTCTTTTCCTCCAGGGCTGGGCAACCATAATGGCCTGATGATCCATCTCTCACTATTTGTCATGGAACTTCTTCTGGTGGGCAGCGGGCTGTGATGAGCTCACCTTGTGGGTGCCCTCTCTTTCTATCTTGGAAGTTGCACACAGGAAGCTTCTTTGGGACAAAACATCATCTGTCTCCTCCTCTAGTGGTGGTTCTTCAATTTCCTCATCATTATCCTCTAAGATGATCTGTAGTTGACAAGCTTCTTCCCAGTGCTTCAGGGCCTTCTGATAGTCCATCTTCCTGTCACTTAGGGCCATCTTCAGCCTCCTTGAATCCCACATAGCCATCATCTTCATCACAGTAAGACTAGTCAGGGTAGCCCCTGTTCATAAAAATGACTTAAGGTGCAAACATTGGTCAACAAAGTAATATAGAAAAATTAAAATGACCCAATCAAAGACCTGATGCCAGTTAAAAAAATAATGATATACACAATAGAGACCGTTCCCAGGATAAGACCTAAGTCATAAAGGGTGAGTTGCCCACTAGTTATTGGGCATCTCACAAAAAGTGATAGACTGGCATCACACTCCACCCGGAGTCATGCTTCATCATCTGCCATTGATGGAGGACGGGCATGCACCTGGAGACAGGGATGCACTTCTAAGTGAGTGGGGGCCCAGAGTGAGAAGTGATTTAAAAAGCCATCACAGTGCACCCATACATCCTTTATTCAACGGGAGACTGTGTGGATTTAAAACAAGTCATGCGGTGAATAAGGACACTATTATCCCATCACCGCTGTGAGGTTTTTTAAGAAGTGGTCAACATGTTTCTGCCAATTTGTCCTTATGGGTACATGGCATTCGTCAGGACCAAATACAACAGGGGCTCCAATCTTACCAAACGTTTTGGCAGTGCCACTCCGTGGGTATGATCAACGGGGAGGAGGTGAGGCGCACGCTGTAGTTGAACCTACGAGAGCTACACTAACTTATGTGTAGTCACAGGCACTTCCTGAGGACATCGCTTCCCCCTCCCATGGGGCAAGTCAACCCTCTTTAAGGGTCCATGGACCCATCTAGTGGAAAAATGATACTGATCATACCCAATAAAGGATGTATGGGTGCACTGTGATGGCTTTTTAAATCACTTCTCACTCTGGGCCCCCACTCACTTAGAAGTGCATCCCTGTCTCCAGGTGCATGCCCGTCCTCCATCAAACGCGGTTTTTGGAGGGCGAGGACTGGCAGATGATGAAGCATGACTCCGGGTGGAGTGTGATGCCAGTCTATCACTTTTTGTGAGATGGCCAATAACTAGTGGGCAACTCACCCTTTATGACTTAAGTCTTATCCTGGGAACGGTCTCTATTGTGTATATCAGATTTGATTGGAGGCTGGCCGTCTTCCAGCACCCTACTGCCTCTTGTTCCCTCCTCAGGCTACTGCCTGAGAAACTCTTGTGATTTCTCAGTTAAAAAAATAATAACATGTTTTACCAATCACATTTTAAGAATTTTAGCCTGAAGCTTTTAGCTAACCCTGGTCAAAGTACCATGCTACACTTGCGTAGTTTGAGAAGTTTGTGCTACTTCGCACTACGCGAATTGCACGTAGCACAGTGCAAACACATGTAGCATATTGTAGTGCAGCGGTTATTCTTTGCTTGCTCGTGGTCCTCAACTTCAAGTTGGCGACCGCGAGCAAGCAAAATGACATCCCGGCGAGACTTTTTCCTCGTTCGCGATCAGCAACATCAATTCGCCAATCGCGAGTGTGGAAAATAAAACTCCCGGTGAGATTCTCAATGCAGGGAGGTCAGGTTTCTGATTGGGAGTAGTCGCATATGCTCGCGACCGCTCGGGATGAGAAACTACCAGTCCGCATTGAGAAACCTGCTGCTCGAGTAGAAATCTTTGCAAGATGCAGTTTGCACTGATAGCACAGTTTGGACAAGCATCCGGCACTGTGCAATCAGTGCGAACAGCATTTTTGCAAAGTGCACTAAGCGTTGCGCTACTTCTAAACTACGCCCAGGCTTACTTTTAGCCTCAAGCTTTAAAACTGAGTGGTACTGCTAAACACAAGATATGGATTCCCCCGCTGAACACTAGTCAGAGAAAATGGATTTTAGTACTGGATGGCAAAACACATTTAATTTTCTGTGGAGTAATTACGCAAAATGACAGCAAAAGTACAGAAAATTATGTGTACCTGTGCAAAATCCATTTATACTAAAAACAAACTACCTGAATGGTCCATTTGGGTAAAACTTCAACTAAAAACATACGTTGATTTCATTTCGGTTGATTGCTCTCAAAACACTGTTGCTCATGCTCGGCTATATAATTATGCACTCAAACATTACCTGAATAGTGTGCTCCAGTAAAAAAAATCTACCTCAAATGTTTGCAGACTGCCCACATTAAAAGATTTGCTCCTTTGGTTCAGATTTGCAGTTTTCCTCTCAAAGATTACCTAAACAATCCCCTTGCTTAAAGCTAATCTACTTGAAATGCCAATCGCTTAAAAAAATTACCTGAAGGTCACATATTGCACTGAAATATCTCCCCAAAACTACACAGAGTGGAGTAATGGCATAATCTTGGTAATTTTGCAGAAATAATTTTTGGAAAATTTACCATAATTTCCCCTGTTATGCTGGTATAATTAAAATTTCACCCAGGTCTATTTGTTGAGGAAAATGGGAGTCCACCACAAAAAATAAAGGGGCATATTATCAAGGGGGTGCGATAGGCAATTTTCGCTGTTTTAGCGGCGAAAATTCTATCGCCCTATTAGCAAGCTGTCGCTAACAGCAGTTAGCGACAACTTGTAGGCGATAGCAAGCCGTTTGGGGCCCGCTTTGCATGTCACCGATATTTATCGCTAATGACATGCAAAGTGGGCGTACCCAACCTGTTAGCGACTGAAAGCAGTCGCTGACATCGCTATCGCCTATTAGCAAGGCAGACGTAGGGGTGGAAATATTCGCGCTAAGCACGAATATCTCCAAATAGTAACACCTGCCCAGACCAGTTCTTAGCCATGTTATCCAATGGGAGGTGGATAACATGGCTAAGAGCAATTTGTCGCTAATGTGTGAATATCGCTGTATTCTCAGCGATATTCACACATTTCACCGCTATCGCCAGGTATTTTATCACTTTTAAGATAAACGTTGCTAATAGCACGTTTTCTCTGCGATAAAATACGGCGATGTTTGGCGATAGAAAAATTGTCGCTAAGCCTATTTAGCGATAATTTTCGCTAGTTGTTGGTAATATGACCCAAAGTCACTTTCCAAATAGGTCCATTCAAAAGTTTTGGAAACTTAAACCCAAGTTCAGCTTAGGCACAAAGCAGACAGACTCACATTAATTAAAATGCATAAAGCTTTTTAAAGTACCGAATGAGTCAAACGTTTGAAAACACAACACAATAAAAATCCCATTCGAATTTGGATATATGGATTAAAAAGGCGATGAATAAAATGGCACCAAAACAACAAAAATCCAACAAGAGTAACAGGAGATTGAACTTTTCAAAGATATAAGAGACAATAGTGTCACGAAAAAGATAGTGCCAATTGCCGTGGTCATGGTAGACTGGGACCTAGTCACAATTTGTGGTAGACCGCGATAGGGCTCTGGTCTGTCGCAGGGATTCTGCTCCTACACAGAACTGTGCACAGAGCCCCAGGACCTCAGTGAAGTGTGGTGTACCAAAAAACTCACCTCAGTACCTAGAAACCCTAACCAGCTAGCATCAGTGTCACATTAGCTCATCGTCTCATAGCAAAAGAAGCAATGATTAGACAACCCAGAACATGTGACTTAGGTTATACTCCGGAATGGTGGGAAGTAAAAACACTCTTTCGTTATACTCTGATACCAGTCCACGACAGGAGTAAAAAAGAGACACGGAAAGTTTAAAATATTTATTTTAAGGACGTGCTCTAAGATGCAGTATCTTTGCTAACATAAGCAGGCATATGATTAGAAATAATATGATCAGTATTTTTACAATTCCATAAAACACAAAGGGAGAAATCATATTACAATGATGGTGAATATAGGTCCTATAGCGCCTAGTGAATCACCCTCCCTAGCTAGGAACTATGTTTTATAAACTATAGAAGGTCTCTTAGGCTTGTTTAGGGACCCCATACCTCCAAGATCAGCAGGTGTAAATCACATCAGGATCTGCAAAAGCTCTCTGTCTGTCTGGAAAAACGGGCTTCTTCCAAGTGCTTGAAATCATGCTTACAGTGTGATATTAAAGACGCCAGAATCACGTTGGCTTGCAGCTGCATATATGTTATGGCTAGAACATGAGCCGATCAGCTAGAACAACAGCTACTTTGTTATGATGACCTTGTAGGCTTTAGAAATCATTGTGCAGACTAGAGTCATGATGTAAGTCTAGGGAGGCTGAAAACAAGCCCTTCTCATGTGAAGCTTTTCGCGCAGCCTAACTTACAACAACAATTATATGCAGTGTTGTGTGCAAAAGCGGCAAAAAGGTAAAATGGCGTTTAAACTTCTAATAAGCCTATGCTAACTTAACAATGTGCACAGCTGGGACCAGCCCACAACACACCCTCCCTTGATTGGAGAACCGGCAATAGCTGGGGCAATTTCTAGAATGCAGAGTTTAGTTTCGAATGAGACCAAACCAAGTTCAAAATTTGGCCAAAGTGAATAAGTGGGAGTACAATCCAAATTAGTAACCAAAAAGATTTTTAAAACCGAACAGGGATCTTTAGTGTCAAAACACATGTAATCTGAAAAATGATAGAGAAATAATGAAGGGAAAAAAATCACCAGTCCATTACGTGTCTTTGGAGCAGAAAAAAGATCATAACGTCAATCCAAAAGCGTGAAGGCACAATACATTGCAACCGCCTCCAATAGGAAGTCATTGTTATCGTCAGCGAACATTTCAGCAATCCCATTCAGTAATGGAAAAGACCACACATGTTCCTCGACAACCGGAGCCTCTAGCACCATCAGAGGACAACTCAGGTGTTCTTCGAGATAACATTGTGCCATAAAGTCATTGGCTGCAGTCCAAATGTTTCAATTGCCCAGGACCCCATGAACCGCTGCGCAGGCCATAATCCAGATTCCAGAACAGTCTAGTTCATGAGCAACTAAGGGACTCATTAGTATATCATAATCCATATTAGGAGACACCGTGTTGCAGAGACACTAATCCAGGGCCCATTCAAATCTGCAATCCAGGCAATGGAAAACTGGCTGCACGCATGTAAAGTAGGAGAACCGGAAAGATAAACCATACGCCACACTCAGTGTCGCCAGAGGTAGCGATCCATAGCTTTCAAGCATCAGGTTATGAAGCTGGAGCAGCCGGGGCAGACCGTCATGGGGCACAGAATGTGCTACCATTTTGGAGTAAGCAAATTACCAGCAGTACCATGGGCACCCAAAGCGATAATTAACGTGAAACCGCCAAACACGCTGGAAAAAATAGAATGAAAAAATGCTGGTATCACACCAAATATAGCTTGGAATGAAGTCACAAGGACGGACCTTACTGCTTTAAAAAAGTGCACCAAGCCTGTGGTCAAGGAGGCATTAAAGATAGTGTGAATCAATGCACCAAAATGTAGGGGGAGATATGTGTTTAATAAAGCTTGTACATCAGTACGAGTATTAGCCACAAGAAGGACACATTTTTCACGCACAGATATAAGGGCGACTTCTTTTTGAGAAAAAAGGGCCCTTATTTGACTCATCTTGTTGAACTCTGCTTTCAAGGTCGGAATGGACGGCCAGATGGATACATCGACCTTCCCATGCGGAGGAGGAAACAGGACATTTTTACAACAGACTACACGTTGGGAAACAGTCACTATGTAAGGAATTCCCGCTAGCATACCACAGCAATCCTCATTATTTAATAATAAATATTATATAATTAATATAATAAATAACTATTGTTTGCTAACAACGTGAAAGTCGGTGTAATAGCCGGAGCTGGTGTACCTTTTAAAATGAACACCAAATTTGGTGCTTCCTGGTTGTAAGAACCGTGCAATTGTATATTCCTACAGACCAATGAGTGATCAGGTGTGGATGTGCAATCCTAACCTTGTAAATAAACTTCTTTTCCCTCCCTCATGTACCTATAGGTGAACAGAAGAGACCTAACATCATGGAGATATGCGCTACCCAGTAGTTCATATCTGCCTATGGCATAGTGTTTCATGCATGATTCAAATTTAAACAGTGGAAAAGGTAGCGTTATTAACATATGGATAAGCCAAACTGCTCAATTGGTTTCAGCCACAGAAAATGGTAAGGGTTCTAACTTTTCAATATGTAACAGTGAAAACGTGGAATCTTTCATTGACATAAACTGTTGTTTTACAGTCAGATTAAATGGCAAAAACAATGAACAAGTGTTAATGTAGTCCCAAGGCACTTTCCCAGCCTTTAACGTTTGTAAAGTCCATGCAAACTGCATAATAGAATGCAATTGATTTTGACCATGGTACAAAACTGAGACTTCATCTTGCACAATATCAACAACAGAAGAAATAATATTATCTATTGTGTAAATGCAGGAAGACAGTGTGTTAATGCTATTATCTACAACTGTAAGCAGTTTTTCTAAATTAGCTTGATCAATAGCAAGTAACCTAGAAGCAGCTTCAATTTGGGACAACTTTCGAACTTCGTTATAAACTGCATAGATCCATCTTTTTGACCTGCCTTTGCAGGACCTCAGACAAAGTCATTCAAGTCAACGGCTTCTGTCAATTTAGACAAATGGAGTTTAACTGATGCCAAGGTGGGGTGTTTGAGCCAGGACTGACACATCTTGCCAACAGAATAGTTGTGACAGGATGGTCCGTCTCAAAACCGGGGTCCACCCTAACTTGTGTATAGCCAGGGGCTAAACCCAGAAAACGATGCTGGCATGAATCAGCACTTTTTTGCCATAACAGCCAGCCTTTGGGAACCAAAATAGAAATGTTAAAGGACGAACTCTGTAACAGAGTTTATAAATCGCTAAGGGACCTACTGGTAGGATTATTCCAATTCGAGTATTCTCCCAAATCAGGAATAGAGGGAGCATTTAAATTTTTATTTGTTGCCAATCCAAAGCGTGTGGTTTGAGAAATAGTTGAATTCAGAAACAACATATGGTTCGGGATGGGACATGCACGATGCAAAGCATCAGTGCCTTGTACTTGGCAATGCTTAAAACCACAAACAGATTTAAGATCCACTGTATCTTTCCACAACTCATAGCCTCCTATTGCCAATTGGTCTATAAAGGACTTTGAATACAGTCATTTAGTGTGGGTAAGTCTAACCTTGGAAGAGGACCTTTCAGTTAACTTAAAATAAAATGCCTCAGGGTTGGTTTGATTAAAATCAGTAAAATATAAAAACTTTTTTAAAAGAGTTTTGGAGCTACCTTCAACAGGAGCGGGCAATGTTCCACTGTGTCTAATTAACCACATTTCTAAACGTGTTTGCTTTATGCAGGAAGTGATTTCCCTAGAGCTAAAAACAAAACAAATCACCATAATTAGCAGAATCTAAATACAAGTTCTCAGGATTGAAGTTAGCATAATATTTCAAATCAGAAAATTGAGCCGCTACGGCTTGGCCGCCCCATCATCAGAGCGTATATTTTGTTTAACCACATCCCCCATTGAAACACGAAGTACCTTAGGGACATTAATAACCTCTGTGGGTTCATGGATTTGAAATTTCACAGCATCCCATACTATCCCATCCAGGACAGGCCAAGCAGTGATATTCATGAAAGTCTAGTCCCTCTTCATTCTGTGTGAAGAGGAGTGGGGTGCCAAAGTTCCATCAATTTGCCTAATTGTAGTTCTTTTTTTAACATAGTGTCCATTTACAAAATGGAAAAAACACACCACAAATCCAATGGACATGAATTAAAACATTGAAAAAAGCACCAGCTAAATGTAAGTCCATGGGGGAATTAAAAAATGTTTTTTAAACCAAACAGCAAAAATTGAAACTTTTGAAGGGGACTTTGATGTGGTAGAGTCAGTGTCAAATGAAAAACGTGATTGATTGGCCACACATTTCTCTAAATCAGGTATTGATAAGTCTGTGCGATAAGTGTACTCAGTAACATCAAGAGGATCTCCAGCCGGTGGAGTCAATAAAGGATTTGTAACTGCAGTCATCTCGAGTAGGGGTCAGAGAAAAAACAGAATTTCACATCATAGCTGGACAAGAGACCACTGGTGTCATACTAAGAAGAATCGGCCACTCTGTGTAGTTTGACATTGCCAATAGAGATGTACCTGTTTTCCTTTCGACCAGGAAGTGGAGGTAAAATGACTGTTATTGTACCCTGCACGCCAAGCACAGAAAGTGGAGCACAATATGAGCGACCAAACTCCTTCTTGTTTGCGACCTTTTCTCGGACCAGTTCACCAACTCGGGGTAGCCAGCCAACTACCAGATTCTGCAATGATGCTTCAGATGTGGAGGGCAAATGTTCCTTTGCAAGACTGTCTCTGGTCTTTTGTAGGTTCTGTAAAACATTAGATGTTTATCTACGTCAAAGGATGCAGCTGCTGCCGCCATGTCTAGACCCTCAAGGTCCTGATCAAACATTTTGATGGCAAAGAGCATTTCGTATGGGGTCCGCCCACCCTGAGACCTTCTAGGGAGATTATTAAGTGCACGCTGTATGCCACTGAGATGGACTTGCCGGTTCTGGCCTATACCTAATACTCTAGCTGTCAAGGATTGCTTTAAGCCACGGTTCATCCGCTCCACAACACTATTGCCCTCAGGCTGATATGAAGACGAAAATTTGACTTGGACCCCCAATGAACGCATGGCATCCTTGTATGCCTTAGAGGCAAACACTGGAACCTGGTCCGAATGGAAGGTACCACATGCAAAAATTCCCACAAATACACGCAAATCCCTTACGACAGTTTGAGAATCAGCACTACTTTCTGGCCACACCACACAAAGCGTGTGCACGAATCAACTGCAACTAACATGTACTTATCCGCAGTATCAGAAGAGAAAGGACTGCAGTGATCTAAATGAGCACACGCAAGTGGTTTGTTAGATATGTACAACTGTGTCTGGGGGGGCGTGCAGCAGTAGAAGGTTTAATATGCGGGCAAATGTCACAATGAAGGACAAAATCCCGCGTTTGTTTGTACAATCCGCGCCACCAGTAACGCTGTTGTAGGAGAGATACAGTACCCGAAACGCCGGCATGCGCTGACGCCATGCCCTCGTGGGCCGCTGTAATCAAAGATTGCCTGTGGTCCGAGATGGGAATCAACCTGTCACCAACGTCGTTAATTCTCACATAAGGAACTTTATCAGGATTTAAATGATAAGAGTATTTAGAAGGGATACCTTTTGGGTAATTACCTCTCTTCTCTGTTGCGGCAATAGCTGACAAGATGGCATCATCAATCTTACTTTTGGAACATGTAATTGCTGCTACTGAATATGCTGCCATTGCTGTCTTGGCGGCTTCATCGGTAAGACTATTGCCAACAGCGTGAACTCCTACAGGCTGGTGACCAAGAGTATGAATCACAAAAACGAGTGGGAGCCGTTCTTTAAGCTCAGCCACTTCAACCCAGATTAATTTATGTTTTATTGTGCAACCTTTGGAGTCATGATAATCATTTTGAGTCCAAAAGGATAAATTGTCAATGTATGATTGAGCACAGTAGTAAGAGTCGCTTACAATAAGAGTAGTCACACTGGGAACTGCATACTCCAATGCAAGCATCAGAGCACGAAGCTCTGCCAATTGGGCGGTATAGTCCCCTAATGTCTGAGTATGCACGACATCGGACTTGAATTCACCATCCACCATAGTACTGACCAGTATTGCGCAGGCAGAAGAATATGCGTGCTTTGAACGCGTAGCCGCTTGCACGCTACCGTCAGTGTAAATGATACAATGGAAATCCTCAAGTGGCTGCATGGTCAGAGGAGCAGAATGAACAAATTCATACTGCAAAAACTCCTGTGTCTGCAGAGAGGAACAAAAAATGAATGTGACATCTGGGGATGTCACGGACGTAGCCCATTGTATCCACCCTGGGTGCAAAGCTTTTGAATTTGGTACACTGGCTTTCCTCCCTGCCTCTAAGGCAAGATACAGAGTAACAACCAAAATGTGTTTTCCCTGCGACAGTGCACGTTCTTTAAGAATCGCCATTTGCACTGCTTTCAAAACCTTTTCAACAGTGTAAAACCGCAACTCAGCCGAAGTGTACAAGTGTGACTTGTAAGCGATAGGGACCGTGTCACCCTCATTAAAAGTGAGGTACGTGAAACCCATTGCCCCTGGTACAATTCTTATAACCAGGTTGGTGTGGTTATCACGGGTCAACAAGAATTTAGTTTCTAGTAGATCAGCCTGCAAGGATTGCAAAATGGCTGAATGTGCGAGCAGCCAGCATGATTTGGTAAAAGTAGGTTGTATCAAAGCGTAAAGAGACTTGATACGCTGGGCATAATCGGGAATATAAGTTCGCCCGAAATTCAAAAAGCCCAGTAAAGATTGTCATTTTTTCAGTGTTGTCGGAGCTTGCAGCTGTGCGCATTTCTCCAGGAAGTGAGGTGCCAAGCCTCGACCTTCATTGTTGAGCTCGTAGCCCAATAACAACACTGTGTACTCTGCAATATGAGATTTTGCAAAGTTGAATTTATGTCCAAATCTGCAAAACGGCAAATTGTGCGGTCAACACGGCACAGATGCGCCCATAATTCGTCGTCTGTGAAATAGATATCATCCACATACGAACATGCATCTGCGTCGAGTCCCTCTAAAAGAGAGACTATGCGAGCGGCAAAGACGCCTGGAGTGTTTTTATAGCCCATATCAAACAACGAAATTGGCGTTGTTTGTCAGCACTTGTAAAAGCTGTCCATTGACTACTAATAGGGGACAGATTGTGGGCAAAGAAGCCATTGGATATGTCAAGTGTGGTTTTGAACCGTTTGCGCACGAGACTATCCACAAGACAAGAACTGTGAGTATTTTGTACCTGACACGTACGACAATGAGAGTTCAGGTGGCGGTAATCCAACACCAAACGGTACGAGCCATCCGGCTTGGTCACAGTAAAAAGAGGGTTATTCATCGGAGACACACGTGTTTCAACTACACCTTGATATTCCAATTGCTCAAGAATTTCTGCTACAGGAGCTTTTGCTTCACGCCGCATGGGGTATTGGGGTTGAGGCTGTGGCATAGACCATAATGGAATCTCATTTCTTGGGGGAAAATTTGTCCCAACCACAGTGAGTACAGTACAACGCCAGCGCAAGCGCCTTAGCCTAATCTTCTGCAAAATGCATGGCCTGCCCCTTCGGCACAGTGTGCGCAAAAATAGGGAGGGTTACCTCTTCTCCATGCGGAGCTGCCAAAACAAAAGGTGGGGGCCAATCGACCACCGCCAACAAAATGTCATAGGTAGTAGTAAGATTTTCCCAAAATACCCCTTTTATGGTACGTTGTATGTTACCTTCAATTAAAAGGACAATTTCAAAAAGTCTTACTATGGTAATCTCCGGTGCTCTGTCCAACAGCGTCAGCGCCCATGTCAGATTCCGAAGCTGCGTTCTCACTATCTGTGGCATATCTTGCTGTTACAGCAGTAACTTTCTTCTTCTGAAACTGGGGTCTCTGACGTGGAGTGTCGTCTAAAGTTGCCTTTACCGTCTGTCTGGCAGGGTGGGTCTTGCTTCGCAATCCTCCCCCTGAGGCCATCTCCCCCACTGGTGGATGAGACCGATGAATCCTGCAAAGATCGAGGAGAACGTTAATTAGGAACCTGCAAACAATCAGGTGACCTAATCGTAGCACGGATGTGCAATTCATAAGTGCACTCAGTAGACACAGGTATTGGCGAAGCAGAACGAGACCAATGTTTCTGTTGCTTTTTCCCCTGTTTTTTTATTTTTAGTCCAAGTCTGTTTTGGACCTGTGGGGTGATCATATTTGCCACATTTCGCCGCCTGTGTTTGCTTTTGCGCTGTCTTGGCAAAAGGCTTAACACCTGTACAATTACGGCCAACGGTCTTTAAAAGCCGCCGTGATAATTCTCAGTAACTGACGGGGTTTCTCTGCATACGGGACATCGCTAAAGCATTAGACACCTGAAAGCTTACCGCATCTCCCTTAACGTTAGCAAGGACAAGATTGGAACTAGGCCAAACACTCCAACGAGTCTCATTCCCAAATCAACAGCCGCCTCTGGCCCGTGCTCATCCTGAACACGCTTTATGATGGAGGGTAGGACTGACATTGACGGGGTGCCAAAGCATCTCGTATAGACTGCCGCAAAAATCATACCCCATGTGGTACAGTCAGTCACTTCAGGTACTACGTCTTTCTGCAAACTAATCATCAGAATCCTGTGTTTCTCCAATGGAGTTGTATTAGGAAATACTGCCTCCAGTTGGTCAAATTTCTCAGCAAGCCAAAAAGGCATTTCATCCTTATGTTAGGAACGCTTGCCCATAACCGCATTAACCATAACAGGACTAAGTTTTAACCTGTTCGGCCCAACTGGATGCGCTGCAACACCAGGGCCCCCACCTGGCAAGTTGCGGGAAATATAATGAACCAAAGCCCTAATAACCTCTACTGCAGAGGTATAAAGGGGCCTCAATTCAAGTTAGGGACATTCCCCTGCACGTGGGTGCAGGGTAAATCCAGCCAAAACAGGCCAAAAAGTGTGTGGAATGGACAACGGAAACAATCTAATAATTGTTAGAGGGTGGGGAAGGGCACCATTAAACCAAACGCGGTGCTGCCAAGCAGAAATCGGAACTTCCTGTGTCCTATAAGGAGTGTGCTCCTGAGGCACGGCAGTGGGAGTGTACATATGAAACACATTAATATCCGCATTAACTGCCGGAAACGTAACTCAAGAGTGGAAAAGCTCAAACGGGTAAGCTGCGTCAACACACACAACAAAAATGACTGCCATGCCTTCTAAGGCAACGTTGAAACCCTGCAGATGATTACATACAGCCAATCTACTGCGCTGTGGTATATCAACGACTGCCATAAGGACACAGAAAGAAAACAGTACCATACAAAGTAATGTAGCACAACTGGGTCATAATTCAATAGAAACCGTTTTTATATTATCAAGCTTGAAAAGACCTATGTAATTATAGGTAGGTTTATCCGTCACCACTGTCAACCGGAAACAATAGTGAGGGGGTCCTGGACTGATGTAAGCACTACTCAAAAGTCTCACAATAAGACCACAATGTTAGGTGCGCCGTGTCGCAGGGATTCTGCTCCTACACAGAACTGTGCACAGAGACCCAGGACCTCAGTGAATTGTGGTGTACCCAAAAACTCACCTCAGTGCCTAGAAACCCTAACCAGCTAGCATCAATGTCACATTAGATCTTCGTCCTATAGCAAAGGAACCAAAGATTAGACAACGCAGAACATGCAACTTAGGTTATACTCAGTAATGGTGGGAAGTAAGAACACTCTTTCGTTATACTCTCAAACCAGTCCGCAACAAGAGTAAAAAAGAGACACGGAAAGGTTAAAATATTTATTTTAACAATGTGCTCTAAGATGCAGTATCTTTGCTAACATAATCAGGTATATGATTAGAAATAATATGATCAGCATTGTTTACAATTCCATAAAACACAAAGGGAGAAATCATATTACAATGATGGAGAAAATAGGTCTTATAGCGCCTAGTGAATCTTTTCCTTCTTCTGTTTTTCAATTTCTAATTTAAGGGTGCCTGCATCCCAAAAAAGTTTACTCAAAACAACAACAACGTGGAGCAGGGGGTGTAGGACAAAGCAGAGGTGGTAGTCAGGTCGATCAGAAGATGTGGTCTGGCATGTGAAGCTGTGCTGCCACACCCAGCTGGGACATTTGCCTTCTTAAGCAACCTATTACATTTTACTACAGAACTCAAACATACCAGCAGACCTGATTCAGGTGGGAGACTACCAATTTGGAAGCCAAAATTGCAATATTTCAGCTGTCTCCCACCTAAAGTAGCTTCAACTTTAACCCTTTCGATGCTGATGACGAGCTCAGCTCGTCATCACCCACGGGTGTCGTGTGCTGATGACGAGCTGAGCTCGTCATGAATATATGACATCCTGAATTTTTCAGCACAGGACGGGAAAACTGCCAGCAGCCATGTGGTTAATAAAAGCTATAGTTAGGTAAATTAATAACTTGTTCAGTGTTTTAAGAAATCAGAATCAATATATGGTTAGTGAACGTAATGTGATTTGTATGACAACCAGTATACAAAGGTACATTCTCTATCTTTTACGTTTGTCTGCAATACACATATACTCCTAGATCTGCATGGACCATCCTATTGGGTTTTAGTTTTTTGTAACATCTGAACAAGTCAAAATTTTGGGTATGTTTGTATTTGCATTTGCATTTTGAGAGGCATTTTTTGATGCAACTCTTCTCACTATTAACTAACTATATACAGGTGTTTAAACTTACATTTGTTGACTGGACCTAACCACCAACATTTAAAAGCCAACAAAACTGTTGTTAAGATCACTCATGTTGTATGTTGTGTTTATGGAGCCACTGTAGCTGCTATTCAAATCTCTTATCATCCTGATAGCCACCTGACTTTATTTCTGTTTTAAATCTTTTCTAATTACCACTATGAAATTTCCCTTGCAGAACCTGCTCTGGGCTGAATGAATCATCTAGCATGTTGTGCTTCATAGGGGCATCAAAAATGATAATTGGTATATTCACAAATTAATTCAAGACAGCTATAAGAAAGTGGGCTAATAATTGTGATGGATGGGGATCCTACACAAAGAATGAGGCCACAAACTTGTAAAGGAAAAACTCAGTTTCAATATTTTTAACCCGTGCTCAGCCCCATAATGGCAGGCCTATTTTAAGAATCTGGGTGTATTTAGCAGTATAAAAACAGTTAAGATGTAAAAATATGACAGAATAAAAATCTCATTACAAATTTAGAAAACCAGAGAGAATAAGGACACAATAGTTTTAAAGCAAAAAGTGCCACAAAAATGTTGCTGGAATATGAATTGACATTGAAAAAACAAAAGACAAGACGTGTTTTTGCAAAACAGTAAAAGTTGGTTGAATTAACCGCTTCAGTTAGGAAACATCCACACAAACATGTCTGAGGACTAAGTCAACATACAATTGTCTGAGAGCGTTTATATACAGTCTTTGGAGCTTCATAAAATGATTTAGATCTTATTGTAGAGAAAGGTATGCAAGCCTTAGTCATAGGGTTGTAAATCAGGCCACCTAGTAGAGAATGCTGGTGGGTCTCGACTTTGCGTGGACACAATGAAGGCCAGTGGGTGAAGAACCCAAATGTCTGGTATGGGAAGCGCATGATTGCTGAATGTACTGTGTGTGGAGTTGTCTCCTAACTCTAACTACTGGCATCTCTGTGGTGTTTTGAGAATGAGGCACACCTCTGGCCATATATGCTTTATTGGGACCAATCTCCTTGGACCATGTTGGTGTTGCTGCCTCTCTGTGGGACTAATCTGGGTTTTTCTTGAGAAGGATGTGGTCCTTTTGACTTAGGGCCCGTCTTAGTGACTTGGGTGATGGGACCTGGTGGCCTGCTTTTATGCAGTGGTTGGGGTTGCCGCCCGGCCCCCTCGTCAGAATGACCTCCCTATGGGGCATGGCCAGCCAACACCACTCCAGGGGATTAGCAGCAGAGTGGGGCTTTGGACCAATAGGACTCCAAATGGTGGATTCTAGTGCAGATTCCCAACCAGCACAACTTACGGCAGCCCTGACTTTCCTTTTCAAGTAAAGACCAGAAATTCCTAATGCTGTCTTAGTATTTATTCTGAAATGTGTATTGAGGTGTGCGTGGTGTATGTTCTGCATTGGAGGTTTGAATTTATTACATATTTGAGTTTTGTGTTGGTTGAAGGTATTACTTCCCCAGACAGTTACCCCTCCCTGCTGTGGTTGCAGCCTCTGTCCTTGTTGGGCTGGGTTCTCCATCTGCTGCTGTGGCGACGTGTTCAGCCACCCACTTGTTCCTTGTTGCGCTGATATGGTCACTAACTGATTTTGCTGAGGCTGAATGTGAGGTACGTACGAGTTGGTCTGAACTTGATTTTGTGAATGGAGATTTTTCGGGGACTGGCCTAGGTTTATCGGTCGTTGCTCATGATACTCCTTTTTACGGTCATCGGTCGGCCATGTGGCCCATTCTGGGGCAATAGAAGCATCATCTGAGGCCTGGCTGCTGCCAGCCTCCCTGACCTCTGCTGTTAGGACTGGGTGGAAAATCTATGGGGTTCTAAGGTGGAGTTCCCTTCAAGACTACTGCCATTTGCATGCTTGAGTCTGAAACAACCCCCTTGAGGGTGGTCTTTTTCAATTTGTGTTGCACCACCTTAGCGATGTCTTGTTGGGTTTGCTTCTGATTTTCCAAGCCTTTTTCCTGTTTCTTTCTGTAGTAGGTTAATATGTGGTTGTGTATTTCTCACCAGGGTTTGGTGTCTAACCCTACTATTCTGTCCAGTCCACTCTGAATTTTGTGTTACATCCCCTTTTTGAGGATATTATAAAAGAAAGCAACCTGGGAGCTTCTGTTAGTCCATGGCTGTCGTGTATCATGTCCCCATCGTTCCCTAATTCTGTCCAAAAAGTAATTCATAGTCTCCCCAGGTTTGGTTTCATGCTTTCTGCCATCAATCCTCCTACATCTGGGCAGACATGGAACATTTCCCTCAGGGCCATCCATATCTGGTGCTTGAAAGAATTGAATGAGGCCCTTTCATGTTGGTGTTGGTCAGCGTGACTGCTGGGTTGTGGGTTCGGCTGAATACAATGTTAGTCTGTTCCCGGATGATGCTGCTGAGCAGACTCTTGACATTGCCTACTGCTAGATTTATTCCCGCTGTGGTTTTCTCAAAACACAAGATCCATTTTCCTGCCCCATCCACCAATGGGGTCCGTTTAGCGCTGAGCCCTTCTTTATCCATCTGAGCCATGACACATAGATGGTCCCTTTGTGCCCTTGTACAATAATGTGCTATGCAAGCAAATGATGGATGGAATGTTGACTGTATCATACATTCACCCCCAGTCAATAGATCTGGATTAAATCCATTGTTATATTGCTCACAAATCCACCCCAGTTTAGACCCACCCATATGCAAATCAATCTTAATGGATTTAGGGCCAGATCTCTGTACTGGGGTGAATGTTTGACATTGTTCACCATTCTTTCCATCAATTGTTCTTTTTGCACTACTTCAATAGCGGGCATATTTTGGCTTGGAGTGGGTCAGCTGGTTTTTCCCTAGCGTAGTGTTCCCATCTTGTCAGGCAATCTTACATGTAGGAGATACTCAATTTGGGATCTTCCCCGCCATGCCAGATGCAGTCTTCCATGACAGCCATGTCCTCTGGTTTGAAGGATACCTCCTCCAGCCAGGGTCTATCATATTGACCCTTCCTTTCTGTCCAATGGTCCAACAGGTGGCAGAATGGTTGCAGAAAGACCTGGCCTTCCTCTCTAGTTACTATCGTTCTGGGGGTCAGTTTGTCTGACTGATGAGTTCGGGGGAGCGGCAGACATCTTTGTCACTGCTCTTCTCAAGTGCATGTAAAGGGGCCATGTTACCTCTCCTACGCCTTAGTTGGGTTGGAACTAGGCTACCTTGATCCCTAATTCCCTGGTAGGCCCCTCTCCTATGCTGACAATCTGGTGAGGCTTAGATTCCCTATGGGGACCTCCCCTCTGGTCATTCTTTGGACCCCTCTACCTGTGGAGCCCTGGGCTTGGCCCTGTCTCTCGGCGAAGGGTGTGTTGCTCTGTTTCTCTTGGCGCTCCCACTGCAAGAGCTCTCTCTCTTTCCATTCTTAGCTTGCACCTCTCTTCTAACTGCCCCCTGGGGTGCCTCCTTTGTTCAGTGCTCTGCAAGGTTCTTTTTGGTGGGGATCGCCCCTCATACTCACTTTCTGTCCTCTCTACCACTGGTAAAATATACCATCTGGTGCCCCCCCTCAATGTTGGACCCTGGAGTACTGTGACCTACTTCCTTGACTCCACTAGTGGTATCTCTGTCCAGAGAGTTCTAAAGGACAGGCTTTAGTGTAGGTTCCCTGTGCAGCTTGGGGGAGCTTTATGTGTTGAATACAATGGATGGGAGGTTGAGCTTCGGCAGACACTAGCACCAATCTGGGGTGTGACTGGGATCGCCTGGGCTTGGCAGTCTGGTAGCCTCCCAGTCATAGATCTAGAGGGTCACTGCCAGGTGAGGGGCCCGACGGCTCCCACAACCAGCTGGTTGGTGTATCCTATTTCAGAAGCGGCTGGGATTGCAGTTATCACAGAGAGCACCTTTGCTCCCATATATGGTGAGGGAGGTGCAGATGCTGTACATGCCTGTTTTGAGATGAGATTGTCATTTTGGGCCACCTCGAAGTTGGGCCATAGTTCTAGAAGTGCCTCTCTTCTACCTTTCTTTTGGCCTACATATCTGGTCCAAATGTGTGTTCTCATGTCATGTGTGCTATTCTATTGGTGTTGAACGTTACCTCCTCTGGCCAGGGGAACACATATGCCTTAGTGTGTGTGTTCTGTTCACAACAAACCGTATCTAGTTTTTGAGCCTGTGTGGGAAACCTAGTTTGCATGTGGGTTAGAGGCAACTCCATAATTTAGTTGGGAAATTTTCAAGGGAACAATATATTCTAACTTCTCGTGTGACAATAATCCTAAATTACTACTCTGATCTTGGGAAAATATGTACACAGGATTATTCCAACAATAACTATTTATTACAAGCTCAGTTTTAGACAAAGATGCCTTCGAAAATAGACTTTTCACAAAAACAAAACAATAATGCATATACAGGGTCTCAACCTGAAAGAAAGTGTGATGGTTAAATTCTAAACATAGTGAATTTTTTGCAGTGGAATAGCAGATATGGAATAACAGTTTGCCGTAATTACGACTTATATATATATATATATTCATTGAAAAAACCATAGGTTTCACACCAGTTATAGTTAGGAATTAGCATTTAAAAAACCTAGTAAATTCACTGAAAAAACCATAGGTTTCACACCAGTTATAGTTAGCTGGAAATTTTACTGACATAAAACCATTGAAATTCCACGTTATAGTAAGTTGCGCTCCTGCAATGCACTGCTGATGATGTCACAGATTACATCACTCATGACATGGCCAGTGACATCACTCATGACATAACTGATGACACCATCCAGTGAATGTGTGTCTTTCTGAAAAATAAATATGTTTTATATATGTATATGTAAAGGTCGATGGAAAAATAAATGTTTAAATAAGTGTCTTAATGGATTGAAAAATTGATTGGTTAACTGGCTTATTAAGTGTATCTTAGTGAATACATATATTAGCGAGTATTGTTTAAATATTTAAATGTTTGTATCAGTGTTTCACTTTGTGTATAAGTGTCTGCATGGGTTGGTGAGTAGCTACATGTGTGTGTATATGTGTTATTAGATGTTTTTTTAGTATCAGTATGAGTGTCTGTATGGTTTGGTGGGGTTGTTACTTAGCACATAGATGCATCAATGACTGACTCACTGTTTGTATGTGTTTTGAAGACAGCATATGTGCAGGACTGTATGGGTGTGTTAGTGAATGAATGACTGTCTCACTAGTGTCTTTATCATTAAGAAAATATGTTCTAATCTAGTATATGTGAGTATTGATGTATACAAGTGAGTATATGTGAGATTGTAAGAGTTCCTGTTTAAATAAGTATGCGTTTCTATAAGTGATTGTTTAAGAGAGTAAGTATGTGTAAGTTTCCTTAGAAGTAGGGTGGTAATGTGTGTATAGTTATATATGCAAATAAATGGATGTTCAATAGTTTTTTTGCATGTCTGAGTATGTGTGTGAGTAACTTTTGGATGACTGTCGGTGTGCAACAGGATGTATAGGTGTATCACTAAATATGAGAAGTGAGTATATGTATGAGTGACTATGTAGAACTGTTGCTGAATGAGAGGATGTGTATATAGAAGGTGGAATTACTGAATTGGTTGGTGTAACTGGTATGGGTTTCTCCACTTTTTTGAAAATGTTTGTTTCTATTTTTGAATATGTGTTTCAAGGGTTACTTTACAGTGAAAGGAGGTCTGTCACTGTGTCACAAGGATGGTGTCATCAGTGATGCCATGAGTGATGCCACTGACCATGTCATGAGTGATGTAATCTGTGACGTCATCAGCAGTGCATTGCAGGTGCGCAAGTTATAGTGAGTCCAACTAACTATAACGTGGAATTTCAATGGTTGTATGTCAGTAACATTTCCAGCTAACTATATCTGGTGTGAAACCTATTGTTTTTTCAGTGAATTTACTAGGTTTTTTAAATGCTAATTCCTAACTATAACTGGTGTGAAACCTATGTTTTTTTCAGTTAATTTCAAAGGTTTTTTAAATGCTAATTCCTAACTATATATAGGGCCTCAAACCTATTTTTTTTTCAGTGAATTTCAAATTTCAAATCTCTATAGGTATGAAATGTAATATTTTTTATAACGAATTTTATATTTTATAATTATGTAATATATATATATATATTTATTTTATTTTTTTGCCCTGGTGCGCTCCCGGGGCGCGTACCGATGCGCTCACCGGTAAGCGCAGTGCTATGGCGCGCCCCGGGGCACGTACCGGTGAGCGTCCCGTTAGCGCTATTGCCGCAAACGAAAACAACATTGTGACGTATCGCGTAGCCGCGTGATGCGTCATATGAGGCACAGCGTAAGCGCACCCGGAAGCACGCATGCGCATACGATCGCACAACGTTTTGACGTGCTTACGCTACGCGCCCCGTGGCGCGCCTCGGGTCGCGTAGCGTAAGCGCGTCGGGTCATGTGACCTGAAAATAACACTTTTCATTGGTTCACAACACTTTTGGTTTCAAAATGATGAAAGCCCTGGTCATGTGACTTGAAAATAACACTTCTCATTGGTCCAGAACAGTTTTTTTTCCAAATGATGAAAGCCCCCTCCTTTTTTCTTTATTCTGACTTTGTCCTTTGACTGAAGAAGACCTGTTTGGAGATCTGTCTCTAATATATTCTACTTAAAAATGGCTACAGTAGCAGCAGCAGCTGGAGCATCTGCCCCACCACCACCACCATCACCATCAAAAAGACCACCAGAAGATCACATTGGTGGTCAAGAAGAAGAGGAGGAGGAAGAGGAGGAAGAGGAGGAAGGCTCAAGGCAGTTCCTGCAAGAAGTTCATCAGCCCTACAAACCAAAAGAGCACTTCGTATGGCAGTTCTACAAAATCCCAAGGGGTTTCAAAAAAGTCAACGCTGCGAAGGTGACTTGTTTGATTTGTGATGCTGAGCTGTCCAGGGGGAACCCTAACAAAAAATATTCCTTCGGGAATCATACCATGATTCGCCACATGATCCGTTGGCACCCAATCAACTATTCTGCTGCAGAGGTAAGGGACCTCTGCAGTAAGCCCCCCCATCATCATCTAGACCCTCAACATCAAAAGAACCAACTCCATCGGGTTCAGAGGCAACAGAGACAATGCCTATCATACAACCCAAATTTAACGATTTTAAAATCATGTGCAAATATTGTGGTAAGTTAATTTGCTATGGTGAGCAAAGTGTTAAACTTATCATCTGTGCTGGGATAACTATAAGTGCCCGAAAAAAACCCTAATTTTTTGCAGAATTTATTTTTGCTCCAGTTGAGCCATTTACAATTCCCTGTTTTTTGGTTCTCCCCCAGGAAAATACAAAAAAATATATAAAACTGTTCGGAAAATCCATAAAAAGTAAAAAATGTTCAAAAAAACAATAAAAAAAATATAAAACAACAAAAAGAAGAAAAAAACAGTTCTTTTTAGAACTACCTCCAATTTATAAATAAAGGCTTTATTTTTAAAAAACTCAGATTCTTTTTTCCCCATGATACGCTCCCCGGTACGCTCCCCGGTACGCGTACCTGGCGCTCCCCCCGCGCTAATAAAAAAAAAAAAAATTTTTTTTTGCCCCTCTGGGTCCTTTTATAGCCCCCACATGAAACCTAGAGGGTCAGGGGGGTCTACTCTGCCCCTAATGGTCTTTTCCCCCTTTGTTTTGGCCACCTCTTGTGTCTCTATCCTACCGAGAAACAAGATGGCGGCCGCTCCGGACCGTTTGGAATGTTTACCGACACCCGAAAATTACGGTTTCTTTGGGCACTTGTTGTTGTCACCATCACGGTTGATGAGTTTAACACTTTGCTCACCATAGAAAATTGTACGGCCACAAAATATGCACACTATTTTTAAATTCTCCCTTGCCTCTGGTCCCGATGGAGTGGGTTGGGTACTTTGGGAGGTGCTGGGAGAAGATTGGGGAGGTTTTCTGGTCATTTCTCTGACCTCTGCCGCAGCATAGTTGTTAGGGTGCCGGCGTTGCATGTGGCGAATCATGGTGTTGTTGCCAAAAGAATATTTTTTTGGCAGAGTTCCCCCTGGAAAGTACAGTGCCACAGATCAGACAAGTAACCAATGAGGGGCGTGGCTTGGATGCCGAGGAGGTAGGCAGCGTGAGCTCGGAGCTCCGTGCCCGATCCCGGAAAATATCCTGAAAATTCATTCGAACCCCGGAATAAAGGACACTATCCGGTACTGGACGGTACTGCGGAGGGTCCGGGACCCACGGAGGACGACACCGAGCCTTCCCACAGCAGTATCTCAACTTTGAAAGCTGAACTCAGCCGAGAAGTCGCGGACCCCAAAATGGCGGCGAGGGCATGAGATCGCTTGTGACTGAGACATCTGCCCGGAGACCCACTGAAGACCGCTCCCGGACACGCTAGAGGTGTTGGCGGCCGCGTCGCGCCTCTCCCCAGGTGCCGGATGGACTTTGGGCGCGCCCTTGGGCGGTGGTTGAGGGCCGTCTCCTGATTGGGGCGACAACGGTGCGACAGTGACCCGGAGACGAGAACCCCGGACCTCCGGCGCAACTGGCGCTGGCCGGGCCGCGACCGCTCGGTGCTTCTTGCTTCTTGGTGACATTTCTGGGCCTGAGAACCCGACCGGAAGACGGTGCCCGGCGACGCTCGGAGGGCGACCAAGAACACACTTGAGGACCGCCGCCCACCCTGGCCCAGATGGGGAAGCCGAAGGGGAAGGGAGATGGCGCGACCGACACTGAGGCGGCGGAAGGAGCGGAGAGAGACCAAGCGGCGTTACAGCGGATGCAGGATCGTATCCTGGAAGCCATCGCCACCACAAAGGATGCCCTGCAGCAAGATATAGCTCAGGTGGCGACGGGCTTGGGCCTCCTGAAGGCCGACCACGACAAACTTAAGGACAGGGTGAAATCCGTGGAGGCCACGGTTAAGGACTTAGCCCCGGCCCAGGCAACGGTGAAGGCCCAGATGGCCGACGTGATGGACCGTCTGAAGGTGCTGGAAAGGGGGGCCGAGGATGCAGAAAACAGGAACAGGCGCAACAACGTACGCCTAGTGGGCCTGCCGGAGAAAATTGAAGGCGACGACATGGTGGGCTACTTGGATAACTGGCTGCGGACGGAGGTGGCACCAGAAGGTCTGTCCCCCTTCTTCTCCCTGGAGCGGGCACATAGAGTTCCGGCGCGTCCGCCAGCCTTGGGCCTTCCTCCTCGCCCGGTGGTATTCAAGTTGCTCCATTACCGGGACAGAGACTGGCTTTTGCAGAGGGCGAGAGAGGCAGGGCCCTTTCAAGTGGAAAACAACAGAGTCACCATGTTCCCGGACTACACGTTTGAGACTCAACGACTCCGGGCAAACTTCCTGTCCCTCAAGCGGGAGCTCCGCCAGGAAGGCATCAAGTACTCCCTGTTGTTTCCTGCCAAGCTCAGAGTGGTGGTGGATGAGAAGTCTTTATTCTTCACGACCTCCGCGGACGCATGGGACTGGTGGGACACCTATAAGGCAGGAACGGACGGTGCTAAGACCAGGGAGGAAGAGGCTAAGGTTGCGAAGCCGATCAGGCAGTCCCAACGGATCAGAAAGAACCGCAGGAGGACCGGGAAACCATCGATGTCGCAGACGGAGGCGGAGAGGCAGGCGGCCCTACAGGCGGTGGTGGACTTATCTAGAACCGCCAGGACTCAGTCTGGGAAGGGTACGGACTCGGAGGACCCGGGCACGGGCTCAGAGACAGGACAATCGGAATTTGGTGGAGCCCGGGGCCCTATTGTGACGCCGCAGACCTCGGGAGAGATACTGGAGGCGTGTTGAACTGGTTTGGCGGAATGGACTCGCTGGTCGGACACCGGGGCGAAGGACCCGCAGCAGTGGCACGATATTGATTGAGGTTCTGGGAAGCTGTAATGTGGGGATTGTGGGGTGGAGCGCGCGGGGCTGATTTGTTGGAGGTCTTATAGCATTGAGCCGCGCCTTACTGGCCCCTAAGGTCATCGCAGTGGGGACTGCGAATATTGCCACCTTTCCTTAAGGGGTGGTCGGGAGTGTTGGTTTGGATGGGGGTACTTCCAGTTGTGGGGGGGCCTGTCCTGGGGGGGTGGGAGCTGAGAGCAGTTGGGGTTGCTCAGGGGGTTGTAGTTGTTGGAGGGGTTTGGCTTCCTGTTTGGAGAGGGTGGGGGGGGTGGCCCGTGGTCGCGGGACTTATGCGAACACTGTTCTTTGCTGTATGGTCCGGTAGTGTAGGGGGGAATGGCTAGTACTGGAGCGTTGAAATGTGTGACCTGGAATGTGCGGGGTATGCAGTCCATGACGCGCAGGCATAAGGTTCAGGCGTACCTCAAGCGTAGGGGGGTTCATATAGCGTTTCTGCAGGAGACGCACCTAAATAAGCAGGAAGGGGGGGCTCTACAAAGGCGCTGGAGGGGGCAGTTATTGTACACGACATTTTCGGCATTTGCGAGGGGGGCATTGATTTGGATACGGGCGGGGGTCCCCTTCCAGGTCTCGAAGTCGTCGGTAGACCCAGAGGGCAGGTATGTGGAGGTGGAAGGAAGGCTGAGAGGCAGGATGATTTCTCTCTGTAATGTGTATGCTCCTAATGTAGACCTGCCCGCTTTCTTGTCTAACATCTCGGGCAAATTGGCGGGTTATTTGGCAGGGCCGGTCCTCTTGGGGGGGGACTTCAACTCAGTTGAGGATGTGCTACTAGATAGGTCCCATCCCCCGCTACGCGCGTCCCCAGTGCATAGGATCGCCAAGCGTAGATTAGAATGGCAGGAGAGCTGGGCCCTCACGGATGCATGGAGGGCGTTGCACCCCACCACTAGGGACTACTCCTTTCACTCGCACCTACATGATTTGCATGTGAGGCTGGATGCGTTTCTTTGTTCGGAATGTGTGCTTCCCACGGTGGGAGGGGCGGAATACTTGGCCAGGACGATATCGGATCACAACCCCCTGTTGATGTCTCTGGAATGGATGGTGACTGTTAACTGCGTGCCAACATGGCGCCTGCAACCTGACACCCTGGACGACTTGTTGTTCAGGGAGGCCCTGAGTGAACGTATTGAGAGATATTTTGAGGAGAACAGTGGCTCGGCTTCCACGAGGGCGGTTGAATGGGATGCTTTCAAGGTGGTGGTGCGGGGACACTGTATTGGGCACACGGCAGGGGCGCGGAAGACTCTGTTGGATGACTTAGATAAGGCTGAGACACGGCTGAGGGAGCTCGAGAAGAGGCGCCCGAATCACCCTGAACTGCAGGAGGGGCTTAGCGGGGCACGGGAGGGGCTGGCGGTAGAGTTAGAGCGGCTGCGTAGCTTCGACCATAAGGCGTACGTGACGAGGGCGCATGCGGAAGGTGATAAGGCGGGGGCGATGTTGGCTTGGCTTGCTAACCCTATCCGGGGGGGAGGGCCGATCATGAGGATCCAGGAGCCAGGGGAGGAGCCTTGCCACTCCCAACCCGGGATCCTGAACAAGTTCCGAGCTTATTATGAGGGGCTCTATCTGAGTGGTGACACGGGAGGGACGGAGGAGCTTGAGGAGTTCTTGGACGGGCTAGAGTTGCCGCGAGTGGAGGACTCGGAGGCAGAAGAGTTAGGGCGACCCATCTCCCTCGGAGAAATAGGTTGCGCAGTAAAACAGATGGCTAGAAACAAGACCCCGGGCCTTGACGGTCTACCGATCGAATTTTACGGCAAATACCTAGAGCATCTTGCTCCGCGGCTGCGCGAGGTATACAATGAGGCGCAGGAGAAGGGCCGACTCCCGGGCTCGATGTGCGAGGCCCTTATGATCCCACTCTTGAAGCCGGGCAGAGAGGGTGCGGCGCTGTCCTCGTATCGTCCGTTGTCTATGCTGACGACGGACTACAAGATCCTCAGTAAAATTCTGGCCAACAGATTGCTAGTGCACATGACGGGCCTGGTTCATGGTGACCAGTGCGGTTTCATACCGACACGCAATACCACTCATAACATCCGTAGACTCACGAGACTGATGGGTGCGGACTGGCCAGACACCGTCTCCCCATTTGTTCTGTCCATTGACATTGAGAAGGCATTTGACAGCCTCGAATGGGGATACCTGTATGAGGTGATGCGTCGCTTCGGGTTGGGAGACGGATATATACAGTGGACCAAGGTCCTCTACACTGAGGCGGTAGCGAGGGTCCGGGTGGGTGCACTGATCTCAAGACAATACCCGATTAAGCATGGCACTAGACAGGGTTGTTCCCTATCCCCGCTACTGTTTGCGCTGGCAATGGAACCCTTCGCTGCGGTAGCCAGACTGGGCCGCCACTACGCAGGTTTGCCTTTTAGGGGGAGGCCACACCTCATCTCCCTATATGCGGATGACTTGTTGATGTTTTTGGCCGATGCCGGCGCCGAACTTCAGGGGGCGCGGAGGCTACTGGAGCAGTTCGGTAGGTTATCGGGCCTGAGGGTCAACTGGCCTAAATCCTGTCTGTTTCCCCTGAGACCGGGAGAACCGTGCCCACTCACTGCTCAGGAACTCCGGTGGGAGCCGCGCTGCCTACATTACCTAGGGGTTTATGTTTACCACGCCCCATCCGACCTGCTGGATGGCAACATAACTCGCTGTATTAACGCCCTGCGTGGATCTATGGACTTCTGGGCGACTCTACCGCTCTCCCTAGCTGGTAGAATTTCCCTGCTTAAAATGATAGCCCTGCCCAGGCTTTTGTATTATTTTAGGACACTGCCGGTATGGATCCCGAGCTCGGTTTTCAAACGCCTGAGGTCACTGATCATAGCGTTCCTGTGGGGCACGGGTAGGAGACGCATAGCGCTCGACACGCTGTTACGCCCCAAGGATGAGGGAGGTATGGCAGTGCCGGACTTTGAAGGATATTACCTAGCCGCGCAGCTGCAGACTTTTACTCAGGAGGTGGCGAGAGTATACAGAGGTCCCGAGGACGCGAGAGTCGAAGGCACCCCGCGACACGTTCTGGCCTATATTACGCTGCACCAGAAACTCCGAGTGGGAGATTTGACGGTCGAGGAGCAGACTTTCCGGCTATGTTGGGACCGGGCCCGTAAACGGGCGGGTGTCCGCCTTATGTATGCCCCCGAAATACCGCTGGGAATGATTACTGCCCTCCCGCATGGAGGTGAATGGTCACGCTTGCTAGGGTGGGAGGAGGCGGGAATACACGTGCTGGGTGACCTCTACGAAGATGGGGTGTTGCTGCCGTTTCGGGACCTGCAGGAGAGATTTGACCTGCCGAGGGGTGACTACCTGCTGCACGCGGCAGTCACGGGCGCCATGCGAGCCCACTGGGGGGAAGGGCTGCAGGAACCAGGCACCTCGATGGCTTGCCAGTACGCCATGATGGCGGCGGGGACCTTTAAGGCCGTCACGTGCCTGTACTCGAGGATGCAGCGGGAGGCCTTGCAACCTTTGGCAGCCCTGAAGGCCAAGTGGGAGCTGGACCTCCAGGTGGAGATACCAGACACGACCTGGGGGCAACTGCTGAGGCGGTCGCAGAAGAGCTCGAGGAATGCCAGGTTCCAATTGATCCACTTTTATGTTATACACAGGGCATACCTCATGCCCGGGAAAATCCAACAGTACTTTGGGGCGACCGACGCTGCTTGCCCCAGATGTAATACAGCGGGGGCGGATCTATGTCATATGCTATGGGATTGCCCCTCTTTAGGCGACTATTGGCAGGAAGTTGGGCGGGCCCTTAACGGCGCGACGGACAGGGATATCCAGTATACTAAAGCAGTTGGCATCCTTCACTGGTTCCCACACACACCTAGAAATACGATGTCAAGTAAATTTATAGATCTAGGGCTTATCTTGGCCAAGCGGGAGATCACACGACATTGGAAGTCCAGAGTGGGGCCCACGTATAAAAGATGGTACGGGGAGTGTCTGAGATGGGCCGCGTGTGATAGTACCCTACGATACCAGATGGCCTGGAGGTCGAATGACGAGAACGCTCTGGAAAGGGCGACTGCATGGGAGGTGATGGTGCAGGCGCTCAGGGATGTGGATGACGAGAGGCAGGATGGCGAGAGCGAACTAGCTGGAGCAGACCCTAACACTATACAGGAGAACACACCTTAGCGATTGTTTGCTTCCTCCTACAACACACCGGGCACTAATACATGGTTACTCAAGCGCAGCGCGACCACGGGGGGAGGGCGGGTAGGAAGCTGGTTTGGAGGGATGTTGGGGCACCGAAATTTGGGGAGGGGGAGGGGTGTAAATCACAAAAGCATTCCAAGGTCATGTGCAAAATGAAGCGGTCGGACAATGTAAGAAGGACGAGACCACGACAGAGGTGAAGCTACCTGCGTCAAGAGCGGGGTGATTCCTCCGGATGAAGATCGAATGTCGTCAATAGACTCAGTTCATGTCATGCTATTTTTGCTGAATATCTTGTCTGTACATTTATATTGGTGATGCAATAAAAATGAAGTTAAAAAAAAAAATGAAAGACAAAAAAAAATTTTAGAAAAAAATCAGACAAGTAACCAATGGCGCATTCACTTTCTTGAGGCCCTTTGGGATTTTAAAAAACTCCCAGACAATGTGCTCCTTTGGCTTGTAGGGAGTAGTATCTCCAGGCAGGTACTGCCTCTGCTCCTCTTCCTCCTCCTCCTCCTCCTCTTCTTCGTCATCTCCACCACTGTGGCATTGTGGTGGTCCTTGTGGTGGTGGTGGTGGCTGAGATGCTCCTGCTGCTGCTGCTACTGCAGCCATTTCTCACAAACAGGTCTTCCTCAGTCAAAGAACAAAGTGAGAATGAGGAAAACAGGTGGGGGTTTTCATCATTTGGAAAACAAAACTGTCCTGAACCAATGAAAATTGGTATTTTCAGGTCACATGACCCGGGCTTTCATCACTTGGAAACCAAAACTGTCTTGAACCAATGAAAAGTGTTATTTTTTGGTCACATGACTCGACACGCTTACGCTACGCGCCCCGACGTGTGCCCCGATGTGCTTACGCTACGCGCCCCGGGGCGCGCCCCGGGGTGCACCCTAGGGCGCTTACGTAGCGCGATCGTATGCGCTCGAGTGCTTCCGGGTGCGCTTACGCCGTGCATATCACGCGGACGCGGCTACGCGATACGTCACGATGATGTTTTTGTTCGCGGCAATAGCGCAAACGGGACGCTCACCGGTACGCGCACAGGGGCGCGCAGCAAGACTGCGCTTTCCGGTGCGCTCATCGGTACGCGCACCGGGAGCGCTCCAGGGCAAAAAAACCCCCCAAAAAACATGAAGAATATACAGAAAAAAAATAGTGTTACATAAATATACAATATAGGATTCATTATAAAAATATTATATTACATAGCTATAGAAATTTGCTATTAAAAAACCTTTGAAATTCACTGAAAAAAACATAGGTTTGAGGCCCTATATATAGTTAGGAATTAGCATTTAAAAAACCTATGACATTCACTGAAAAAAACCATAGGTTTCACACCAGTTATAGTTAGGAATTTGCATTTAAAAAACCTTTTAAATTCACTGAAAAAACCATAGGTTTGACACCAGTTATAGTTAGATGGAAATTTTACTGACATAAAACCATTGAAATTCCCACATTATAGTTAGTTGGACTCACTATAACTTGCGCGCCTGCAATGCACTGCTGATGACATCACATATTACATCACTCATGACATGGTCAGTGACATCACTCATGACATCACTGATGACACCATCCTTGTAACAGAGTGACAGACCTCCTTTCAGTGTAATGTAACCCTTGAAACACATATTCAAAAATAGAAACTAACATTTTCAAAAAAATGGAGATACCCATACCAGTTACAACAACCAATTCATTAATTCCAACATCTATATACACATCCACTCATTCACCAACAGTTCTATATAGTCACTCATACATATATTCACTCATTATATGTAGTGATACACCTATACATCCTGTTACACACCGACAGTCATCCAAAAGTTACACACACACATACTCACACATGCAAATAAACTATTGAACATCCATTTATTTGCATATACAGCTATACACATACTACCACCTTACTTCTAAGGAAACTTACACATACTTACTCTCTTAAACAATCACTTATAGAAAACATACTTATTTAAACAAGAACTCTTTCAATCTCTCACTCTCACATATACTCACTTATATACATCAATACGCACATATACTAGATTAAAACATATGTAGTTCTTGATAAAGACACTAGTGAGACAGTCATTCACTCACTAACACACACATATACACACTCATCCACCCATACAGTCCTGCACATATGCTGTCTTCAAAACACATACAAACAGTGAGTTAGTCATTGATGCATCTATGTGCTAAGTAACAACCCCACCAAACCATACAGACACTCATACTGATACTAAAAAAAACATCTAATAACACATATACACACACATGTAGCTACTCACCAACCCATGCAGCCACTTATACACAAAGTGAAACACTGATACAAACATTTAAATATTTAAACAATACTCGCTAATATATGTATTCACTAAGATACACTTAATAAGCCAGTTAACCAATCAATTTTTTTTTAAAACATCCATTAAGACACTTATTTAAACATTTATTTTTTCATCGACCTTTACATATACATATATAAAACATATTTATTTTTCAGAAAGACACACATTCACTGGATGGTGTCATCAGTTATGTCATGAGTGATGTCACTGACCATGTCATGAGTGATGTAATATGTGACGTCATCAGCAGTGCATTGCAGGCGCGCAAGTTATAGTGAGTCCAACTGACTGTAACGTGGGAATTTCAATGGTTTTATGTCAGTAAAATTTCTATCTAGCTATAACTGGTGTCAAACCTATGGTTTTTTCAGTGAATATATATATATATATGTGGATTTCGTGGTAGCGGAGAAGGGGAGGCTGGTGAGCGCCAAAGACTGCCTTTGGTATGGACCCCGAGTCAGCCTCGAAAATGGGCTGCGCGGGGCGCAACAGACTTTGCATTTAGAACAACCGGATTTTAAAATTAACTTCAATCATGTTACCCAATGGAGGGTTGATAAACTATGGCAAATGTGAACCACTAGGACCACAATTCATAGCGCGCCAAGTAAGAGGCGGGGACAAAACTTTAAACAAAAGCACAAGCAATGTGGTTTCACAGCAATGAGAAGTGACGGCATACCTTTGAAAAAGTTCGAGTGAGAACGAAACATGTCAGGTGGACCGCCGGTTTGATTAAAGAAATGCAAGCTCCGTTGCTGGTGTGCGGCTGATTTCTTCTGCAATGAGGATGGTTTGGTGATGTATTTCGGCGTGGTTCTGCCGCAGCGACGCACCTCCAGAAAGAGCGCCGTTGCCTTCCCGCATTGAACCCAGGTGTGGATTTCGTGGTAGCGGAGAAGGGGAGGCTGGTGAGCGCCAAAGACTGCCTTTGGTATGGACCCCGAGTCAGCCTCGAAAATGGGCTGCGCGGGGCGCAACAGACTTTGCATTTAGAACAACCGGATTTTAAAATTAACTTCAATCATGTTACCCAATGGAGGGTTAATAAACTATGGCAAATGTGAACCACTAGGACCACAATTCATAGCGCGCCAAGTAAGAGGCGGGGACAAAACTTTAAACAAAAGCACAAGCAATGTGGTTTCACAGCAATGAGAAGTGACGGCATACCTTTGAAAAAGTTCGAGTGAGAACGAAACATGTCAGGTGGACCGCCGGTTTGATTAAAGAAATGCAAGCTCCGTTGCTGGTGTGCGGCTGATTTCTTCTGCAATGAGGATGTTTTGGTGATGTATTTCGGCGTGGTTCTGCCGCAGCGACGCACCTCCAGAAAGAGCGCCGTTGCCTTCCCGCATTGAACCCAGGTGTGGATTTCGTGGTAGCGGAGAAGGGGAGGCTGGTGAGCGCCAAAGACTGCCTTTGGTATGGACCCCGAGTCAGCCTCGAAAATGGGCTGCGCGGGGCGCAACAGACTTTGCATTTAGAACAACCGGATTTTAAAATTAACTTCAATCATGTTACCCAATGGAGGGTTGATAAACTATGGCAAATGTGAACCACTAGGACCACAATTCATAGCGCGCCAAGTAAGAGGCGGGGACAAAACTTTAAACAAAAGCACAAGCAATGTGGTTTCACAGCAATGAGAAGTGACGGCATACCTTTGAAAAAGTTCGAGTGAGAACGAAACATGTCAGGTGGACCGCCGGTTTGATTAAAGAAATGCAAGCTCCGTTGCTGGTGTGCGGCTGATTTCTTCTGCAATGAGGATGTTTTGGTGATGTATTTCGGCGTGGTTCTGCCGCAGCGACGCACCTCCAGAAAGAGCGCCGTTGCCTTCCCGCATTGAACCCAGGTGTGGATTTCGTGGTAGCGGAGAAGGGGAGGCTGGTGAGCGCCAAAGACTGCCTTTGGTATGGACCCCGAGTCAGCCTCGAAAATGGGCTGCGCGGGGCGCAACAGACTTTGCATTTAGAACAACCGGATTTTAAAATTAACTTCAATCATGTTACCCAATGGAGGGTTGATAAACTATGGCAAATGTGAACCACTAGGACCACAATTCATAGCGCGCCAAGTAAGAGGCGGGGACAAAACTTTAAACAAAAGCACAAGCAATGTGGTTTCACAGCAATGAGAAGTGACGGCATACCTTTGAAAAAGTTCGAGTGAGAACGAAACATGTCAGGTGGACCGCCGGTTTGATTAAAGAAATGCAAGCTCCGTTGCTGGTGTGCGGCTGATTTCTTCTGCAATGAGGATGGTTTGGTGATGTATTTCGGCGTGGTTCTGCCGCAGCGACGCACCTCCAGAAAGAGCGCCGTTGCCTTCCCGCATTGAACCCAGGTGTGGATTTCGTGGTAGCGGAGAAGGGGAGGCTGGTGAGCGCCAAAGACTGCCTTTGGTATGGACCCCGAGTCAGCCTCGAAAATGGGCTGCGCGGGGCGCAACAGACTTTGCATTTAGAACAACCGGATTTTAAAATTAACTTCAATCATGTTACCCAATGGAGGGTTGATAAACTATGGCAAATGTGAACCACTAGGACCACAATTCATAGCGCGCCAAGTAAGAGGCGGGGACAAAACTTTAAACAAAAGCACAAGCAATGTGGTTTCACAGCAATGAGAAGTGACGGCATACCTTTGAAAAAGTTCGAGTGAGAACGAAACATGTCAGGTGGACCGCCGGTTTGATTAAAGAAATGCAAGCTCCGTTGCTGGTGTGCGGCTGATTTCTTCTGCAATGAGGATGTTTTGGTGATGTATTTCGGCGTGGTTCTGCCGCAGCGACGCACCTCCAGAAAGAGCGCCGTTGCCTTCCCGCATTGAACCCAGGTGTGGATTTCGTGGTAGCGGAGAAGGGGAGGCTGGTGAGCGCCAAAGACTGCCTTTGGTATGGACCCCGAGTCAGCCTCGAAAATGGGCTGCGCGGGGCGCAACAGACTTTGCATTTAGAACAACCGGATTTTAAAATTAACTTCAATCATGTTACCCAATGGAGGGTTGATAAACTATGGCAAATGTGAACCACTAGGACCACAATTCATAGCGCGCCAAGTAAGAGGCGGGGACAAAACTTTAAACAAAAGCACAAGCAATGTGGTTTCACAGCAATGAGAAGTGACGGCATACCTTTGAAAAAGTTCGAGTGAGAACGAAACATGTCAGGTGGACCGCCGGTTTGATTAAAGAAATGCAAGCTCCGTTGCTGGTGTGCGGCTGATTTCTTCTGCAATGAGGATGTTTTGGTGATGTATTTCGGCGTGGTTCTGCCGCAGCGACGCACCTCCAGAAAGAGCGCCGTTGCCTTCCCGCATTGAACCCAGGTGTGGATTTCGTGGTAGCGGAGAAGGGGAGGCTGGTGAGCGCCAAAGACTGCCTTTGGTATGGACCCCGAGTCAGCCTCGAAAATGGGCTGCGCGGGGCGCAACAGACTTTGCATTTAGAACAACCGGATTTTAAAATTAACTTCAATCATGTTACCCAATGGAGGGTTGATAAACTATGGCAAATGTGAACCACTAGGACCACAATTCATAGCGCGCCAAGTAAGAGGCGGGGACAAAACTTTAAACAAAAGCACAAGCAATGTGGTTTCACAGCAATGAGAAGTGACGGCATACCTTTGAAAAAGTTCGAGTGAGAACGAAACATGTCAGGTGGACCGCCGGTTTGATTAAAGAAATGCAAGCTCCGTTGCTGGTGTGCGGCTGATTTCTTCTGCAATGAGGATGTTTTGGTGATATATATATATACATACATACATATATATATATATATATATATATATATATATATATATATATATATATATATATATATATATATATATATATATATATATATATATATATATATATATATATATATATATGGTTTTAGACATCACTAGTCTTTACACCTGTATAGACCACAGGCAGGGTCTTGAAGCTATTAAACATGCTCTGGGTCAACGCCAAATGAAGTACGCAAGCCACAATGAAATGATCATAGAGTTCACAGAATTTTGCCTGACCAACAATATTTTCCTCTTTGAGGACCAGCTGTACATACAAACATCAGGGACGGCGATGGGTACCTGCTTCGCTCCCAGCTACGCGAACTTGTTCGTTGGCTGGTGGGAGGAGCGGGTACCCAGGAGCTGTACAGTTGGCACAGACACAGGGCATGTAAAATGCTGGCATCGTTATATTGACGATTTGTTTATCGTGTGGGATGGAGGGATGGATTCAGCAGAAGAATTTATTAAAATTCTTAACATCAATGGCCTCAACCTACATTTTTCAGGCTCGGTTAGTCCGGTGGCAGCGGAATACCTAGACCTGAAGGTGTATATTGAGAGTAACCAACTGAATACCACCCTGTACAGAAAAGATACTGCTGGCAATTCGACACTCTTTGCCAGCAGTGGCCACCCCACCCAGCTAAAAAACAGCATTCCCTATGGAGAACTATTAAGAATCCGTAGGAACTGCTCAAAGGACTCCGATTTTGAGGCGGCTGCTTTGGAATGCTTAGTGAGATTCTCCACGAGGGGTTATGGTAACACCTTACTGAAAAACACCTTGAAGAAGGTAAGGAAGATACAGACATCTAAACACTTGGCCACAGACGATTCCACTGTGGGTAGGAATAGAAAACCAAACAAGGAAAATGGGAAATTCAGACTCATTACTCCGTATTCTACAGGAGCTAAAGATCTGAAAGCCATGCTAAATAAAAACTGGCATATACTGAAAACTGACAGTGTACTTGCGGATGACCTACCTGCTCATCCTTTAATCACGTTCAGCAGGGCTAGGTCACTCAGTGACATGCTGGTCTCGAGTCATTTAGACAAACCAACACCTAAAACTAATTCCTTGAAGTGAATGGCGGGCTTCTTTCCTTGCGGCCACTGCAAGGCTTGTAGTGGTAGCAGACGAGTGCTATCATATGATATACCAGACACCGGTAACAAAGTGCCGATCAAGCACTTTATCACATGCAGCTCCCAGTTTATTGTTTAGTCTGCCCGTGTGGCTTACGCTACATAGGCAGCACTATCAAGGAACTCAAACTGAGGATCCTGGAGCACCAACGGGCAATCGAGAAGGTAGACATCTCATATCCGGTTGCCCGGCACTTTGCAGAGGAACATAACAAAGACCGTAAAAAACTCCGATTTTTTGGACTGGACATTGTTCCACCAAGTATAAGAGGAGGTGACAGGTTAAGGAGACTCCGCAGACTCGAGTCCAGATATATTGTAGATCTTTCCACCAAATACCCGGGAGGACTAAACAGCGGCGAGGAATTAGCATGTCATCTGTGTAAATAAGACTATAGGAATATGGAACTCTCTTAGGAGGCCTAGTAAAACAACTGCCAGTCCAGCAATAATGTGTACATTTTGTCTATAGTGCTTAAACTGTATTACTGTAATACTGAATTTCCCAAGTCTTGATTTTGATTTTGATTGTGATTTAGACCTTGATGTTGGAATGAACCATACAATGTAACTGCGTTGATGAACACTTTTCTTACTTTCTTATTCTCTCCATCTTTCTCTTGGTTTTGCTGACCTTCTCCTTTCCTTCTTTTCTCATCTCCTTCTTTGTTTATTTCTCTCCTATTTTTTCCTTCTCTTTCTTTTCTTTTTCTTTTACCCCTTTGCCCATTCTGACAGGCTACCAGAGGAATGTAAATATGTAGATATGTATATAATAATATGTGTACATACAGAAACAGAATTGGCCAATATGGAAGCATGACCTGATACGAAAGGTCTCCTGGGATCTGAATTCCTCATTGTGGGTCTTTTAGCATCACAATTGAATGTATTTCATATCAGTTGAATTATGATTTAAGATGTACTTATTAGCGTCTAGAATCGACTGAAGTTTAAAGTCCTTGGAGTTTCTTTTGGCCAACCTAGTTATATCGTTTATGCATGTTATACCCCGGATGACGCCTCTTTTCATTCCTTTGAATGCCTATTGTTTTGATAGAGTAACCTTCTGTTAGATACTTGAAGGAAACGAATCCTCTCGTTATATTTTGATGAATTTTCATGATGAACTTTGGATTAATTTCATATGAAGCATGTTATTACTCTTTCTCTGTGTCTGGAGGTTTGCCTCATGAATTGCACTGTTTGTTTATCTGTAAATATGACATTGTACATTGTATCATAGGACACTAGCTGATCCACTGCTTTATTTCAACGTGAGAATGCACGAATGAATTAGATAAGACCCCTATATGGATAGAACACCCTTCCAACATGGCGCCCACAGAGGCAAAAGCGGTAAAGTCCTATGTTTATGTCAATGTTCATGAACTTCTATACTTAATGGGACGTCTGAAATTGACGAGTGATACACTAACGAAGGCTCACGCCGAAACGCGTCTGTGCTTTTTTGTTCCCTAAAAATAAATCGCTGGTTACCTTTTGGATTACGAGTGCTGCCTCTTTCTTGCGAGACTGAGAAGAGTCCTGAGCGAAAATATATATATATATATATATTCCTGTAACAATTCTGTATCCCTCCCATGGAAAGTGACAAAATTAAACAGCACTCTGGTAGTCGTTTCAAAAGTGATTTATTGGCAGACCCCCTGCTCCCTCCAACAGACGAGTTTCGCCTTACGGCTTCGTTAGTGTCGGCGAGTGTGTCCTAAAGAAACCATTTTATATATATAGAAGTCGTATATATATATATATTAATTCATTAGCAACACACAACGTTCAGCATTAAACACAGGTCAATGATTTACTGGCACCACCACATCATCATTATTATTCAAAACATTGTGAATGTAACATCTGAAAAAACAGCCTGCTCCTATTGCATGCTCTCGTCGATGAGTGAAGGCTCTGCCTGGTACACAGGAATAAATGAGCCAGATTGTCTGTCAATATTGGCTCTAGGACTAAGATAGCAACAATGTACGTGGAGAAGAAGGAACAACTCAACAACCACAAGCCCTCCTTGGCTAAGCACAGACTATAACTAATCTCCAAGATCAACATTTTCCCGAATGTCTGATTAACACCCTATATCATACCCAGGGGTAATGCATACCTGCTGTTTTACACCCAGTGGTACAAGCCAAGAACACCTATCACTTCTTTCAGATTCTACCAGTGTTAAGAAACTAACAGCACTGAGAAAAAATAAGATTGAGTTGTTGGCCCTATTTCACAGCCAGGGCCTATTCATACCTTCTGTGTTATGCCCAGAGGCACAGAAGCAGTGAGGCCTCACACCTGTTTGACACCCAAGGGGACAAACAACCTTCACCTTTTCTAGCTTATTGGCTATCGATGAAAGGTTACGTGCGTGGGAATTCCTCTGAGGCCGCCTTGTGACTAATCAGTTCAGACACATGAAGTGTGTAATATGTCAGATTTCCGGTAGTGGCAGGGCGCTCAGGTTACATTTTTGCGCTTGTTCCTAATTTATCATACGCCAAATGCTGGAACTAAGGGGCAGATGTACTCTTACGCACTGACGGCTGTGCTTATTCTATATCTAGGTTTACCATTGCTAGAAGAAACAATGGAGGTCTGTTTCTATGTGGTGATGATGTTGCTATAGTAATAGCTAGATCATGACTAGAATGTTATTGTTGGAATAATGGTAAGTTTGAATGAAGACAACGGCCAGACCCGATGTTGTTGGGTGGGGACTCATGTTTTCCTGTATATAAATAAAGAAGATGTTATTTCCATCATCTGATGCTGTCTGCATTTAATTACTATAACTTAACAATGGTGACGAGGAATTTGGAGACATCTCTACACAACGTGGATGCAGGCCGGGGTCAGGTATGGGATTTGTCCTAAAAATAGCCTGGTGGGAACTATCAAGAATTTATTGTCTCCTGTATGTAAAGACGATCTTGCTAAATTCTTAGGTATGACAGAATTCTATCAGAAATGTGTACCAAAATGGATGCAGAGAACACAATGCATGACATTACTTTTAAAGAAGGCAAATAATTTGTGTGGTGTAAGGTCTGTCAGTATGTGTTTGAGGATGAGAAACCCAGTCTTGAGACTGCTATAGATCTAGAAAGCTATGACAAAAATGATGAAACCATCACCATGAGTGATGCCAGCTCCAAAGGACTTGGAGAAGTCTAATTACAAAAATGTGGAGGTGGGTGTAGAACTATTCTTTTTGTTTCACTCGGACTCAGAGGGGCAGAAACCAATTAATATGTAATTGAAAAAGAAGCTCAGGGTGTATTATGGGCAGTCAGGAAATTGAGGAAATTCCTATGGGGGCGTAAATAAACAGTTTTTCTCCAAGAAGGGCATTGGTCAAATTTCCCTTCATATTCCCAAGTGGGTGATCACTCGTCAGGAATTTTATTTTGATATGTCCTATGTGCCAGGAGATATTAATTTGCAAGCAAAGAGTTTGTCACATGTAGGAGGTAGACAAAAATCTGATGGATGAGTGTTTTCGTGGACAAGTGATTGATGAAGATATTAATGTGTGTTTGATAACAGAAGGGATTGTACAATAACATGAGTGGAAAAGAGAAGTACAAGAGGATGTTGGATTGCAAAAAATAATCAAGTTAGTGACTGAAGGATGGAACATAAGAAACAAGGGTGATGATGACACTTCTGGATTTTGGGAAGTAAAAGCCAATTATCAGTTGAGGATGACTTTTTATTAAGGGGAAACAAATTAATACTACCACTTAATCTGAGTGAAACATTAGTTGATTCTGCACATGCAAATCATATGGGTGTTTCTAAAACTAAGGAATGTGTTAGAGAGGTTTAGAGACAAAATGTTGAAATTGTATTGAGTGTATGAGGAGTAATATAGAATCAAAATGCAGAACACAACCCATGGTGGTATGACAGCAAGCTGCAGATCCATGGGTGGATATTGCTTTAAACATTCTGGGGACGGTTAAAGTAAAGACATGTGATTAGAATGTTCTGGTGTGCTTGGACTTGTTTTCAAGCTGGCCAGAAATGAAAGTGTTCAACTCGATTGAGTCGAAAGATGTCATAATCTTTTTAGAAGTGCTGTTTGAGAGAGGTTTTCCTTCTAGCATGCCGACTGATAATGGTTTCCACTTCACCTTGTGTGTTGTGGATGAGGTTTTAAGTGAAAGAGGTATCAAACATGAAAATGCAGCTCTCTACCTCCCACAGACCAATGATGTCATTGAATGCTTTATTGAAGTGTTGAAGGAAAGTTTGCAACAATCGTTGGTTTGTTGGTTTGATGGTTTGATGAGGAGGTTGGTATGAGAAAAGAAATCTGAGCATATCACCTGACACCTCATTCCATCACTGTGGTATCACCATTTTGCCTCTACAGGGGTGGAGCTCCCAACAGTGACATTGTTCCAGATTGGGTAAACAGGAAGCAGAAGAAAGCAAATGATCATGTGGAAGATGGGGAATGTTGCCATGAAAGGAAAGAAAGTAAGAAATTGCTACAAAAAGAATTATATGGCAGACGCAAAGCAGTCAAGCAAACAGTAGTAGGTATATTTGATTGAATTGAAATCAAATTCCCAAGAAAGATGGGTGTACAATATCCAAGGTCAGTCAACCATTCCAGGTTGTAAAAGTATTCAAGAATGGTGTAAAAACTTGTGATCCCAAGATCTGGAATTTGAACAGAGTAGCCAAATGTGTCCCTGTGGAAGAAATGAATTGTGCTCCTAGAAGGAAGGGAATTGGTGAGGAGGATGCTATTCTCAAACCGTAACATGTGAAGAGAAGGCCTATGCGTTTGCAAGATTGTGACTGAAGCCATGTAATTGTTGTACATGTGTTCATGTATCTTTATCCTTGTTTCATTGCATTAAGTAGGAAAGGTATGTGGTATTCTATATCAAGGTTTACTGTTGCTTATTAAAAAAACGGTGAGTTCTGTTTCTATGTGGTGATGTTGTTGCTATTGTAACAGCTACATCATCACTAGAGTTATATTGTTGGACTTGTGGGTAGTTTTGAGGAAGACACAGCCAGGACCTGATGTTGTTGGATGGGGTCTCATGTTTTCCTGTACATAAATAAAGATGTTATTTCCATCATCTGATACTGTCTACGTTTAATTACTATGACTTAACATTCAAGATGGACCTCCTCTTAGGAGATTCAGCAGAACTTTCAATCTATTGGGGAGTCTGCTAATCTTCCTAGAGGCACAGATGTGAATCTGTTTGGGTGGGGTCCTTTTCCATTGGCTGCAATTAGGCTTGAAGAACCAATATCTCCTGGCTGGTTCACCAAAATGCTGCTGGACTATAAATGTACCTTTAAAAAAACAAAGGACAAGAGGCATTTGGAAAAACAGGAACAGTTGGTAAATTTGACACTCCAACATAGAAACATCCCCAGAAACGGGTCTGCGGACTATCTCAATCATACATTAATTTTGAATTAATTTATATACAGTCTTTCTTCAATTTATATCTTATCTTAGAGAAAGGAATGCAGGCATATTCAACAGGTTGTAAATCAGGCCACCTGATTATGAATACAGGTGGGTCCCGACCTTGTGTGGACACGAGTGCCAGTGGGTGAAGAGTCCAGATGTCCTTACTTCATGTGATATCTACCTTCATGGCGTTTTGGAAACACAACACCCCTCTGGCCATGTGTGCTTTGTTGGGGAAAATCTCCTGGGATCATTGTGGAGGTTCTGCCAATCAGTGGGATTGGCTTTTTTCTGTTTGTGTGTTTTTCTGGCTGGTTACGTGCCACCTCACCTGTGATCTGTCAATCAGTAACCTCAGGCCTTGGTCGCAGGGCTTTCTTGACAACATACTTCCTTTTCTGGGTTGATGGAGGGGTCATCTTGGGAGATTTAGACAACAGTGACTTGATCTAATTCTTTTAATATACATGTACTGTCATGTAAATTGACATCAATGTTAACAAAGAGGTAAGGTGACAATTAGTATTCACTGTTCACACTTGACCAGAACATAGGCCTGATTTCAGGACAACATCATTGGAGTGCTGGTCAGCTATACCAAGCAGGTTGAGCTTATTCTTAGATTTCATCTCATGAGTTAGTCTCTTAATTGGAAGTCAACATCCTCTAGTAGGGCAAAGTTCAAGGCTGTATCGGCTGAAGTCTTCTCGATGCCGGATAGCCACTGGATAAGGTCCAGCTGAAGTGGTTGGTTTTGGGGGGAAAAAGCTCAGAGTGTGAGAAAGTAAAATTTCACTGCTGAGTAAGTCCTTGTTTGGGCAAATACTTTGTGTGCCATCACCCAGTCAAGATTTAAACCTTCTGATGTAAGGCCTGATTTAGAGTTTTGTGGATGGGTACTAAAGTGACGGAAATACCATTTGCCCTATTAAAAGTGCCTTCAAATATAGTGCACTTGTAATACAGAGAACAGGATATCTATCACATTTGTGACAGAGTACCAATCCGCAAAACTCTGAATCTGGCCCTCAGTCTTCTTTAGGAGCTAAAATCCTTCAGTGGTGAAGCCCTAAAGCTGTATTCCATGAAGCTAAATTGCAATCGGAAACCTTTGCATGAGGTCCCACTGTCGCTCTGGAAATCTTGGCAGTCTAAAACATTTGTAAGCCCCACATTTTTAAAGTTACTTCAGACTATCCCAGAGTGCACACTTCTGACGCAAGTCTTAAATGGCATCATCCTTATGCCTACGGAGAGAGCATGTGTGCCAGGCAGGAGTGTATTTTGCAAAACGAGGACTCTTCTCCTGCACAGCCACACCAAACTGGTGCTGAGAGCAGCTCCTCATCCCACTTGGCTAGTGCCAAATCTTGCTACAAAGGACCAACAGAACTAAAGGCTTCTCTTCCCCAGGCTTCCCTTTAAGCTTAACTGTGAATTAATAGACCTCACTCTGGCCATGTTTAAGTTAATGAAGTTCCTTGATCCTCCTTGATCCTCCTCTGTTACCCTTCCTGAGCTGATATCTGTTAGATACCTCAGACCCAGGTCTCCCTGAGAAGAGTCTTAAGCTATTGTTCTTCTGGGACAGCATTTTCACATCTCACTGACAGGGCGCACTGGAAGCTCAGGCTGGTAAAGTGTAACTTTTTTAAAGTCATGTTTCCTAAATATTTGGTAAAACTTTGCTTTCACCATTGAATTGGATTATTGATAGAACTCTGACAACAGGTCGTTGTCTTATGAAACCCCTCACCCAGCTTTCTAGTAGGTGGCATGCTTCATTATTGGGGTCCAGACGGATTGCCGAATGCAATCCAGCTGTGCTTCGACGCCTGTTTACAGCGGAGCAGGTTGTTTGTGTAAAGTGAAGTGCTATGTGAAGTGAAGTTAAATTATAAAAATGCCTGTAGGAAATGTCCTTGTAAAAGTTTTGATAAAAGGGTCCTTGGGCATGAGGAAAAACATAGGCGGAATATATGTGAGGTGTAGATATGCGTCAATATCCCTGAAAAAGTGTAGGTCAACTAGTTTCAGCCTTATACGTGAATCGTGAGCCTTTCTTCAGGACCAGGTGTAGTGTAGGTGGCCCAAAAAGGTTATGGGAGGCCACCTTAGTGTATATATCAGCGCACACCCTAAAGTGCGCTCTGAGTGTAGTGGATCAGGTTACTTACAGATCCAGCGAGAAGAATATTTTGACTTCTCGTGTGTGAGGATTCATGGATCCAGTCACACGGGAGACTTCCTGTATTGTGGACTGTTTTACCTCAGGATAGTGCCGCCGTTAACTAGATCGTGGACTGGACTCATGTCCCAGGACCCTTTTATTAAAACTTTTACAAGGGCATTTCCTACAGACAATTTTATCATTTAATTTCACTTCACATAGCACTTCACTTTACACAAACAACCTGCTCTGCTGTAAACAGGCATCGAAGCACAGCTGGATTGCATTAAGCAATCCGGCTGGTACCCGATGATGAAGCATGCCACATACTAGGTAGGTGGGTGAGGGGTTTCATAAGACAACGACCTGTTGTCAGCGTTCCTCCACTAGGTTACAGGTGAACAACCTTGAACTCATCTTGCTAAAGGACTTGTCCATGTTGTTTTGTATACATTACTGGGGAAAGGGGCAAGTACCAAGTTCATTTCCTCACTCTATAGTTGTTATTTTGGATTATTAATAAACATTAAAAATAGTTTATGAATTATTCTGGTAGTTTGTCTAGCGATAGCAGGGTTATGATTTAATTCTGAACTCTAATTGTTCTCATAAAACTGCTGAGGCCCTTTATAGTAAAAAGAGCTTTTGTGGGCTAATCATTGTTGGGAAATGACAACATTACATTTCTGCATGTATCACTTTTAAATGCTAGTTACCCTACCATGTAGTCTGCAAGACCTAATAACGAGTAACTTATTTAATATTAATGGTAGTTTTTTTTCCTGTCAAAAGGATACATATTGACAGGTTAGCCTGTTGGTTCAAAAGCTGCAGGAGCCAACCCACACAGGTAGGCCTGAACCCATGTTTCCTTTGTCAGCCTATTGGAAAGCACAACATGTGCTGCAGGTCACAGGAGACTTTTTTCTTTTCCATGTTATTGGTGTATCTTTTGCACCATATATTATGGTTTTACTGGGAAATTAAACATGCCAAATACAAGTTACCCAATTTTATCATTAATAAGGAGTGAGAGCATATGCACTGTGAACTGGACAGCAGTATACATCAAAATTGAGGGGGAGTGAGAGGATATACAGAGTTCATCCTCCAAGACAAGTTTATAACATTCAAATGGAAATAATTATGTAACAAAAAAAATGTAACCCAGCTTAGCAAAAAATGGCTAACCCTCTGTCGTGAAAGAAACCTTTTTTATTTGATAAAAATCCTCACCCATCAGGGTTTCCCCTTGGTGACATGCTTCATCATTGGGTTCATCCAGTGACACTTCGGAGCAAGAAATGCTGGAAGCTACGGATTACGTGGGAGCACTTTTAGAAAAAATATAATGATAAAGAAGATGGTGTTAAAAAAGGGAGTGGAGGTTTACTTGGCGTGTATTTCAAAATACCTGGCTAGTCGGTGTATCCTATTTATTCTGAACACTAATCAATATGATTAACATGGGGAGAATTAGAAAACCAAGGTATTAAGTACCTAGTGACCTAAAAGTTGAACATGTTTCAAGCTGTGCCCCTATTGACTTTCATCAGGACCTAGGGAGCTAAACTTCCAGGTACCACTCCTGTAATGTCACACTGTACGCATATATTAGGCGAATAATTGGTGTAAATACAGTTACCAGCTGGTTTGGAGATCACTGAAAGTTATACTTAACAGCCTTGTGGCTGTATGGGTGCTCTTCTGCGTTAGAGACAATTCTGTTTATTAATCGTAGTGAGCATCTACTACTGAATAAATAGGTGAAGAAGAGAGAAGCATTTACATAGCCATATAAGTGTAGTCAAATTAAAATTAAAAGAAATCGTGGTCTAGGAATATAGACATGGATATATACACTTAATATAATAGGAAGGAAAAACACAACACATACATGTCAAAATATATTTCATCATGGTTCTCATCTGTCTCCCTATCCTATACATATCTGTGAATGTTTAGGAAGGGACTACAACTAACTCTTGAATCTGGTGTGTATGTCTACTCTGCTATTGTTGATCCTATAAGCGAGGGTGAAAAATCTCATAACATTTAATGGTATGGTTCAGCGTCCAAGTAAGAGTGAAATCCCAGGTGGCAGATGTAGTACCCTAACAAATGCCAGCTCTTTCCTTGCAGTATTCCTTTTGGTCAGTGTCTTACATGTTTGTTGTCCACTCAGTTTTATCTGATAAACTGGCTCCAGTGGATATTATCATTCAGCCCCCCACACATGTTTTGAGTTTAAAACCCATCTTTGTTTCATTTCGAACAATCTTGATTCTGAATGTATTGAAGCTTTTAGATGTTCAAGCACAACCCATGGGTAGTCACATGCTGTATGCTGTTTTTCAATGTAAGTGTGTTGACATCATAGTCGTTGGGTGGCTGCTTCAGGGTGCTCGCAGATCCTGGTATGATCTTTCTGGTCATCATTGCTACATAGTGTAGTGCAGGGGAATGTTTTCAGATGTATAAAAAATGTGTGTTGTAGTTTGTAAATGTTCTTAACTGCCAAGTTATCGGGTTGTTGAAAATGACAGTTTTTGTTAGTTGTAAAATGCTACAGTTACCACATGGGTGGTGTCCTATGATTGCCATCAAAGCCCCCTGTGAGCCTCCTGTAGTCTTTTGATTGTCTCGGGATGTGAGTGAACAAGCATATCTTTCTGACTTTTCCCTCGCCTGTGTGAGAACATGAGGCGTGGTATTGATAAGGAGCCACTATTCAGTATCCACCAGTGTTTGTTGATTATTTCTGTCTCTTGATTTGACACTATATTGTAGGTAGCAATACATATGGGTCTCTCCACTTTTCTTTTTTAAACTGGTGGTTCTAAAAGGGCTTCCCTTTTGTTACTTTGTGCCCTTTTTCTAGCCTTGGACACTATTCTCTTTGGATACTTTCTTGCCTCCAGTTTGCAAGCAAGATAGTTTGCTTTCACTTTGTAGTCCTTAGATCAGAACAATTCCTCCTGATTTGTAGAAACTGTCCAAAAGGTAAATCTTCTCTTAGATACCTGGGATAGAAACTGTCGTACCCTTATCCCTTATCCCCTCTTTTGTTTGACTTGTATATAGAGCCTTTCGTTTGTTTATTAAGAGCCGATCCTATAATTAAACCTTTTAAGATTGCGGAAGTGGAGTTTAAGTTGGCTTTGTACGCAGATGACCTGTTAATGTATACTATAAATCCGGATGTGGCAATCCCTAGACTATTAGATCTTGCAATGGGGTTTGGTAACATTTCGGGGTACGCTATCAATGCTGAAAAGACGGAAATAATGGAATGGAACCAGCAGTCTAGCTCGTTAGGGAAGAAGAATAAAATGAGGTACCTGGGAATCCACTTGGTTAATGAGATAGATGAAATCCCCAAAACTAATCTAGAAAGGATCATTAAAGATACAATTGCTTTATTGCAACGCTGGTCCTCTCTGCCTTTAAACATATACGGGAGAGTGAATCTCCTGAAAATGATAGTGCTCCCTAAGGTCACTTTTCTATTTAATGCCATCCCATTATCCTTTCCAGCACCCTTAATTAAAAAACTACAAGGAAAACTGGGCTCATTCATTTGGAATGCCAAAGGCCCTCGCATAGCGTGGAAGAAATTAAGAAGGGGTCTCAAGACGGGAGGACTCGCCTTTCCAGATTTAATGCTGTATTGCCACGCTTTTCATTTTAAGCATTTTAGAATTATGGCGGGTCATATGGACCAATCATCAATGGGGCTGCTATTCTCTGTGCTATTAAAGGAGGTTCCTCAGGGTTCCAGTTTTTTTCTTTATAAGTTTGGAGACCCAAAATTTTTAAAAAAAGTAAGGTTGAAGATCTTAAGGTCAGCCTTGAAAAATTGGGTATTCGTAAGGACTAAATTAAACATTACCTATTACGCACCACAGGCACCCATATGGGACTCACCAGGCCTCCCAGCCTGCCTTAATGATCAACTGTCACTACCTTTGAAACAGGCAGGGCTGCAGAGGTGGGGAGATCTGCAGGGAGATGGCCAACTCTTAAGCTGGGACGCATTGTCCAATTTAACTAGGGGAGCCCTGACGCGGTTTAAATACTACCAATTGTCAGGCTGGTGGACAACGAGATCTTGGACACCTAATGATAATAACCCCCCTAACCCTAAATTTGATGCGGTAGCTAGAAGGGGTAAGTGGAAAAGCCAAATATCTTTTTGGTATTCGGCAATGTTAGAAGGGGAGGATGTGACGGAGGTTGAAATCAGTAAATTATGGTGTAACGCTCTCACCCCGACTAATGGGCCTCTTTTGGATTCTTGGTGCGATTCCTTCAGGGTGTTGAATGCCGTAATTAAGCCGGCTGCGTTGAAAAGGAATCACCTATTCACAATGTATAGGGTCTATATAACTCCGAAGAAGTTGGCAAAATTTTCAAATATGGACTACAATTGCCCAAGGTGTGGCCTCTTGAAGGCTGACGATGTTCATATGTTTATGGATTGTCCTGATTTAGCGGAATATTGGGGGAAGATAAAGGAATTTCTGGAAGAAGTCCTCTTAATGCCTATAGCACTCCCAAGGTTCACAGTCATGTTTGGGCTTGTGATGAACTATCAAGTTAATGACTTTTCCACCAAATTTGTATTTTTCATCATCCTTTTAGCAAGGCGCGAGATTTGCAGGGCATGGAAAGATCCAATTCCCCCAACCTTTGCTAATTGCCTGAAGCAGATTATGTTGACTTGTAAATCAGATGTGGCATGCGATCCCAGAAGCTTGACGAATGTGTGGGCAGCCTTGGTGGCATGGCAAGCTCGATGATTGGTTTTCCAATGATTTGTCTGGAGCCCTGCTGGTTCCCCGTACTCCTAAGTAGCAAAGGGCGCACACGGATAGGTGAAAGAAAAGGAGTTTGGAGGGGAAGGTAGTGGCTACTTGAGGGTGCGGGCAAACCAACTTGCATCAGGCCAAAACCAACGAGGGTCAGTGCAGAACGGCCAGCAGTGCATGGAGGAGCCAGTGTCCCATCAAGAGTTCCATCTGTGATATATGAGGATTACCAAAAAAAAAAAAAAAAAAAAAAAGAAACTGTCGTACTGTAGGAGGCAGTTATTTGCAGTGGGTTCCTCATGTGTAGTGGTTTTTAGGCACCTTAGTATGTTCAAATCAAGGAATACTAGTTATTTTCCGTTTATGGTGTTGGTAAACTTCAGAAAATCATTCCGGGTATTTAGCCATGTCAAAATAGTCCAAAGGCTACCATGATTACCAGAGTCTGAGGCTTACAACCCATTGTTGGACAATAACCATGCGACACATGCTCAGTGTGCCACTTTACTAAAAAAAAAACAATACCCATAGATCTTGATACCAACTTCAAATGGATTATAAGAAAACACAGCAACTGTAACATTATGCATGTAATTTACATGATAACCTGCACATGCCATCTTGGAATGGCATACAGAAAGGTAAAAGTTCAGATAGGAGAACACTGCAGTAATAGCAGATGCAGAAGAATAACAACGCGCATGAGCAACCACTACTGCACAGAAAAATCACACAGAGAATGACCTTCGCTGTGTTGTCCTGGAAACACTAGACAAGATTGATGCAAACACAGAAAAAATATTATTTCAGTAAGAACCAAAATGGGTGTACCAACCAAAACTTTCTAAAAAGGCCTGAATGAAAATATCCCTTGGCTAGCGTTTACTTAAATAAAACAAATGACAAATGCGACCACCATCCGTAAGCACTTAGACAACATCAGTACTAAAACGGTGACAAAAATAAGACCTTGATGAGAAACTAACTGAAAAAAAACAGAGTCATAACAAAATATCCCACATCTCATCAAATGCATGAAGGAACACACCTTATATCTTCTGGATATATGGAACAACTAACTAGCATCCCCGTATAGATACGGATACATTATTTAGTAACAACTGGCATGGGCAATTACCACAGCAACACTGTCAACTAAGAGCATCCTACCATATCTATCGCACACAGTTAAAAATGAATACAGCCAGTCCCAAATAAATACCCATCTCCTGGAACAACCTATACAATAACAATATGAAAAACATCACCAATCAACATTTTGACATTAGTTTAATTCCATTAACTAATCTATATCTATTACACAAAGAGTTATGTAAATTTAACCTCATCGTTATTTGAAAGATTGGGTCTTTTTTGTCAAGAGACGATCCTACTGCCACAAACCTGTCACCAATCACAGTGTTAAAAACCCTGGGACTATATGACCATGGCCCCAGTGCAGGCAAGATGAGGTGGATGACGAGGGTCAGTCGGAGATAAGTAAGCAGAGCCGATAATATTTTCCTTTCAATGTTTCCCTTTCTCGTTATCTCCTCTTCACCTCACTCCCCCGATCTCGGTACATTCGATATTTGAAGTGTGTGAACTCTGACACTATAGACACAACATGCACCAGAAACATCTGTATTTCCAAGCCTCGCTCGACAAGTTGCCAGAAATACTAGGTAGACGCCCTCTTTAGAGAGCATGGCTATTCATTTACTTATTTTCGAAACACCACGAATAGATAACTCTCTTAACAAGCCTATATGGAAGCATTACCCATAATCGCAATCAGGCAGCGATAATCAATAAGAATCACCCAGACTATTAAAAAAGAGGATGGCAATAACTTAACGAGGAGGATAATACGAGAAAAATGAAGGGCACATCGAACTGTCACCATACGATAAGGTTCAATATCAGACAAAACTGATAGAATCTTAGCACCACAACGTACAATACATTACAAACAGAGAAGGCACAATAGCTGCATCACTTTGCTCATGACAAGCTGGAATTTAGATGGAACACTGTATATAAACAAAGCACCTTTAGCTTCATCTCTCTATTTCAGATAGGTCAAGACACCCTTGCCTCACCCTGGACATATGAGAAGAATAACACATCATATTAAGGTAAAACAAAGTAACATCACTGTATAACTTTTTTTAAATAATCACTGGCTCACCTATAAGTTTCTAATCTAAACCTTTTAATAGTTGTTTGCAAGTACCTTTAAAATACATGCCGCACATTAGTACATGACTTCAGACACACGAGAGAACTCTGATACAAATCTGACCACTGGCAACATTGATGCACTAAAAAATATTGGTCTTTCTAAGGCACTAGAGACTGTGTATAAACATGAGAAGACAACATAATGAATGTTTATAGCATACATTTTATTTGGCTTTATCATTTTTTCTCTTACTCATCATAGGCTAAGTGTAAGCTAATGAAACACATGATAAAATTTATTGGTGAGAAGACATGTAAGTAGTGACTTACGAGTCAACAGTTTTACTATTAGGGATATGTGGATCGTAGAAGCAGGTCCTGACGAAGGCTTGACACTGACGGGCAATAGGGGCCAAAACATGTTAACCACAAAGGATTGATGCTATGGATAATTTACACATCCCGAGAACATCACCACCATACCATTTAACCTTTGAGTTGGGTAACAATAAACATCTGTTACTCAGCGCCAAGATACCCTTCTGGGTGAACGTGTTCTTTACAAATACACATGCTATGTTTTACCACTGTGTACTACACCCATAATAAAGTTACGTCTTGGGACACAGGAGGCAATGTTACCTTTTCATACAGATCTCACCAGTACTTTCCCTCAGAAGGAGGTGGAACTCACCTAGGTAAGAGACTAGCTAGGTGCAAAAACCAATGATAATGCCACACGATACTACACCATAGTGGTGATCCCTTAACACCACCTGTGGCAAATTTTGGTTGAGCTTTTCAGGTAGAGAAAGAGTACCTGAAAACTCTGGACGACCCGTGTAGTCACTTTCTCTTGACTTAGACATATAAGTATGGAATCCGGGTGATCATTCCCATTGCTTTCACCCCCCACATTGATTGTTAGATCCTTAAATCAAAGTCAGCTGGGGAGGTTTTAAGAATAGACCATATCATAATAGGAAGAAGGCCCAATGACATTTGTGACACCTTTCTTCAGTACTGGCTTTTGTCAACAGTATCTTGTGGGTTTGCATTTTTCATTAAAAAATGTGCTTATTATTCCTAACAAGGAAGGTGTTGTTAGCTAAAATGTTTAACAAGTAACACCCTCTTACATAAAAGTGTTGGCACTACAGAAAAATTCAAGAAAAAGAGTGTATGGATAGGAGAAAGAAAACAAGAAGTGCAAAAGTTAGGGGCAGTCATAGTGGGTGGGCGATTGTGTGTTAATGATGTGTAAACATGGATTATATTAGAGCCAGAATTAAAACTAAAAAAAGTGATAAAAGTGAAATATAAATGTTGAAGTTACTTAATGGAGCATTGATCAAAGAACTAGCTGGGCTAAGCAGAGGACTGACAGTCAAACAAGTACTGGACTTCAGTAATAATGTCCAGCTATCTGATGACATTTGGTATGACTCGTAACAACTTGCTTGATTGATCTATGTTCTGCTTAATATCTCTGCTGTCTAAGATTTCAGTTTGACAGCTGTGTGTGAATTGAGCTATAATGGTGTGGTCTGAGATCTTAACCTGTGTAATGGTGCTGCTGTTGGAGCCTGAGATTGAAATTTCTGTGTCACATGAGCAAGAGCTTTGCTTTTCCAGACTTGGATGTAAAATTCTGAGCAATCCAGATGTGATTTCTTCAATCCTAGCTCTAAGGCTGGGTGGTCTGTGTGTTCTGGGAGAAAGCGTGCCTGTCTGCTCCTTTAACCTGTATGTTATTGTGTGAGAAATTGAGTTACTGGTAGGTGGCACAGAGCAGTCAGGCATACCTCCCAGGTAATGTGTAAAGTATTTGTGCGACATTTCAAACAGTAACCTAGTGAAAGCACATTACAAAAGCCTCCCACAACAGAGTAAGACAAATAGAGAAGTTTTTAATAAATAAAACAAGACCAAAAAGAGAAAAATCAATCAGTAGAATCGAAGACATTACATTTTAAAGAGTTTAGTTACAATTGTGCCAAAAGGTGTAAAGCGCCAACTGTGGATATCTGATAGCTCTCGCCTGGAACAAAGTCACAAGCAGGCTGTTCACGATGGAGCACTTGTTGGCTACAGGGACCAGGCTAGGCCAGCTAAGCAAAATTCCTTAAATCCTGATTTGCTGAGTATTGCGAGGATCCATGTCAAGATGAGTTACACAGTCAAAGCAATGTGTCAGTTCCGAGATTTGGTGAGGCTGCAGTACGAGGTACTGTGTCTGTGTCAAGGCTGCCATTGATTAGGGATGCGAAGGCCTGCACCAGGGATGTGCCATGCAGTGATTGTCCCGATGTGGGGATGGGCTGTGATGCAGGTCTTTGTGGCGGTTCAAATTCTTGCAGTAGCTACAATGCATTGGTTCTGCTTGGGGTTGCGCTCCTCAGCAGAGGATATACATCAGTTCTGTTGGGTCCACAGAGGCTGGCAAACTACTTTAAGCCCACTTCTAAGGGTCCAGGACTGGGGTGGCATCATATGGCAGGGCAGAATCACAGATAGCAGAGTCCAGGTGCAAGGTTGTTAGAAGCCTGTTGTGTCTCCGAAGCTTCAGATCAAGAGGCCAGCCAACTAGCCTTTTGAGTCACTTTGGGGTTCTGATTTCAAGAACTGCAGGTCAAGTCCTTCTCACCCATGAGAAAGGGCAGCAGGCAGTAGGTCAACAGAGTTGAGCACCCAGGTACAGACTGCAGGCACTGAATGTATAAGAAAGGAAACTACAACATTTATAAAAGTGGCATTTTCAAAACCGTCTTTACCATGAGTTAGAATTTTTCATTACAATTCAAAAGACACTAAACATTAACCGCTTTCCTGCTCCCATTTGCAAATCATTAAATGAAGTAAGGTAACTCAATGTTAGGAGAGGTAGGCCTTGCAGTAGTGAAAAACTAGTATAAGAGTTTGTCTCTACCAGGAGATGTAAACCTTTCTACTTTTGTAATACAATGCACCCAGCTCGTTACAACAACCGCATTGTTACAATGCAAACTATTACATTCCAAGTCATTTCAACAACTTGCTGTAGGGGGCGCTCTAGACTTAGGAGTAGTATAATTTACTATTCCTACTCCAACTTGTGCAACAGCAGGGAAGGTGTTGGATTGTAAATCAAACACCTTCTGCCCCCCACAGCAAGTCATGTAGCAACTTGTGATGTAATGGTTCACATTGTAACAAAGCAGTCGTTATAACTACCGCATTGCAATGGCCTGTGATGTAAAGCATGCTATCTAAAGGCTTTTTCCTGTCAGATTCTGCCTTAAGGGAGACATATGCATCAAAAAAGAAGGTTTGGGCTGGCCAAAGATTGATTTTGCCAGGTCAAAATCACAGTTTAAAAACTGCACACAGAGGCTGCAATGGCAAGCCTGAGTGCTGTTTAAGTGTGTGGCACAATCAGCACTCCAGGCCCACTAGTTGTATTTAAATGGGGCCTGGGCACAAGCAGTGTCACTTTACTATGGACTGACAAGCAAATAACATTTTTCCAATTTGGGAAGGCAATGGTACCATATTTTAAGGAATGAGCATGTGCATGTTTGAACTAATTAGCAGTGGTCAAGTATGCAGAGTCCCAAGGCCAGCAAAAACAAACTCAGCAAAAACTGAAAGAGGAAGGCAAAAAGTTTGGGGGAAGACCAACAAAAGGTTGTCAGGTCTAACATATTACAATTGTGTTTGTATAACCCTTACTACCTCTGACTGGGAATTATTTCACTTTTCAGCAAGAAGCATGCTACTACGGAACCGAAAGTGGAAGGGAAAGTTCTAGAAGGTGTTATTTGGGAGATTATAGTAGTAAAATGAGCTTTATGATAAGTCACAGAGTGCTTGTAGAAGATATAATGAAAGAGGTATAGAATGAGATAAAGAGTAGTGAGTTGGAGGGAGTTGAAGTTTTTATTTTCCTACAGTGGGACTAAAGTAATACATATTCAGATACATCATTTCACAAAAAGGTATACAAGTATATAGAAAATAATAAAGAGATATAAATCGGTATTATATACAGCACCATATGTACATGTAAGGATAAATATTTAGAAACTCAGACTTTCAAGAAGATATATCCTGAGATAAAAGAACAGTGTAAGATATATACAATCATAAAAACAAGTTGTGTATTCTTTGTTTCTTCTTTTTCTTTTATTCACCAAATGATCTTCCCAACAGGGTCTAGCCACCAACACGTGTGTTCGTCTATAGTGGTATCTACCACAGACTTCTTCAGGGCTAGAATATCATAATACATATAATCAAGAATTTTCATATCATATAATTTTTTTTAAATATTATTTGAATAGAAAAACAGAAAAGGATCAGAATAGATTTCTAAAGGTGGCCAAGTACACAAGAGTATAAGAGATTGAAGAATGTTTTCACAATTTAACATTGTACACCAGGATGATCACAATAGATTCCTATCATGCAGTGAACATGACAGTGTGAAGATCATGAATTACTGTGACATCCATTCATAGATCAACGTTGTGACGGAAAATAACGTGAGTGAAATCAAAAAAGTAAAACCCAAAACATCAGATGTGAAAAAGTAGAAGGGAAAATAATCCACACACAAAATGAATCTCCTTAAGAGATAACACCAAAAGGACCATGATAGCTCACCTCTAGCTAGGCTATCAATTCTCAGTCTTCTGACTGTAGATGTCAATATGATAATGGAGTATATCAAGTGATCTATATTTGAATAAAAAAATAAAGTATGTTTGTAGTAGTTATCAAGGCAGAGTTTTTACCTTAGTGCAGCTGGTGCACTGGCACCGGTGCCCATGAGTTGGAGGTGCCCGCTGCACCCCACATATAACTGTTTATTTTTACAACCAAATGAATGAATGGGGACCATATTCCTTGCTTACATTAGTATATTAGGGTCCATGGCCACGTTTTTACTTAACTGCCAAGCTGAAGCTTCCTCAAGAGACTGTGGATGTTTAAAATGTACTTTCTGTATGCATGCTGTTGATAGATTTTTTTCTTTATGTTTTAAACTATTATATAATACATTTATAATTTTGTAATGCTAACTTTTCATACGATCAGTAGCATGCAAACCCCTGCTTGTTTTTGATTTCCCAATGTAAAGACTGTGTGACATGTATGAAATTGAGTGTTTGTGATTTCCGAGTAGCAAATTTTAGTGATTTGCTCTTAGGAAGTCGCACTCTGCAATGCACAACAGTCTGTTTGACACTGTTAGCTATTCACAGAGGATCGCAAATGGACCTGCCACAATTTGCGATCCATTGTGAATGGCTACAATCACAGGGATGGTGGCCTGTTGGGGTCAGCAGACCACCGTGTCTGTGATTTCTTTTTAAATAAAGCAATATATTTTTTTTTGTAATGCATTCCTCTTTTTTTAAAGGAAAACTAGATGCATTTCATAAATAGAAATCAAAAGCTACCTTTTCAATTTTTAGGAGTAGGCAGTGGTCTGAGGGACATTCACAAAGGGGAAAGGGTCACTTGGAGACCCCTTCCTGTTTGTGAATTTGATAACACCAACTTGACGTTGATGGTAACTGTGAACGTTTTGGGACCACATTTCCAGTTGCAAAACAATTATACATACCATTTGGTATTAGGAACGGACCCCCTAAACAAGCCCCTTCCTAATACCGAATCGCAAAAGTTAAATGTCATTCAGTAAGGGGCCAGGTAAGAAGCATTTTACCGGTCGCAAATGGCCCATCAAGCTGTTTGTGAATGGTTTGCCATGTACAGAAGGCAAAATGCGACTCTGCATCAGAAAGGGGCTTGTTTATGGCGTCCCTTCCTAATACTGAATAGCACTTGTATGTCTGAATGTTTTGTGACTGTTGTACTTCGCAGTTTGCGATTTACTAATACCGAATCATATTTGGCCCAAGGATTGCATATGGATATTTCCTAAGTCTGTTATCATCCCAGAAGACAGGAAATTATTCTTAACACTGTTTCTGTTCACATTGTGTGTTGTCAAGAAAGTATTTTAGTATCTGGCGTAGGTGCTTTGGAATCAGCCTATTGTTCACCTGTTCTGACTGTACGTGTTTGTTTAAATATACATTTATATGTCGAAGAATACACCTTAATTGGCCTGCAAAACTTGTAGATTAATTAAAATCCCGATAGTGCTTTCCAAATGAACAGTTCGATGGATTATTGTATCCCGAATTGCTGTCAAGGTAGCTGAACAGAGAGTAAAGCAAGTTTTGCACTTTCTCATAAATATCAAACTATTAAAAAAAATTCATTCTCTTACCATCATTAAAGCTAATAAATATCGAGCAGGATCGCAGGGGTTGTTAGGCTCCCCTCCCCCACCTCTCCACCCTCCCCTCCCAGAAGAACATCTTTTAACTCGAGCTCATCTGCACTTCTGTAGGAACTTCAGAAAGGCGTCTGAAGCCACCTAAAGGCAATCCCCGATGCATTGTCTGTAAAAGGAGAAGGATGAATGAGGGAACACAATAACACTGTGTCAGTGAAACTTAATAATCCGCAGCTCGGTTACATTTGTGATCATCTGCTGTTTTTATGTGAGATTTAATAACACTAGCTAGAGAATGGCAGGAAGGGCTTCATGAGAGCGGCGAGTCCTTTCCAGGGAAAGGACAGCTTCTCTTTCACTCGCACTTAAACATTCATTCTGGTTATTAGAGACAAAGAAAATACGCAACTTCTTAATTGCCCTGATAAGTGTCATACTAGGAATTTTAAGAATTATGCAATATCATATTCAGAAGTGTGCGATTACACTGGAACATCTTCTCTAAATGATGGCGCTGGCGCTTGATTCAAATAAGGAGCAGAAAAGATATATCCAAATTTTAGGTCGTCATACGTCCACCTGTTAATTAATAGTGAACATGAATAGAAAAAAACTGAAACTCATTGGCCAGTTGTTTTTTATTCCTACATTTGTTTGAGTTTTATTTAGTTCACAATTGTACTAATCTTGGCTTTCTTTTGTGGCGTGATTTTCAAACGTGTGCCCCAGAAGAGATTTACAAGTTTCACTGCAGAGTCATAGGCTGAAAGCATTTTTGATTTTTTCTACAGAGATCACATGTCCTCAGCTGTATGTCATTTGAAGAGTGTGTAAGAATTCGAAATTATTTAAAATATATAGATTTCTATTCAATATCGATCCAAGCAAAAACGTCCATCTGTGGTGTATCCAGTGTACTCTCATAGCCTGTACATCAATTGCAAGGAATGTGTCAGAAAGTATGCTTTGTACCGAATTATAACAACAATGTAGATCACTTTTCGTTTATAACTGATAACACATTTTATCTTGGACACCTTCAGGAAACATCTTAGTCCTCACATTGTCAGGCTTATGTGATCATCCTTTCTTTTCTTCTAGGATGGATTACTTTAGTTAACCACCAACTGACAGCTTTTCTTTAACAGAAGTAAGCAGCATAGACTCCGAGAGGCCTTGATGAATCATTGACCTCTAACAGTGGAGCCACCTGAATGCAAATAGCCCACCCATTAAATAAAGATTGCCTCCAGTACCCTTTATGCATGTTGAAATATGGACTGAAACTCTAACACCATCTGGCTAGCCCAATTCCGAGGTGTGTAATAGTTTATCAGCATTATTTGTAAGGCCGATTTCTGGCAAATTTGACTCAACAAAAAGACGGGTAAAAGCTCAATTGCTCATAATTCGCACCTGGTTTGAAAGCCTGTGTCAGGCATGATTGTGGGTGTGTGGCCGAAATAGGTTGAGTCTGACAGTTGCAATCAGGTTATATGACAGACAGTGATTGGACCCTGGTTTAGACTAAGGTGCATTGCATGAGAAAGTGAAAGCAGAAAAGCGCACCAAACTACGACTATGTTAACAAAATTGGCAATCCAATTAACGCTTGTGGGCTTGGGTAATAATTTAACAAAGGTAACGATGCCTACAAGGGAGTCATTCAAGAAATATAGTTTTGAGTAATTATATCATGGGTATTGTGTCATCTAATGACACCCAATATAGTAAATAAAAATAATTCAAAAGAATCAGTAAGCAAATCAATTGCAACAACCGGATGTATCAAAAAAGATAACTAATTTTATATTGCAATAACATGGTGATAAGGGTGCAGAAATAACAACAATGAAATCAAAACATACATTGAAAACAGAAAACAGATATATCAGACATACAAAAATATCCTGGTTATGAATGTATATCTACCCCTCTTCATTAAATCAAGCAATGAGTCTGTCCTATTCATAGGATTTAGAACTCAAGACAAATGAATTAACAATAGCTAATGAAAGAATAATGGGTTAGGCGTTGATGTTTCGGTCTACACTGCGTCAAGTCAAGGAGACCATCTTCAGCACAAGGACGGATCTTGTGAAATTTCTTGACCTATTAGTTGGGTAATAGAAAGGAGACTCAGATTCTCATAGGAAATTATTTCAGTTTGCTGGTTTGGGCAATAGTTTTCAATCAATTGACCTCTCAACGCAGAGAGAAAAGAATACATTACCTGTTTTAAAATTGCCACAGCATTTATAAAACATTTGTGGTGAGAGTTGGAACTTAATTCTTTCCCAAGTTATTGTTAATTCATTTGTCTTAATTTACCTTTGTTACAAAATACTTATACGGCACTGTCCTGCTCTCTCACTACTGCTGGTCAGAATCATGCTGCCTAGTGCCACACACACCTTTGTTCCATAGTGCAAATGCTGCTGTGCTATGTCTACCAGAGGTTTTGCACTGAAAGATTTCCCTTCCAGTACAAAATGCTATGCTTAGACTAACTTTAAAACTTTTCCTACTTTGGTTGGATATTGTACACTGCAGCCCACACGCAAACAAGTAAAAATTAGGAGAAATAAAATAATTTTTCTTTTTTAATGCCAGCTTCAAAGAGGTGCTATTTTTTGGCACAAACCGCAGTCTACGAGTGTTAATAGCTAGTGCTTTGCATCACAAACCATGGGTGGATGCATAGGAACACCCATGTCCCACCCATGGAAAACTCCCTTGACTCAAAGTAATGCGAAGCAGCACCAAGTGCTGCTTTGTGTTACTTTCAGGCAAATTTCTAGCTCAAAACTATCTTTTCACTGGAAGGAGACTACAAAATAAACATTTTCCTCAGATGTGCATCACTTTTGTGACACAAAGCCAACAAAAGAAATTGATGTCAGTGAATGCCTCTCTTTGCATGATTACCCTCCTTGGACCGATGCTGTTGGTTTTTACCCTATGTACAGCTGCTGACCCCTTAAACATGCCCAATTGGCTAACAACCCTAATTGGCACTACTAACATACCAATATTTCCCTGGTATATGGTACCTTCGCTAACCAGGGTTTGTAAGTTAAATGTCACTATTAGACTGTAGCACATATTGTGCCACCAATAAAGTGATAATGTAAAGCATGCCATCAGGCCTATGCGAGCTGCTTGAGTGTGCAGTTTTAAAACCGAAAATTCAGCCTCGCAAAAGAAACCTGTTGCCAGTCCTAAACCTTCCTTTTTATTAACACCCACACGCCATCCCTAGGGTAAACCATAAATACAGGAAATCATGCATGGCATTTAAAAATTAGGAGATGAGAACCTACATGTCCTGGTAGTGACAAATCTCCAAAGCCTTTTTTCACTGTGGGAAGACTTGCTCTCCAATAGAAAATAACTCAGTTACATTATAACACCTTATAATGTATAACTTCAGTTTGAGAATAGCAAGAGGAATGATTCAAGGTCTCAAATTAATAGCCCTTTAAAATCCAATGTAATGGTCAAGTCGGATTGTAACGATTTAGAAAACACCACTTTTAGAAATTTGCCATTTTCCTACCCATGCCAAATGTGCCTGTCAGCCAATGTTGTGTCACCTGACTGTTAATGCCTCTCCTTGAGTGAGATATCTATAGCTTCCAGACAGGGGACAGAATGGTTGGGTAAGGAGAGATGCTGCCCCCAACAAGATGGCTATCTGGGGTGCCCAGGAATTTAATTAAACTTCCAAAGGTGCCTCGCCTCTTACAAGCAGATGTGACTCACAAAGAGGCGTATCTCTCCATTGTACCACTAGTCAACTAATCCCAGTGGGAGAAGGGCTGCCACCAGAAGCAGTTTTGAGTGACCACAAGCTAGTGTTTGCCCTGTGTATACTAGCCTCGCATCTGGGCGGGGGTAGGGAGCACTGCACAAGGGAAGAAAGGTTCTGCCATATTGGTTTTAAGTAGAGAGGGCCACTGTGGGATAGTTTACAGGAAAATACACAAGAAGTTCTTTTGAAGTCGGTAAGGGCACCACTAGGAATGTTTATCTCATTGTTTACAGAGTGGCCAGGAACCCACAGGCTGGCACGAGGCATAAAAGGGGCACTCACAGTACACTATTCAGAACATTTCTGGACCTGTAGAGAACTGCACCTGCTGGTAAAATATGTGACAAGAGACCCCCACAACTGGACATCCTCTGTCCTTGTACCCACGACAGAATACTGGACACCAAGGGCTCGTTGGCTAGTCTTGTGTTCAGCTCCATGAACTCAAAAGCCTCAAACAGTCCACATTTCTGCTGGGCCCATCTGGCCAGTTCCAGCTGGATTTTACCTGTACACTGTAGGTGGCATCTGGGAGAGAGAGTCCTGACCCACAAGTTGGGCCCAAGAGGTCTTGGACCCTTTGTTGTTGTTAGAGTGTACTCCTTCCCTCTTACAATTTCAAGATTGGACAGAGGCTCACACCAGATCACCATCAAGCCATAGCCTCCAATGTTGAACGGCCAGTTGGGCTCAACTAGCTGGTTTACCCTGCTGAAAGGATCCAGACTTCCAGAAAAGTTTCCAAGTCTGAAAGTAAAGGACACCACTGATGCCAATGCTGAGCAGCACACAGCACACTCGGAGTTTTTCCGCCTTCATTGTCAAGAGCCTCAAACTTCCTGGGGAGATGAGGCTCCCACCAAGGACCCGCACTTCAGCCAGCCACCATGCATGAGCCCCTCTTTGAATCCAGCCTTCATTACAGCCCACTGATGACCTCATCAAAGTGGACTTTTCATCAGAAAAAAGACTAATGCTGAAGGTAAATTTTTTACTGGGATAAACCTGGCGCATGTATCCAACATGCACTCCATGGCAGTCAGAATCAACTTTTGACTTTGATCCAGTCTAGCTCAACTGGATACCTGTAGTTTGCAGTTTGCATTTTTGATGCTAGAATTATTTGAAAGTTCCAAAAATCATAATTCCCATTACCTACATCCGATTTCTGTTGTTTTGGTGCCTACCTGTTTGTTAAAAGGTACTAAATTCTAATGTATTGGAGTGGGATTTTCAATGCGTTGTGTATACTACAGTTTTGGCACAGATAAATGCTTTACACATTTCTCCTAAATTAATTCTGTCTGCTCTGTGCTACAGCTGCCAAAGGTTGATCTTAGGTTTAAATTATTGAGACCTAACTGAACCTGGTATTTGGCCATGACCCACATCTCCATCAAATAATAATCAACTTTCCCACAGTTAAATCTCCCCCTCAGTGCCTAAGGCACTCAAGAAGAGTCCCTCAGTCTGTTGGGAGTCTGCTATGGTAGTGCATATAAACACTTTGAAAGCATAAATAATGATTCAGATGGCTCCCAATAAGCACCTGGAAAACTGTGATGCATGCCCTGGTCACAAAAACGTTAGACAATGATACGCTCTGTACCGGGATCAACAAAAAGCTCTCCAGAAGGCTGCAGACTATCCAGAACTCTGCAGCCAGTATCACTCTCAACCTCCCATGCCACACTGACATCACACCACACTTGAAGGAGCTCCACTGGCTCCCCATTCACAAATGAGCACAATTCAAACACCTCACCCACACTTTCAAGGCACTACATAACACTGGCCCAACATACTTCAACAATCATAACTGTTTCACAAACCTTCCAGAAATCTCCACTCATACGTACTCCTACATTCACAAATGCCACACACAGAGACCAGATTAGGCAATCTAGTCTTCTCCTACATCTCTCCTAAAGCATAGTATGACCTACAGCTGCACATAAGAGCCTCCCGCTCACTTCTTAAATTGTGTGAATAGTCTCACTAGGCTCTTGGTGTGCCTAGACTCACAATTGCACAGCACCAAGATACCCTCCCTGGTAATAGTGCTCTCTGTTAATCCGCATTAAATAACATAACATGAAGGTCGTTGATATGCAACAGCTTATATTCTCTTCTGAGCTTCTCCAAGCTGATAACTCATTGCATTATTGTTCATTAGACTTCAGCAGCTGCTGTCTGTCAGTCAAATACTGGCGTTTATATTTCAGCACTTCATCACTCTTCATTGATCTAGCAAGGAATATGTGGTCAGCTCTGATACCAGGGTGACCACCTGCCCGTAATTTATATAGACTGTTTCTCACGTTTCTCTACTTCAACCCTCTCAACCTCTATTGCTGTAGCTTCTCTTTGCCTACCTCACTAATCAATAAATCCCCACCTTTCTCTCTACCTCTCTTTACCCCAGTTCTCTCAAACTCACTACTCATAAGGACTTGAATAAAATGAAAATGAGTAATAAATGTAATAGTGCTCTTAACAACTGTCCCTTCTATTAGCAGTCAAATTTTGCTTACTGTGCACTGTTGCTATTGTTTTAATTTTTAAATAAGTCCAGTTATATATAAATGTTTATTCAATACTGTTATGTATTATACAAATCAAAGAACATAAACATATATTGACTCATACTTGTATCTGCCATTACATTAATTACTATTATAATATTACAGTGCCTCAGATGTGTCAGTACATTTTACCCTTTGTCCTGATATTATATTGTCACTGACAGACTTTGCCTCCATACCAGGCAGTCGTCCTGCTTGGGTCACATACACATTAGTGCTGCAGAACAACCTCCAAGGTGTGCCAGGGCACATCTGTCTAAATCGCAAAAGGCATTTTTATGTGCAAACCCAAAATAAGTGCTAAATAACACCTACCTAATGTACAGCCAACAGACAGTGCATCAAATAAGTATAATGTATTATATATATCACAGCAGAATCTACTCGCTCATAGGTATAAGGCGATGCAATCATGCTATTCATGTTAGGGGTTCTCTCTGAATGCTCACCGGTGTGTGTGAAAGCTGTGATGAGGGAAATCCCATGCAAATGTACTTAATGCCCACTGAATGTAGAGCTGGTGGCGATTTACAGACAATTACTAAACCTCAGAAATACTTGTGGAAAAGGTACTGCAAATGTGGAAAGTGCACTAAATCAGATCGAAAACAATCAAACGTCAATTAAAAATGTTTTTGAATTTCAATGAAGGACCTGATTCACAAAATCCTAACAATTCGGATTGCACACTGCATGAGTAGCTAGTTCAACTTCACATTTGGAAATTAGAAAATTTGAATTTCACTGGTAAACTGATTTACTCACTAATAACATTACCTATACATAGAATTATTTTATTTCATGTAAAATAAATTTGCTCTGATTGACCAGGAGTAAACATTCCAGGATGGGGACACAAGGAAAAGTTTGGCAACACCCACAACATTATAAGTCTGGAGTATTCACAAAAGTTATTGAGGCCGTTTTCCTCTTTGAATACTCTTGTAGATATGTTCCTGCACATCCATAGTTACAGAGAGAATGAGGAAAATATTGGCAAGGGTGCAGAGGAAGGACTACTACTTTGTTAAAAAAATAAGTGCCTGGGGCCAAAGTGTTTCTCAGGAGTACACTGCAGGTGGCACAGGCCCAACTCCTGCCACTGCTGCCAGATGCCTGTGCTTGTTTAAAGTATATTAAATGGACACTGAGGAATTCTACTGAAAAATAGATACACAGCGCCACCATGTGGTGAATAGGTGCAGGTGTTTGGTGCCGGTTCGAGCGTTTGTAAACACCGCCACAAATTAAGCACTGGAGGATATTATCAGCTAGGAAAAACATTTTCCCTGTGGAGAAATATAAAAATGAAAGGTGAGACAGTCCAAATGGACTACTGCTAAGCATTTACATAAGATGTACATTTATGAATGTGAATATACGTATGCATTTTAGGATTCCTAGAAGTTTTGTGAATTAAAAAAAATCCTAAATTTACTACTTATCTATTGAAGTTAATTCCCGTTTTTTTTTTAACAAATCGATCATGTATGCAATCTGTAGACAACCCATGCATCGGATTAGTAAAGCAAGAGTAGGTGAGAATTATCATGCACAGCATTCACCTGTGACTGTTTGTGCAGCATCGATAAGGAGCACATGCAGGTTAGACATTTTTGTGAAATAGGTTAGCAGATGTACATTCTGGAACATGCTTGAAAAACTTTACAGCTACATTTGTAGGTATGACTCAGAGTGTGCCAAGTATCAGTCTAGTGCTGAGTAGACTCCGCCGCTTTAATGAACATATCTGTCTCACCACATGAACACGTACACTTCTACAGTGATGAGTGTAGCCATGGACTAGAAGTGCATAGATGGTCTGCAAGTGGCGGGATCTTGTGAGTAGTGCACATGGAAGCCCTTTAGGAACCTGATGGATGGGCCAACCGGGACAACGTTCTGGCTGGGAATTATAATCATTTCCTCCGTGCAAATTGGATGAAATGAATAAAATGTGATAAGGAGGAATACATATATGCCTGAAGACATGAGTCCATATTTATCATGGGTTTGAGTGGCCCTTGCCTGAATAATATTTACTTTGCATGGTCCTGGGTGGCTTGGTAAACGTTGAGTAAGGCAAGCCAGAGCAAATCAGTACCTTGCGTTACTCTGTCCCAGCGAGGCGTTAAATGGGTGGAGCGTGGGTGTTCCCACATTTCCACCCTTGTATTTTGGTGTGTTCCCAGATTTGCTATTACTGGCAGACCTGTAAATGCGTCAAAATCCTGCGCCTCTCCAGAGGAGACGTAACAAGGAGAAATATGCTTATTTCTGTATGTTTTTTTCCTCTTTCTTGCATTCTGCAGCACACAGGGAAAGATTAAACTGCCTCTGGGGATTGTTTTTGTGCAGGAAGGTCTCCTTGTGTGGCATGTATGTCACACCATGCAGGAAGGTGCAGGGAATGCTCTGAGAGCAGCGGTCTGCCTGTTAGGTTCTTTAATGAGCCTGACAGACTGCCACTCTAAAACCACTGCTGGACTGCCCACCAGGCCAGGAAAAAACTCCTGATCTGGCAGGCAGTCCAATCACGAGATTGGCGTTGCACCATCCGCTGTGGGACCGTCAAACTTGTAATAAGGCCCTTAGTGTGCAAAACTGATTATGGGTGTATTCATACGTCCATAAGAAATGCAATATTTTAATTGCTAATAACTGCGTTCCAGTTAGCTAATTCTGCAGGAGAGTTTATGCACAGTCACACAATATTGAGTCAGGAAACGTTTGTGTTGAGTTGTTAAAGAAGGAGTTTTCAGGCATCCAAACAACTGGATTTCCCTTTCAATCTGTCAACGGGCTTTTTCACTCCCCAGCAATGAAAAACCTGCTAAATGGGATGACATTAAAACTCGAACAGAAGGCAGTGACTCGATCACTTTAGATCTTTTATCTGGTATGGAACAAATTGGTATGGAGCAAATCAGTTCACATGTAAAAAATATTAAAATCCATTTGGTTTGTTACCTGGTTGCCGACTAAAATGGTTCTCTGAGCTTGGAATCTAAGTGGCTATTGAATAGCTGAACATTTTTGATCAGGCAGCCATTTTGCAGTTTACAATCTGGTCTGTGCACTAGTTCACTTTAGTTTCCTTCAATTGTGAATTAGACTATCATCAACACAGACAACCTCTAGAATTAATTTCATATACTCTGTGTTTTTCTCAAAGTTGTATAAATACTTTAAAATGGTATCTATGTGGAACACTGTCCCTTTATCAGAAGTTACTTCTGCTACGGATAATTGGCACAGTCCATTGTCCAATACAAATCGCCTTATGGTAGGGCAGCTCGGTATAGGACTTGGCCTTTTCCCACATCCAGTATAGTCATTATTTTCATGTGTACCTGGCCCAGGAGATTGCATGGGTGAATGAGACAGGGAATTACAAAATTAAGTTAATTAATACCAAGCTGCATTACTAGCCATTGTTACATACAGTCACACGTCATTACAACAAAGAATTGGTAACAGGGCCATGCTTCGTGGGCACCTTTGCAAACACTGGGAACAATACATGTATTTTGAAGAAGCTGTGTCTCAGCTTAACGATTTCAGATGCTGTATAACAATTGGGAGAAGTGAGAAAAAACCAACAATGTTACGAAATGTCACAATTCTTGAAAATTGGAGAGACAAAGGCCTGATTGAAATGCAAAAATACCAATAATTAAGAAATGATCATTCAGAGGTGTCAACATTTTTTTGCCCAAAATGCACACGAGTCGTAAGAAGCCACCTGACAGATCTATTGCTTTTTCTTTGAGCAATTCATTGGAATTTGCTCTCGACATTTTGATCATGTCATTGTAACTTTTATCCATGGTGTGTCATATTTGCGCGATTGTATTGATTTTTATTTCAAACATCAATAATTTTCCATGCCGGGACTGATATAATATAGTCACAATGGATATTACTATATTATGCACCTTGATTGAATACCAACAAGGGATTGCTAACTGTAAATGCATTTGAAATCCCATCATTGAAGTATCCCAAACATATTAACATGCTAATAGAAATGATTGAATTCTTTTTATTTAAAACATTTACAGACAGGTGTGAGACACTACGATGGGTATCTGCTTCTCTCCCAGATGTGAAGATCCTAACGTGGGCAGCTGGAAGGATGTGGTAGTCTGAGTAAAAGAGATGACGAATCATACTGATAATGTGGTCCTATGGCTTAGATTAATTGACAACCTTTTTGTACATCGATCTGTGACCTTGGGGTAATGAAATAATTTCTAAACAATTTTAAAAACGTTAAGATCAACCTGAAATTTTAGTTTGAAATAGATAATCATTCAGCACTTATCTGGATGTTTCCATGTAGAATGAGCAATATAAATTGAAAACTAACCTTTGCCAAAAACTCACTGTAGGTAACAGCCTTTTAAATGTACACAGTTGCCATCCCCAAAAACATAGGTGGAGCATCTCAAACAGGGAATTCAAAAACACAGAAATCACAGTAATCATAGGAACTTTAAAAAAGAGAAGCAAATGGTCTTATAGCTCCCCGTTTTAGGGAAAGAGGATATGCTGAACATGTTGTCTTGGAAGCCAAAGTAAAACTGGTATAGTCAACATTAAGGAACTGCTGGTCCCCAATGTAAAATCTGCGACTGATGACATTCTGCGGTTTAGTACAATATACAGTAAACAAGCTCCACAAAATAGGACATACAAATGAAACACTGGGGATATCACATGGCAACACTAATCTCCTACTAGCACACAGCTATTTTAGCGTTGTAACCAAGAATGTGTTTAACAGAAAAGTACAAAAGGTGTATGCAGAATAACACATGTCTAATAAATCCAAAAGCTGTAGTGGGTAATCATAATCAAGCGTTACAAGTATATGAGTGAAATAACTTAATTATCCAAACTATGGATGCTCTGTTTACCATGATTTTACATTAGAATCAAAAGGTCTATTTTCCATGTTGAACTGTTGTTTTGTATGAGATTATTTTCAGTCCCACTGCAGATGCTGTACATAGACATTTGTTATGTATTAGACAACCTATAGAGAGGTTCTGAGCAGGAGGAGAGGAGTTGACAGGAACTATGACACATGGGAAGAACTGCCTGAACCACCAGCTGTGGATGAAGTATTATTTCAAGGACCTGTTTCTGGGGCCTATTGTGAAGAAGTGAGAATCTATGGAATTCACCTGGTCCCAAGGCTTTTTGAACTCTGATTGAATACAGAGAACGGGAATGTGTAATTTGTTTAATTTTGTGTTTAGGGAATTTATAACAGTGTATTTTCCTAGAGTAGATTCTGAGACATTCAGACACCCAGACTCTCTCTGAAGTATTTGCGGTGATCATGGGTACCAATGTCATTGTGACTCCCGGCATCAACACGAAAACGGAAAATAGGTTTTAGAGATGGTTTTTATAGAGACTCACTAGAAAATCATGCGTTTGGACTGTACAGTAATTAACCCCTACTGTGTAACATACTGTAAAATGTGTGTATATATGTGTTTTACACTTTATGAAAAAGGTGCGATCATCATGGTTAATGTCGTCGTCACAATGCCCTAAATTACCGTGAAAATGAAAAATCGCTTTTAAAGATGGTTTTTAAAGAAGCATCTATATTATATTATGTGTAGTGCAATGTTTGGAATTAATTGTTTTCAGTTATTATTTGTGCATGTGATGGTGGCTGCTTCAATGTCTGCTTTTGTTTTGTGATTTCACGACACATTCATGACCATCACAATGTCGTCACAAAGATTCTCAAAAAAATAAACATCTTTAGAAAGGAAATTACACTATTTTGGAAACTAGGGTAGCTCTGACAAGAGCCTTTGTGCTATTTGTGTGTATATGACAGCTAAACGTAAGACCAGATGCAGGAATTCAGGTTACTTAGAGACACCCTATTACCTTTGTCTGTAAAGTGCTCTCCATCAATCCTATAAATTCCATGCATGTCAAAATGCAGATTGTTGTTATAGATACAGCCCATGCAATGGTATGTGAGAAATGCAGAAACAGTTTTATTAACATGTTTCCTGGCTATGTCAATCTGTGGAAAGAATTGATTTGATCACGTCCATTTCTGTCTTTGGCATATATTATAGTACACTTAGACAGTGTGAGAGAAAAATGACGTCAGTTCTGCAAAGGTATCCTTCATTAGGATTTCCAGCCCTACTCCAGTTAGTGTGCCTAGGTCATTTCCACCACAGTGCACAGGCATGAGATAAGGAGCTTGCAATCCACAATGGTCTTAACCAAAGCCAGTATCTGATGAAACTTTAACCCTCTCTGGCCAACCCAAATAATCTCCACATTTGGAAAGCCCAAGTCCCGGTCCATATCTCTCTTTTTTGCAGTATGTTGAAGTGAAGGAGCAATAGCAGACGGGAGAAGGCTGGACCTGAATGAGGTAGTTTTCCAAATGAAAAACTGTTAAAATGGAGGTGTTTTCTTAAAAATATATATATATATTATTGAATACTGTCAGCATGAAAGTGAATGCAATTAGGCAGTGTACTGGATACATTAGAAGGAAGTCCGATACAGACATGAATATGCTTTTAAATCTGTGGAGCAAACCACTTCTGCTGTATCTCATTTGGAAGTAGCATGGTCCTTTTAGAACGTGCTGTGAACTTGTGACCTACAGGTACTACTGGGTTGCTAGATACTCTGAGCTAAGAGTATATCGGGAAGGGTGTTAAAGAGGCAGAACATTTTGTTTTAAAGTTGAGTTATGACACAATTTAAGTAATGATAAACTTTAAATTCCAACTCAGGACTAAGTAGTACAATGTTGTGCAGTTTTTAAAACTGATGCTAAAAATAGGTTTGAACTCCAATTTTTTCTTGATTACTCTGCGATGATCACGAAAACATTGCAAATCCGCATGGAAAGGAGTCTCTTTTTGAAAGAGAGGGAAGGGTTGACATATTCTAAATATGCATTTTTATTGTACATTTTTTAAATAATTAAAAGGTTTTGTACATACCTGTGAATTGGGTTAATAGATTATATTGCTGTTTTAGCTCTTTTGGATAGTTTTGACACTGTTAGAATTTGCAAAAACTCAGCACAAGAATGGTACGCCACTCTAATACAAAACAACTATAAAACAACAAATCTCTTCAACTTTGCACTCTGTAATAATGAGAAAGGCAGCAAATGAAATTATGTCTTTCATTTTAGACTACTCTATCTCCATTTAAAAAACTGGCAACTCTGGTGGGACCTCTCTGTGGGATATCCAACGGCTGCTGAAAAAATCGGTCATTTCCTCTCCCTCCTTCTGCCGACATGCCGTCATTTTATCCCAATTCACCTTTTCTCTGGGCAATATTTCCTGCATTTGTGTTATAATATGCCCTGGTAAATTGTTTATTTACTTTATAGGAAAAACAACAGTATGGTATTGTTGAAAGTTACAATGAGGAATGCATTTAAAACTAATAATGTTTTAAAAGTCTAGACATTATGTGCAGAATAGATACATCTATGGGAATTGTAGTACTTTTAGTCACATTATTAAACAGGAATAGTGTAGTCACAAATAAAAGATAGAAAAATGTGCTGCACCTGTATTTGAATTATAAAGTAGTAATACTTGTTAGGTATATATTATTGATGTTTGTCAATATGTATTTTTAACTTATGTGACCAGTTTGCATATGTTTATATAGTGAGAGATGTTTTTTTTCTGGTTGAGGATAGTTATATGTACGATGAGACTCTTGAGTTTACTTAAAGATGAAGAGAACAATATATTTTAGGAAAGGTGGTCTGAAGGTGTATATCTATTATGAAATTTTATATATGTTTACATGGTGATTTACATTCTTTAAGGTTGTTGAAAATTTCATGTTAATGGTGAGGGTGGTGTATTTCTTTAAACATGCTCTCTTTAAAATTGAGACGGGATAATATTGCTGAATGTCTCTTTAGAGTTCTTGTGCTTGCTTCACTTATTGTGTAACTTTTCTTAGAGAAATGCTGACTATATATTTTAAACATACAAGAAACATTTGAGAAATGAGGTTGGTATACCATTATGAAAAGATGTTGTGCTTTGTAAAAAAGTGAAAATTGTTGTTCTCAGTTTTAGAAACTTATTGGTGCATGTGCATGCTGAGTAACAGAGCAATCTATGCTTCTAGATAGCCGTGTATCTAATTATATATCAAGTGTGATATCAACATTTCACTCACACATAGCTCAGTAGAAAAGGAAAGATACACTAAAACAGGTAGTTTGGTACTGACAGAAGTACTTAAACAATGAAGCACACATATAGTCACAATTGTTATGTATCTAACAGCAATGGAGGTACTTTCTCAGTCAGCCAGGCACTAATCAGGCATCCATCCAAATACCCAGCTACTACTCAGGCAGTCATCAAATCACTCATTCACTATCCACACACTTATCCAATCACGCTTGAACTGCACAAGTACTCTTCATGCGGGCACTAATTATGTAGGCATTGAACTATGCAGTCACTACCCATCCAATGGCCCAGACACTAACCATGCACTTATACAATCACCAAGGCTGTACCTATGGTTTTTATAGAGACTCACTAGAAAATTATGCGTTTGGACTGTACAGTAATTAACCCCAACTGTGTAACATACTGTAATATGTGGGCATATATGTGTTTTACACTTTATGTTAAAGGTGCGATCATCATGGTTAATGTCGTCGTCACGATGCCCTGAATAACCGGGAAAATGAAAAATCGCTTTTAAAGATGGTTTTTAAAGAAGCATCTATATTATAATATGTGTAGTGCAATGTTTGGAATAAATTTTTTTCAGTTATTATTTGTGCATGTGATGGTGGCTGTTTGAATGTCTGCTTTTGTTTTGTGATTTCACGACACATTCATGACCATCACAATGTCGTCACAAAGATTCTCAAAAAAATAAACATCTTTAGAAAGGAAATTACACTATTTTGGAAACTAGGGTAGCTCTGACAAGAGACTTTGTGCAATTTGTGTGTATATGACAGCTAAACGTAAGACCAGATGCAGGAATTCACGTTACTTAGAGATACCCTATGATGGACCCTTTGTCTGTAAAGTGCTCTCCATTATTCCTATAAATTCCATGCATGTCAAAATGCAGATTATTTTTATAGATAGAGCCCATGCAATGGTCTGTGAGAAATGCAGAAACAGTTTTATTAACATGTTTCCTGGCTTTGTCAATCTGTGGAAAGAATTGATTTGATCACCTCCATTTCTGTCTTTGGCATATATTATAGTACACTTAGACAGTGTGGGAGAAAAATGACGTCAGTTCTGCAAAGGTATCCTTCATTAGGATTTCCAGCCCTACTCTAGTTAGTGTGCCTAGGTCATTTCCACCATAGTGCACAGTCATGAGATAAGGAGCTTGGGAATCCACAATGGTCTTAACCAAAGCCAGTATCTGATGAAACTTTAACCCTCTCTGGCCAAACCAAATAATCTCCACATTTGGAAAGCCCAAGTCCCGCTCCATACCTCTCTTTTTTGCAGTATGTTGAAGTGAAGGAGAAATAGCAGACGGGAGAAGGCTGGACCTGAATGAGGTAGTTTTCCAAATGAAAAACAGTAAAAATTGAGGTGTTTTCTTAAAAATATATATATATTAATTGAATACTGTCAGCATGACAGTGAATGCAATTAGGCAGTGTACTGGATACATTAGCAGGAAGTCCTATACAGACATGGGTATGCTTTTAAATCTGTGGAGTAAACCACAGCTGCTGTATCTCATTTGGAAGTAGCATGGTCCTTTTAGAACGTGCTGTGAACTTGTGACCTACAGGCTCTACTGGGTTGCTAGATACACTGAGCTAAGAGTATATGGGGAAGGGTGTTAAAGAGGCAGAACATTTTGTTTTAAAGTTGAGTTATGACACAATTTAAGTAATGATAAACTTTAAATTCCAACTCAGGACTAAGTAGTACACTGTTGTGCAGTTTTTAAAACTGATGCTAAAAATAGGTTTGAACTCCAACTTTTTTCTTGATTCTCCCACGATGATCACGAAAACATAGCAAATCCGCATGGAAAGGAGTCTCTTTTTGAAAGAGAGGGAAGGGTTAACATATTCAACCTATGCATTTTTATTGTACATTTTTTAAATAATTAAAAGGTTTTGTACATACCTGTGAATTGGGTTAATAGATCATATTGCTGTTTTAGCTCTTTTTGGATAGTTTTGACACTGTTAGAATTTGCAAAAACTCAGCACAAGAATGGTACGCCGCTCTCATACAAAACAACTATAAAACAACAAATCTCTTCAACTTTGCACTCTGTGATAATGAGAAAGGCAGCAAATGAAATTATGTCTTTCATTTTAGATTACTCTATCTCCATTTAAAAAAACTGGCAACTCTGGTGGGACCTCTCTGTGGGATATCCAACGGCTGCTGAAAAAATCGGTCATTTCCTCTCCATTCTTCCGCCGACATGCCATCATTTTATCCCAATTCACCTTTTCTCTGGGCAATATTTCCTGCATTTGTGTTATAATATGCCCTGGTAAATCTTTTATTTACTTTATAGGAAAAACAATAGTATGGTATTGTTGAAAGTTACAATGAGGAATGTATTTAAAACTAATAATGTTTTAAATGTCTAAGCATTATGTGCAGAATAGATACATCTATGGGAATTGTAGTACTTTTAGTCACATTATTACCCCTTCTATGCTCATGACGGAGCCGCTCCGTCATGAGCCTCGGTTGAGCTGCGCTCATGACGGAGCGGTTCCATCATGGCCTGCTCGGCGCGCCTGCGCGGTGCGAATTTCGCGCCTGCGCTGGACCTTCCATTGAGCGGGGCAGGCCATGACGGAACCGCTCCGTCATGAGCACAGCTCAACCGCGGCTCGTGACGGAGCGGCTCCATCACGAGCATGCGAGCGCTACTCGGCCCCCCACCCCCTTAGCGCTGCAGCGGAATTCCCGCCGCAGCGAAGGGGTTAAACAGGAATAGTGTAGTCACAAATAAAAGATAGGAAAATGTGCTGCACCTGTATATAAATTATAAAGTAGTTATACTTGTTAGGCATGTATTATTGATGTTTGTCAATATGTATTTTTAACTTATGTGACCAGTTTGCATATGTTTAGATAGTGAGAGATGTTTTTTTCTGGTAGAGGATAGTTATATGTACGATGAGACTCTTGAGTTTAATTAAAGACGAAGAGAACTATATATTTTAGGAAAGGTGGTCTGAAGGTGTATATCTATTATGAAATTTCATATATGTTTACATGGTGATTTACATTCTTTAAGGTTGTTGAAAATTTCATGTTAATGGTGAGGGTGGTGTATTTCTTTAAACATGCTCTCTTTAAAATTGAGAAAGGATAATAGTGCTGAATGTCTCTTTAGAGTTCTTGTGCTTGCTTCACTTATTGTGTAACTTTTCTTTGAGAAATGCTAACTATATATTTTAAACACACAAGAAACATTTGAGAAATGAGGTTGGTATACAATTATGAAAAGATTTTGAGCTTTGTAAAAAAAGTGAAAATTGTTGTTCTTAGTTTTAGAAACTTATTGGTGCATGTGCATGCTGAGTAAAAGAGCAATCTATGCTTCTAGAAAGCTGTGTATCCAATTATATATCAAGTGTGATATCAATACTTCACTCACACATAGCTCAGTAGAAAAGGAAAGATACACTAAAACAGGTAGTTTGGTACTGACAGAAGTACTTAAACAATGAAGCACACATATAGTAACAATTGTTATGTATCTAACAGCAATGGAGGTACTTTCTCAGTCAGCTAGGCACTAATCAGGCATCCATCCAAATACCCAGCTACTACTCAGGCAGTCATCAAATCACTCATTCACTATCCACACACTTATCCAATCACGCGTGAACTGCACAAGTACTCTTCATGCGGGTACTTATTATGTAGGCATTAAACTATGCAGTAACCACCCATCCAATGGCCCAGACTCTAACCATGCACTTATACAATCACCAAGGCTGTACCTATGCAGTCATTCAAACACCCTGGCGCAAACTATGCACTCATCCAAACACTCACTTACAACCCCTGCACTCATCCAAGTTCTGAGGTACAACAACACATGCACTCATCCAATTATGCAGTCAGTGCCATTGTAGTGAACCTGTCACCTGTCACCCATCCAGTACGTTTGCACTCATTAAAGTTCTAAGGCATTACGCTTACGCTAATACAATCACCCAAGCAATATATTTGCTTTCATTCAGTCACTCAAGCTTTAACAACAGACTTGTGCAGTCACTCAGGCACTAGTCATATACTCATCTAATCAGCCAGGCACTACTGATGCACTCATTTAATTATCCAGGCACTACCCATGTGCATATCTAATCACCCAGAGACTACCTGTTCACTCAACTAAAAACACATGGGCAGCAGCCATGTACTCATCCAATCACTGAAATACTAACTACTCATGCACTCATCCAATCTTCCAGGTGCTATGCATGCACTTAAACAATCACATACACACTATCCATGGATGTATATTGAAGTAAGTACATTAAGTTATATAGCTAGGTTGTAGATTTAAAGCTGCAAAATAAAATGAAAACAGTTTTTATATTATGTGTAAGTCAGAAGTAAAGTAGGTGGTATGGTGGCTAGAGTAAACATTTACAAATTTTTTACAGAACAGTATCTACGTAAGTACAGGTAGTTAGAATGCCTACACAAGCTTAGAGGAAAAACCAACAGAAGCAATACAAGTATTTATGCATAACTGAGACACAAAAGGGGCAAAATGCAGAAACGGGTTGAAAAATAAAGAGCTACTGGTTCAGGGACAAAGTAATTTCTTAAAAACATATGTTGACACCTGCAAAGGTGACAAAATAATGAAAATAAAAAGCAAACTATGAGAAAGAAGAGTGGACAAAATCTATATTACAAGAACAGGAAAGAATGTAACAAAGATGGACACTCCTTAACCAGGAGACAGGCGCAGTTTATGGAAATCAGAGCAAGAATGTTTCGTATTTGGGTAGTTGTAAATCTACTGAGAAATATGAAGAAGTATAGAAAAAGGAGAGAGGCACTGAAACAGAAATAACAGGTTGAGGGAGTAGTTGATAAGGCCTTTGTTTTGAAGAGGAAGTTTTTTTATTGTGATTATTAATAGAATGAAGACCCATGACAAAATGGTGTTGTACATGAGAAAATAAAACCAGAAGAAAAGATTAGTAAATAGAAGTAACTTTTAGGTGGAGAATGGACACATACTTCCACAATAGAGCCTTTCTTTATTGAAGAAAGCTATCTCCAGGATAACACATTAGTACATGCAATTGATGAAAGAGGACGTATGTTATGAAATAAAGAATGACACTCCTGTAGTGAAAGAGGTGATGGTATCTAGAAATGTAGACAACGCTTTTGCAGAAGAGGTACAGGGAAGGCGTAGTCAGGCCCTGTATACAAATGGAATTGTAGTAGTGTTTGTAGTATTCAACAGCAATCCATTGATATTTTATATAAATGTATACATATCTTCCAAGGCTAAGTTTAAAACACAAAATAGGTACTTTACAGGGATTGGATCCTTGCAAGGTTACTCAGTAGCTTGTTTATCAAGGAAAGTGTGCCAAAGCACCTTTCATCATTTCAGGATGCAAGCTGTACACTGCACAACAATGTGAACTTTAGTTAAGAGGCTGTATTATGAGAAAACTCCTGTTTATGTCTAGAAGAAATGAAAAGAGCACTTTTGCATGGTACTGTGGCAGAGGTAGACAAGGTTTGTGATGATGTGCAGTTTTGTTTCTTTGGTCCTGAACAGGACTCTACAGAAAATAAAATGTTGATAACAGGAGGAGTTGCACAACAGGACACAGGTATTATAGTTCATAGTTTTGAAGAAGAGATTAAAACATTTATCACGGTGTTCCCTGAAAAAACAGAGTATATTTGTATATGTTGTCTACATGCTCACTACAAGATTCAAACATGGACTATTGACTTGTATTTAAAAATTTAAAAAGAAAATAATAATAACTGCAAACGTTTGCTGTGTACCTATTTGAAGAGGAACGCTTTGACTTGTCCACACAACAAGTTATATGTAAGTACTGTTAAATTAAATTAGATGATAATGAAATGCCTGGTAGAGCTGAGGATAACAAGTTAGTTCTGGTACCCATTCCAAAACCACTTCAAGGTTTAAATGTCTATACATTCATTTTAGGCCCTAGTTCAAATGGAGCCAAAGACAGGCAAGTTGCCACCAACGGAGATGCAGAAAAGTGTACAAGGTGGAGTAGTGTACTGGATTCACAGTTTTAATCAACATTTTTAGCAGGATGCTCAAGAATTATTAATGGTATTGCTAGGGTTATTGTGAAGGTCAATGAATTATTAAGTTTAACTTTTAAATGGAACAGCCGCGGTCCGTGCAGGTAACAGCGGTGAGGCCAGGCTGGGGGGATTTTGAGGGATGATGCAGAGGGAAAATTAAATAAATAATTCATTTTCCCTCAGTATCGTCCCTTGAAATCCCCCCAACCTGGTCCCACCGCCCCACCTTTGTTGCCTGCACGGAGGTGGCTTAAATGGAATATTCCTCTACATGATGTTACCAGATTGTGGCCTTTGCAAATTTAAATAAAAACGCCCATCAATATATGACCAGTCCGAATTGAAGATCAGAACTTAAGTTTATGTTGTTATGACAAAGGTATGGTAAATATGTCATAGTCATGCAATAATGATTCAGAGTGAATAGTATTAAATTAGGACCGGGAATTACAAACTTTGTAGCACCACAAATTTCCATTTCAAAAAGAAACTTTCACAACTATAGCAATCATATTTCATGGAGGAGTTGTTAAAAGCTCTACACACTACACAATATTTAAGATAACAAAGAAGATGAACAGAGTGCAATGACATAGAAATGACCTAAAAAGTTACTAAACGCATATCTGCTATTTCTAAAAGCAAAGTTCTAAGGTCAATTTAGGATAACTAAATGTGGTATTGTGTTGATATGTGTATGAATTATGTATTCTTGAGACATTATGCAGCCTGTTAGGGATCATGGGACTCATTTATGAGGCTGTGCGTCACTTTTACGCTGCTGGTGCATCACTTTTTCTGACTCACCAGTGGCGTAAAAAATGCACCTTGTTGCGCCATATTTACAAAGTGACGCATCTAGGTAGATGCGTCACTTTGTAAACCCCTGTGCCACATTATACCTGCGCCAGGTATAATGTATGCAAGGGGGGCGTATTGACGCAAGGAAGGGTCGTAGAAGTGACGCAGTGAAATCTTTGAGATTTCACTGCATCACTTTAGGACGCTGTTGCGTCAAAATTTTGCGCCTGCCTCACAGCAGGCATAAGACTGACGCAGGTCCTTTCACTTGGGGCTTGCCCCATGTGAAAGGACGCATTGCTGGAGTTGCGTCACTTTTGTAACACACTCCAGCAATGCGTCACTGTTTTCGCTTACAGATACATCAGAAATACTGACGTATCTGTAACTCCTTGAGACATGATGCGTCATACATTAAATATGACGCATCAGGAATGTCGCAAGGAGTGCGCACTGAGAAGTGACGCATCGCTGCTTTCACGCAGCGATGCGTCATTTCTCATAAATGAGGCCCATTGTTTATAGCATGCTGCTAGAAATGAAAGAATATTTTTAATTGCAGCAATGAAAATTATAAAACATTACAGGACTACTATATGCTGTTATTACAGATAAAAACTAAATGAAGGTACTATAATACCAGCAGCTTTAAGTTGTGTCCAAGAAGCCTCTTCATCACTTCACCATTGTATCTTGTTTTGGTTATCTGATGTTCAAAATTAAATCCTGATGTAGTATGTGAGGACATATGCAGTGCATTGTGGGGGCGTAAGTTATGTTAGGGCAGGTAACTATAACTGCTGAATTTCAATGCTTTTGCACGTGTGAAATCTGAGCCTAACTATATTATCCCTGTAACCTTTTCTTTTTTCAGTGAATTACTAAGTTTTTTTAATGTTAAGTAAAATTCCCATTGTAATTTACAGTAGAGAGGGGATGAACGCAGTGCCTGACCTGGCATTGTGCAGCCCTCACCCAAACAAGCTTCTTCTGCCCCTCCTCCTTGCCCTCCATTTTCTAAGTCCATGACTCTGCTACCTCATTTTAGCTGTATGTGCTGTTGTTCTGCCACTGCCTTCCTGCCTGCCGTAATGGTTAACATGCTGCCCCATCCACCTTCACCCTACACTCTGTTGTCAAAGTCCATGCATCAGCCCCCTCCCTCCTGCCATGCATGGTCCGATGGGCTGTCACTGCTCTCCATTTAGCTTGATGTCCCTGCCCACTTCTCCTGCCCTCCTTTGCCTAATTCATTGCCCCATCATTGCTCTCCGGCTTAGCATCTGTGCTTAGCTTGCTACCCTTCCCCCTTCCCCCTGCCATCTGATGTCTGTGTGCATGTCCTTGCTCCCTCCTTTCTGTCACATTCAATAAATCTGCCACTGTCCTATCTAATCTGAATGTTCTGATCAGCTGCCACTGCCCCTCCCACCTGCCTAGCATGGTCAGTTGGCTGCCGCCTGTCCCTTCCACCTCCACCCTTCCTATCCAAGTTCCATGCCCCTATCCCCTTCATCCTTTCTTCCATGGTCAATTTTGCTACCACTCCTTTCTGCTCTCCATACACTGCTGTGCTGCAACTGCTCCTCCTGCCCACCCTGCTTGGTTTATTGTGAAGACCCTTCCCCTGTCCTCATTTGTCTGTCTCCAACCCCTACCCCTCCCTTCTGTCCTCCATTGTCATTTGTGCATGCTCCTGCCCCCTCCCACATGCCCACCATGGCTGCTGTACTGCCACTAACCCTCCTACTTTCCATGCATGGTATTATCTGCTTTCACAGTCCCTCTCACCTACCCCGTGTGGTCAACGTGCTGCCCCTGAACACCCCCCCCACCTTCCCTCTATTGTCTGTTTGTGTGCCATTATCGTCTCCCTCTTGCCCTCCATGGTGTGTTTTGCTTCCAGTGCCCATCCCACCTGCTGTCCATGGTCAGCTTGCTGCTGCTGCCCTGCCCCCTTGCCCCACTCTCTTTTTCCATGTGCAGACCCCTATCCCCTCCCTCCTGCCTGTCTGTCAGGTATGGTCACCTTGCTTCCCTTTCCTCCTACCCCTCTGCTCTCTGTTGTTCATGTGAATGACCCTGTCCACTCCCTATTGTTTCCATGGTACGTTGTGCTGCACTGCCACCATGCTTGCACTGTGTGGTGTATTGTGCTGCTGCAAACCCTGATGCCTGCCCTGTAAGGTCAGTTTGTTGTCCCTGCTCATCTCCCTCCTGCCCTCTCTTATCCAATTCCATGTCCCAACCCCATTCCTCCTACCTCTGTGATTGAATGTACCTTACTTGCCAACATTTTGAACTTGGTAAGAGGGAGATGTTGAAAAAACAACTTGGGGAATTGATTTATCGTATTGACTTACATTGAAAAAGAGGAGATTTAAGGCAAGAGACAGATAAAATAAAGCTCTTTTGGGCATTAAAACATCGTGAGTCACCTGAGTGAATCGGGTCTGCTGGCATGGACGGTTGTACTGCCACTGCCTCTTCCTTCCGCTCTTCAATGGTTTTTATGTTGCCACTGCCTCTCTTGCCTGTACTGCATGGTTGGTTTGTTGTCTCATCTCTCCATCTTCTGCTCTCCATGGTCCATTGTGTACTGCCACTCTCTCATGCTTGGCATGGTCAACTCGTTGCCTCTGCACCTTTTTCTATCAGAGGGTATTCCCATATAAATTATGGTTAGTGCTCTAACAGGCAAATACATCAAATAAAAAAATCGCGATTTTTTATTTGCAAATAGCAATGCAACAAAAAATCTGCAAATTTATAGGAAATCACTGGTAATCGCAATCACAGTTTGGGATATCGCAGTTTGCAATATTGCAAATTGCAAAATCGCTAATAGCGAAATCGCTAATAGCAAAGTCGCACGGTTGATGCATATTGATGACATCACAACCAGGAAGTCAGCAGCCCATGCATAATTCAGTGCACATTCATAGTGAGAGGAGAGAGTTGACTGCAGGATCTGAACAGGAGTGAAATAAAACCATTCAACAACACCTGTCCAAAATGGGCCACAGAAGAAGACAGCCAAAGAGCCAGGAATCGGAAAAGAAAATTTTCTGAGAAGGAATAGAGACACTAATTGAGGATGTGGTAATCAGCCATGACAAGCTGTTTGGGAAATTTTCACTGAAAGTACCAGAGCAAGAAAAAAGGAAAATATGGAGCCGGATCCAAAATAAAGTGAATGCTGTTGGGGTCACACACCGCTCCATTGACAAATAAAAATAAAAGATGGTACGACCTGCGCAGTTGTGCAAAAGGACGCATTACCAACAGGCTGAAGGAAGCCAGGAAGACAGGAGGGGGAACACCAACACAGACTGGGAACACACCCATGGAGGACATGGTGGAATCCACACTTCAGCCTGAAGCTGTCGTTGGGTGATGGTGCTGGACACCTATGGAGCGGCCAACACATCTCAAGGTAAGATGCATACAAGTGACCATTGGTATACATATGAAAGGTATCACATCAGCTCAGTACAGCACAAGGGTCTATAATGCAAAAACAGTCCACATTTTCCAAACACATCGAAGTGCATTATGGGAGATGCAGGCAGGTACTATGGCAAACACAGTTAAAACAACTCACAAATAGTGTAACAGCAAATTATTTAATTGCAGGAAAATAATGATGAATGTGTCAGTACATCACAGACGTAAATTAATGGTGATTTGCACTGTTTAACATCACAGATGCAGAACAAGAAGAGGCAGAGGACAGTGACTGCATGGACACACAGGAAACTACCGCTGTAGATGAGATGGACACACCTGTGGTACCACAACAACCATCACATGCCCCTACTACACGCAGGGCAACAGTCACACCACTTGTGACAATGGAAACAGAGGATGAGGCACATGTAACACCAGTGACCAGTTTGGCTCAAGGAACACCCATGCTGACTCCCCAATCCAGAATAGCACAGTCCGAAGCTGGCAGCGAAGAGCCAGGTCACAAATCACACGGCAGGAGGACCAACCTACTGATGCCTGGGGTGGTCTGGAGGGCCAGATGCTCGAGGTGCAGCACCTGCAGGGGAAACACATGCACTTAGTGCATGCACAAATAGTAAAGATGTCAGACAACATCGCAGTTCTGACAGATTGCGTGAGGGAATTGACCAGGGTGATAAAGGAGGGACGTGTATCACAGACGAAACACCAAGCAGATGCCCCTCTCCAAATTCACCCCTGACAAGACGAGCGTGCATGCCACTCTGGTGAAATATATAGGAATGATGGGCGCTTCCTGGGTATTGAGCCACAATGTCAGTTACTATGCTTTTTGCATTGCATACTACCCGTATGCTTAGGGAATGATAACATTTCCTATTCCTATATATGTATTCATTACCTGCAGGGGGACATATTGCTACATGGGTGCAATCAATGCAACCTAAGACTTGTTGGAAGCGGGCTATCTGATAAATTCCTGTTTGGTCTTGTTCAAGTCATGTGTGGTTGTGGGGAAGCTAATGTGGGAGTTGATCCGGGACATCATGGCATTAAGGAATGCTTTAAAGAAACATGAAAGTGTGCTTTGAGGCACACCTCTAGCTACTGCTATGACCCCCTGAAAATTGCCTGACGCCAGTAGGTGCAGAAAATATAGGAACTGCACATGTGTGGGCATTGCATTGGTCCTACGTGTCTGACCCTGCAGAATGGGATCCAATTAATTGATTAAATCAATGATCATTGCAGCATTTAGCCTATACTTCTCGTATATCTCTTCTTCTGTCTGTCCTAGCAATGTAATGCGGAATCTGAAGATGCACTCCTGTATTCGCCTCCTTCTGTGTGCTGCAGCCTGGAGCCTCATCCTCCTCGCCATCAGGTAAAGCGCTGCCATTGTGAAATGTTCAGGGTCATTCTGGGTGTGTTTAAGTAAGTTTCTGTTGAATTCCAGCTGTATCTAATTTGCACTCATGATTACCACCTGGTTGTGATCCTTCTTATTTTGCACTTACAAAAATGCGAGTTCCATGTAAATCGCAATTTGCGATTTTTCATGCATTGAAATGCGATTCTTTATTCACGATTCGCTAATTGTGAGACGCAATTACAGAATCACAAAAAAATTCTCAGATTCATTTGCGCTTCCTTATTTTAGCGAAAACATGTGTTTTCGCTCTATTGTCGTTCATGCATTGCTGCAGGGTAGTATGCGAGGGCAATTGAGATGTTTTTGCAATTAGCAAAATTTGCGATCTATTTTTGGGTCGATGCATTCGCCTAGAAACAACTAAAATGAGGACATATTTTCTCAGTTCTCACATAGTGACAAAGCACTGTTAAATAATTTGCTATTTTTGTATTGTTTTATCCCGTTGATCACTAGATTATATGTTACACGTAAGGGAGAGGATGTGGCATTATGGCCAGAGCTGCAGACTTTGCAACTGGGAAACCAGGTTTGAGTTTCAACTCAGCTCTACTATCTGTGACTCAGGGCAAATCACCTAATCTCTCCATGTCTAAAACCAAAAATAGTGTGTCCTTGTGTAATGTAACTGATGCTCATGTAAAGCACTCTAATATCTTCTTTTTTATTCTTGACCACTCCTTTTTCTCAGCTCCTACTTGATGGATCACCCTGAAACTTTCCATGCACAACTAGAATCACCGGGGCACTTTTTGGGAAAAGTTTGTGAAGATTTATCACACTGCGCCAAAGATATGGGTAAGTCGAAAATTGCTATGGAAACAGGATCCTGACTGTCACTGCCTAAGTAGATTTTTTCGTATGCTAATAACTTTGGCACCATTTGAAAATCTTCACAAAACATTCTCCCAAAAAAGGTTCATTTGTTTCACATCCTTCGGGATATTTTAGGCAAGATCTGTCAAGCATGGGGAAGAGACAAGGTGGGGGTCCAAATACCTGTTTCCCATAGGAACTTTGGACTATGCTACAGGCAAAACAGAAGTGCAGCAAATTTGGTGGATAATTTGATCTTTAACCAGAAAGCATCTTTTTTTGATTTGGTGTGAATCCTTTAAGCCAGGGGTCTCCAAACCGGTCCTGGAGGGCCGGATCCATGCCAGATTTTTAAAATTACTACATGTATCTCAATGGGGATATCCTAAAAATCTGGCATGGATCCGGCCCTCCAGGACCGGTTTTGAGACCCCTGCTTTAAGCAGTTTGAGAGAAATTCAGCTTCAAGATTTATAGATATCTAGTGACACAGTACTACATAGGAAGTACAATGGGAGTACATTGGGAGTATTGAGGGAAAAACAACCTATGAAGCACTCTTAATGGCTAGTGTTGCAGAACTGCAACCAGCCCAGCGAGACTGAGACCTATGATTGCATGGAAGCAACATGGATATAGAGGTTATGGCCACCATTTTAGGACTCAGGGGATTTATTCCTCTTGACCTGAAAATGAAAATAAATAGTGTTATATGGCTGTTTTTGGAGGTGAGGCACTCAGGCCTGGGGGCAAAGAACAAATAAGAAATCCTCAAACTGGCTGAACTACTGCAGTACTTAGTGAGGCCTGTGATAAATGACAGGAGTACGGCAAAATCATCACAAGATTACATGGGACCAAAAAAAAAGTTGGCTGGGTGTCTTTCGAGTGGTACATGGACTTGGTGGGTTGGACAGCAACGGGGTTTAGGCACTTGTAGGTGTTGGTCACCCACAGGGGTATGAAAACCCACAGAGAATTGGGCTCAGGGTTTAGCTGCAGGCCAGGCAGGGGGTTTGTTGAATTGCGTATAGGCGTGGGCGGAAAATCCGTTCCGCTCGCGGATTTTGCGGATTTTCGGGAAATCCGCAATCCGCGAGATTTGCGAATTTCCCGCAAAATCCGCAAATCCGCGAGCAGCGGATTTTGCTCGCACTGCTCGCACTGTTAGCGTGAGTTCGCGCCCCGCGAATAAGTGCGAAATTGCAGAAATACGATCTTGGCAAAACTGAAAGTAACTACTTACCAGGTTCAAAAGTTCAGGCACATCATTAGTAGCCATTTCCTGCAGTGCTTCCTGAGGGGCCCCTCCAGAGTTCAGTTGCCAGTTGAAACTATTATGTGACCCTGCTCTGAACCTCAGAATAGTTACACATATGCCACAAAGGTCCTGAATTACAGGTAAGGGAGACAAGCAGGAGCCAGGCTGGAAGTTAAAATCCATTAATCAGCCCCTAATTCATTATTGTCAGTTGGGGCAGGGCAGGTGTTGTAACTAATTTTGCAACAATGAAAGCACTTAGCAAGTGCAAAAGATCACTAATCAGGGCGCACTAAGGAAGCAGGTGCCAGCTAAAAAAATATTCTGTGACACATTAATCAGCCCCAAATTAATTCAGGTCACTTGAGGCAGGGAAGGTGTGCTTTGCTTTGCCGAAAATAATGTACACTGGACAACCAGAGGGTGTAGTGATGAAACAGAGGGTGGCATGGGTGGGCCAGAGGGTGGCATGAGTAGTCAGAGAGTGGCAGTGGTGACAGAGAGTGGCAGTGATGAAGAAGAGTGTCCCAAACAGGCTGGACACGTAGAAACAACAAGTTCGCAAAACTTGCGACCCGACAGGTAAGTTCGCAAATTGCGAAATTGTAAAAACCCTCGCGAACTGGCAGAAACACGGGCGAACACAAAAAAAAAAAAAAATCCGCAAATTCGCGGGAATTCGCGGATTTTGCGGATTGCGAATCCGCAAATCCGCAAAATTCGCGGATTGCCAATCCGCAAAATCCGCTCATGCTTAATTGCGTATGGTAATAAAATCTTACTTCATGTTAAAGAAAACCATAGAAAAATCACAGAAAAAACAAAGGTTAAAGTGAAGACATAATTAGGCATGATAATACCTTACTTTAAATTAAAAATATCCTTAGAAATTGACGAGAAAAAAAGGTTAAAGTGAGGTCATAGGCGAAAATGTTTGGTCAAATGTTTCATTTTAAACTCAGAAAAACACTATATTTCACCAGTTATTGTTAACTGAAGTAACTGTACATTTTATACTTGCCATGGGCTGCTTATGGTACAAAAGGGGGTGGTGATGGACAGAGCATCTGAATCAATGAAACACTCACACCCAGTCAAAGGATCTGAGTTTAATCCATCACCGTTCTTTAGCCCACTCTGCCACCCCAGTTCAGACATGGCTATATGCAAATCAGTCTGACCCTGTGCCTCATGGGAACAGTCCAGCCCGAACTGCCAAGCCATGTCTTACCTTGACCGGAAACAAGCTTCCAAGGACCGGTTTCTGGCATTCCAGCCGTCTTCATCCCGGCTTGATTGAATCCAGTGGCAAAGTGAGCAAGGGACTCACGTCTGAGCAAACCCCCCCTTTTGTACCGTTTTTGGCCGCCATAAGTGTGGCAGGGTATGCTCAGACGTGAGTCCCTTGCTCACTTTGCCTCGGAAGCTTGTTTCCGTCCATTACCACCCCTTTTGTACCATTCCCTTTGATGGAGCACTCCAGTGCCAGCTAAATTCCATCTGTTTACATCTGTTAACAAAAAGGTAATGTGGCATTCCAACTCTGATGTGGCTAGTTCAAAACTGGGAAAGGGAAGAAAGTCAAACCCAGGGGGGTCGTTCGTAGGAACTCTCGACCAATTTCTTACTAGGGCATCGTCGATGCTGGCCCATCAAATAGATATCACGGAAAGAAGGCTATCTTTGGACCCTAATTCTGATAAGCGGTCCTCGCTGGGCCATTTGGCACAGGTTCTATTAACCATTCGGCTGCTTATGACCTCACTGATTACATCACCAATGACATTTTCTATGCTATTATTGCTAACATTACTGATGACATCTGAAATTACATCATAACTTACATCACTGTGCATGGCAGGTCTGCAAGTTATATATACTTCAGTAACGACTTGTGAATTTCATTGTATTTTTGACTGACATTTTCAGGATACAACTACACCCATAGGGCTAGATGTAGGTAAATCTAATTTACTGATTCATAAATACCGAAATTTACCGATTCGGTATTTATGAATCGGTAAATTAGAAGGAGGCAGATGTAGGTAATTTTTAAAACACGATTCGGTAAATACCGAATCGGTATTGCCCATTGATTCCTATGGGCCTTGAAGCCCATAGGAATCAATGGGAAATACCGATTCGTTATTTACCGAATCGGTAAATACCGAATCCTGCAAGGGTGCAGGGTGTGTCACTTTGACACCCTCTAGCACCCCAAGTACAGGCTTGTGTGACATGTGGCACACATACATGCCCTAAGGGCATGTCTGTGTGTCACATGGCACAGGTGTGCATGTACAGATGTGCATGCACACCTGAATTCGGTATTTTACTACCCAGTAGGATTGGGTGGAAAATACCGACTCCTAAAGGGCCTGTGGCACTCTGTGAAGTGCCACCTACATATTGATTTACAGAATCGATAAATTTACCGAGTCGGTATTTTACAGATTCTATATATTTACTGAATCGGTAAATTTACCGATTCTGTAAATTAGATGCCCCCTACATCTCAAAAGCCAAATACCGGTCGGAAACGGCCGAAATCGGCCGTTTCCGACCGGTATTAAGGCTCCTACATCTGGCCCATACTTCTTGGTTGCAGAACGTCTGATGTACAGTAGAAATACTACATTTCCCACAATCCTCCATTTTTGATAGAATGATTAACCTTTAGTTGCCACAAATATGTACCAGGATCAGTCTGAGTATTTTACAAGAATACACAAGAAAAATCGCATGGACAACTTGGGTTTCCACTATCACAATCATTATTTTCCAGTAACTTCAGGGCACTTTGAGTGTGAGAAATATGTCAGGAACTCCAGTTCTCATCAACCTTCCTGGTCAGGTGACCACAACGTGACTATAATTGTACTTGCTGTTGAGGCGGATTACAAAACATGGAAGAAACACTGACACATAGAGACTCTGAACTACATTTTCCATGCATCTTGTGTAAACACAAAAAAAGAATTAAACGCTGATACTCAAGAACTATGATTCCCATGAATCCTCCTCATCATGTGACCATGCAGTTACTTTCCACTTGTTACGATATAAAGGTTAAAAATGCTAACTCTCAAAGAATTCTTCACCAAAGCAGTAGGTGCAGGGATGTTGCAGATGAAGGAGCCACACACCACTGGAGTAGTGAGTAAAAAGGGACTATGGGGTTAAACCTAACCAAGAAGCACATGAACATAGGTTAGTACCTTGTGCACACAATCTTCTATGTTATGCAGAAATTGTCATGCTGACCCGATTTTGTCTAACAACTCAAGGCTGTAACAAAAGTTAGTATCTTTCACCTGCTGGAATCTTTTTCTGCAGAATGAAAAGGTTGTGTGAAGCATAATAAATACAAGTCAACTGTCACCTGCACAGAGAGTTACTAATGAATGTAAACATTTTTAATGTGTCAGTGCCTCTACACAACTATGGTGCATGAGGAGCACATGTGTTTTGTAAACACTTACACCCATTAGCTGGACCCAGGCTGTACAAAATTAGGTAGAAATGTAGTATGGTAGTTACCCACCACTATTTAAACTAAAAAACATTACTAACACACTCATCAAATGATCTCAAAGATTTCATGTGAGATGTCATGAGAGATGTCATAAATTATGGTATAGAACATGTCATGAGTGATGTCATTCGTAATTATTGTAATTATAATGTAATTATAAATGTAATGGTACTTTAACCTTTGGATTTTTCAGTGAATTTCTATGTTTTTTTAACATAATTTTATTTTAACAGTGTGTATGGTAGAATAATTGAATAATATATCCTGTGTGCAGACATTATTCCGAAAGGGAATTGCTTTCGTATTGCAACTTAACAGGAAGGGGTGCACATTTTGCAAAATGTGTAGACAAAATTATGTTTGAGTATAAAACAGAGTAATAGAACAATATTTGATGCTTTTACCTGCACGAGGAGAGTTCTGCTGAGGGCACAGGGTCGGACCACGAGACCAAGGAGGCTGCGGGGGAAAGGCAAGCAGCACCCACCCCTCCCACCTGCAAGACTCTAAATACTTTTTGCGTCTGCGCTTTGACCTGCACAAGGACAGTTCTGCCAAGGGCACAGGGTCGGACCACGAAACCCAAGAGGATGCGGGGGACAGGCAAGCAGCACCCGCCCCTCCTACCTGCAAGAGGGACTATTTCTTGGAGCACCTCCTCGGGCGAAGCCCGGACCAAGGGCGGGCCCATTTGAGCCCGTTCGGGGATGAGTGAGGACGGGACGAGGCCATCCCTTTTCATCTGCATTCCAAAAAGAACACGCCAAGGTTAGTCCAAAGCTACTCTGATTACCTCTGCCATTCCCTTTCATGGGGGGTGCAAAAGGGGGTGGTAATGGACGGAGCATCTGAACCAATCAAACACTCACACCCAGACAAAAGATCTGGGTTTATTCCATCACCGTTCTTTAGCCCACTCTGCCACCCCAGTTCAGACATGGCTATATGCAAATCAGTCTGACCCTGTGCCTCATGGGAAGAGTCCAGCCCGAACTGCCAAGCCATGCCTTCCCTGGACCAGAAACGAGCTTTCGAGTACCGGTTTCTGGCATTCCAGCCGTCTTCAGCCTGGCTTGCTTGAATCCAGTGGCAAAGTGAGCAATCGACTCACGTCTGAGCATACCCTGCCACACTTATGGTGGCCAAAAGCGGTACAAAAGGTGGTGGTAATGAACGGAGCATCTGAACCAATCAAACACTCACACCCAGTCAAAAGATCTGTGTTTAATCCATCACCGTTCTTTAGCCCACTCTGCCACGCCAGTTCAGACATGGCTATATGCAAATCAGTCTGATCCTGTGCCTCATGGGAACAGTCCAACCCGAACTGCCAAGCCATGCCTTCCCTGGACCGGAAACAAGCTTCCGAGGACCGGTTTCTGGCATTCCAGCCGTCTTCAGCCCGGCTTGCTTGAATCCAGTGGCAGAGTGAGCAAGGGACTCACGTCTGAGCATACCCTGCCACACTTATGGCGGCCAAAAGCGGTACAAAAGGGGGTGGTAATGGACGGAGCATCTGAACCAACGAAACACTCACACCCAGTCAAAAGATCTGGGTTTAATCAATCACTGTTCTTTAACCTACTCTGCCACCCCAGTTCAGACATGGCTACATGCAAATCAGTCTGACCCTGTGCCTCATGGGAAAAGTCCAGCCCGAACTGCCAAGCCATGCCTTCCCTGGAACGGAAACAAGCTTCCGAGGACCGGTTTCTGGCATTCCAGCCGTCTTCAGCCCGGCTTGCTTAAATCCAGTGGCAAAGTGAGTAAGGGACTCACGTCTGAGCATACCCTGCCACACTTATGGCGGCCAAAAGCGGTACAAAAGGGGGTGGTAATGGACGGAGCATCTGAACCAATCAAACACTCACACTCAGTCAAAATATCTGGGTTTAATCCATCACCTTTCTTTAACCCACTCTGCCACCCCAGTTCAGACATGGCTATATGCAAATCAGTCTGACCCTGTGCCTCATGGGAACAGTCCAGCCCGAACTGCCAAGCCATGCCTTCCCTGGACCGGAAACAAGCTTCCGAGGACCAGTTTCTGGCATTCCAGACGTCTTCAACCCGGCTTGTTTGAATCCAGTTTCATAGTGAGCAAGGGACTCACGTCTGAGCAAACCCCCTCTTTTGTACCGCTTTTGGCCGCCATAAGTGTGGCAGGGTATGCTCATTCGTGAGTCCCTTGCTCACTTTATCTCGGAAGCTTGATTCCGTCCATTACCGCCCCCTTTTGTACCATTCCCTTTGATGGAGCACTCCAGTGCCAGCTAAATTCCATCTTTTTACATCAGTTCACAAAAAGGTACTGTGGCATTCCAACTCTGATGTGGCTAGTTCAAAACTGGGAAAGGGAAGAAAGTCGATCCCAGGGGGGTCGTTCGTAGGAACTCTCAACCAATTTCTTACTAGGGCATCGTTGATGCTGGCCCATCAAATAGATATCATGGAAAGAAGGCTATCTTTGGACCCTAATTCTGATAAGTGGCCCTCGCTGGGCCATTTGGCACAGGTTATATCACCCATTCTGCTGGTACCACCCTAAACACCTATTAGGGGGGCAGACTGAGAGGGTCCCCACCAGGTTCAATTAGAAATTAGACCTCCGGTATCCCCAGTTGGGGTGGATGCTGTATCTCCTGTTCAGGACACATCCGTCCTCAGGAATGAAGACCCGGGTCCATCCTGTAGGAAACTCCAAACTCGCTCAGCCACCAGTTCAAAGAGGGGTGCAGAGGCTGTGGTAGCAGCAGCCAAAAGGAAGCGTGGGGATGCACCCTTGAACAAGAGGAAGGCTAAAATCCAAAAATGCAATGGTGGGGGAAAAGATCAAATGGCTTCGGATGTCAAGAGTCCAGCTTTTGTCCATCGGCCAGAGCATGTGCCTAGGACATCTTTAGCTTTTAATGATGCACACCCCACAGAACTGGGTGAAGATATTGGGCCAAAATGGAAAATATTTTTGTTAAGACCTGCCGCCCTTTGTATGATAGACTCAATGCCATTGAAAGCAAATTGATCTGTTTAGAACGATTGTATCCCGCTGTTCTAGGAGAGGGGGTGGTTTCTTGTCCATTAGTAACTAATGATACTACTGAGAGGCCACATGGGCATGATAATGTTTCTTCTAATCCCCCTTTACCGTTAACAGACAAGCTCATAGACTCTCTACACCAAAATCTCCCGGTACGGGGACATGGGGATCAAGTCAGAGAGCGTATTGAATGCCACACAGTGGGGTATGGATCCAATGAGCGGGCGAGGGATAGTGGGGCAGATAATCCCCAAGTTCTACCTACTAGGAGTGTAACCCGGAACCCCCTATCCACTGACACAGCAATTAATTGCCTGAATCTCCCACCAGAGTCCGCCCCGTGCGTGGTTGTCCTTGCTGGAGTTCCAGCTCTGGACCAGGAGAAAAGGGAGGACTATGGCGTTCTTAAGAACAAATGTATTCATTGGCTTAACTCCAATAGGCCACTACCACTGCACGCATCTAGTGAAATTCTTTTTGCACGTCGTGTAGAATGGGTAGGGCCGCATGCGAAAAATATCGAGGGTGACTGTATAGTTATCAATTTTAGGGACAGAAGAGTCGTAGACCATATTTCCAACTAGGCTCCTGGACGCCCCGGGTCGCAAATTCAATCCTTGCCCTTGACCTACTTTTATCCCACTTCTAACAGGGTGAGAGGGGTTCAGACCTGGGGTGCCCAGGACATTCTTGATCCCAGGCCATATGATACCCAAGTCGCCCGGATGAGAAATAATACCAATGGCCCTACAAGTGACCTGCTCGCTTTGACCAATAGATATAGTGTCCTAGACCAGATTGTCTGACGCCCGACCAACGAGCCAGACCAATTTTATTTGGTCGATGTGCAGGGCCTATGCGCGACCCCTCTTTAGACTGTGGCTAGGCACATTGAGATCGAGACAGAGAAGTCAGTGCAAACCCTCCCTAGAAATACGCCCGAGGAGGAGCATACTTTGGGGGACTGTCTGAATTTAGTGGATTCTGATACTGGGGCGGGGATGCTAAAGGAATCTATAAAAATCCTCTCCTGGAATGTGGCCGGGATTAAAAACAAACTGTTTTTCCCAGATTGGGGAGCAGTTGTGGAAAGAAATTATATCTGTCTTTTTCAGGAAACTTGGACATTGGCAGATATACAAAGGAGCGGGTTTTCTATTTTTAGTGAACTGGCTACAAAGAAGGGGAGGGGCAGACCTTCTGGGGGACTTTGCATCTGGGTAGGTACACACCAGGGGGCCCAGGCAGTCCAGATCCCCACAGATTCGCGAGATGTGCAGTGTGTGCTTCTTACATTTCCAGGAAATGAGCAAACTACTATAATACACATCTACTCGCGAACAACCTCTAGTGGGAAGGAGTCTGGAACCATTGACCAACTTGTGCAGTTCATTTCAACTATGGACCCAGCAGTCACCTTAATCGTGGGTGGTGATTTTAATTGCCAGTTTGAGCCACTCACTGATCCAACCCTAGGTAGCCCAGATAATGAGGACCAGCACTGGCTCATCCCGGAACCGCGGATTCCGGTGGTGAGAACTTGGACTCCTTTGGTGTTGCAAATTAATTCTTTCACCCTTTCGACCTCTCTCATAGCCTGTAATGGGAGGGTAAACCCAGATAGACCGGGCCAAATGACATTTAACAGAGAAGGACAAAATTCCACCCTTGATTATATCTTGGTGGAAACTAGAACTCGGATTTCAAAATCTATTCTAGGAAAGATAGTGATCACAACCCCCTGGTCATGACCCTGAAACCCGGAAGTCTGGGTTTGTCAAACCCAGGTCCTGACCCAAACCTCGTTGGCCCTCCGCTTTTCTTAACCAACAATAAGCGGAGAGTCAAGTGGCCATATATACTAGGCTCTCCTAATAACTTTGCTGATGTGTACCAAAGGGCTCTGCCTTGACTTAGTGACATGGCAAAGGTGGAGGACAGTCTCCCGTATTCAGGTTTTATCAACGAGCCCTTGATTATCCATCAGGGGCTCGTGCGGAACCTCGGTGAGGTGTTCTATCCAGAAGGGAGACCTGAGGTAAAAACAGCCATAGTTCAGCCCTCGGGTAACGCCCAGTGCAGGAAAGTTAAAAAGGATCTGGTCTGTGTGGTCAAGCTTCAGGATAAAATCAAGATCAAGTTTTACCGGCGATTGTATAAGCAGGTTATCCAGAAGGCAAGGAAGGAGTGGGAGGCAGATAATTGGGAAGATCTAAGAACTGCACTGAATTCCAAAGACTCCAAATCCTTCTGGACAATTGTTAGCTGTGGGAGTAGGGAAGGAAAAATGGCCAATGAACCTAATAAAGCTGCATCGGCCTGGGAGTCACATTTTGGGGCTTTGTACTCCCCTTCGAGTAATGACGATCCTGTGACCATGAGTGTCGACTGGAGGGGGCCTGGGAGATCACACTAACGGAGGTAGAGGCCGCCATTTTGAAACTGGCCCCAAACAAGGCCCCGGGCCTGGATAAGCTACCGTGAGACTTGTATTGTTCAGAGCCGAACATATGGGCCCCTTACCTTTGTGTTCTTTATAATGCTATCTTAAAAGGTATGACCCCCCGGATTCGTGGCGGGCCGCTGAAATAGTTCCTATCGATAAAAAAGGCTGCCCCCTTAAACCGTCTAACTACGGGCCAATCAGCTTCATAGACGTCATCCAAAAATTAATGGGACGTATCATCCTGGGCAGAATTCAGACTTGGATGGAGGAAAATGAGATCTTATCCACCTTCCAGGCTGGCTTCCGGCAGGGCACATCAACTGTGAACCAGCTATTTAGACTCCAGGTCTTATACTGGAGAACAGTGATTGTAGAGGGTGGCAGCCTCTACATGATCTTTGTTGACCTTCGGTCAGCATTTGACCTGGTACCCAGAGATAAATTGTGGAAGGTTTTACACGAGTTGGGTCTACCTTGCTACCTTCTTAATGTTCTAGTGAGGCTTCATTATGACAATTATGCCCAGGTGAGGTGTGGGAAGCGGGGTGACATGTCATCCCGCTTCCCGGTCAAGCAAGGGGTTCGCCAGGGCTGTGTCCTGGCCCCCACCCTCTTCTGCCTGTATATCAACGGTTTGGTAGATCACCTCCTTGGGACTAGATACATAGATGCCCCGAGGCTAGTCACGGGTCGGGTGCAGGCCTTGATGTTCGCGGACGACACTTTGCTGTTGTCCAAGACATCAACTGGCATCCAACGTATCCTGGACAGCTTTGTGGATTTCTGTGTGTCAAGGGGACTGGAGATAAACCTGGATAAAACTAAGTTTATGATCTTCAATCCCCGAGGCACACGTGCCCGAATCCCCTCTTGGGAGGAATTCCTCTTGAGAGAGTAAAGACCTTTGAATATTTGCGTATCACCCTGGGAGAACACCTAGAATGGGACCCGCAGCAGGCTAAAGCAGCACTCAAATTGACAAGAGTGGTGTGGGGGATCCAGAAGCTGCATAGAGAGTCTGAGTTCAAACCCGTGGCTCCAGTTATCGAAATATACAATGTGCAGGCTAAAGCGGCTGCACTATACGGGGCCGAACTCTGGGGGCATCAAAAATCTCCCAATTTAGTAAAGGTAGAACACACTTTCTTGAGGAACATACTGGGCCTCCCTGTGAGCACTCCACTTGTACCACTGCGCATGGACTTAGGGTGACTCCCTATTGAGGAGGTCATGTCATCATGCCCTCTAATATACTGGAAAAGATTGCGGTCTGTGCCGGAACTCGTGTCATACAGTAATGAATTTAGGGAAATTTGGAATGCCCTGAGAGGTACGAACATCAGGTGGCTGACCCACATAAAGACCATTAGCTGTAGGATAGGCCTACCGGAGCTCTGAGATTACCAAATCCGAGGTGATTCGCCATTATAAGAACTATAACCTAGCTTCCCTCCATGTGAGTTGATAGGTGGGAAGACTGACCACTGAGTTCCTCCAGGTCAAAGCAGACTACAAAAAGGAAGAATTTTTAGATGTAATATTCCCTGCACTAGCAAGAAAATTGTATATGCAATTCAGATTCGCACCCTCCCCCTTAGAGTGTTATTTAGTAAATGGGACACAAACAAGTATAAGGTCTGCCCTGTCTGTGGCTATCATTTGGAAAATGAAATTCAGGTATTTTTCTTTTGCCCAGGGTATCACTGGATAATCCCAATTTGTAGAAACCTGGGATTCCGTCAGTGCTTACATTTAATGAGAGTGAAATATGACATGCATCCCCCTATTATCTTTGCTGTTTCACGTTTCTTGAACGCAAATGTGGCACAGGCTTAGGAAATCAATTAGGGCAGATTGTGTATAGGACGTATGTAAGTTTTTTTCATTTTTGTTTTTAAGAAGATGCATTTTGTGTTTATTTAATACTTCATTTTTTATGTGTGTGTCCTACCCTTTAAAAAAATTAAATAGCCAAAAAGCATGTAAAATGTTTGAAAACACAAAAATAGTTTTATACTTTTAAAAAAACTGTCTCTTTTTATATCTTCCTCATAGTTTCATGATCTACGATGTTTCCTTTTTTACTCAGTGCTTCCTGGTTTTCTCTCATGAGCCTTTTGCCCATGAGAGAAAACCACTGAATATATCTTGACATTATATGTATAATTTATATACAGCAGAATAGAAACAGTTAGTTTATTTTTTTTAAAATGCAATCGATTAAATGATTGTGTAGAAAAATAAATCACTTATATTTATGTAAAAACCGCACTTGCTTTATCTGTATCATAAGATCAACATTGGTACATACCACACATCTATACTTATATATTTACTATAAGTCCATTCATTATTTTATTATTAGAAAAAGTTCAATCACTAATTTTTTTATGATCTTGTGATAGTCTTGCAAGATTGTAAGCTTTTTCTTTAGAGGAAGAATTCTTTCCCTTATTACAGTACTTTTGCCTTATTATAACCATTAGTATTGTGTGGGGAGAAAGTAGACTCTCAAATGAGACCTTTTCAGACTATAATAACTGCGGACAGAAGGGTGTGAGAAGACACTTGTATCTCACTGACACCTATCCACAGCCATACAACTGTGTGTACTAGACTATGGAGAGAGACTGGCTTCTACAGTTCTCCATTAAGACATTGTATGAAGGTAGCCAGTGTTTTATGTTATGTTATGTTAAACTTTACTTGTGTAGCGCACGTTCACCAGGTTGGTTTCTTGGCGCTGCTCTGAAGGGTTAGGCTAAGATGTTACTAGTATGACTGTTTGAATAGCCATGTTTTTAGCAGTTTACGGAAGCTCATAAGGTTTGAGCAAGATCTGATCTCAAGTGGCAGGGAGTTCCAGAGTTTGGGGCCCAGGGTGGGAAACCTAGACCCCCAAGCCCGTTTTAGCCTGAAGGAAGGTATAGTCAGGAGGTGCATGTGGGTGGATCGTAGATCACTGGTGGGAATGTATCTGTTGATCGAGCTGTTAATGAATTTTAGGCTCTTACTGTTCAGGGATTTGAATATAATGCATCCTTCCTTGAAGGCGCATCTCTGGGATACTGGAAGCCAGTGTAGTTTCTTGAGAAGAGGAGTAATATGTTGATGCCTGTTTTCTTGAAGGATCAGCCTAGGTTTTGAACCATTTGACCGGGATGCCAAGGTAAAGAGAGTTGGCATAGTCGATGTGTGATATTGCCAAAGCAAGGACTGCCTGTGTTTCCGCTTCCTGAGTGAGGAACCTACTAATTTTTCTAATTTTCCTGAGTTGAAAGCAGCATGTAGAAACCACAGACCCAATTTGGTTTTTCATGGTGAGGTCTTCATTGATTATGACTCCCAAGGTTTTGGCGGATGTAGAGGGGGCGGGTGGTTGTCCCAGTTCTTTCGGCCAGAAGTTTTGGCTCCATGGGTTCAGTGCACCTCCTTTGAGGATCACTTCTGTTTTATCCGGGTTTATTTTGAGGTGGTTGCTATTCATCCAGTCGCGGATGAACAGCATTGTTCCCTGGAATTCAAGGACGGTGTTTGGGGAGTCGATGATCAGTGATATCAGTTGGAAATCATCTGCATAGTTGAAAGTTTGGATTTTCCTCTCTTTTAAAGCGTGGATCAGGGGGAGGAGGTATAAATTAAATAAGTGTGGAGAGAGAGATGAGCCCTGGGGAACACCACATGTGTTCTTGATCTTAGATGTTGTGAAGTTTCCCAGGCGGACCGCTTAATAACGGTGGGTAAGAAAGGAGTTTATCCATTCCAGGTCCGACCCTTGGATTCCTGCATCCCTGACACGGTTGACCAGGATATTATGGTTGACCGTGTCAAAGGCGGCAGAGAGATCCAGCAACACCAGGGCCTGGGGAGCGCCTCCATATGCTTTCTCTCGCAGAGAATCCAAGACTGCCAATACAACTGATTTTGTGGAGTGAGCTGGGCAGAACCCTGCTTGGCGAGGGTCCAAGTAATCTGATTGCTCAAGAAAGGTGGAAAGGCTTTTGGCTACATGGGCTTCAAGTCGTTTGGCCATGTAGGGAAGCAGTGAGATTGGACAGTAGTTGGCGAGAGTTCCGGGATCTGCTCCTTGCTTCTTCGGGAGGGATATGACCAATCCCTCTTTGAAGGCCTCAGGTACGTATCCCTGGGACAGCGATTTGATTAGGAGGGTCATGGCTGGTTCTGGGCAGGCCGTAAAGGCTTCTTTTAGAATCCAGGGGGGGCAGCTATCTCTAGGAGAGCCAGACTTTACTTTGGTTAGTAGGTCAGACTTCTTGGCTTATCATTCGGATTTGTTTACATTTGTGTGTAGAGTAGGGTGTAAAGAGACACTGCCTCTCCACTCATACTTTCCCTCAGGCTCGGTAGTATGAATAGTAGGGTGGCAAAGGTACACATCTCACATGTAAGACCTAACTATTTTATAGTAAGTATAACAAATTCGGGCTTCTCCAGTGAAACCTCACCCCAGCAAAATATTCATACATATTAGGGTGTGGGAGTGGATTTCACTGTCCAGTCACAGCACTACCCAGGATGACAGACATATACAGTAGTGTATAGGTAAACATTCTCCTCTCCACTAACACCTGTCTCCAAGATAACATGGATGTGCAGTGCAGTGTTGGCAAGGAGTGGCGTCTCCACCAACTGCCCTCTCTTAGATAAAACCTGTTCATTGTAGGGTATGGGAACATACTGACATCTCTGCACAAATGTCTCTCTGGGACGATTGACGTCTCTGTAACAAATAAACACAGACTGCTCTCTTTGTTAGCATCTCTCTCTCTTGCATGACACTGATGCATATTAGGATGTGGTGAGGGACTGGCCTCTCCACTGGGACCTCAGTCTCTGATGACAAGTGTGCATAGTAGGCTAGAGAGGGAACTGGCCTGTTTGCTAAGACCTCTATCTCAGATGACACAGCTGTGTAGTAGGTTGGCTTCTTGGATTTGCCTCCCCACTGAGATCTCTCTCTTCATTGATAGCGTACAACGGTATGGAGATAGACTGGCCTCTCCGCTCTAACCCCTCTCTCAGTGACGATAGTAGGATGTAGAGAGGAGCTGGCCTTTCCATTGACAATTGTCTCTCATATAACCAGTGTGCATAGTAGGGTCTGGGGAGGGACTGGCCTCTCTTCTGAGACATCTCTCTGGGATTGCAGATGCATGTTGGGGGGTGTAGGGAAGGACTAAACCAGGATATTGGTGAAAATCTTACCCAGCGTTTTAACTTCAAGATGGCACCTAAGAAGGAACGGACCCACTTTTAGAATGACTCAAAGCGGATCCATGGGAACCTATTCCGAACTAGCAGCGTTTTCCGGGGGCTCTACTACTTATTTCCCCGGTGGACTCCGTTGAACAGCCCTGCTCATTTCACTTGCCCACATCTTCCTCCAAATTTTATGGCGATCCTCCATCTACCCATGTGCACCTGTGAGACCCATCCGCTGCGTGTGTTATACATTGCTGGCTGCAGCGGACGCGCGGGATATTTTGACCGGGATGGCTTCTGTTGCCAAAGAGCGTGGTGAGAGGACTCCCCTCCCCCATGCGTGACTCAAAATGGCGGCTCCCACTATGCTGGCAGTAAGGCAAGAAGTGTCCCTACTCACTTCATGTGACTGCGTTACACCACGAGCACCTAGGGTCTCCGGGGGATATCTTATGTGCGAATCTTGAGCCAAAGAGCGACCAGTGAGCAGCGAGAACTCAGCCGCTCCAGAGCAGGTGTCGCCGAGGAGAGGGGTCCCTGATCGATGAAATTTAGGGAGGCCGGTGGAGAGGGGAAGGACCGGCGATCACCGTGATAACATCAAGCCGGGCACTGTGAGCTCTTGGGGGGAGCGGGGAGCACAACAGCAGTACAACCGGGAACTTAGCTTGAGGGCTTAGCGCTGGGCCCCCCGTATCCCCTCACCCTGCAGAGAGACTTAGCCAATGGGTTGTGAACCAGTGACAGAGAGGATGCATGGCATGACATGGAACCTGGCAGTGTGGCACAAAGCATGTAAAGTGGACAACACGAATACAGTGGCCAAGCCCCAAAAACCTGTGGTATGCAGCGAGTTTTCAGAGCCTACAGGGACACGCGAGACAACAAAGCTGCGATGTAGTCACCCCACACAGTGATCGCTCCTGAAATACTGCCTGTACCTGCCTAAAATGACAGCCGCAACAAACCCTCCTGTGTTTTTTTTTCCAAAAGCTTTACTCGATTATTTAAAAAACAATCATAAAAGCACACAAAATATGTACAATATACATCCATATGTTCTAATACAATTATCACAAAAAAGAAGCAAAAAAAGTTATTAAAAATGCAGATACAGTGCAAATTCATGTGTCAATAGGACTGTAAAAAGGTTAAAAGACCATGCTTTTTCTAGCAGCTATTGATTTCAAGATGTACGTTGCAGTGAAAAAACTGATATCTGAATCATCTAAGGAAAAAAGTAACCTCATAGCCGCTTTGACCGGCGTTACTGCCTTTTTTTAAAATAAAGGTTTCAAATAGGCGATGCGGAGGTGTAAAAAGAGGTCACAAATAAAAGAAAACTCTGTCTCGTAACTCCATCACATGGGCATGGTAAAGAAGGATGGCTTTTCATAAGAGGGAATGCCACTAGATGATGTACAATTCCAAGCCTTAGTCTAGTGAGGACAAACCGATGCGACGGTCTGGTGACTACCTTTAAGTAATTCTGAAAGCCAGTTTTAACCGTGTTGGAATATTAATACTAAGGAATTGTTAACAACATGTTAGCGTCTCTACGTACTTGGGCTTTATTCCTCAGATAAATACACATAAGCTCTTTCTTAGGGATATCAGATAAACTGTCGGGATCATCCAGGATATTTATATTGAATAGATCCCTGGCAGTTGACACAACGTATTTAATCCATAGGATCTGTGAGCTTATATCTAGGCGAAGGAAGTCACTAATGATACTTCTAGTGAAACTAGTTTCTTCCTTCTGCCAAATTGCTCTCCATACCATCAGTGGTCTTAAACTAATTAGATCTGACAAATAATCTAACCCCACCTCCTGGTGTGTTATCTCAGTGGAAGCTGACACAGGCAGACATAGCAGTTTTTTTATGAAGCAATTTTCTTCAACTTGAAAATCCACATGGCAACAATACCCCCAAACACCAGAACCATAAAGTGAAATTGAGACACATCTATGACAATATATGTGTAACATGTCGTATATACGACGATCCCCTAGCTTGGTCGCAAATTTAAATATTCCGTAAGCACTTTTAGACATCTTGGCTTTAACATTGGTTATCTCTTGAGACCACATGCCATTACTACTAAAAGTTATACCTAAGTAGCAGAATTTCTTTACAATTTCTATCTTTTGGCCCTCAATGTAAAAGGGCCTCAACTTCCTCATTTTGTTTCCGCATGACATGATAAAAGTTTTAGTATTATTAATCTTTAATTTCCTGGCCTTAATAAAGCCCGCAAACCTGTCCATCAGTCTCTGCAGGCCTCAAGGGGTTTGTGATAAAAGTACAGAATCAGCAGCATAAAGCAAAATCGGAATGACCTGACCATCTATGTGAGGGCCATCAGAGTTGACCAACTTAAGCTCTGCGTCAATTGCCTTAATAAAAAGGGAAAAAAGAAGGGGCACAAGGACACAACCTTGTCTTATGCTTAAATTAACTCTAATACTATTGGTGCGTTCCCCCCTTGGCCATACCTTATACAAGCAGATAATCTGGAATATAGTCTCGCCAGGAAATAAATAATCTCAGCAGGGGCACCTTGTTCTAATAGGGTCGACCATAATAGGGCATGGTCTACCAGATCGAACGCGCTGCTCAGGTCTGCATAGCAGAGGTAGACCGAGCCCTGCTAAGCGCGTGTATACTTCCCAATTAAGAGATCTAGGTTTATACATTGTTCAATGGTTCCGAGCCCCTTTCGGAACCCGAATTGGGAACACGCGAGGACTCCGCTATCCTCCGCCCATTCCTCTAACCAGGCCAGCAGCACCCGGCTCACTATCTTGAGGGATGAATCTAAAAGGGAAATAGGTCGATAATTTTTCGCCTCAGACCTATCTCCCTTTTCATAAATTGGAATAATTACAGATTCCCCCCAAGTAAGCGGGGTGCTTTCCATAACTGCTGCATTAAAAACTTTTCTCAGGACCAGGCCCCACAGTGCCCTATCCGCCTTGTACAGGTCGATAGGCACCCCAACAGGGCCGGGTGCTTTCCCTCCCTTGCTACACCTGATGGCGTGTTCAACCTCCAATACTGTAATGTTTAAGGGGATAACAGGCCATGGGTCATCATCCCCCCATGGTGAATAAACCACTCCCTCTTGATCAAAAATATTTGTAAAGTGGCAAACCCAGTGTTCCTCGCTAACTTGGGCGGCAAGAACTGGGGTGTCATCACTCTTGAGGAAGGGGCTATTAACCGTGTTCCAAAAGAGTCTTCTATTCGATAGTTCTATGGCTCTGGTCAGGTTATCCCAAGCTTCCTCCTGTAATTCACGCTTCCTTCGCTTCAACTGCTCTTTGTAAGCGCCCCTAAGATTAGAAATAAACGGCCTATCCCTGGGCCTACTAGATAAAGCCTTCTTTAGCTTCTGCAATGACTCCGTGCAGGTGGAGTCAAACCTCCCTATCATTGGTTTCTTGTTACTATGCTTATTGGTGGTCATGATGTTATCGATTAAAATGCTTATTCTATTAAAACTAGTTAGAATTCCTATAGAGTATGTATTACCGTCCAAACAGATGTACAGATCCATTTTATCCTGTGATCATTTGGTCTACATGGGACAATATAATTAACAACAGTTTTAGCTGCCGAAACTTTATTACCCCAAATAAATAATGTCACTGTGATACAAATATGGTTACTGATTGCAAGATCCAATATTACCGGGGTATCACAATAAATACTAATATCATGTGAGATCAACAAATGGTCAATAATAGTGGCAGAGTTCCTCCCGGTAAAGGTTGGGAAGGAGTTTCCCTCTCTATCTTTGGCAGTCTGTAATATGATTAAATCATACTTTGCCAAAACTAAATTCAGTGACTCTCCGTAGGTACTGTGGGTAAAGTGAATGCAGCCCTCACCTCTATCATCATTGACCCCACATGCCTTGGTCAGTGATAAGGGGCACATTGGGATATTGAAGTACCCACCCCAAATGAATGCAAAATTAACGTGATTGTCCTGACAGGTCTTATCAAGAGCCTTATCTAGTTCATTCACAACAGATGAACGTGAAGAGTCAAACAAATTGTTATAGTGATTGATCAACAGGATGTTACGACCATTTTTGTGCCGTAGCCATATCACTTGGGAGTGACAACCGACCTTTTCATGTGAAATAACTTTCACTGAGAGGTTAACCGAAAGTAAAATAAGGAGACTGCCCTTGGCTCTACCCAAGGTCGATTCCTGTGCTGGTAGCTTAAAAGAAAAAAATCCCTCATAATTAATATTTTCCACGCACCATGTCTCTTGGAGGCATAATATGTCATATTTATTGACAAAGTCTCTCCAACCCAGGAAGTCCAATTTGCTATTCCATCCTGCAATATTCCAGCTAGCTAGATTGTACCATCTACCATTAGCTTCTAATCCAGGTTTGGGGACTTCCTTTGTTATCTTTTGGGTAACCACTGCAGGCACCATTTGTACTGTATTATTAGTTAATCTGCCATTTACTAATGTAATAGGGTTACACTCTCCACACTCTCCCTCCTGCATTTCACCTGACCTTATCTCACTCCTCCCCCTACCTCCTACACCTCCCCGCTCTACTCTTCTCCACTTTCCTGCTACTTACCTTTGCCCTCACCTGTCCTGGCCCTTCGTCCCCACCTTGTTTAACTGATAATTTTCCCTCGTCAATTGATATCTAGCTATTTTGTCTGATGCCCGATGGAGCTACCTGGTTTAGCTATAGGGGAGACAGGTCGGGGATTCTCTCCTTGGACATCACCTACCCAGTCGGTCTTTTGACAGACTTCCTTTCGTCTCTCCTGTCGTCTCTTCGCACAATCTCCCTCTATTTATGTCTCCTTTTCTCTCCTCTCTCTATGTATTGAGACTGAACTATTTTGTCTGATGCCCGATGGAGCTACTTGGTTTAGCTATATGGGAGATGGGCTGTGGATTCCCTCCTTGGTCGTCACCTAACCAGTCGTTCTTTAGACAGACTTCCTTTCGTCTCTCCTTGTTGTTCTCTTCCCTTATCCTCCCTTTCTCACCTCCCTTGCCCCCTCCACTACTTTTCTCTCTCCTTTCTCTCCTCTCCTAATGTTTTGCCTATTTTTTGATGTATTGTGTAATTGTTGATATTTTTCTGTTACATTGTTGATTCTCATGTAAAGCGCTCTAATACCTCCGGGCTATATAAAACTCTTTAAATAAATAAATATCCTTAGATATCTCTCTTGGGTGATAGGTATGACTAGTTGGATGTGGGGAGGGACCTGTCCCTTTACTGAGACATGTCTCTTGAATGACAGATCCACAACTACATTGTGGATAGGAAATGAGCTCTATACTGAGAAGTTTCTGTTGGATGACAGGCATAGAGACTAGCGTATACAGAGAATGTCAGGTCAGCTCAGACATCTGCCGAGAGCCCTTTAAGTGCAAAGTAGGCGGCTGTGAGTAAAGACTGCTCTCTCTGCTCGTACATCTGTTCATGATAATGAATGTTCATAGTAGAGTATAAAATGGAGTAGCCTCTCTTTTGACTCTCTTGGACAACCAGTGTGCATATTTGAAGGTAAGGACACACTCAGCTCTCTCTCAGAAGTCCCCTTATGGGGACAGGCATGTGTAGTAAAGTGTGCGCAGAGACAAACCGCTCCACTGAAATGTTTCTCCAGAGTAACACACATATATAACAATATGTGGAAAAGGACTGCCCTCTCCACCAGCTAACAGCAGTGCATAGTATACTATGAGGATGTAGTCACCTATGTGCCAAATCCTCATTCTTATATAAAAATGTTTATACTACAGTGTGAAGAAGCCCTTATCATTTTATAGTACCATATACGCGCATCAGCACAGTTACAGTACTTGAAAATAGAACTGACACTTTAAGTCAACAATACAACACTGTAACAATATTCCATTTTTTAAAGGCTATTAGGATAAGAAATCAGTAGTACATTTTAACTTTGTATTTAAAAAAAACAATTTAACAGCATTAAAAACCACAACTACATTAGCAAACTACTTCAATAACTGTAAAACAAAAACAACAACAAACGTTACTAATTTATAACACCAGCCCCTCCTCCCATTTTGGTCCATTTCCCTAATGATTTTTGATGTACATAGATCTTCTTTTCCTTTTTTTCAGATACCCTAGCCTGCCAATCAATATCTCCTTTAGTAGTCTTCCTATAGCAGACTAGGTGACAAAATAGTCTATGCAAAATTGTAGATTTAAAAGATAAGCAATAGAAGTTCAGCTGGGAATATAGAAAAAACCAGTGTGTTTCACCCATAACAGGAATGTAGTAGTATTGTAGATGTAGTCATTCTGAAACAGCCAACTTAGACAGTTCTTCACCTGCTTACACATTCTTTCAAGTGACAGCTGCTACCTCTCCCCAGGAACTTACCGCACAAGCAGATACCAGCTCTCCTTTTGTAAATAAAGCATTTTTGGCTGTTTAAGTAAGCAGATCATTTTGTTATCAAAAACAAGTAAAGCTACACAGAACAAGCTTCTGCCAAGGTAGACATGTCGCCATAGACAGTAAGAACAACATAAGTTGTGCAATTAACTTTATTTCCCGACTTTCCACTTAGTTAGTGTTTCCTCTTTCTTCAAAAGTAAACAATTTTTGTTTTCTACTTCCAAATATTGTGTTACATGGGACTTCTTTGTTTCAGAGATTCTGTTTTCCATATCCTCCTAAAAAAGACAAACTACATACTGATCCAGAATTTATAACAGTGATACACCACATTATTATCTGTAGTTTACTACATTTATCACCACAATCACATACTTATATGTATTGCATCGCTAACTTCATATTCCTTTCTCTTAAAAAATTCCACATCCTCAAACACTGTATTTTTTATCCACAAATAAAATATAACATGCCTTCAAACATGGATCCATAGCAGTTTGTAAACTAGCACATTCCTCATTACACACCTTTTCTAAGAGTGAGCATGATGTTTTACTCTAGAAATACCACTATCTATACTCAAACATCTCATAGGAGCAAAATATTCACTCTCTAAGGTTCATAAAACACAAGGCCTTGCATTAACGGATTGGAGATTCTTTCTCTTGTTATTTCAGAAACACTGCCTCTTTTACTTACAACTACATACAAATTCTACATTTCATTTTTTAACACATCATGCAAAACTCTGTGATATCCTCCTACAGTCTAATCTTTACCTCTAAGAAGCTATATTAACAAATATACACTTTTAGAAACAGCTTTTCACTCTGTAATCCTTGAAAAGAACAACTTTACCAGCAGTAGTGCACTTACTAACACTTCTCAACAAAGTCCATAAAGTGTATTTTAATTACCTGAACATAGAGCAGTTTTGTATCTGCAGCAGACATCCATCTGTCCCACTTCCAAATTCAGTCACACCTGTTGAGCACAACTCAAACAGGCTACCTTCTCTACCAAATCACCAAGAACAATGTGAACTATCTCTGGTTGTGTACCGATCAAATCACAGCATTATTTCAATCATGAATGAATGAAATGAAAAGAACTTTTGTATAGCGCGGTAGCTATCCTGAGGCGTCCTAGCGCTATGGACAGGCATGTGTGAAGGAACAGTAGGAACCTAGTCTGATTTATTGAACAACAGGGTTTTTAGCTTTTTGCGGAAGGACGGTAGATTGGGCTCTGACCGCAGGTGGAGGGGGAGGGAGTTCCAGAGCTGTGCCGAGTTGTAGGAGAACTAACTCCCCCACATATGGCTCTTTGGATCTTGGGTACTTTGACGCAGAAGGAGGAAGCAGATCTGAGCTGTCTGTTGGGGTGGTATGGGGAGATCAGAGAATGATTAATGGTGGCACCCCTTTTCCAGAAGGCACAGTGGGCAATACACAGGCCCTTGAATTCGATTCTGTTCCTGACTGGGAGCCAATGGAGATTTTTAAGTTCTGTTTTGACAGGGAGGCGGCAGGCCATCTGAAGAAGAGTTCGGGCAGCACAGTTCTGGGTGACCTGGAGCTTATTTAGGGTGGCTTGGGGGGCCCCTAGGTAGAGGGTATTCCCAAAGTCCAGGCAGGACAGAATGAGACCCTGGATCATAATCTGCCTCGCCTTGAAGGGTAGTAGGGTGAAGAATTTTCGAATGAGCCTGAGTATACCGAAGCAGGTGGCTGAAAGTTTAGCTGCTTGGTGGTTGAAGTTCAGGGACTTATCCAGCCAGACACCCAGGCTCTTGATTATGTCCTTGGATGTGGGGGCAGGACCAAGACAAGATGGCCATATGGAATCAATAGAAAGGTGCAGGGAGTTGCCAAGAACCATCAGCTCAGTCGTGTCTCCGTTCAGTTTGAGACAAGACAATGTCATCCAGGAGGTCACTGCTTCTAAGCAGTCCCTCATGTTACTGGGCCCGGTGTGGGGTTGGTTCAGAGCCACCACTAGCTGAGTATCATCCGTGTAAGAGATGATTTTTAGCCCGAAGGGGCGGACAATCTAAGCTAGGGGGCTCATGTAGAAATTAAAGAGCGTAGGGCTCAGGGATGAGCCCTATGAGACACTGCAGCCAGGAGGTTTACTGGGGGAAGTGATTTCACCCTCGAAGACTTGGAAGGAGCGATCAGACAGGAAGGACTCAAACCTTGTGATTGCTGTCATTGAGATTCCTAGATTGATAAGTCTGCGCAGCAAGATGTTGTGATTTACAGTGTCAAAGGCAGCACTTAGGTCAAGGAGGATAATAGCACCGGTGCCTCCTTGGTCCATGATCTTCCTAGCCTCCTCAGTCACGGCGAGGAGGGTGGTCTCATTCCCATGCATGGGTGGGAACCCAGTCTGGGAAGGGTCAAGCAGAAGGTTGATTTCGAAGAACTCCGTCAGAGTCTTATTGACGAGTTTCTCAGTGATTTTGCTTAGCCAGGGTAATAGGGAAATAGGTCGCTAGTTTCCTGGGTTGTTTGGATCTAAGTTGGATTTTTTAAGAAGGGCTTTGAACATGGCCTGTTTCCAAAGGGGCGGGATGATACCCATGGCTAGAGAGTCATTGACCAAATCAAGAATGGTGGGGAGAATGTGCGAGGACACAGTTTGCAGGGTACGCGGAGGTGCTGGATCATTAGGGGAACCTGATTTTACCTGAAGCATGATAGATTGTAGTGTGGTGGGATCCAGCAGAGGGAGGTTTTCGAGAGTGGCAGGGGGGTGGATCCCTGGCTCAGTAGGTTTAATGTGTGAAGTGGGGATTTGAGTGTGGGAGAAGGAGGAGTAGATGATTTGTATTTTGTTGTAAAAAAACTCTGTTAGATCGTTACAGCGGGATTGGGCATTGTGAGGGTTTTGAGGTTTTTCTGGGTGTTTGAGAAGGGTTTTTGCAATTTGGTATATTTCTATGGGCCTGGAAGCTGCTGCAATAATTTTATTTTCGAAAAAGGTTGCTTGCGCAAAGTTGATTTCAGTTTTATAGGTTTTTACCGCAGCTCTGTAAGCAGTTTTTCTGGTAGGTGAGTAGTCCAAACGCCATTTCCTCTCCAGCTTTTTGCATTGGCGTTTCCTTTCTATTAAATCCTGAGAGTACCAGGGGGCCATCCTGGTGCTGCGCTTGGATTCAGTGCATTTTAAAGGGAGTACTGAATCTAATGAGCGTGTTATCCATCTATTATAGTTTCCATTGGCTAGGATGGGGTCGGGGTTACAAAGTGGTCTAGAGATTTCGAGGGTCGCTGCCCATTCAGCCTGGGGGAGTTTTGACTAAACTGGGCAAATTTTGCGAATTCGCGATCCGCAAATTTGTGGATTTGCGAATTCGCGATCCGCAAAATTTGCGAATTTGTGCGAATTTGCGGATTTATGTTTTTTTCCGTGTTCACAGGGTTTTTTGCGTGTTCGCGGGGTTTTTTGCGTGTTCACAGGGCTTTTTGCGTCTTCGCGAGCCGCTTGCATAGCGAAGTTACCCATGCAGTCGTTTATGGGAGAGGGAGAGAGAGATAGATAGATAGATAGATAGATAGATAGATAGATAGATAGATAGAGAAAGAGAGGGAAAGAGAGAGGGAGAGAGAGAACGAGAGAAAGAAAGAGAGGCCGGATCTCTGAAGGGTCAGATTCCTGAGTTGCCCCTACAGAACATACAGCTTTTTATTTTTAGCAAAATGCATATGAAAATTGTGCTGTAAAGGTCTCTTTTAGTTTAACCCCTCCTGACAACTCAAAATGGGTGTATTTGCCATCCTCTCCCTTCTTCCTGTTTTTTTTATCTGTAAGTGCTTCCTGATGAGGTTTAATTCCTTGGACAGGTGCCTCGTTGCCTACTTGTAACTATTCTCTGACCCTGCTTCAAGGGTCAGAGCAGGGTCAGAGAATAGTTGCAAGTAGTCAACGAGGCGCCAGGAAGCAATTAGCAGCAGGTGTCCAAGTTTAAGTTAATTTGTTTGTAACCCTTTTGTAAAAGGTTACAAAGAAATTAGGTTCAACTTTTGCACCTGCTGCTGTAACCCTTGCTTGGCTGAAAATTCGTCCCCGCTGATTCGCGGATTTTACCGCGATTTCGCGAGATTCGCGGATCGCGAAATCGCGGAAAACCCACAAATTCGCCCACGAAACGGATTTTACGCCCACCCTTAGTTTTGACCAAATGCGTTCCCTCCGAGTACCTATAGAGAAGGAGGGGTGGGTGAGTGTGGTGACCCAGGAGACAAGGATCAAGAAGTGATCTGTCCACGATGGAGGGGAAGGGATTCCTACTATGAGGTCTGCACAATTGCTAAAAATAGGATCAAGGAGATGACCCTTGGAATGGGTACGTTTCAGCACTAATTGTTTTAGTTGGAGTGCTGCAAAGCTGGTGGTCAGTTCCAGTGCAGTGTGGTCCGTGGAGTCGTCAAAATGGATATTAAGATTCCCTAGGAGAGTATAGTTAGGTGAGCTGCATGCTCGGTTGGCTATAGAGGAAGGCAGACAGTTAAGAAATTGTCCTACGGTCCCAGGTGGGCGATATGTGAGTATCCCTGAGAGGGTGCTATTGGGGGAGAAGTCTAGGGAGAAGGAGATGCTTTCACAGTTGGGTACTGGATTAGGGAGCTGCGGCAGTCATAGCAGTCTTTATAAATGAAAGCTAAGCTACCTTCTCTTCCTGTTGAACGGTCTTCGTGTAAGATTTGGTATCCTCCAGGTAAAGCTTGGATGATATCAGGATCTGACTCGTCATGAATCCAGGTTTCTGTCAGAAACAGAGCGTCAGGGTTTAATTCTTCTAAAAGCAGGGAAATCGCTGTAGTGTGTTTGGAAAGTGATCTGCAGTTCAAGAGAAACATGTTTCGCTGTGTTTTTTTTGAGTGGTGAGTCGGGTGAGGATGAAATCCTCAGTGTGGGCAAGTTGAGCCTTGTTCAGCTGGGTTCCATGAGGATCTGCAAGGGGCTAGGGTCTTTCCTCTGAGTTTGAGTAGAGAATTAGGGCTGTAGCACCTGACATAGGTGGGAGAACGAGCAGGGGTTGTGGCCCCTTCGCCCAGGCCGGCCGCGGATGGGCACAAACGGGCTTGCCTTTGGCACGCCGCTGGCGTGCCCGCTGCGAGCATCCGCTGCACGACGTGTGTGACATGCAGCTTTTATGCAGTGAACTTGGTGGTCCAATCAGTCTGCGCCCTCCTCCCCTCTAGCCCGAAGTAGTAGATGTGCTGCGACTCCCTCCACAACAATCGGGAATAATTTCCATGGTGGACCAAGGAGAATGCTGAGTTTCCAGGTGTGAGAGAGTGCAAGAGAGCGAGTGAGTTTTGCTCTTAGTATTTTAAACTGTGATTTCTTCAGGTTTCAAGTTTTCAAAAGTTACAGCAATTTTTAAAAACACAATACAATGAGGACAGTACCGTGGTGAAGTGCAAGCCTTCTGTAACAGAGCGTGTCCGCTGCGCGTAGCGTGTGACATGCAGCTTTTATGCAGTGAAGTTGGTGGTTCAATCAGGCTGCGCCCTCCTCCCCGCTAGCCCGAAGTAGTAGATGTGCTGCGCCTCCCTCCACAACAATCAGGAATAATTTCCATGGTGGACCAAGGAGAATGCTGAGGTTCCAGGTGTCAGAGAGTGCAAGAGAGTGAGTGAGTTTTTCTTATAGTATTTCAAACTGTGATTTCTTCAGGTTTCAAGTTTTCAAAAGTTACGGCAATTTTTAAAAACACAATACAATGAGGACAGTACCGTGGTGAAGTGCAAGCCTTCTGTAACAGAGCGCGTCCGCTGCGCGTAGCGTGCAACAAGCATCTTTTATGCAGTGAAGTTGGTGGTTCAATCAGGCTGCGTCCTCCTCCCCTCTAGCCCGTAAGTAGTAGATATGCCACGCCTCCCTCCACAACAATCAGGAATAATTCCCGTGGTGGATCGGGGTAAGCATGGGCGAATTTTGCGAATCTCGCGTTCGCGAATTTTGCGGATTTGCGAACTCGCAATCCGCAAAATCCGCGAATTCTCGCGCATTTGCGGATTTTTTTTTTTTTTGTGTTTGCCACTCTCTGTCACCACTGCCACTCTCTGACTACTCATGCCACCCACTGGCCCACCCATGCCACCCTCTGTTTCATCACAGCACCCTCTGGTTGTCCAGTTTTACATTATTGTGGCAAAGCAAAGCACACCTTCCCTGCCTCAAGTGACCTGAATTAATTTGGGGCTGATTAATGTGTCACAGAATATTTTTTTAGCTGGCACCTGCTTCCATAGTGCTTCCTGGTTAGTGATCTTTTGCACTTGCTAAGTGCTTTCATTGTTGCAAAATTAGTTACAACACCTGCCCTGCCCCAACTGACAATAATGAATTAGGGACTGATTAATGGATTTGAACTTCCAGCCTGGCTCCTGCTTGTCTCCCTTAGCTGTAATTCAGGACCTTTGTGGCATATGTGTAACTATTCTGAGGTTCAGAGCAGGGTCACATAATAGTTGCAACTGGCAACTGAACTCTGGAGGGGCCCCTCAGGAAGCACTACAGGAAATGGCTACTAATGATGAGCCTGAACTTTTGAACCTGGTAAGTAGTTTCAGTTTTGCTAAGATCGTATTTCTGCAATTTAGCGCTTATTCGCGGGGCGCGAAGTTGTACTGGAAAGCCGCGAACTCACGCGAACAGTGCGAGCAAGCCATAAAATCCGCTGCTCACGGATTTGCGGATTTTGCGGGAGATTCGCAAATCTCGTGGATTGCGAATTTACCGAAAATCCGCAAAATCCGCGAGCGAAACGGATTTTCCGCCCATGCTTAGATCGGGGAGAATGGGGAAGTTCCAGGTGTCAGAGAGTGCAAGAGAGCGAGTGAGTTTTGCTTATAGTGTTTTAAACTGTGATTTCTTCAGGGTTCACATTTTAAAAAGTTATGGCGATTTTTAAAAACACAATACAATGAGGACAGTACCGTGGTGAAGTGCAGGCGTTCTGTAACAGTGTGCGTCCGCTGCACGTAGGTTGTGAAATGCAGCTTTTATGCAGTGAAGTTGGTGGTCCAATCAGGCTAGGCCCTCCTCCCCTCTAGCCCGGAAGTAGTAGATTTGCAGCGCCTCCCTCCACAGCAATCGGGAATAATTCCTGTGGTGGACCGGGGAGAATGCGGAGGTTCCAGGTGTCAGAGAGTGCAAGAGAGCGAGTGAGTTTTGCTTATAGTATTTTAAACTTTGATTTCTTCAGGGTTCAAGTTTTAAAAAGTTACTGTAATTTTTAAAAACACAATACAATGAGGACAGTACCGTGGTGAAGTGCAAGCGTTCTGTAACAGCGCGCGTCCGCTGCGCGTAACGTGTGACATGCAGCTTTTATGCAGTGAAGTTGGTGGTCCAATCAGGCTGCGCCCTCCTCCCCTCTAGCCCAGAAGTAGTAGATGTGCCGCGCCTCCCTCCACAACAATCGGGAAAAATTCCCATGGTGGCCCGTGGAGAATGCGGAGGTTCCGGGTGTCAGAGAGTGCAAGAGAGCGGGTGAGTTTTGTTTATAGTATTTTAAACTGTGATTTCTTCAGGGTTCATGTTTTAAAAAGTTACACCGATTTTTTCAAAACACAATACAATGAGGACAGTACCGTGGTGAAGTGCAAGCATTCTGTAACAGCGCGCGTCCGCTGCGCGTAGAGTGTGAAATGCAGCTTTTATGCAGTGAAGTTGGTGGTCCAATCAGCCTGTGCCCTGCGCCCTTCTCCCCTCTAGCCCGGAAGTAGTAGATGTGCCGTGCCTCCCTCCACAACAATCGAGAATAATTCCTGTGGTGGACCGGGGGAATGCGAAGGTTCCAGGTGTCAGAGAGTGCAAGAGAGCGGGTGAGTTTTGCTTATAGTATTTTAAACTGTGATTTCTTCAGGGTTCAAGTTTTAAAAAGTTACAGCGATTTTTAAAAACACAATAAAATGAGGACAGTACCGTGGTGAAGTGCAAGCATTCTGTAACAGCGCACGTCCGCTGTGCATAGAGTGTGAAATGCAGCTATTATGCAGTGAAGTTGGTGGTCCAAACAGCCTGTGCCCTGCGCCCTCCTCCCCTCTAGCCCAGAAGTAGTAGATGTGCCGTGCCTCCTTCCACAACAATCAGGAATAATTCCTGTGGTGGACCGGGGAGAATGCGAAGGTTCCAGGTGTTAGAGAGTGCAAGAGAGCTAGTGAGTTTTGCCCTCTTGTATTTTAAATTTTGATTTCTTGAGGGTTCAAGTATTAAAAAGTTACGGCGATTTTTAAAAACACAATACAATGAGGACAGTACCGTGGTGAAGTGTAAGCCTTCTGTAACAGCGCGCGTCCGCTGCGCGTAGCGTGTGACATGCAGCTTTTATGCAGTGAAGTTGGTGGTCCAATCAGGCTGCGCCCCCCTCCCCTCCAGCCCGTAAGTAGTAGATATGCCGCGCCTCCCTCCACAACAATCGGGAATAATTCCCATGGTGGATCGGGAGAATGCGAAGGTTCCAGGTGTCAGAGAGTGCAAGAGAGCGGGTGAGTTTTGCTTATAGTATTTTAAACTGTGATTTCTTCAGGGTTCAAGCTTTAAAAAGTTACAACGATTTTTAAAAACAAAACACAATACAATGAGGACAGTACCATGGTGAAGTGCAAGCATTCTGTAACAGCGCGCATCCGCTGCGCGTAGAGTGTGAAATGCAGCTTTTATGCAGTGAAGTTGGTGGTCCAATCAGCCTGCGCCCTGCGCCCTTCTCCCCTCTAGCCCGGAAGTAGTAGATGTACCGTGCCTCCCTCCACAACAATCGGGAATAATTCCTGTGGTAGACTGGGGAGAATGCGAAGGTTCCAGGTGTCAGAGAGTGCAAGAGAGCGAGTGAGTTTTGCCCTCTAGTATTTTAAATTTTGATTTCCTGAGGGTTCAAGTATTAAAAAGTTATGGTGATTTTTAAAAACACAGTACAATGAGGACAGTACCGTGGTGAAGTGCAAGCGTTCTGTAACAGCTCGCGTCCGCTGAGCGTAACGTGTGACATGCAGCTTTTATGCAGTGAAGTTGGTGGTCCAATCAGGCTACTCCCTCCTCCCCTCTAGCCCGGAAGTAGTAGATGTGCCGCGCCTCCCTCCACAACAATCGGGAAAAATTCCCATGGTGGACCGGGGAGAATGTGAAGGTTCCAGGTGTCAGAGAGTGCAAGAGAGCGGGTGAGTTTTGCTTACAGTATTTTAAACTGTGATTTCTTCAGGGTTCAAGTTTTAAAAAGTTACAGCGATTTTTAAAAACACAATAAAATGAGGACAGTACCGTGGTGAAGTGCAAGTATTCTGTAACAGCGCGCATCCGCTGCGCGTAGAGTGTGAAATGCAGCTTTTATGCAGTGAAGTTGGTGGTCCAATCAGCCTGCGCCCTGGGCCCTCCTCCCCTCTAGCCCAGAAGTAGTAGATGTGCCGTGCCTCCTTCCACAACAATCGGGAATAATTCCTGTGGTGGACGGGGGAGAATGCGAAGGTTCCAGGTGTCAGAGAGTGCAAGAGAGCTAGTGAGTTTTGCCCTCTAGTATTTTAAATTTTGATTTCTTCAGGGTTCAAGTTTTAAAAAGTTACAGCGATTTTTTAAAACACAATACAATGAGGACAGTACTGTGGTGAAGTGCAAGCATTCTGTAACAGCGCGTGTCCGCTGCGCGTAGAGTGTGAAATGCAGCTTTTATGCTGTGAAGTTGGTCCAATCAGCCTGCGCCCTGCGCCCTCCTCCCCTCTAGCCCGGAAGTAGTAGATGTGCCGTGCCTCCCTCCACAACAATCGGGAATAATTCCTGTGGTGGACCGGGGAGAATGCAAAGGTTCCAGGTGTCAGAGAGTGCAAGAGAGCGAGTGAGTTTTCCCCTATAGTATTTTAAATTTTGATTTCTTGAGGGTTCAAGTATTAAAAAGTTACGGCAATTTTTAAAAACACAATGCAATGAGGACAGTACCGTGGTGAAGTGCAAGCCTTCTGTAACAGCGCACGTCCCATGTAATAAAAATGGCCACTATTGGTTGAAACTTAGCCCTTTTTTTCTACTGCTCACCATCACGATCTTGCAAGACTCTCGCAGGATTGTAAAACATCTCATGGCAGGCTCGGAATTTTCCATCGGGGTCTTGCGAGCCTTTAGTGAGATTGCACATGTCCTTGCAGCGAGCTCCACTCCCTGAAGCTTGTGAGCTCTCGTGAGAGTCTTGTGCAATTGTGACAAAATGTAGGGAAGTAGTAGTATGTAAGACAGAGTATCCTCTCCACTGAGATTCATCTCTTACATGGCAGTTGTGTGTCGTAGGGTGTGGGGAGAGATTGACCTCTCCACACAGACCTCTTTCTGAGATAACAGGTATGCATAGTAGTCTGTTGAGGGACTGCCCTCTCAACTTAGACCTCTCTCTTAGATGGCAGGTGTGCATGGTAATATGTGTTAAGAGAGACTGGCCTATCCTCGGTGACCTCTGTCCCAGATGACAGGTGTGCATTGTAGGTTGTATGGGGATCCACTAGCCTTTCCACTGAGACTTGTGTCTCAGATAATAGGTGTGCATATTAAACTGTGTGGAGGGGTTGGTCACTCTGCTGAGATCTCTCTCTGCAATGATGGGTGTGCGTAGTAGGATGAGGAGAGGGACTGGCCTCTCCTTTTAGACCTCTCTCTCAGATGATGGGTGTTGGGAGGGAGTAGCGTATCCTTTTGGACCTCTCGCTCTCAGATGAAGGGTCTGCCTAGTTGGGTGTAGGGTGTGTGGAGGGACTGACGTCTTTTGTGAGACCTCCCTCTGTAAGGATGGGTGTGCATAGTCCAGAGCGGAGAGGAACTGGATTATCTTTTCAGACCTCTCTATCGGATGACGAGTGTACGTAGTAGGGTTTGGGAGGAATTGAGCTCTCCTTTCAGACCTCTCTCTCAAATGATGGGTGAGCATAGTAGGGTGTGTGGAGGGACTTGCCTCTCTGCTGAGACCTCTCCCTGTAATGATGGGTGCACGTAGTAGGGCACTGAGAGGAACTGGCTTCACCTTTAAGACCTCACTCTCAGATGATGAGGATGTGTTGACGGCTTTGGGGGGTTACTAGCCTCTCATTGTGGACCTCTCTCTCAGATAACGGGTGTGCATAGTAGGGTGTTTTGAGGGACTGGACTCTCTGGTGAGACCTCTCTCTGTAATGATGAGTGTGTGTAGTAGGGTGTGCAGACAGACTGGCCTCTCCTTTCCGACTTCTCTGTCAGATGACACGTGTGTTTGTAGTTGTGTGTGTGGAGGGATTGGTCTTTCTGCTGAGATCTCTTTCTGTAATGATGCATGTGCGTAGTAGGGTGTGGGGAAGGACTTGGCTTTTCTTTCAGACCTCTGTCTCAGATGACAGGTGTGAATAGTAAATTATGTGGAGGGACTGTCCTCACTGCTGGGAACTCTCTGTAATGGTGGGAGTGCATTGTAGGATGTGGACAGGAATTGTTCTCTGCTTTTAGACCACTCTCTCAGATGATAGATATGTGTAGTAGGGTGTGGCAATTGACTAGCCTCTCCTTTTCGACCTCTCTCTAACATGACTGGTGTGCATAGTAGTGTGTGGGGAAGTACTGCCCTCTCCTGTCAAACCTTTCACTCAGATGCGGGTAAACATGGTAGAGTGTGAAGAGAGATTGGCCCCTCTGCTGAGTCCTCTCTGTCAGATGACGGGTGTGTGTAGTAGCTTGTGGGGAGGGGCTGCCTCTCCTTTCAGATGTCTCTCGGATAATGGGAGTGCCTAGTTGGATGTGTGGATGACCCTTAACTCTACTCACAACTCTTCTCAAACTAATGACCATGTATAGTAAAGTCTGATAAACACAATCTCCATCAGGACTCTGTCATGCAGTAACAAGTGTGCATAGCAAAGTGTATTCAAACATCACCTACTCCTTCCTATTTTTCACAACCCAGTGATAGTCCCGCAAGATTGTAACTATTTTACTCAAAAAAGAATTAGCCTTCTAATTATCACAGTATTATCTCTTATAAATTTCCTCTTAAATACAAGGACCACAGCATGCATTCCTACTAATAAAGTCTTTTTAGAACTCACCTACTCCTTTTTACCATTAATGATTCTACAAAGTACCAGGACATTGTAAAAATTAGTTTAAAACAATATACATTTATTTTCTTCACAGTAGTTATCCCTTAGACACCGCCTCTCTAAATCTAGGGGAAACCATGCCTTTCTGCTGCCCCCTTATATGGCTGTTTTTCTTCATTTCCACAGCACCTCTAATTTTTCACAGTAAACAGTAATGGTGGCCATTTTGTTTCTAATATTCCAAAAGCCAGCTATTCATAGTTCTTGCGGGACTCATGGGAGCCTCTCTCTCCTGTTACAGCGTGAAGGCTCATGGGAAACATCAGCCTCTTGACCAATCACAGGGCTCCATTTTTTTTTGTATCGCAGGAAACCCACTGGACTCTCGCGAGGCCAACTATCAAAATATACATTTATTTGGACCCTTAATATCTTAAAAACAACTGAATGGATATGCACCAAATCATAAAAAGCACAATCTGTGGACCAAGATCCAGCTTTCTGCCGAATTTGGTGTAATTCCGTTCAGCAGTTTTTGTTATAACCTGTCTTAAAGAGGTCTATGGAAAATGCATTGAGATTTTACATTTTTGGACCCCCTCCCTTTTTTCCTGGGCCCCCACTTGATGGATCACTCCTAAATTTTCCAAGAAGGAGCTGAGGTGGATGCACTTTATTTTGGGAATGTTTTGTGAAGAGACCAAAGTTATTAGCAAACCAAAAATGATCCCTCCCTGAAAAGCAGACCTAACTATAAATACTTAGGGGCTTATTTACAAGCCCCTTGCGCCGCCAGTACGTCACTTGTTCCCATTTTAAAAGTGAAGCACTGGCGGCTCAAAGGGCTTGTAAATAAGTCCCTTAGTGTACATATAAAGAGTGTGTGTTTATATTAGTATGTTCGTCTCTGAGCCCCAATTTAAATTTCCCTAAACTCCTCCCAGTTAGTAACAAATATTCCCCATTTTCCCACCACTTCCCCCGGTCTTGCCTACATTTATTACTAAGTAGTACATTTACATGTGCGGATATCTACGCATAGAAAAAATAGGAAAGAATAGGTGTGGATCTCCATCCATAGGTTTGTAAATTGTATTATGTCCTAAGTAAGTGGTACTGCCATTTTACTACTTAATGCATCACAAACTGCAGTTTTTGAATCAGGACCAATGGGTTTTCTTGAAATAGGTGCAAACTGTGTATTCAGAACAAAATGCAAAAGTCCGTATACGTTAAGGTGAGCGGCCGGGCATGTGCTGAAACTGGACATAGTGTAGCATTTCTCTTCCATATTCTTTCACTGGTCCCTGAATAAAACCTGTTAGAAGTCAGATCTTGTTAAACTTGATATAATTTTGACAAGCCTTATTCTTTTAATAGCCTTGTTCCTTTCGCGGGAATTCACAGAAGACTATTGTTTTATGAACAGAAATGGAGAAAATGTTTTAATACATTAAAAATGAGCTCATTTAACGTTTTTATTCCTTTAGCAGGTCAGCCTTCTTCTGCACACTTTTTGATGTCTTCATGAACAGAAAATGTATTCATGTAACTGGGTTATGCTTTTGACAGTATTCATTTGAATTGGCTTTTCTGTATTTTAATATGCCATTCAATATGGTGAAAAAATGCATTCTTCTAACGGACCTATTCATTTAGCTGCTATTATTTTACAAAATCTCGATTTCGCTTGATCATCCTGCATCACAGCCCGTTACTCTTAGCGCTTGGCGTAAGAACACATGGAGAGGCAGGTCATTAGGTGGGCTTGCTCGGTTAATTTTAGGCTGGATAGAGCCAATTAAACGCTAAAAACGTAAAGCCTGGATGCCTAGAAAAACGGAGGGTCAAATTTCCATACCCAGAGGATAATGTTATCCTAAAAGAAACACATAATTCTTATAATAGATTACTTCATCTCTGACCCCTTCACAAACTCTTCCAACCACACGAAAACAATTTTTGACTAGTCAAAAAGGTCACTGTCCGATCAAATCATATTATCATACACCACTCTAATGATAGTTTCGAATCCTTTCTACAATTCTATGGAAAGAACATTGTCAAAATAAGTACAATCTGTGTGGAATGTTCACAAGAAAATGTCGGATCGCAGAGCTGTGCCAAATTTGGCAGCACTGCGCTCCGTCATTTTCAAAATGCAGGGATGCAGTATATTCACAAGAATATGGCGCAGCACCGTGTTCCTCCAAGCTCTGGTGCAAAAAAAGCTGCCTAGCATCAGCGCAGGCACATTGCCGCCATGTTGCAAGGGTGTCTGCGCTGCAGGGGTTTATTGTTTATATGATTGAATGGACACCTTCCTCCACATAAACAGCCAATAACGGTAATTCGCACATTCTAAGTGTGCTACTGAATGCAGCACACATGGAAAGAGCAAGAAACGAGGAGAATTTTATAATTTCTCCTCATTGGTCGTTCTAACCCCTGGTATTCCATGGCATTAGTTTTTAGTGCTGCTTCTGCCTTGTAAATCTGGTGCAGCATCAAAAACCAATGGGTGTTGCGGTGGAATGACCACAGCAACATCCATTGCAATCCCCTTTACAGCAGAGGACTGCAACAGAAAGGAGCATATTTACAACGTGGCAGATATATGAAAAATGGCGCTGCATCATTGGAGCATCAAAAAAAAATGACACTCCGGTGGTGCTGAGGGCTAGTAAATATGCCCCTCTGAATGCTCAACAGCCACCAAGCTTTTTTGAGGTCTCAAATGGCCCGATGTGCAGAATCCGGCCATTTGCAACTGTAAAAAAGCTATTTTTTAATGTACAAAGGGACAAATTGTGACTCAGTAACTCACTAGGACTAGCTATGTTAGAAATAAAACCTTCATACATTAGCAATTGCGATTTCCAACTTGCAATTTGGTAAGAATCACAATTTGGGAATTGCAGTTCCTATTGTTGATACCTCTGGCCCCCAGTTAGGAAATACTCTGTCCACATGTTCTTACTTTGACCGTGTGTCTGAAAGGTATCATATACCTGAAACATACCAAGTCACATAGTTAACCCATGCTGTGCTGTCATGGTAAAAACAAAATGAGTGCGCGGTCATTAAGGGAACATTTTTGTTAGAGAGAGAGAGACTAAATTCAAAGTTCTCAAGTACCAAATTTAGAAACTTCAATTTGCAAAAACAAAGAGCTGACAAATACAACGAGCTGCATTAAAGAACCCCTTAGAGTTTATTTAGAGTTTTGGCAGATGCAGGATATCTGCCAAAGGTTATTTATGGGTATACATTGTATATTGGATGGGTGGGATATCCATCAATATTTTGGAAATTTTCCACATCACCTAACCTGCAAATAACTCCCTTTATACTTAAGCACATAAAACATAAAAAATGTTAAAGACTCAAGTCTTTATGGTTTAAATCTTTTATTGAATTTTCTTCAACTTATAACAAGACCATCCGCTCTACGAAAGCAGCACAACATGAGTTGTGTTACACAGCAGTGGCAGAGGCATAAGAGTGCTATGTGCAATGTGAGCAGAGCAGATCAAATTAAATACATAACACTTAACAATAAAGGAAACTTATATTACCCTCCCCCTAACGCCCTCCTCGTCCACTGGAAAAAGGAACAGTGTAGGGGTAACTGGAGCCTCTAGGATGTTAGGTGATGTCATGAGTCTGATCGCGGAGGATCAGAAAAATGCACGAGCGTTAGGTACCTGGGGCAGGAAAATTCATGAAATTCTGATGTAAGAAGGGATATGAAGGGCTGCCATAGCTGTCTAAAGTCGGCTCCTTTACCCGCAAGTGTGAGTGTTAATTTCTCCATACCCCAAAACGTGCCACAAGCGGTGTAGCCACCCTATGAAAGTCGGGGTTTTGGAAGATTCGCCAATATATCAGTATGTTCTGGAGAGCTGAGCCTATAGCAATGGCAATCAAACAACCCCTTCTTGTTTTGAGTGGTTAGGTAGGGGGATTAGACTATCCCACTAAGATATATGCAGGGAATCTGGGAAGTTGAGTCTCTTAGTGGATGCCTATCTCATCAAGAATCGGTTTCCAGTATGATTTATTTATTTATTTATTTATTATAAAGTTTTGTATAGCGCGAACAAGACCCTTGGGTATCAGAGCGCTTAACATAGAAAGTGAATTGGAATTAATATGTAAACAAACAGTTCTACAAAACAAGTAGAAGTGAGGTAGATGATATACGTTACTCACGCATGTGCTATTTACATTTTGGAGGTAGAGTTAGACTTAACTTATATCATAAGCCTGAAAACACACCTAAGTGAATTGGAGATTAATAACTATACAAACAATTCTACAAGAACAAGCATAGATGAGGTAGATGATCTAAGATACTCACACATGTGCACTTTACATTAGGAGGTAGGGATAGACTTAACTTATATCATAAGCCCAATAAACACCTATAAAATGAGGTAGAGGATTAAATAGTTTTGGATGTGAGATACGGTTATATGTCCATATTGACCTGGGGTAACGGTAGGGATAAAGCATAGTCTTAAATGATGCGTCAATCAGCTGTCCTCAATTAGCCATCCTACAATTTATGTAGGGTCTTCCCCTTCAGGTGACATAAATGTTCAGTGTTCAGACAGCAATGGACCATAATATTGATTAGTAGGCTTCCCTATGTAAGGAATCTACTCATCAAAAGGCTGTTCACTTCCCGCTTAAATGTTACGATGTTATGAATCTTCCTGATGTTAGGGGGAGTGAGTTCCAGTGTCTGGGGGCCGCTCCTGTGAATGCTCTGTCATAGGTTCTTTTCTTTCGGAAGAGGGCTGGCCGCAGTAGCAATTCTTTGGCGCTCCTGGCTGGTCTGTTGCCTCCAGATATCTAAATTTTCTTGGCTAGGTATTTTGGAGTATTGCAATGGATCGCTTTATGGGTGATACATAATATCTTCATTTGGATTCTGGCTTCATAGGGTAGCCAGTTTAAAGCTTTCAGGTGGGGAGATATATGATCACATTTTTTTGATCCAGTGATGAGTCTTGCCGCTGCATTGAGGCATGCTTTTAGCGGGGCTGTGTGCGTTTTTGGTAGGCCAGCTAAGGTAGTGCAGCCATATTCAATTCTAGAAATAACTAGATTGCTAGTTTAAGATCCGCTTCTGAGATGAAAGGTTTCAGTTTTCTTAAGTAGCTCAGGTGGAAGCGGGCAATTTTCGCCATTGAATTAATATGGGCTTTCATGTCCAGTTTCTCGTCTAGGATGATTCCTAGCGATTTAGCTGAGTTGACTAGGTTTGGGGTGCAGTTTAGTGCAGTCACCCGTTTAGTCCATTCCTTTATATCCATATTACTCCTTTTAGGTGAGATTAGTAGGAACTCTGTTTTGTTTGCATTTAGCTTCAGATGATTGGTGGTTAAACATTGCAATGCCATTTTAGTGTCTCATTCATTATTTCAATGTCATCAAGGGAGGCGATCTTTATGTAAATGTGCGTGTCGTCAGCATACATGTGGTAGGATATCTGTGATTTTCGGAGAATTTCTGTGAGAGGTTCAACATACAAGTTAAACAGATCTGGGGATAACGTCGATCCTTGAGGGACTCCTATTGAGTTAGGGCATGGAGGTGAAATCGATTGGTTGACCAGGAATCGTTGTGTTCTGTTCTGTAGGAAGGACCCAAACCATTTCAGCACGTTTCCAGACAATCCCATCCTGTCCTGTAGCCTGGTCAATAATGCTTCGTGATTTACCGTGTCAAACGCCGCTGATAGGTCTAATAGAATTAGTAGGCATGCTTGATTTTGATCCAGGGCTTGTAACGCATCATCAACAATATGGAGCGTCGCTGTTTCCGTGCTGTGCCCTGCTCTGAATCCTGATTGGCATTCATCTAGTAAGGAGAACTTGGTGATGTGTTGACTCAGTTGGCCCTGCACGCATTTCTCAATTAGTTTGGCCAGTAAAGGGATGTTGGTCACTGGGCGATAGTTATTCGGATCTGTAACATCTGCTGTAGGTTTTTTGATTATGGGAACAACTTGACCTGTTTTTAGACAGTCAGGGAGGATCCCTTGTGATAATGATGCATTTAATATTTTGGTCCAGATTGGAACCACGATGTGCCTGATCTCCTTAATGCATTTAGCAGGAAGTGGGTCGTGATAGTGGTTATTAGGTTTGATATCCGAAAGCATTTTGTTGATCTTGTCCTGGTCATATAATTCGAATGTATCCCATTTTGCCTTGTTTTTTGTCATAGCACACTCTGTTGTCAAGATGGCATCGTTCGTAGGCAGCGAAGGTAGGATCGGTAGATTGGCCGCAGTGCTTCTGAGCTCTACCTCAAGCGATTTGGCCTTTTCCGTGAAAAATGTGGAAAAATCCTCGCAGTTTAAGGGAGTTTTTGTGTTCTCTTGAGCGGATTTGGCTAGTTTATTTGATTGTTGCTTTAGTATTTCGAAGAGTTTTCGTGGTCGATTTTTTTAATTGTCCAGTTCTGATCTTATGAATTCCTTTTTGCACTTTATGATCTTTTTGTTATATTGGTTTCTAATCTTTCTGAGGGCTTTCAACTCGGGGGATGACGGGTGTTTGACTCCATTTTCTTTCGGCCATTCTTAATTTGCGCCTGTCTTCATTCAGTGTCCCATTAAACCAAGGATTTTTCGTCTTCTCCGTGACTCTTTTCAGATTTAGTGGCATGGTGTTGTTGACGATATTCCCGACTGATGTTATGTAGTGATTGGTCAGCTCCTTTACATCCTGTAAGTAGCTAGGTGGCTTTAGGTCTCTCTCACAGCTTTCGACCATTCGCTCAATATTGACCTCCTTTGTGTCTCGAATCCATTTTTTGGACTTGGAGGGTTGCACACTCGTGCCCTTCTTCACTTTGGGTATGCCGAAAGTTATATTATGATGATCAGACCAATCACAAGGAGTTATGGAAAGGTTTGAGGTGTCTTTGTTTCTCGAGATAATCCAGTCTAAAGTCACTCCTTTAGAGTGTGTAGGTTGTGTGCAGGCTTGGGTGAGGTTTAGCTCGACGAGGAAATCTTTGAGTGTGTTAACCAGTTTGTCATTGGGATCATTCCAATGTAAATTGAAGTCGCCTAGAAATATGTTACTGGTATCCGAGTTCGAGTTGGCCGTTTTGATCTCCATTAATTGCTCCGTGAAATTTTCATTATCTCCTGGTGAGTGGTAAATCGCATGCAGGATGCATCTTTGCTTGCTAACTGATCTTATGTTAAGACCTAGGTATTCGCAAGATTCTAGAGGGTCAGCATGAATCTGGTTGACCTCTAGCTCAGAACGGTGTATGCAGGCTATACCTCCTCCCGATTTTGTTAGTCTATCTAGTCTCACAATGTTGTAATGAGGTGGTACTAAAAGATCCATGGTTGGAGATGACGATTCCGATAGCCAGGTTTCTGTAAGGATTGCCAGGTCAATTTCCTTGTTTAGGATGAGGGCTGCTATGTCTGATGCATGTTTGTTCGCCAATCGACAGTTGAGTAGAAGGCAGGACGACTGTTTGCCAGACTTACTAAGACTCTCATTGTTGGATTTGATTGTCGTTGGCTGGATGTGTTGTAGGTTGTGCAGGTTGGGTTTTCTATCATTCTTTCTGGATGTTCTATAGGAGACGATTGGTACTGTTTTGATTCTCTGCTCCCTCGCACAGTCTGACGGTTCATATGATCGGAGTAAGGCAAGCGTGTCTTCCTTTGACATGGGTTTCATCCTAACTGGTCGGTTGTGTCTATTTTCTAAAGGCATGGCCATCTCGTTTTTCTTTCTTAGTGAGGAGTGTACGAGATTCTGGATATGCTTGACCTTGGAGTGGGTGCTTACCGTCATCTCCCATATTTTTTCAATCCTTTTTAGAGTATTGATTGAGTCTTGTGCCAGGTTGACAACTAGTTTCTGAAGCTCTTTAATATTTTTCTGATATAGCGGTGAATTCTTAGGGATGCTTAACCTGTTTATCCGGTGTTTGTATTTTTCTCTTCTTAGTTTTTGGCCTATTCTCAGTGACATTGTCCTTTCCTTTGTGTCCCTTGTTTGGTTTTCGGTTGTGCTTCTATTAGGGATGTCATTCGAGTTGTCTGCGATATGAGATGCTAGGAGTACTTTTGTAGAGGAGGGTCTAGAAGAGGGTCTACAGGGCTCTAGTCTTGTATTGGAGCGAAGTAGAGGGAGGTTGGTATCATTTACCTTATCCAATTCCCGGTTATTTTGGTGTGATATACTCTGGGCCAGTGTGCTCTCTACATGGCTAGTCTCATCGTAAAGAAGCGGCTTCAGCTCGACCCTCTGGGGCTGGTCATGTTCTTCCTTCGCATGGTTCGTAGGTCTCTCAGTCCTTTCTAACTCAATCTCCGGTATTGCTACTTCTGTTTCGATTTTATTTCTCGAGTTAGTGGTTTGATCATGTTGGCTTCCCGTTCGATTCTTGTCTCTGGTGGTCATATCGTTGAAGTCAGAGGAGTCTTCTTGTGGGGTCGGGTGTGGTTGGCAACTTAAGCCCTCTAGAGAGTCTTTTATCGTTTGGAATACTTTATCAAACTTCTCTAGTTCACAGCTCGCTGCTTGGATCAGTACTACTCCAGTTTTATACATTGTAATGCAGAGTTCTGCTCCACATCTTTTTGATGGTGAAGTCATTATTTTTGAGCCATGTGGGATGTTTTTCATAGTTTTTATGGTTAGCATTCTTGTGAGTGCATTACGCCATTTAGCTGTTTTATTAGTGTAGAATATCAAGTTGTTCATTATAGCGCCTTTAACAATATCAAAATACGGGTCAGCGAACAGCATGTCCGGGTTTTTTCTCAGGGTGTAAGTATGGGCGGAAAATCCGTTTCGCTCGCGGATTTTGCGGATTTTCGGTAAATTCGCAATCCGCGAGATTCGCGAATCTCCCGCAAAATCCGCAAATCCGCGAGCAGCGGATTTTATGGCTTGCTCGCACTGTTCGCGTGAGTTCGAAGCTTCCCAGTACAACTTTGCGCCCCGCGAATAAGCGCTAAATTGCAGAAATACGATCTTAGCAAAACTGAAACTACTTACCAGGTTCAAAAGTTCAGGCTCATCATTAGTAGCCATTTCCTGTAGTGCTTCCTGAGGGGCCTCTCCAGAGTTCAGTTGCCTACTTGCAACTATTATGTGACCCTGCTCTGAACCTCATAATAGTTACACATATGCCACAAAGGTCCTGAATTACAGCTAAGGGAGACAAGCAGGAGCCAGGCTGGAAGTTCAAATCCATTAAACAGCCCCTAATTCATTATTGTCAGTTGGGGCAGGGCAGGTGTTGTAACTAATTTTGCAACACTGAAAGCACTTAGCAAGTGCAAAAGATCACTAATCAGGAAGCACTAAGGAAGCAGGTGCCAGCTAAAAAAATATTCTGTGACACATTAATCAGCCCCAAATTAATTCAGGTCACTTGAGGCAGGGAAGGTGTGCTTTGCTTTGCCACAATAATGTACACTGACTGGACAACCAGAGGGTGCTGTGATGAAACAGAGGGTGGCATGGGTGGGCCAGAGGGTGGCATGAGTAGTCAGAGAGTGGCAGTGGTGACAGAGAGTGGCAGTGATGAAGAAGAGTGTCCCAAACAGGCTGGACACGTAGAAACAACAAGTTCGCAAAACTTGCGACCCGACAGGTAAGTTCGCGTTTGCGAAATTGTACAAAACCCTCGCGAACTGGCAGAAACCCGCGCGAACACAAAAAAAAAATCCGCAAATTCGCGGATTTTGCGGATTGCGAGTTCGCAAATCCGCAAAATTCACGAACGCGAGATTCGCAAAATTCGCCCATGCTCATCAGGGTGTTATGTTTGAACTTTTTAGCGGCGTTTTTTGTTAGGGTGGGTGGATATTTTATGTTCTTTGCATTTGAACCCATCGTTGCTCGGTAACTTTCGCTCATTTTGCTCCGCGTTGTAGGTATTCAGATTGCTCTTCTTATAAGATTTCGTCTTATTCCCCTGCTGGTGTTGTATGGTGTTAATTATAGATTTCCTTCCAAGTCTTAATATTAATATGACTCTTCTCTGCTTGACTTATGCAGTTTCATTGCTAATACTGATTATTGGTAGAGTTTCCTGTTTCATGTGGATTCCTTCCGTTAACTAATTTCCAAATAATAGTAGTTAACTGGCCCTTGTTATGCTCTAGGAAGTATAGTAGAAGGAAGGTGAGCTGGCTGTACCAAGATGTCTTCCCTTTTTGGTTGTAGTTTGAGGGCAGCAGACTTTCTCCCACTCTCCCCCTTAGAAATTGAACAGATTACCCTCTCTCTCCTCGAATAAGGGTCTAGGTTGGCTCCTTACCCTGTGTTTGCTTTTTCGCCTGTCCGTTTTCAGTGTCTGAGTATTTAGATTAATGTTTCTCAGCTTACATTAAAAGCTGCCTCGGTGAGATATTCTGGGTGTCTCAAGCGACCGCCATATTTGAGTCAGGCGTGCCACTACAAGTATTAGTTCACTCCTCTTTTCTCCCTTTCATTCATGCCCTTATACTTTTTCCATTGGCGGGTAGTGGGTGGCGGTGCTCGCGTTGGAAGAATAATGATGTTTCACCAAAACGACCTAACTGTCCCCGATGGCCGCCATTTTAGGTTCAGGCGGGGTAGCAAATAGTCTGTCTCGCTCTCCTTTAATTAATGAATTGATTGCTGTGACCTGTTTTGTTGCCCTTTTAATTACAGTGTTCCGCTTTCCTTCACGAGGGTGAGGATATTTGCGCCAAATCCTCTTGTCATTTCTTTTGTTTTAATGGGAGCTGCATGCATGGGAGCTGCATGTCCGCGCTGGCCGCCATTTTGAGGTCAGGCGGGGCGGACTGAAGACTTTTACCCTCTCCGCCTGTATACAGCGCCCCGAGCTCTCCCCTCAGCGGGGCGGGGGCGGGTGGTGGGAGGTATGGACCGGGGGCGGGGGGGGCCGCGCTGCAGAAGCGAGAGTGCCTGTACCTTAATTCGCCCGGCACTCCCTCACTGCTGTGCTCAGTGTTTGGTCCCCGTCCGCAGTCCCGTTGATGCCACCCTAGCTTTCTCCCGGATCGGATCCCACTTGTATTGCCCAGGGAGACATCCACTTTCTACCCGCGCCGCCAGTAGCCCCCATGTGTTGACCAGTGCCGTCTCTGCCCGGGGTCATCCGAGTCCACCACACCTCCCAGTCCTGGAGTCGGATGGCGAGAGGCAGCCTGGTTTCCCGTGCAGGTAGTGTGTTTTTCTTCTTTTCTTCTTTTCTTCAGGTTCTGTACTTGAAGATCTCGTAGGTCCTGGGTCGCAGAGGGGATATTCAGGGATTTATACCAACTTTGGCGATCCCAAATCCCGGAGCTCATACCTAGAGCTCCTGTCTAGCGGCCATCTTATGCCCCTCTCGGCGAACATGATTGTACATGTTCGCCGACCCATAAAAGATGGGTCAGAGTAACCGTCTTCCCGCAACCCCTCCAACAACTGGCGATTTGTCTTGGGTCACATTCATGTATCCGTTCAGGTGTATAGTACTAATATGTAGCTAGGTTTGTCAGTGTCTCAGTGAGTCCCGAGTGATTAGCCGAATGGCGTGCCCTGTAATATATACCCTACCACTCCTTATGGGTCAGAGATCTACCTAGTTCCGGCTCCCAATGCTCCCTGCCGGCATTATAGGTGTGTTTATCCTTCGATAGCATTATCTTATAAAGGTCTGAAATAAGTTTTTTGTCTGATGTGCGAGTAATAAGCCACTTTTTCATAGGTGGTCAAAAGGCGTTGTACCTCAGGTACAACCTGTGGATGTAGGGCCCAGTGACAGAGCTGCAGATATCGCAGACGCTCCTCTTCTGCAATGCCATACTCTGATTTGAGCTGCGAGAAGGACATCATACCATCTAAGTCAAAGAGATGACCCTGTGAATGGCAAGCTGTAGCCGGCCACGCAGAGAATGCCGTAGCTTCCATGCCCGGGTTATCGAATAAGGCGTGAGTGGGGAAGGGAAGGTGGTTAGATTGTACTTGACGTTAGTATGGTCCCAGGCTTCCAATATAGAACTGGTGATATAAGATGCATAAAGATTGGGTGGTCTGTGGTGTTTAGGGAGAAATTGTATTTTCTGCAGAGGTGTGGTTGCTACTGCTTGGTCTTGAAATAGCCAGCATTTCTCGGATTCTAGCCGATGCCATTCTACTAAGTATCACAGTTGGGTGGCGTAAAAATATAGTTGAATGTCATGGAAGCCCAAACCGCCTTCTTCTGGTGGGAGGATCGCTATGGCGTGCTCAAGCCTTGATTTTTGGCCTTGCCATATAAATTGTGCTAGCTCAGCTTGAGTCGGTTTAATCCAACCAATGTGTGGAGAAAGAGGCAAGGTCTGGAATAGGTATAGGATCTGAGGAAGGATAGTCATTTTAATAGCAGCTATCCTGCCAAGCCGAGAAAGCAGATGGTGTTTCCATCGGGCCAGTTCCTGACACATAAGTGTGCGTAAGTTGGCATAGTTGATGGTAACTATGGATAGGATAGTAGGGCCTAATTGTATCCCTAAGTATGAGACCGACATTGAGGACCATTGAAAGGTGCGTTAAGGTGGATGAAGATAGGGAAAGATTAAGCGCCTCCGCTTTTCCCAAATTAATTTTAAACCCTGAGGCTGACGCAAAACCATTCAACTCATGAAATAGGGATCTCAGGGCAAGGATCGGGTCAGATAGAGAAATCAAAATATCATCTGCGTATAGGCTTATGGTATGTATGTCCCCACCAATTTTTATACCGGTTATTAGAGGGTTACGCTTAATCCGTAAGGCTAGGGGCTCCATATATAAGCAAATAGGAGGGGGGAGAGCGGGCATCCCTGCCTAGTGCCCCTGCTAATAGGAAATCACGAGGATGTGTGTCCATTTACCCTGACTGTAGCTTTAGGGAATCTATAGCAGTTAAGGATCCGGGTGCGTAGTTTCTCACCCATTCCCACTCGCGTAAGGACTTGTTCCAAATATGGCCAGTGGACCCTATTGAAGGCCTTCTCGGCATCAAGCTGAGCAACATGTACTCCCCTTGCGTCCGAGAGGCCTTCTCAATCAAGTGGAGAACTCTTTTGGTGTTGACACTCGTTTGGCGCTGCTGGAGAAATCCAGCTTGGTCTGGCACTATTAAAGAAGGCATATATGGTGCCAGCCGGGAAGCGAGTATACCAGTGTACAGCTTAATGGTACAGAGCAGGAATATCGCCGCAAAAATATCGCCTAACATAAATATCGCCGCAAAAATATCTACAGGAAGAAATATCGATGACAAAAATATCGTCTGACCAAAATATCGACAGACAGGTAAGTAATATCGTTAACATTAATATAGTTGTAATAAATATCGTTTACAAAAACATAGTTTACAATAATATCGTTTTTCAAATAATTATAAGTAATGTAGTGTTTTTAATGATTATTTTTAGTCAAAGTAGTATTTTTAGTAGTATATTATTATTTAATAATGTATTTTCAGTTGAATTTAGTATTAATAGTTCCGTAGCGGGTTGTGGGTTTATAGGGGAGTAGGGTGGGAAGTAATTTAAATATAATGAAATAATACATTAATTAATGTTTTAAATGAATATAAATAGTGTAATAAATAATAGTTAATTAATTTCAATTAGTTAATTGAATAATAAATATGTAATTAATTATGTTAATTTTTTTATTATTTTTAGGTGTGTGTACAGGATTTTTTTTGTGAAAATGTTTTTGGGTAAAGGGGTATTTTTAGGGTTCAGGGTCAGTTTTCAGTTTTTGGGTAAAGGGGTATTTTTAGGGTTCAGGGTCAGTTTTCAGTTTTTGGGTAAAGGGGTATTTTTAGGGTTCCGGGTCAGTTTTCAGTTTTTGGGTAAAGGGGTATTTTTAGGGTTCAGGGTCAGTTTTCAGTTTTTGGGTAAAGGGGTATTTTTAGGGTTCAGGGTCAGTTTTCAGTTTTTGGGTAAAGGGGTATTTTTAGGGTTCAGGGTCAGTTTTCAGTTTTTGGGTAAAGGGGTATTTTTAGTGTTCAGGGTCAGTTTTCAGTTTTTGGGTAAAGGGGTATTTTTAGGGTTCAGGGTCAGTTTTCAGTTTTTGGGTAAAGGGGTATTTTTAGGGTTCAGGGTCAGTTTTTAGTTTTTGGGTAAAGGAGTATTTTTGGGGTTCAGGGTCAGTTTTTAGGTTTTTGGGTAAAGGGGTATTTTTTGGGTTCAGGGTCAGTTTTCAGTTTTTGGGTAAAGGGGTTTTTAAATATAATGAAATAATAGATTAATTAATGTTTTAAATAAATATAAATAGTGTAATAAATAATAGTTAATTAATTTTAATTAGTTAATTGAATAATAATTATGTCATTAATGATGTTAATTTTTTAATTAATTTTAGGTGTGTGTACAGGATTTTTTTAGTGAAAATGTTTTTGGGTAAAGGGGTATTTTTAGGGTTCAGGGTCAGTTTTGGGTTTTTGGGTAAAGGGGTATTTTAATTATATATATGTATTATTGTTGTTATATAAAGTAATGTGTAAAATTAATTTATATGTCCACATTTATTAAGTTTATAATTAAAAAGTGTAGTAAATTTGTTTGAAATAGTTATAAAATAAAAGTAATGTAATGTATTTTGTTAATAGTACTTATATTTATTTATTATTTAATGTAATTTTAATTATTTTAAAAAGTCGATATTTTTTACATCTATATTAATTACAACGATATTTTGGAGTCGATATTTATGTACTTACCTGTTTAAGTATAGGGTGTCGATATTTTTGTAAACGATATTTTTGCAACGATATTTATGTCAGCTATATTTTTGTTATCGATATTTTAACACCCTACCCAGCTTAATATCTATATTAAGAAGAGATATCGGCCTATATGCTCCACCAGATATTTTGTCCTTATCGGGCTCAGTTCTGATGTCCCTATCTAAATGGTCAGCCTGTGTCAGTGTAAGAGATAGAATGCCTGCTGATGCTGCTAAATAATCTGCACTGTAAGAGGGATCTAGGCTTTGACCGGTATAGAGCTGTGCATAAAAATCATGGAAGGTCTCCGCTATTTCGCAATCCTTCATTGCTAACTCACCGCCCTTCGTGCGAATAGTCTGGATGCTCCGATTCTGCCTCGCCTTACGTAGTTTGTGTTCAAATAGACGACCACACCTATCCCTTCCAGGGTAGAATGAGTGACGCAGTCGAAGGGCTGCAAATTTGCTTTATCTTGATCAAGGGCTGCCAACTGTTGCCGTTCTGCGCGCAATTGGCACCAGATCCTATGTGCCCCCGTTCTCTGATGAATTTGATCGAGCTCATGTACCTGCTGGATAAGGTCAGCTCCCTTGCGACTACGTTCAACATTTTCCGCTGTGTCAATGGTGATAAATTCCCCCTGTAGGACAGCCTTGAGAGTTGTCCATTGCGTCAACAGCGCAGTGTCATTGTTAGTTTTGTGTGTGAGATACTCTTTGATCGCCTTCTGGGCCTGTTGTACTACAGTGGCCTTTGGAGAAGGGTCTCATGCAAGGGCCATTGGCTGATGGGTTGCTCTATGAGTGGGAGTCTGAACGCTGCAAGGACTGGTGCATGGTCTGATAAGGAGGCAGTCTAATTTTCAACCTCTGACGCCAGCGCCTGCAAGGAAGGTGAGCAGAGAAAATAGTCAAGTCTGGCATAATTTTTATGTGCCCCTGAGTGATAAGGGTATGCCTGGCTGTGTGGTTGAAACTGTCTCCAAAGATCAACCAACCCTAGGTCTGCTACTCGGGTAATCCCTGCCTCTGAGAGAGCTCCGGTCTGTCCTGCACGCTGACAGGAATGAGCAGCCCTATTATCAAAAACTAAATTCAGGTCCGCACCCCAGGATGATTCTACGCTCTGTGGTGGCCATGGTGTCAGTAAGGGCATCATGGAGGAACATTTCTTGTCCGTCGTTGGGAGCATATGTAGATCCCACTATGAAGGACATGCCCCCCACCATGAATTGGTATCTGAGAAGTCGACCTCTGATCTCTGTCTCCTTCCTCAATATTTTGCCTGGAAAGGACCATGACACCAGAATGGCTACCACTGCTGACTTAGTAGGCCCTGATGAAAATGTTTGGATCGGGAATATGCGGGATTTCAGCCGGTAACAATCTTTGGGAAGGAGGTGGGTTTCCTGCAGGAGGCAAATTTCTTCTTTGGTGTGCTCCAGACAGGAAAGGACCGCCCTGCGCTTAAAGGGTTGTTCAGGCCTCACACATTCAGAGTGAGAATTTTGAGTGTGGTGAGAGGCATCATAGAAATGAGGGGAAACGCTAATGCCAGCAAGAAGATGGAGTAAGGCGCGCAAAGAGACCTGTGTAGGCTCTCTAAGGCAGTCAAAAGACAGGTAGGGGAGGTGGACGAGGAAGTGCCAACCCAAAATAAAAGAAAACCCCTGTTAAACCGGCTCCAACAATGAGCTTACGGACACTCCCTGATTGGGAGATGGCCTCGGTGAAGCATCCTTGTATGCTGTTAAATACCAGGTCAGTGCGCAGTCACGCTCAGGAGCTCTTTGACCTCTTGACTTTGTGCCTGATGCTTACAGAGACCTGGCTAGGAGCTTCTTCCCAACCGGATATCGCTTCTGCGATCCCACCTGAATATAGTATCTACAGGCAGGATAGACTGGAAGGAAGGGGCGGTGGTGTAGCACTCGTGGTGAAGAAATCTGTTGTATGTTCTATTATCCCAACTGAGGCTATCAAAGAGTCGGAATCCTTGGCCTTTTCTTTATCATTAGCGCCTCATCAGTCAGTGAAAGGGCTGTTAGTGTACAGACCCCCCGGTCCAGCCAGTACTTTTTTCGATGAGCTCCAATCTATTATGTCAACGTTGGCTATGAGAGCTGACCATTGCATTTTGTCTGGTGACCTCAACTTTCACATGGACGACGTTCTGGACCCTGGCGTGATTAAACTATTTGATATCACGGCTCCCTTGGGCTTTGTTCCCTATCTCTTTGGACCAACGCATGACAAAGGCCACACTTTGGATCAGGTCTTTTCTACATCCCCCATAGAGGTGACGGCACTCCTGCCGGTCCTGTGGACAGACCATCGGTTGGTCAACTTTCACATACTGGGCAATAAGAAACCCTTGAGCAGTGCCCCTAGACAGCAAGGACCAGCGTCAAGGGCATACCATCGGGTGACTCCAGAAATGTTGTCACAGGCACTGTGTGAACACCCTTGCCCTCTTACAGGGGTTTTGGATAGGGATCTGGAGTCCTTACAGGCCTGGTTTGTGGATAGGCTGAATGATCTGGCCCCTTTGAGGGCCCCCCGTTTATTGCCTAAACGGGTTTCTGCTCCTTGGTTTACTGGAGCGCTGCTTGCCTCTCGCAGGCAGTGCAAGGTGGCGGAAAGGGCCTGGCGAGCTCAGTATGATCCAGCTGCCAGACTCGAATATAGAACCGTGGTCAAAGCCTATCACTGAGACATTCTCCTTGAGAAGAAGAGCTACTTTGCGAGGAGGATTGAGGATGCCTCGAATTCCTGCAAGGAGATCTTCTCGATCGTCAGGGAAATTATTACCCCACGGTCGAATGTGACCCAGACTGCCCCCTCCGAGATGTGGGCATCGGATCTCGCATGCTTTTTCACCACAAAGATTAAGCTCATTCAGGACTCCTTTCCACTGCGGCCGGCCGTTGCCTCCCCTTGTTTTGAGGTTGGTCTTGTGCCTTCGGTTCCCCTAGGGCCAGTCTTGTCAGACTTTCCGCCTATTCCAACTGTATCGTCACTGACACTGTTGGCCAATCTTAAATCTGGATCGCCGCTTGACCCATGCCCGGCCAAATTTTTGGCGAGGATGGCGGGAGTGGTTAATCCGCTGGTCAACCCCCTCCTGAATCTTTCTTTGAGCCAGGGTGTGGTCCCTTCGGCTTGGAAACAGGCTATGGTCATTCCCCTTATCAAGAAGCCTGGTCTGGACCCAGAGGTTTTGGCCAATTATAGACCTATCTCTCTCCTCCCTGCATTGGCTAAGATCCTGGAGAAGCACGTGCATATTGTGCTTTCTAATTTTCTGGAGTCACACGACCTGCTTCATTCCACTCAATTGGGCTTTCGTCCTAATCTCAGCACTGAGACCGCGCTACTAGAGGTGTCTGAGGCCATCAAGGAGACGCTGGATGTGGGTGGTAGAGCCATGCTGATCATGCTCGATTTGTCGGCGGCCTTCGACACTGTCCCCCATGAGGATCTGCTTGTCAGACTTCATGAGATTGGTCTCAGGGGGACGGTGCTCAGATGGTTTACATCTTTTCTGGCCGGCCGCCGACAAACGGTCTGGGCCTCTTCATGCTCTGCTGAGATGCCGCCATTGGGAGTCGGAGTCCCGCAGGGTTTGGTATTGAGCCCGACTCTTTTTAACATCTTTATGACCCCTCTGGCGGCTCTGGCTGAGTCCTTCGGGGCCCAGATCGTATCTACGCGGATGACACCCAGCTGCTCTTTACCTGTCGGAAAGGAGAGGATTTTGATGGAGAGAGTATCTGTGAGTGCCTTGGGGCTGTTTTTAACTGGCTCCAACCGAACAGCCTCAAGTGCAACTCAGATAAATCGGAGGTGCTCTTCTTCGGTTGTCAATCCGATCCGGACTGGCAGGTATGGTGGCCTGCTGACATGTCTCCACTGGGGCGGTCATCTCAGTTAGCTAAGAACTTGGGGATTAAAATCAACAATGGCCTGACTTTAAGATCCCAGATCCTCGCCCTCACTGGCACCTGCTTTGGCCTTCTCCGTATGCTTCGGAAGTTTTTTCCTCTGCTTTCTGAGGACCACAGGAGGACTACGGTACAGGCCTTGATTGGTTCAAGACTGGACTATTACAACGTCCTATATCGTGGCCTGCCGGAATATCTCCTGCAACGGATGCAGGTGGTCCAGAACGCGGCAGCGCGTGCCATTTTTGGCCTGCATAGGCGTGTCAGAGTTTCTGGCTTGTTGCAGTCGCTTCACTGGCTGCCTATCCGACAGCGGATAGTTTTCAAAGCCTTAACTTTTGCACACAAGGCCTTCTATGCCACAGGGGCTAAATATCTTCAGAAGAGGCTTGTCTCTTATCATCCTTCCCAATCTCTGAGGTCAGAGTCGCTGTTCCTTGCCATCGTTTTGCGTGTGAGGAAGGCTCGTATGGGAGGTAGTTCCTTTATGCCTCGGACCCCACAGCTTTGGAATTCCCTACCCCTGGCACTACGTAGCACCCCAAATTTGTTGGCTTTCAGGAAGGGCCTGAAAACTTGGCTTTTTGCTTTCTGTATTTTGCTGACCCTGTTTCTTTTAATCTGTGTGTTGTGTTTGTCTTTTTCAGGCTGTCAATAAAGCGCCGGGACACTCTTTTGAGTAGCCGAGCGCTATAAAAGACACAAAATAACATAACATAACATAACAGCTTGAGCATACAAGTATAGAATGAACAACAAGGAGAACACTAGTCCGTCACCCTATGGTGACCGGTATAACATCGTAGTGGGGTCCATATTGTGGCCAAGTGTGGAGATACCCGTCCCGCCCCCCGCCTGCCTCAGGATGCATATGAGGAAAACTGGGCACTCCTGCCCCTTCACGAGTCCTCGGATTGGGTCCCCACTAGCGCCTCCAGCGTGGTCTCATAAGCAGCTCACCGACACAGGGCAATTTCTCCCTTATCTGGGCACCTATTTCGTCTCCGTCTGCCTTTTTGTTGCCAACCCGAGGGTGTGGACTATGGCCCAGAAGGTGTGCCGTGAAGATCGTCTTCCTCACTTGATGGGGTAAGTCCCAAAAGGTGACAAGCATCAGTGAGAGAACGCAGTTGTGTCAGCTTGCCATTGTGTCAAAAAATAAGTCTAAAGGGATGGCCCCAGGAGTAAGATATTCCCATCTGATGGAGGTGTTCTGTGACTGGGCAAAACTGCTGATGCCGCTGCAATGTCACTGCCGATAAATCCTGGATAAGCACTGGTGTTTGGTCTTTGAATTGGATAGGGTGCATAGATCTCGCCTTGGTGAGGATGGCCTCCTTCGTTTTGAAGTCTTGAACGCAAACCTGAATGTCTGCCTGTGGAGCATTGTTCGCTCGAGGAGGACCCACTCTGTGTGCTCTATCCAGTTTAATCACGGTGTCAGACGGGTTACCCAAGATGTAGTTAAAAAGCTTCCCAGTAAACTTGAAGAGGTAGCTGGTGGCTACTGCGCCCCCAACCCCCGTATGCAGATGTTATGTCTGCAGGAGCGATTTTCTAAGTCTTCCAGATGAAGTTGCATATCCAGGTGCTGGTCATCTAGCCGTAGTACGTCCTGCTGAATGTTAGAAATTTCAGTCACAGTGTTGTCACCCCGATCCTCCAGCGTCACCACCCTCTCGCCACATCTCGTCCGATATCCTTGATCTCGGCTGTGAGATCCTTCTTCACCGTCTGAAGATCTTCTCGGAGGGCTGAGAACAGAAATTCTAAGAATGCCTTAGTGATCGGTTCTCCTCCTGTGAGGGTTGCTAGGACCGTCGAAGAATCTCATGAGTTGCCGCTGGTCATGTTAGGAATGAACTGCGAGCGACCAAAAATGTCCTTCAGGCGTTTGACTTTCCTCGTCTTGTTGGAGGCCATTGTTAGATGGTGCCGTTGATGCCCCTCTGTTAGGAGTGCGCTGTCCCAGCAGTGGAGGTGGGCGGAGGACGCCCTGGGGGCTGCGAGTCCATAGCAAAGACCAGCAAGCAAGGTGGTTCACCAATGCCAGAATTCACAGGCAAGCTGCAGAGCTACAGCTGGGATGAAGCGGAGAGGAATGAGGCAGGACCCCTCATGATCCACAGTTACTCCCAGGACCCTTTCAGAGTGTTGGCAGCAAACTCACCGCCCTCGCCACAAGGCCAGACAGAGACAGATGGGGGGTATCCACTTATGTCAACAGACCCCCTTTCTACTGAACACCTCCCAAGGCAGCAGTTCGTCGTGCAGAATCTGCACTGCGGGTAGAGCGGCGAGATCACCAGGCCACCAGCAAGGCCGAACAATGCGATTGCAGGCTCCCCAGTTGTGCAGGTGAGTGGGTTCAAACAATGTGCCTCTGCTAGGCCCCCAGGGAGATGGGAGCTGCCACAACTGTGCCCAGCGAGGGACATCTGCCGGCGACCCCCTGCAGCACCTCCCGCTGCAGCAAATGGGCCAGGCAGGGCCGCTAACGTCAGGCCACCAGAACTTGCTGTGGGATGCCCAAAAAGTCCACAGAAGGCCGCGCCCGCTCCGGTACAGCCCGCGATGTTGGTGCCAGTCTGAGAGCATTCGCAGTGCGCTTACCAGGCAGGTGGGCGCACAGATCAATGCAGTAGACGTCCTCCACCTCTGCGGACCCCGGCCTGGATATCAGGCATCCACAATGCTTTCCCCTCAGCCCGGCGGCCGCTTCACTACTCGAGGCCAGGGATGAGTTGGGTCCACTTCAAGTCCGGGTGGCGGCCGGGGCCCCAGGGCATCAGCTCGCTATTGGAGGCCGTCAAAGGTCCTGTCTGGAAGGCTGGTGCTGTGGGCAAAAGAAGAGGAGGCCGGCTCAGCTCGTGCCGAGCCAGCGAGTCCCGCAACTGCCAGACTGTTGCATGTGCTCATGTGGGAGTATCAGGGCCGCCGCGGTCCAGGCCCTTGCAAGCCGGAGCACAATGAAGGGGAGATCGGACAAGCAGGACTGCCGCAGACAACTCTCTGCTGTTAGCGCTCTCCAGCGGGAGCACTCCGTTGGCCTCAGCATTGTTAGAGTCGGTGGACAGGAACTCGAATCAGTGCATCCTATCTAGTCGCCATCTTGGCCACGCCCCAAGACTCAAGTCTTTAAAGCTTAAAAATTAGATAAGGAGATAAGCAGTAATGTTTAGGTGCTATAAAGTCAGGGCCAGAAGTTAGGGACCATGGATAAATGAGTTTGACTTTGAATATGTTAACAGGGGCTTCTCCTTCAATTATTAACTGTAGGAAGCTTTGAAAAATATTGTTCATCGATTTGGATTTGTGGGATTAAGAGTCAAGTTTTGAGATGAGGGGGCCAATAAAATGGGGTTGCTTTAGAAGAGAACTGGGTTAGCCACACATTCACAGTTAATGGTTTTGGGCCCTATTCACAAAAGTAGTCTGAGACAAAATTCTAACTTTACGACTTTCCGTATTCACAAAAGATATTTAGGAGCAGTAAAGTTAGGATTCCTAACTTTACTACTTCTAAATTCCTTTTGTGAATACCGAAAGTCATAAAGTTAGGATTTTGTCTCAGTTTAGGAGTAGTAAAGATAGGAATCCTAACTTTACTACTCCTAAATGCCATTTGTGAATACCGAAAGTCGTAAAGTTGGGATTTTGTCTCACATTACGTTTGTAAAACGGGCCCATTGTGTTTTTATTATGTGCAAGGATCATTTGGTTTGAGGGACGTGGATAAGAGCTTGAGTGAGTGGTATGTGAATGTGAATGGAAAATGGAGTGCAAAGGGTTTAAGAGATAATGATGTTGATGATCTAATGGTTAATCATGGAATGTCCTTTGAGGTGAAATCTGAAGCTTGTACTTCTATCTCCTGGCCATAAACACCAACAGAATGATGAAGAACTACAACTGACAGATGATCAGAATTGCAAGACTTCGCCTATGAACACTCAAGGAACATGCTGAATACACACATTCTTTAGAGAAATCAAATTAAAGACTGAAAAATCGCAAATTCTCTACTGGCTCCTCTAATGTGAGTGCCACAGTACCAGTGGTCACGTCTAGCCAGTGGGTGCAAAAATCATGTAGTTATTCAATGGAATATGTCCTACTTTGGAGACCTAAGCTATACTATTAGGAAAATAGGATACAGCAGAACACCAGCCTCCTGGGTAGGTAAGTGGAGGAGCTGGTCTCCATAAATTGTCTTGCATTTAGCTGCATCCACTCTTCACCAGCACTACAAAGGTTGCAACGGGTAGACGCACAGTCCACCTATGATTCTCTAGCTGGCTGAAGGGTTTTGTCTGGTCTCCTGACCAGCCAGCTCCATCTGAAGCACCACAGAGGAGTCCTGTAGTCTTTGCACAATTCCAAGCATTTGCTTTGGTAAGCATATTCTTCGGTAACAGGATCTGAAATGTTCAATGTGGGTAACTTAAATAAGCCATATGAAACACGTAAAATGAAAAAAAAATGAACAATGACTCAGAGGTTCATTCCAAAATATTTGCAATAACTGACAATAATCAAGGACAATTACATCAGAATTTGAAGAACATGGCGAGAGGTGGACAAATATAGCCCTATTCCGAGTAAATTTCTGAATGCCCTGAACCCAGTGCTTAATTGGAGCCAGTGATTTCCGGTGCGTAACACCAGCATTTCATTTGTTTCCGGTGCTCAGCACCGGCACTTAATTGTCTAAACCACACTGATGACAGTGTGCTACATGGTGGCACTGCCCATCTAATAAAGGGATGAGCAGAACAACAGTTGTTTATGCATACAGTATACATTAAATATTACTAATACATGCCCTCCCACCCATTCCTTTAGCTTTGGGGACCTGGAATAATCTGAACTGTCACACTTGCAGGCGAGAGAGATGGTTAGTAGCTGTTGTGGCAGCAATGACAGGGGCAATGGGTGGTGCAAGATGCAGTGGCCTTCTGGTCAATGCCCTCACACTTATTATTTTATAAATTAAGCACTGCCTGAACCCCTCCCCCACCTCCATGGACATCATTTAGGGGTCACCAGCTCTCGCAGCTGCGACCTCTTGCTTGCCTTTTAAGACCTCTGGCACTGCCTTTGGAACCCCTGGCCTCAGAGGTTTCAAAAGCAATGCTAAGAACACAGTGGAAGATCGTCCTAATGGACATCTGCTGGCACCCCACTGTGCTTGTTTTCTGTCCAGTTTTTGTTACAGGACTAGTGAATAGTATTACATTATTTACTATTAATATGGGAGAAAATGGGAGCGCAATTAGCGTGAAAATGACCTTCCCTGGCAGGTGAAGTAAAAAAAAGTTTTAAAATGTATGTTTTGCGTGTACTTGCGGCTGAGGGTGTGTTTTTGTGAGTGTGTATTAATGTGAGTGAGAATGTAGATGTAAACCTGTGTGTGAGTGAAAGTGTAGGTCAAGGGGTGTGTAATGCTACTTCTGCTATTCCTGGCATTTTGGTGAATTAACGTCCATGCCCACCTCAGACAACTGTTCAAGTGGAGTTTTGCCCCTTTTGGTGGTGGGTATGAATGGCTGTTACACTTCAAGCGATCTGCTTAGTGGCAGTGGTGGGTTTAATATTAAAGCTTATGATGCGGGTATCAGAACCTCATTCAGTTAGATACTAGAGCTTCAGTGATTAAGTAGAGGTGGGCGAGCCAACTGATTAACAGGGAGAGCTGAGCCAGAGCTAAGTCAACATCTGGCTCGAATCTTAAAGCCTGTGTACAAACCGAGCCCTTCATCAAACAATAAACAAGTAAAATATAATAATGTTGCTTTAAAATTAAATAAAGTGTGTTTCTGTAACATGTGGAAGCTTTGACATTATTAGGTCTGGTTACAGCACTGAACTAAAATTGATAGTTTTTAAACATGAATCATTAGTGAACGGAAAGGCAAGACAGTTGTCATGTAAACCCTGTTAGTAGACTAGATTTTTATACACCATTATTGTCTCTTAAATTAAACACATAGGTTTTTCTATAACTGGTATTCTTCTGAACTCACATGCTTGGAAGTGATTTCATATGCGATAATGCAGAAAAAGAGATTTGGTGAAATAAAATATTTGCCTTATATCACACTATCTAAGCAGGAAGGCCGCAGCTTATCCAGGTTTCCTGGTTTCACTTTGTACAAATCAGCCAATAAATCGGTTTCTTTCTGTCTATTCTATGCATTTTTCTACAATTTTTATATAGAGCTACACATGAGCACCAACTACATTACACAAAGTCACCATTCATATTTTATGGGATGGGGAGATTGCCTAATTTGCCCAGAATCAATGGATGTTGGGCCAACACCCAAACCCAAATCTGGTTCCCCAGGTTCAAACTCAGCAGCTTTGGCTGTAACGCCACATCCAGGATGCAGGGAGGGAGGCAGGCTGAAGCCAAATGAAAGCTCCTATTGGTGTGGGCTCGCGATTCCAACAGGAACTTCAGCAGACCCAGAGCCAGGCTTCATTGGCTCGCCAACCTCTATCGTCAAGCAGACCCTTTTGGTTTACAAACCCTAAAAATACCTTTATCAGTGCAGAGGACGAAGGGGAGACCCTTTTTTAAATCATCTTTTCTAAGCTCTTTGAATAAAACATTTCTCAAGTCTTTTTAGGCAGATACGAAAGAGAAACAGATTTGATCTGAGAACTCTGTAATAACCTGCCTTATGATTTAAAACACTGCATGTCAGAGCTTGTCAAGAAAACCATAAACGGTGGGTGGAATGCCTCAATTAACATCATTAAGTATTAATATTTCTCAGAGGTATTCCATTTCATTATTTTGTTGCTCATTATGCCGCTACAAACAGGGCGCAACTAGATGAAAATCAGCCTTAGCCCTCGCCCTAGTTCAATAGAAACAGCCCAGATCGAACTACTGAGATTCACCCCTTGAGTGGTCGTATCATGATGGGTATGGATGACCGGAGCCCCTGATTTTCTGCATGTGAGGTATTTAAGGTTCAAACATATTACAGAAATTCAGTGAACTAATGCTTGAACTCTAGAAAGAATAGGTTGCAAACAGAGCACAGACTGCCTCTCTCTGGTTCTGACTTGTTCCATCTCAAGTTCGTGTATGACCTCAGAGAAATTCCAATTTATATGTTTGAAATTTAGACACCTGAAGTTCAAAAAAGGCACTTGGGGGGCGCGGCTAGCAGCCGAGGAGAATGGCGGCTAGTTAGTGAGGCTCCTGCATCCCCATCATACATCCTATATTATCCTGAGTCATTTAACGCAGTAAACTCACTTTGAGGGCAAACAGATAGCCTGGCGATCCACTGTTGCTGAGAACGGAAACGCTGGACTCCTCTGTGGCGTGTAGACAGAGAAACTCTGCCAACCTGAGATGCAGATATCAACATGGCGGCATGGAGACGCTTGATCGCAGAACCGGGATCGACAGAGGATCAGAACACCAGAGACTCTACAGGTGGCACATCGATAGTGCTGGGTTAAAACCTTTGTAGCTCCGGTGGAAGAGCTGAGGGGCATTGTGGAGTCAAGAGCGCCGGACCGGAGGTAACGGGGCGAGTGCCGTGGGGCACAGTCCACAAATTTAGGCCACGGCTTTGTCGGCCTGCTGGGCCTGGGCCTGATTTTAAGCACTACCCTGCCACCAAAGACACTAAGGCCAGACAGATAGCACAGCCTGGGGGCAGATTGGGCACGGGGGAAGATGACCAGACCGTCCCGTTGCGGACCCCCCTCCTGCTGCATGGGGTGGAAATACGATACTCGCAGCTGGTGATGGCCTAGGCGGAAGTACATACGACTGAGGAAGACCGGTGTTGTGTGCCCCCACCCCCCTTACATAAACATGCTGTCAGTAACCACTTGGGTGCAAAGTTTGCACCTGAAGTAGGAGAGTGGGACTACTCGCGGTGACATGTATCCTCCATCGTCGGCTACTTCTATGGCGAAAAACTTGGGCATGAAAATTGATAACGGCCTGACCCTTAAACCCCAGATTCTTAGTGTAGTCGGCCAATGCTTTGGCCTTCTAAGAACTCTTAGGAAATTTCTTACCTTTCTGTCTCATGCCCACAGGAGGATTACGGTACAGGCTCTGATCAGCTCACGGTTGGACTACGCCAACATTCTTTATCTAGGCCTCCCGGAATATCTCCTTACCCGTCTCCAATCTGTTCAGAATTCGGTTGCAAGGGCCATTTTCGGCCTCAGTCGAAGGTCTCACACCTCTGCTCTTCTGAATTTGCTCCACTGGCTGCCGGTGCACAAATGCATTTATTTTAAGACTCTCATCACGGCGTTTAAATCTCTTCATGGCACCGGTGCCTTCTATCTAAGGAGAAGAGTGCGGTTCTATTTTCCCTCTAGATCTTTACGATCCGCCTCTCAAGCGCTGGCTATTGTACCTGCAACCAAACGAGCACGCATTGGAGGATGCTCATACAGATTGCGGGCACCTCAACTCAAAGATATCGCAGACTTCATCAGCCCGCATGCCCTCCCCTCCGCTGACTACATCCTCCTCGGGGACCTCAACTTCCACCTGAAGAAAAACAACGACCGCAACACCACCACCCTGCTGGACAACCTTGCCAACCTCGGTCTCAAGCAGCTGGTGACCACACCCACCCACCACGCCGGACACACACTCGACCCCGTCTTCTCATCCAGCAAGGACATCGTCTTCAGCCACGCCACCGGACTCCACTGGACGGACCACAGCTGCGTCCACTTCAGCTTCAGAAGAACAACGATCCACCACCACCAGCAACAGGTTGCACGAAGAAGCTGGAACAAGATCACAGCCGACCAGCTCGCCGCATCCCTGAGCCAGCACCCTCCCAACATCACAGCACAGCTCCAGCCAGGCCGCCGACAACCTCACGAAGTGGATCAACAACTGCGCAGACGACCTCGCCCCACTGAGGACCCTGCCCAGCACACCCGGCAGTAAGAAAGCACCTTGGTTCACCGACGAACTCAAGAGCTCCAAGAAGAACTGCCGAGCCCTCGAGAGAGCCTGGCGAAGAGACCCAACACCAGACAACATGACCACCCTCAAGTTCGCCACCCGAAAACACCATCAACTGATCCACGCCACCAAGAAAACCGCATTCAAGGAACGACTGGACAACAACGCACACAACAGCAAGGAACTCTTCAACATCGTGAAAGAGCTCTCCAACCCCAACGCCGGAAACAATAACATCACCCCATCTCAAGACCTCTGCAACTCCCTCGCCTCCTACTTCCACAACTAGATCGCTGACATACACAACAGCTTCAGCACGCAACCAACGCTCCCCACGACCGCACCAACATCCCCCACCACCACCCTCCACGCCTGGACCCCGATGAACACCGAAGACACCATCCGCACGATGAACTCCATCCACTCCGGATCTCCAACCGACCCCTGCCCTCACCACGTCTTCAACAAGGCCGACACTGTCATCGCACCCCATCTGCGGGACATCATCTACACCTCCTTCGACACCGCTACCTTCCCGGAGAGCTGAAAGCACGCCAAACTCAGCGCCCTACTGAAGAAACCATCAGCGGACCCCACCGAACTCAAAAACTACCGCCCCATCTCGCTCCTCCCGTTTCCAGCAAGTCATCGAGAAGACCGTCAACAAACAGCTGTCCGCCTTCCTCGAGACGAATGGATCCCTCGACCTCTCACAGTCTGGCTTCCGGGCCAACCACAGCACCGAGACCGCCCTCATCGCAGCCACCGATGACATCCGAGCCCTGCTCGACAACGGAGAAACAGCGGCCCTCATCCTCCTGGACTTCTCTGCGGCGTTCGACACTGTCTGCCACCGCACCCTTGGGCAGCGCCTCAGCAACGTCAGAATCCAAGAGAAGGCTCTGGAGTGGATCATCTCCTTCCTCGCCGGAAGGACACAGAGAGTCCGCCTACCCCCCTTCAGATCAGAAGCCACCGAAGTCATCTGCGGCGTTCCTCAGGGCTCCTCGCTCAGTCCCACCCTCTTCAATGTGTACATGAGCCCCCTTGCGGCCATCGCATGCCAACACAACCTCAACATCATCTCCTATGCCAACGACACCCAGCTGATACTCTCCCTCACCAACGACCCCACCACCGCCAGAGCCAACCTACACGAAGGGATGACAGAAGTTGCCGAATGGATGGTGACCAGCCGCCTGAAACTGAACTCAGACAAGACAGAAGTTCTCATCCTGGGCTCCTCTCCCTCCGCCTAGGACGACTCCTGGTGGCCCCCCGCCCTGGGCAGCGCACCCAAACCGACAGACCACGCACGCAACCTGGGCTTCATCCTGGACTCCTCCCTCTCCATGACCAGACAAGTCAACGCCGTCTCCTCGTCTTGCTTCAATATCCTGCGCATGCTACGTAAGATCTTCCAGTGGATCCCCACCGAGACCAGGAAGACGGTCACCCAGGCCCTCGTCACCAGCCGACTGGACTACGGCAACGCCCTCTACTCCAGAACCACTGCCAAACTCCAGAAGAGACTCCAGCGCATCCAGAACGCCTCAGCGAGACTCATCCTCGACATCCCCCGACACAGCCACATCTCCAGACACCTGAGAGAACTGCACTGGCTCCCGGTCAACAAGAGAATCACCTTCCGTCTCCTCACTCACGCACACAAAGCCCTACACAACCAAGGCCCAAGATACCTCAACAGCCGCCTCAACTTCTACACTCCCACACGCCAGCTTTGATCGACCAGCCACGCCCTCGCATCCCCCGTATCCGAAGAGCCACAACAGGAGGAAGGTCCTTCTCCTACCTGGCCCCCAAGACTTGGAACTCCCTACCGACCCACCTCCGCCTGACCCAAAGACCACCTCGCCTTCAGGAAGCAGCTCAAGACCTGGCTGTTCGAGCAGTGGTGGACCCCCCCTCCCCAAGCGCCTTGAGACCCTCCGGGTGAGTAGTGCGCTATATAAATGTTTGATTGATTGATTGATTGAACTATGGAACAAACTGCCTCTTTCCCTCAGGAAACTAGACAACTTGCTCTCCTTTAGAAAGGGGCTTAAGACCTGGTTGTTTGGACAGTAGTTCGCCTGTTTTTTGGCTCAGCCTCTGCAGGTCTGTATAGCGCCGGGACACTCTGCCCGAGTAGCCGAGCGCTTTATAAAACCACCATTAACATAACATAACATAACACTGCCTGAGGGTTGTGGCTGAAGGACGCACCTACCCAAAGGGACGGGTGGTAAAGATGGCGCAAACATACCTCCCCACATACAAAAAGAGCCAGCAGATTCCCTGAAAGGGAGTGGAAAACCCCCACAGACTGACTAGGTCCTTACGCAGGCACAGCTCTGACAAGCTAGGAGCCTACGGTAAGGCAAGGCGACCGGTGTGCAGTGAGTGTGACCCCGAAAGGCAAGAGACGCACGGATAATATAGGAGCCTTCTGTTGGAGAACTCACCTGAACACAGTTGCATGTGCAGAGGAGACCTAGGGAAACCTGACAGCGAGAGTGAGTTGCTTGCTGGGTAGGCGGCAGGGATTACCGGGGATGCTCCTGCTTACACACTAAGGCGCAAATATGGCAACGGGCAGAGGTCCGAAGGCAAATGCACAGAACAAACATGCTAAATATGCATGGGGCAAGTCGGGGAAAGACCGTGAAGTACAACACATGGAGACGACAGGCACGCAGGAAGATCCCAAGCAGGGGCTGGAGCCCACACTTCATGACGTCATGGAAGCCATAAGCGACATACGCACCTCCCTCAATTCAGTCACTGTGGAAGTGTCCCTCATTAGGGCGGATTTCCACAAAATGGATGAAAGGGTGAAGGAACTTAAAATTGTTACTACGTCGCTGCAGTCTGACACGTCCCAACTTCCAACACAGGTGACTGAGTTGTAGAACAGACAGGAGAGAATGGCCTAACAGCTGGACGAGTATGAGGGGCAGGCCCGGTGCAATACCATACGAATATAGGAAGTTCCGGAATGGGCTGAGGGGCCAGCAGCTGATCTCTATGTTGAAGATTTAATAACAAACTACCTGAAAGCAAAGGGTTTGTCACTGTGTTTTTCGATTGAAAAAGCGCATTGTGTACCAGGGGGTAGGCCAAAGCCATTGGGCCCACCCTAGACTCATCATAGCCTGTGTCTTCAATTATAGAGACAGAGATATCATATTGCAGACAGCAAGATCTAGTCCTCCACTTAAGGTTGAAAATAGCGATGTCACTTTCTTCCCGGACTTCACAGCCAAGGTCCAGGCCCAGCGACGGAGCTTTCAGGCAGTAAAAAAAGAACTTTGAGACCACAAAATAAAATATGCCATGCTCTTTCCGGTGAGGCTTAGAGTGGAATCAGATGGCAAGATGTGGTTCTTTGCTTCAACCGAGGAGGCATGGGGCTGGCAGTAGGGATGGCGTAGAGTGGGGAGCCAGCGTTGCAACAATAATGGTGGACCCCGTCGACACAGAGAAGACACTGGAGATCCTCTTGCCGAGAATCACGCTGCCCTGATGGGGAAAGAGTCATCGCACAAGTAGTGCAAAAACCTGAGATCGAAATGGCATGCTGTGTGGAGACTATGCGAGTACCGCAGCGATGGTGAGACTGTTCCTTCGTTTCTGCAAAGTTTGGTTGATATACGCAGTAATAATTGTATATTGTCATGTATCGATTTCATTGCTGACCTAAGTTATGAAGGAGATCAGAAGAGCAGTATTGCAATAAATAAAGAAATCGTAAATCATACGTTCTTATATAGTGCCTTTTACCGTAAGGTCTCAAGGCGCTTGCTTTGGGAACCCGTCCTTCCGATTCCCTGCAAGATTACCCCTACTGGGCATCCCCAAGGTGAGGACCAGGCATCCCATCGCGGTGGGGCCATAGTGGAGATTAAGCAAGCTATTGCCCAGAGTGTGAACCCACGATTCGAGTAGGCACCAAGGAGAGAATTATCGAGTCCGTGGACATTTTGAGCTCAAGGCCCTGCCGCGTTGGGGATTGAACCCTGGTCCCGAGTCTGACCTCTGCATCAGGGACTGCCTCCTTTAACCGGTGAGCCACACTACTCGACAGTAGAGCAGCTTGTACCAATTGTATCTCACGCACCACTTTTGACCTGTCAAGCTATGTTTCTCCGCTTGCTAGATGATGGGGGATGAAAGGGATGTGTCACTCTCTATCCTTACCTGTATTGTGAATGGGGTGGGAGATAAAATCAAACGTGTAATTGTTCAGCAGGACTTGAAACGCCAGTCTCCAGACATGGTGCTGCTACAGGAGACACATCTAGTTGGGAAGAAATGTAAAGCCCTCACCCAATGGTGATATAAACTCCTAGTGCATGCAGACTACACCACAGGCTCACTGGAAACCGGTATTTTAGTTAAAAAAACCTGGCCCTTATTGCTCACCATACTTAGGCAGACCCCGTGGACGATTTGCCATTTTGGAGGCCCAATGGGAGGGAAGAGCGCTCAACATAATCTCACTATACTTGCCACCTGTACTCGGTAAAGTTTCCTAGCAGACCTTGGCAAAATATTAACTAACCTTCCCGTGGGCACATTAATCATGGGGGAAGATCATAACCTAATCATAGATGACACAATTGATAGACACCCACAATGGTCAGGGGCAAGGCCAAATGTGCTTATGGCAGAATTTATAATGGCTATGGGCCTAGTGGATGTAGGACGCTCACTTCCCCTAAACGCCCCGCAATTCACCTACTTCTCCAACGCACATAAGAGTTCATGCCGCATTGATTATTTCCTGACACATACGGCTTCTGTAGGTAATTTTAGGCACCCCCAGGTTCTGCTGAGAGGGATCTCAGATCCAGAGTCGGACTGGGAACCAAAACCGGCCCCGGCAAAGTGCCTGGCCGCCCCCCCCCCCCCCCTCAGGGTTGGGGTTGCAGACGAGCTCTCTGCCAGGCCCGGTTTTTGGCCGATTTTGTTACAGGGCCGATTTTGCAGCTATGCTGCAAAAACGGCCCTGTAACAAAATCGGCCCCCAGGGGCCCAAAACCGGCCCCCACCCATGCGGCGCACCGGGAATTGCCTGGTGCCCGCTACCGCCAGTCTGGGCCTGCTCAGATCATTCCCCGGTTTGGATCAAATTCACACATTGGGAGCGGCAGCTGCGTACTACTATTGTCCTTAACCCATGGTTGCTGAAAATACTTGACATTAAAGAGGAATTATGCACAGAAACCGGGAATTACTTCAAAGACAATTTGGGGTCGGTTAGTTCGGCACTCACTATATGGGAGGCATTCAATGTGGTTTTGAAGGGGCCGGCCCTGTCTCTAAAAACCGGCTACATACAGAACAAACGCCGCCTACTACTCCAGCTGGAAGATGAGCTCAAACAACTTGAATTAGATATCACAAATGGGCAAATGGAAGACACGCAACATCGTCTCACACTCAAACAGGAGGAATACAAACTTAAAGCTAGGGAGCATATGATGGCCAAGCATCTAAATACACAACACAGACTATATGAAGTGGGTGATAGGGCTGGGAAAACATTGGCGTGGTTAGAGAAAAGAGAACAAGGGGATCGATGGGTGCTGAAGCTAACGCTACCTAATGGCGCAACAATTACACACCCCTGAGACATAGCGGAGGCATTCGCAGATCACTTTGAGGAAATGTATTCCCCCTCTACCACCAGCACTGCAGAAGAATCCCGCCAACTCCTCTCTGACAGTGTCCTACCTACAATCTCCAACACTCGAGAGACACTCTTGATAGTGACTTATCTGATGATGAAATTCAGAAAGCCATTAGTCAAATATGATCTGGAAAAGCAATGGGGCCTAATGGCACACCCATCAAGTTCTTGAAAGTAACGGCCTCACAGCTACCCCCACATCTAAAAGCTATGTATAATGAAAGTTATGAGACCGTAAAATTGCCAAAAGACCAGCGTCTTGCTACCATAGTAGTTGATCCGTAAACTGGGGAAGCCCGGGGATAATTGCGGCTCATACAGACCGATCTCAATGATTAACGTGGAGGCTAAGGTATTGGCGAAGGTGCTTGCCACTAGGCTAGTTGCAGTTATCTCCTCCTTAGTTCACCCGGACCAATTAGGCTTTATGCCTGGTAGAAATACGGCACTTAATATCCGTTGTTTCCATAATGTACTTGCACGTAGAGATTATTTGGAGGAGAATGCAGTGGTCCTTTCATTGGATGCCTCTATGGGATACCTATTCTCTGTTCTAACGAGGTTGGGATTTGGTCTGAAGTTTCTAGGAAGGGTGCAACTGCTCTATACGGATATACAGGGACAAATAGGAGTCAACAATTACACATCCTGTGCCTTTACACTGCGAAGGGGTACCCGACAGGGCTGCCCACTATCGCCACTGATATTTTCCCTCATGCTGGAACCACTCGCAGCATGAATACGATGGGATGTAATGGTAAAGGGCTGAAATGGACAATGGACCAGGAGGATAGAATATCATTATACGCTGATCATATACTGCTATATCTTGCCTCCCCCTTATAAATCCATCTATGCTGTCCTGAACATATTCACGAAGTTTGGAAAGTATTCCGGCTATGCAATTGACTGGAGCAAATCTGTACTGTTTGTTCTTTAGGGGCAGCATCCTCGTCTTCTGGCGAACTGTATGATAGAGGTGGCTAGGGATGGTTTCCGATATTTAGGAATCTATGTCATGTAAGATCCTGCCCTGTTTCATAGTCATAACCTGGCCCCTCTGCTGGCCCGGTTGCGAGCTGATGTAAAGCACTGGAGGTGCCTACCTCTATCTCTTGTGGGCTGTTTAGCCCTCTTCAAGATACTCGCTCTCCCTCGGTTTTTATATACCCTTCAGAACTGTCTGAACCGTGTTCCAGATACATATTTCGCAGTGGAGGAGAGTGAGGTCCGTACACTGCTGTGGGACAGCAGGACCCCTCGTGTGTCACTCAAAAAGTTAACGACTTGTGGCAGCGCGCCGATAGGCATAGTTCCCGAGTTCTCCTGGAGACTCGGAGCTACAGCAGAGGTGCTCCTGCTAATTTTAATATTTTGTTATTCCGCACTTGTAATTTTTAGAAACTGTTTTTATCTTCGTCTTAACTGTTTTAAACTTTGTTTCTTACCTTGCTCCCGCACTTTTCATCAGGCCGGTCCCAGTTCCACCGCGGTTGAGTGCTGTTTGTGTGGAGGGATGAGGCTTCGCCCCCAACACCAATTACTTCCGGTTGGGGGCTGTATTAAGTCAGCATGGGTGTCCGGCCGCGTAGCGGACGCGCCGCAGGCACGCCGAAGGTGCGCCAAAGGCAAGCCTGTCTGCGACCGTCCGCGACCGGACTGCGACAAGTGCCAGCCATGCTGCCGGTGTGGCTAACCAAACAAAGGCAATTCAATGGCCCAGACATAAGTTAATGGCTGTGAAGGCTAAACCTTGCTCCACAGCTCACAAGTGCTACTTGATTCTTGATCAGCTGATAAACCCATATCTGGAGTGCAATTGGGTGCCAGATGAGATCGGTGAGACCAGAGCCCCTAGCGATCCAATAACTACTGCACAAGCGCAGAGCAACTCTAGGGATAACATTAGGGCACATCTAATAAACTGTAGATCCCTGTCTAAACACGCAGAGGATCTTTGGCTACTTCTGGCTGAGGGGGAGTTAAAGATCCTGTTTGTCACAGAAACATGTTTTTTTTTTTCCTCATTTGCCGCCTCGCCACCCATGACTTCTATCTGGAGCCACCACTGGGCTTTTTATCTCATATGCTGGATTTAGAGTAGTGAGGCATAGACATCACCTATTTTTGAATCCGGCCTTTCTCTAAATGGTCCTTCTTGGCCACCTGACTCAACAAGTGTGTCTTCCTCCTGCTCTATTTTCCGTCCTGGAATACCATATACCAGCGAGATAGGCACGGGCTTAATCATCGGAAATCATAGCAAAAATTATTCAACCAAAACATAGAAGAAAGGGTACCCAAAATCCTTGGTTTCTCTTAGAATGATCTGCAATATCAAGCTTAGCCATATACCTCATGGCTAAAATCCAATCCATTAGATTAGGGCTAAGTGGTGAGACCCATAACTTACATATCTCTCTGCGCGCTAGCAACATAGCATAAAAAATGAGTCTAACATTATTATTCATGTTTTTGTTTTCTAAATCATATCTTCCTGTTATAATTAATTCAGGGCTTACCTCAATATGTTGATTCAAAGATTTGGATAGGGAATTACTTACATCCAGCCAGAATTGGATTATATTTGGACAAGAAACGAACATGTGCAAGTCATCCACATGTGGGGCTTTACATTTCGGACACCCAACAATTCCGCCAGCTTTAAATTTGGAAAGTCTATAAGGAGACCAATATGCCCTGTGGATAGTAAACAAAAGATTTCGCCTTAGGTTTGCAGGTTTGACAATACTATAAAGCATAGACATTGTTACTTGCCATTGGTTTTCTGTCGCGATCCTTGGCAAGCTGTCCATCCACAGGGTCTCTGGTAGAACAAATGGTCCATCTTCCATTTCCAATATCGTCCAGTACCAAAAGGCCACTTCCGTCTTAAAAATCCCTATCTCCAGCTTCAACTCAAAGTCATTTTTAGTTCCAATTACAGTTTCCGAATCTTTAGCCCAGCTTTGAATCTGTAAATACTTGTATCTTGAGAAAACCAATCCCCACATTTGTTGGCAGAGGCCCCATGATATGAGTTTACCATCCTGAAACAAATCTTTCCATCTTTGCAAAGCAGGTTCCTTTTTCAGGTGTAATGCTAACGCATCTTTTGTCCAGAATGGAGCACCAGGAGACTCCCATATTGGAGCCATATAACTGAAGTAAGGTAGTTTTAATAACTTTCTTATTTTATACCATGTCTCAGCCAAATCCCAGAAAATCTTAAGTCTCACCTTTTTAAAGAATTTGGGGTCTGCAAACTTATATAGAAAACCAAAATCATGATATCCAGAACTTTTCAACAAAATTCCAAATATTTCTCCAATTGTAGATTTGAGTAGGGTACCCAGCAACATCCTGCAGTTTTTTGAGCAAAAAGCCCATGCATAAATTTGAATGTCTGGGGCCGCCAATCCTCCTTTATTAATTCTCCTCCTTAATTTTTTCCATGATATCGACAGCCCTTTGATGCCCAAATAAATGACGTTATCTCGCTCTGTAATTTAACCAGCGATTCTTTTTTGAAACCAAGTGGGATAGTCTCAAACAAAAATGTGATTTTTGGTACTATCACCATTTTTATAAGGTTAGTCCGGCCATATATCGAAAGAGGTAAATTCATCCATCCTTTTAATGTGGCCACGACTTCTTTTTTAATCCTATCAAAATTAATTTTAGCTAATTCTTCAATATTTTGTGTAATCCTAACTCCCAGATATCTCATTTCTGATTTAGTATTTACCCCCACTGTATTGAGATTCCAGGCCATTATTTCAGTCTTATCCTGATTAATCTGATAACCAGAGATCTTTCCAAATTCTTTTGTTATTTTAACTAGATTCTCCAAAGAAGACCTCAAATTAGAAGAATAAATAATTATATCATCTGCGTATAAACCAAGTTTGTTTGACCAATCCTTAACCACAAAAGGGGGTATATCTTCTGAGGCTCTAATTCTACAAGCGAGAGGCTCTATATACAAATTGAAAAGCAAGGGTGATAAAGGACACCCTTGTCTGGTGCCCCGCATTACTTTAATGGGATGTGTGAGAATTCCATTAACTAAAACACGCGATATTGGTGAGCAGTACAATGAAAAAAGAGCTTGTGTGAAATTCTCTCCTAGGTTGAGATATTGCAATAATATTTTCAGATATGTAAAATTAACTCGGTCAAAAGCCTTGGCAGCGTCTAAAGCCATCACTGCCAAGGGACACTCGAAGCTAGAGGCCATATCTATCATGCTAATCAGCGTATAAGTCAATTCTTTTAGATATCTCCCCTTGATGAAACCTCTTTGGTCTTCGTGGATCAATTTATAGATCATTTTACTAAGTCTATCAGCTAAAATTTTTGAGAAAAGTTTATAGTCACAATTCAAGAGTGAAATAGGTCTGTAAGCATCTAAACTACTGAGAGATTTTCCTGGTTTAAGAATTAGGGTGATTGTTGCCTCGTTCCATGAGCTTGGTATTATTACCTCCCCTCTAAAAACTTTATTAAATAGTTGACATAGCGTGGGAGCAAGTATATCCCCTAACACTTTATATACCTCAGCTGGGAGGCCATCCGGACCGGGAGCTTTCCCTCTTTTGCTCTCCTTAATCACTTTAAGCACTTCATCCTGCGTTATTTCCTTATTTAACTCCCCCACCCAATTAGCTGAGAGTGGTTTCACCAGGGGTAGCCAACTTTCTATCTCTGTTTTACTTGGGCATAGATCCTCTGTATAAACATTTACAAAGTAGTCATAAAATGCTTCTGCGATTTTTTTACTTTCTGTTATGACTTCTCCTGAATCCACCTTTTTGATCTCTTTTATTTGGTTACGCATAAGATCTTTCTTAGCTTTCCACGCTAGTAATTTACCACATCCTTCCCCATATGAGAAGTGGGCCAGCTGACTGGCTTCCCATCTTTCTTTAACTCTTTGTGCGAGTACTGCTGTGAGTTCTATTTTTAAGTCTAGAAGTTTATTTTTAGCTGCCTCTTTGGAAATATTTCCCCCCTGTGCGGTTTGACCAGTTTCCCAAACTCGAATTTCTTTCTCCTGATTAGTGATTATATTATGATATAGCCTCCGCTTCTTTGCCCCCTGAGCTCCCAATCTCCCTCTCAGGAATGCCTTGCATGTCTCCCAAACTATGTCCTCCTTAGCTGATCCTACATTCACATCCAGGAAGACTCGTAACTCATCCTTTAAGGATTCTAAGTACTCTTCATCCGCTAAAATAGTGTGATCCAGCCTCCAGACAGAGCTCATTTCATCTGTTACTAGTTCTAGATTTAGACCCACAGCTGAATGATCTGATAAATGCGCCCCTATATGTACCATTTTTGTGACCCGATCTCTCAACCTAATATCTGCTAAGAAAAAATCTATTCGGGAACTATGGTTGTATTTTTTATTGTGGAAGGTATATCCTGTTTGCTGTACTGCTTTCAATCTCCATATATCGCATAGACCTTGCTGTGACATAATCATCCTTAACTTGGCTGCCATTTTACCATTTACTATAGCCCTTTTATTTCCAGTTCTATCTAATTTGCAATCTAAAACTGTATTAAAGTCTCCGGCCATGATTATTTTTCCTGAAAATTCCATTAATTCAGCCTCAATTTTATCTAATATTGTTGGATCATCCACATTCGGGCCATAATATCCAACTATTACAAAGGTTTCCCCTGCCATTCTTAGCTTAACAATCACCCATCTTCCCCTTCTGTCTACTAATTTATCTTCAATGACAATGTCAGCCCCTTTCCTAATCAAAATTGCTACCCCCTTTGTTACTATATCTTGAGATGTAAAGATGGCATTAGCAATCCACTTTTGGGCACTAAAAATCTCCTTACTTTCTTTCTCAGTTAAGTGGGTCTCCTGTAAAATAATCACATGAGCAAGGGAGTCTTCTAAATATTTCAATATCGATAATCTCCTCATTTTAACCCTAAGACAGTTCACATTCCATGTAAGAAACATGGTTGAAAGATGATGCTCTCACAGCCGTGGCACTCGCCATCCCGGCGGGCTTTAAAATTTGCTGTGCAAATAGACAAGGAGAAAAAAGAAGAGGCGGAGTAGGGATTTTCTTGAAAGACACCTGGGAGATTTCATGCTCTGCACTAATTAATATGGGTGGGGTGGAAGGTCTTAATTTGTGTATTAAAATTAACCCTACAATCTCCTTCGCAGGCCTGTTAACATACAGACCTCCTGAATGCTTAACCCCCCAACCCCATCAGTCCAAACGGAAGCCCCTATGGTGTGGGGTCCCTCAAGGGTCAGCCCTGAGCCCACTGCTTTTTAACATTTATTTGACGCCATTATTTTCAGGGATTGCCAAGTGGGGAGTGAAGGTGATCTTGTACGCCAACAATACCCAGCTGGTATTTCCTTTTAAAGATCTGTCAAGTGACTCTTTCCTGAACTTTAAGAGTTGCTTAAAAGACATAACGCACTAGATGAATAACAACAAACTCAAGTTGAATGCCGAAAAAAAGGGAAGTGTTGTTCTTCGGTAACGACCAACCTCCCGCCGCAGACCTTTGGTGGCAGGGAGAAATGGGTTGTCCCCCCGCCTTCCCCCCCCGCAGGATGCGCAAAAAACCTGGGTATAAAAGGGCAGGCGGATCTATCTCTCTCGGTCCAAATTCAGCAGGTGACAGGCGCTTGTTTTGGTAGTCTGAAGAATCTGAGCAAAGTCTTGCACCTTTTCCTAGAAAACTGAAGTTGCTCAGTGGTTCATGCTACTGTGACCTCACGCCTGGATTACGCGAATGTCCTTTATCTAGGACTTCCAGCGTACCAGATAAAGAAACTGCAGTTGGTCCAAAATGCGGCTGCTAGATTGCTCAAATATGTCCCATTTAAGCAAAATATTTCTACGCACCTCAAAGAATTGCATTGGCTGCCGGTAACCAACAGAATAAAGTTCAAGCCCCTTACTTTAGCCTTTCAGGCATTCCATGGATCCTGCCCAATTATCAGAAGTAGAGGCTTGGTGCGTACAAACAGCCTCGCTTACTTAGATCTAGGTCCCAGAACCTGCTATGCATCCACAGAGTTAGGAAAGCTCGATTGGGGGGCAAATCCTTTACGGTCAGGGCTGCCATGCTTTGGAATACTCTGCCCAACGCCATGCGACAAATCACCTCTGAAACTATTTTCAGGAAATCTATTAAAACTTGGCTTTTCAATCTGGACTAACCTGCCGTACTTTCTGCTGCTAGCAGGTCATCCTGCATGCCACCTGTTTCTGTAACGCCGGCACACCTCCTAGGAGGTAGCTGTTCGCGCTTTACAAATTACAGTATTATTATTATGATGGAGGCATAGTCCTTCCGGACCTTAAACTATACTACTGGGCTTCGCAGCTGGTAGTGGTGAACAACTGGATATACCACCCTCCTAACAATCCGGCATATGTGCTGGACAGCTACGAAACTGGGCGAACTGGCTACTTGGGTGCACTGTATTCCAAAGTAAAGAAACATAGATATATTGGGCCCACTTTCCACGACAGGTATCTGGCACCAAGCAAATTCCCATCTGGGCTGGGCAAACACACTAACAAAAGCGACACCACTGTGGCAAGCCCAGAGACTGGGTTTCTTATGTCACCAACCAGGGTTCGACAAGTGGGACATGATCGGAATCTCAGCAGTGGGGAATTTGATCAAAAAGGGTTCCATCCTTAGTTTCAAGGAACTTGAGGGGCGTTACCACCTGGCACAAGGGGAACAGGTCCGCTATTTAAAGATCAGACACGCCCTTCTGGCGGTTTTCACAGACCTCAAAATTGAAGGACCTGTTGTTAGAGGGGCCACTGCCCTTGAAGGCCATATCCCTAACCTATAAAAAATTACATAATAACTTGCCTGACACTTTCGAGAAACTTAGAGAGAAGTGGCAAAGCGACATAGGACCCATTGATGAAGAGGGCTGGCAGGAGGCCCTGATGTCCCCTAGAGAGGCGGCTATCACCCTCTGCTTCCAACTGATTCAACTCAAGATCCTACATCGGTCCTATATGACAGGGGTTGTCCTGGCCAAAATTAGTGCTAGGGCGGGCGCGCTCTGTCTTAGGGGGTGCAAACAGGTGGCCACCTTTCAGCACACAATCTGAGACTGCCCTTCTGTGAAGCCTATATGGGAGGGAGTCACAACCAGAACTCAGACTGCACTGGGGAAGAAGTTAGGGGCAGATTTATGTTAACTGGCGCATCCCCAGGGATGAGCCAGTTAACATGCGCCACAGTGCGCCAAAGCTCCGCCAGCCATGGTGCGCCGCATTTATAATGCGGCGCACCATGGTGCAAAAACGGCAGAGATGCGTGACGCATCTATGCCGAAAATGTGTCGCATTGCTGGAGTTGCGTCGCAAGCGCGACGCAGCTCCAGCAAGGCTCGGGGGTGCCCCATTTTAACAATGCTGCGTCAAAACCTACGCCTGCTTCAAGCAGGCGCAGGCTTTTGACGCAGCATTGGCTTAAAAGTGACTGAGTGAAATCTCATAGATTTCACTCAGCCACTTTTGCGAGGCGCACCTGCCCCGGAACGCCCACCCTGCGCCGGAACGCCCACAAGCGGCGCAGGGCTTTACAACGTGACGCATCTGCCTAGATGCGTCACGTTGTAAATCGTTCGTAGGGATGCGCCACGTTTACGCCGCCTTGCGTGACGCAACAGCAGCGTAAACGTGGCGCAAGGGCCTCATAAATCTGCCCCTTAGTTCTTACACCACAGCTGGGCTTACTTAATATATGGGTAGCCACAGACCTCACAGAAAATAAGCAACAGATGACAACACTAGGATATACCTTAGTTAAGCGAGAGATAGCACAACATTGGGGGCTGCAGATGCACCATCTATCCATGTATGGGTGAAAGAGCTCGATAGGTGTATGGTGGCGGAAAAGGAAGTATTCACAACACGTGGCTTCCCCAAAAAGTGGGATAAGAAATGGAAGGCATGGAATGTATATCGGGGAAATATATGTATATCGCCAATGGTAGAATTGGAAATGTGAAGAAATTAACTCAGAGATGTGCCACAATTGTAACTGAAATTCACTATCCCCTACTTATGTATACTGTGTTTGACAACTATATTGAAAAGAAAGGTACAATGTATATGATTATTGTCAAGTTCAATAAAAAAGATAATTGGAAAAAAAAGTTACTTGGTTCTGCTCAGAGACATCATCAGGGCCGGCTTTAGAACTGGTAGTGCCAGGAGCGATAATCACTTTTGTTACCCCCACATACCTTGACTGCCTCCTTGGATTCTCCCATTACCACCTGCAAAAGTGCCCCTCATCTCTCTTATCATAAGATATTGCTAAGCACAGCGCCCCCCTGAGTTCACAGCGGTCCCCCTCCACAGGTTAGAGCCCAGTGCCGCCGCACCAGTCGCACTGCCTTAAAGCCTGCCCTGGATATCATGCTACGCAACTGCATGGAAACAAAAATAATACCAGACTATTTGACCTTGTTGAGCCTCATCGATGAGAGGCAACTTGGGTCCTGAGGGGCAGTGGGTGCTGGATCCTGTCTTGGCGTATCTGTTGCACTTAAGTTGCCTTGTTGATAAAACCCAAAAAGTCTTGGACTGAACGTATGATGGATCTCAATCACAGATAGTCATTATAGACCTACTTTCTTACCCTTCTGATTGGATATGCTCTAGCAGTGTGGGCATGGCTGACCCTTTGCAGAAGCGGCCAACCTGACATACATATGGTCGGACCCTGACTGCACGTAACGGGTGAGCTAAAAACTATAGTTTTAAATAAAGCCTAGAGTTATCAGCATTCCTTAGATTAATTAAGCATACAATCCATTCCTGTATGTGCTCCCTGCAGCATCTTGTACCCAGAATCTTCAAATTAAAAGACCACTGGGCTCCTATGGCACAGCGTCCATAGCGATCCCATCTTGGCAAAAAATTTGATGTGGAGAATACTTGAAATAAACCCAACCACTAGTAATTACTATCAGACTGCTTATCTTCCCTTTCATATGGGACATGCGCTAGCGGTTCCAGTTTGATAGATCCTTTTGAGGTGCTACCAGCCGGATTTGCGTATGCTGGACCCATGTTTGTAATCACATAGACAAACTAAAAGTAATGGACTGAAATATAGCCCAGAGGTAGTTGCTGAGATTATTTAAAACATCCAACCCATTCCTTTTTGCGCTGGCTAAAGCAGCTTGTCCCCAGAATCTGCAAAACTGCAGAAATTCAGTGTGTATCTGATTAAAATGCACAAATATGCACTGGACTACATTACCACCTATTTGCCTGTGGGATCTTTCTAAAAAAAACATACCCACGCCTAGCATCCCCCTCTGGGTATAACAAGTGTCTCCGTTTCCACCATTGGACTTGAAAATGTGGTTGCACTTGTCTGACAGCAGAGCTAGATCTCAGCCTAAAGACTCCCTCCAAAAATAAGGAAACGGCATCCAAAATTAAAAATATCAAGTGGTATATGAAATGCAGTTGATCAGTTCTTTATCTCTGTCGGATAAAAATATAAAAAGGAGAGCAAAAAGGCTCAAACAGATGGGGCAAGTCCTGATTAAGGAAATAAACAATGTCAATACCAAACATAACGACCAAAATAACAAGTTCAAAATAAATGCACACAGGTCCGGTGCAGCAGGTGATAATGATAACTCATGAACCACACATAAGGATCTGTAAAGTACAAAGGGGCATATTTACAATAACTGGCACATCCCTGCATATCAGCAGGGGTGCGCCAGTTATTGTGCGCCACATATACGCCATCATGGGTGCGCCGCATTTACAATGCGACGCACCATGGGACAAAAACGGCACATATGCATGACGCATCTGTGCCATAAAAGTGGCGCATTGCTGTAGTTGCGTTGCAAGCGCGACGCAGCTCCAGCAATGGTCTGGGGGCCCTATTTAGTTAATTTAGCTTCAAGCAGGCGAAGGGTTTTGAAGCAGCATGGGCCTAAAAGTGACCTCAGTCACTTTTCGGAGGCGTTCCTGCGCCGGAACGCACCCCCACCCCCCTGCACCAGAACACCTACATGTGGCGCAGGGCATTACAACGTGACGCAACTCCCAGATGCGTCACGTTGTAAATACCCAGCAAAATGGCGCAGGATTTGCGCTGCTGCTGCGTCACAAAAGTGACGCCACAGCAGCGTAAATGAGGCGCAAGTGGCTTGTAAATCTGCCCCACAGTCTCTCGGCATTGGAAGAAGACCAGGAAAAATGTGGGAGAAGGAGAATAAAGTTCATTGTATGCCTACTAGAAAAAAAGCATGATCGGGATAACTTCTTATTCGAATAATTCTATCAAACAATCAAACTGCAAATCAAACTCCACATTGTTTTTGAAGGGCTTATCAGGCAACCACATCTAGACCCACCAAAGGAGAACGACCAATACCCACTTTCGCATATATCATCCAATGACAAGCACTAGCCATAATCAGAGGTTATCAATTAATTTGAAACTGAAATGGAAGAATAATAAACCTTTGGTCCTGATTATGACCACAGGGCTGAAGTGAGATCTGTCAACAAACAGGATCATGCTTCTAAAGACACAGCTCGCCAATGTCGGACCTGGAGGGCTGATCCATGTCAGATTTTTAGGATTACTATATTTATCTAAATGTGGATATGCAAAAATTGGGAAACCCTGTTGTAAGTAATGCAGTCACTACTGTACCCTACACTTTTCCTCTGGTAAGTTTCAGCAGGTTTTATTTGCTGCAACTTACAGTTGGGGGTTGAGAAATAACTAAAATATTTAATGTACGCACAAGAAACATGTATTTTTGCATGTATTTCGTATTTATAAAATATTGAAAAATTTACAACACTTGCGACATACCACACCCAGTGTATTGTTAGCAGTATAAATTCCTCACCCATTCCAGACTATTCTTAATCAGGACCTAAGAGTCTGCAGCAATTATTTCACAGAAGTTATATACTGCCAAAAATAACTGTTTCAGCATCTTTTTAGATCAGTGCATCTGCATCACATATTGATTGTTGGAGACGTTTCCTATCTGTGAAAAAGTAGATTATAAATTCAGGTGGAGGCGAGTCAAACACAAGTAATAAGGTCAATATTCTTGTTAGGTGGAGTAAAGGTTACAGTACTTTAAAATTGAGCTAAACCTCTGGCACAGCTATGGCACAGAGAAGACAGGCTTAACTCAAGAAAATGTGGAAAGCATTCAGATGTATCAAAACAGGTGAAAAAGGTTGAAAGCAAAACAGAATAAAAATCCCACTCCATTACATAAAATTAGAAACTAATTCATTGAACAAATAATTACAAAATGACCAAAAACGAGGGCAACCGGAGATATACATTTTTATCATTTTAAAAATATTGCGCCAAAAAGTGTAAGAGCCATGCCCGGTCATCTGGTTATGCTAGACCGGGAAATAGGCGTGATTTAGGACCAAACACGACGGAGTACGGGTCAAATACAGAAATTAGGTTTGTCCCATTGGGATGTTTTTCCTTCTGACTTAGTCTCTGAAATAGATGTCAAAAATCTACAGCAGGGCAAGGCAGCAGGCTGTGGGCAAAAAGGTCTCCACTAGGCTGGGTAGCTGTTGCACAAGGTCCCGGTGAAGAATTTGATATTTGGCAAGGGTGAAAGCTGTAGTCAAAAAGAGTTTCATGAAGCTGGATACCTTTTCATTAACGTCCCGCTGAAACAGATTTACTGCTGCAGAAATGCCTCAAGGAGGAGCAACGTGAAACTTTGGCCCTGTGGCAACACCTCATGATAGGATTGTCTTGGCGGGTTTGTCCTGGTCCTCCACAGTTCTTTGGAGCCAAAACGTTTTTAAGTCCCATTTTTTCAGGATGTTCAGAGGAATACATGTTGAAACAGCCCAGGGACTCAGTAACTTAGGAACATAAATGGGCAACCAAGACACCCTCCAGCAGAAGAAGAGGCCAGGGAAGTTTGAGTTTGAGCTGGTCAGCTAGGATCATCAGAGAAAAGGGCTTTCAGCAGATTGCTGGGTCCCTTATCAAGAGGTCAGCCAATTGAGTCCACTTCTTTGTCCTGGGTGTAAGTAAGACTTTTAGGTTTTAACATTGGTCTCAGCAGCAGGTCCAGTCCCTCTACTATTTTCAACTAGTCAAGTAATGTTTAGAAGAGGGTGCCCAGAGGTGTTTGGCTCTAGCATGTGGGTAGTGGTGATGCTTGGCCCCTCCCTAACCTATAGGAAAAAATTTCAGAGGGGTAAATGCCCACTTTTGCAGCAGTTCTTGGGTGCCCTACTGCAAACAATCCAACAGTGCCCTACTCTCCCTAATTCTAACATGGCAGAAACTTTCTTTTCCGCTGCAGAGCTACTGTTCCCACCCTGAAGGTATGGCTATGGAAAAGAGTAACCCCTCCTCTGTGATCACTCAGAATTGATACTGGTGGCAGCTCATCTACCACTGGGATTGGTGCTTGACTGACTAGAGGGACAAAGGATGGGACAAGGTTAGCTTTTTACTTCACCTACCTGTGACAGGGTAGGCCTCTTCAAAATGTATTAAGTTGCTGGGCGCAGCCCAGATGATTGCCAGAGGAAAAGAATACCTATTCACATCCAAGGGCTTTGTCTCAGCTCTGGGTGGAAGTTCACACCTCTTCAAGCCACCTATTTAGCTCCTAGATGACAGTTGGAAGCTCATGCAAATGAGAATCCAGAGGCTTTGGGCAGGGAAGAGGAGACTTTCTAAAAATACGTTTTTGCAAAATATGCATTCCAAATCTGACTTTACCAATGCTTAGAGCTTGTAATAAATATTATAAAAAGTCCAAGAATTAACTTGGTAGAGTTTTACAGGAAGGAGATTATAGCTGGAAATGTATTTAACATTAAACATTTACAGGTCCCACTCCTAAATACCATGCACCTTGCCTTGTGGTCATTAAGTCTAAATAAGTGGCGACATATTAATATTTAAAGGAAGCTGGGTGTGGCCAAGATGCCAGCCGGGTAAGACATTCTTTCTTACCTCTCCGTGCCTGCCACAGGCCTACCGTCTTACTGTTGACCTGCAATCCACCTGGGAGTAGCTGCCTGTCGCTGCCTGTGGGTGAGATCCCAGAGTGGCGCCTGAGGGACCCAGAGGTGGAGTAGTCAAATGTGTGTCATCATTTCTGGCAGCCAGACTGTATACAAGCACATCATGTGGCCCTAGCCCAGGAGTGAGACAAGCTCTGTGGCAGACAGCAAGCGGAAGATCTGGAGGGTGGGGAGGCCTGCGTAGTGCACACACACACAGTGTCGGCTTGAGAGTGGTGATACCAGAGGACCAGATGAGGCAGCTGGCTGGTGTGGGGGGCTCTGCAGAGTCCAGGACCACACCCTGCTATATTGGAGCTGAATCGGTCCGGGTCCAAGGGCCTGCTGCTCTGCACGGGCCTGCAGCTAGGAGCCCTGTGGCCGGACCCACTGCCCCCAGTGAGTTCTTGCGGAGAGGGGCGGCAGAGGGCCAAGGAGTGCCGAAGTGAAGACTGGACCAGCTCATGAGGCTGGAGGCCACCTTGGCGCAGCATAACCCTGGTGGGGTACACACATAGGGAGGAGTGGCAGAGGCCCAAGTAGGGACACAAGAGGAGGGCTGCAGCCTGAGTCTGGGGCTAAGGCAACACCAAGAGTGATCCAACAGGCCCGCAGCTGATACTTGCATCTACAGAGAATGCGGTAACAGGCGATAGCAATCCATGACATGCAGGGAGGCCCATGCCCCAGCACTGAATACGAAGGGGTTAAGTGGCTTGCAAGCCCTGAAGGTAGTGAATACTGGGCCTGAAATCCAACATGAGCAGCTGACAGCACTGGCAGGGACTCAAGGGTGAGCAGCCACTACCAACTGGGAGAAAGAGCCGGAGAAGCACTGGGGTAGGCTCAACAGACCCCACATTTTCCAATTCTCTTTGCGGTAGAGCATGTTGCAGGGGGAAAGCTGCACATAACACATAAAGAAACCCACCTTCAACACAGAACACAGAGAGACTGGCCAGTGTATGCAACATCCGAGTTGGTGGGTGCTGAGCCTGGAGCCCACTACAAGAGTCACATCAGTGCACTTGCTTGCTCGAGTGAGGCACGGGCAGCCTCCCCAGTGGCTGAGGAGCCCACATTGCTAGCGAGTGCCTGCTGAGGCCTAACACATGACTGAGCCCACCTGAGATGGACCTCCACCAATTGCTCTCTGTGTGGTGTCTGGACTGCCTTGGAACTGATGGAGGGGGATGCTGAGCTATCATGTCAGCGGGCTGCAATAAGAAAGACCACACCCTCAAGGATATGCTATCCAGGCCATCCATGAGCCCCCCTAGCGAGTGCCCTTTCAATTCATATTCTCTGTAGGGGGTGATAAAGTGGCAACAGGGGAACCAGTGATATGCTCTTTTCTTGAATCCCTGTTCACCTTCCTGAGAGATGACCTGCAAGCAGTAAAGAGTGTTCTCTCTCAAGACATCAAAGAAATCAGAAGAGACATAGATTCTCGGGGGACCGAGTTGCGACCTTGGAGGATTAGGGAAATAGTCATGAAGAAGAAATAGAAGCACTGCAGCAGGAGGTTATCTGCCTCTGCGAACAACAAACAGACTTGCAAGCCCATGCACAAGCCCTCAAGAACAGATCCCGCTGAAATACCATCGAAATTAGGGGCATAGCTTATATGGTGGAGGGGTAAACATATTTTGCTATTCCTGGGACCTCTTCTGCCACATCCTTGGGGCCCCCTTGGATACCGCCATCAAGCTTGACCCACCGGTGAACCTTTTGGTATGCCTAGGAAACATTCCAGTGAAGAAGCATGTGACTCCCATCCCATCAGCTTTAGGGATCAGACGCTGACGCTATACCAGAACTTAGTGACAATCACCCTGCTGAAACGGAGCAAATTCCATCCTGTAACGACGCATCTATGGAACAAATGGGTGCACTACTCCTGGGTGCACCCCTTTCACATCATTTTCCACCTGAACAGAAAGCTTTTTCAACTGAGATCCCTGGTGGAGACATGCCAGGTCCTGGGACTGGACTTGCCAATGGTGAGGTGCACATCAGATTTTTCCCTCCCACGCCCAAGGGAGAGGTGACCCACCGCCAACCCGCCGGCATGGACATAAGGTTGGCGGGGGTTGGCTGCCCAGATATATCTGAAATTGCAGAGTGGCAACAGGCTGCATTGAAATCGATCCCTACATTGGACAAGACGGAAGATATTTAGGATGGCAGGTCACATAGCTGAATTGTTTGCCAATTGCTGGCCAGGGGGCAGGCAGAGGGGACAGAGTTTTTGGGCCAAATTAGGGACACTATACTTCTATTCTTTGGGTGCTGAAAGACAATCAGACTGTAAGTTAATGTTCCTGTTACTGAATGGTTTTACTTTTACATTCTTGGAGTGTCTGTGTTGGGAATCACACTCACTCACACAGCAATCACGACATGAGAGGGGCACCAACAGTTACGGGGCACCGACTGCAGCCCGTTGAACACTTGGAGGTCATGGTTTGATACACACGACATCCTGTAACTCTCTAGATGGACATAATGCATATCACAAATCGTCCACATGCAAGGACTTAACAATCTGGTAAAATGCAGGACATTACTGTCATACCTAGAAAATTCAGGGGCCAATATATGTCTGCTACAGGAGACTCATTTCTTCAACAAGGACTGTCACCACCTTCGACCACAGGCTTTTCCCCACCAGTTCTTCTCTTGTGTCCCTAACGAGATAGCAGGAGTAGCCATTCTGGTGGCAGGAACTTTCCAGGGGATGGCAGGACAGAGAGGGGCTAAAATTAAGGGCAGACTCCTCACCTATCACTATACACTGGGGGACCTACCTTTCGTGGTAGGCTTCATATATGACCCCAATGAAGGACATACTGGACTGGCCAGGGCATTGTCCATATCAGAGCGGAGAGTCCTCGAGGGGCGGCCTCAACACAGTCTTAAATAACATCCTAGATAGATCGACACAGAGAGATGGCAAGGTCAGGGCACTTTCAGAGGGAGGGCATGGGTGGTTGGGAGAATTAGGACAGCAAGAACTCTGAAGGGCATTCCACCCATACGCAAGCAGATATTCATTCCTCTCTCATGCACACCAAGCATATGCTAAGCTGGACTATATCCTAGACATGACGGATATTCCCTCCCTCAAATAGTTTTATACACATCTCTCATCTAGTCAATGCCTCAATCCCATGGATTTATATCATAGAACAACGGCTCCTGTGGTATCATACTATCGAATATATATTTAATGTATAGCTTAATAGCAGATTCTGAAGACACACAGAGGGCTAGTAGGGATTTCAAAAAGAAATACACCAACAATTTGGGAGAAATCTCAATAATGTTTATATACTTCAACACATTGGTTGTATAGTTATGCAATTGTAATCGATTTGTCACATAATCATGTGAACACAAAAACAGAGGGGTGCACAGTGTCCCAAGTGTACATGTGAAACCAAAAAATAACTATACAAACGACATAAAATAAATACAGGCACAATGGTTTCTCATAGAATAACAACAAAGAAGGAAAATGACCAAGGTTTTGATAAATAGTTGATTTAGTGTCTATACCTAATTCTAGGCACTAATTGTGGGTTCAATTCCTTGTGGCGTCGACGGCGTTTTGACCCTCAGGGATACGGGTCTCATCAGGACAGGGCATTATGGGACATCTGAGTAATAGCTTGTTCTCACCCATGCATGATAAAGGATTGAAAATGACTTACAGGTAGCCTAGCCGGGTACACTGTAGTGGTCAGAGATTCAAGAATGTACTGCTCACACGTGATAGAGTTTTCAATATATACAGGACGAAGCCTTAGAACATGGGAGTGGCGCCTGATAGCGCACGGTGCACTCACGTCGTAGTCTGACTTTACAGAGATGAAGTCAATATTATTTACAGGACGATGCCTGAAAAAATGTGTGGCGCTTGATAGCGTTCCGCAGTAACTCACAGTAACTTTGAGCTGTGAGTTACTATAGCCAACGAGGGGCAAGATGGCAGCCGCTTAGCTGTGGCCGAAAGCAGCAGCTGAACAGTGGAGCCCGTAACTGCCTAACTCTACGTTGTGCAGCCATATCGGAACGCGGAAATTATGCAGGAAAAGCTACAATGACATTGATATCGCAAGTATAAATATGTGGCAGCGGCTCGAGCGGCTTGAGCAGCCGAGTGCATGCGGATGATCCTTTTGCTCACCTGCGGCTCGGCACGGCTGCTGGTCCGCGAAGTGGTTCTTCTCCCCGCCGCGGTCTGTGCCTGCGTCGGCGGGCTCGTTATCGACGAGAGCCCACGGAGGTTTCGGAGCAGAGCAAAGGCGAGGCGAAGGATCGGGGAAGCTGACCTAAGGCGGGCTGGAAGGATTTCTTCTGTAGCGTTAGCTGTGGGGCCAGCGCCTGTTGGTTCCCAGCATCGGCAGAGGAAGATGAGGTGGGGCAAGGGTGAGACTCCTCACAGTGGGCTAACGGGAGCAGGTCCAGAGTACAGCCAGAGGCTGTTTCCGAGAGTGAAATCGGCAGAGCCAGGAGAGGAGCCGAACACGAGCGGCGAAGCAGAGAAACTTGAAAATAACCACGGAGCTGACAACATAGTCAGAGCAATGGCACCCAAATTAAACATAGGAACTAAAACTGCTACAGAAAAGAAGAAAAAGACAGGGGTGAGACGGCACCAACGACACCATCAGAAGCAGAGCTGAAAATGCAGTCCCCACAGGTAAAAAAACAAATTGCTTCCAGGAGAAGACAATCCATGGCTGCAGCCCCCACTGCCCCTATTGCTGACTTTTTCCCAAAGGTTGCTAAAGAAAAAGGATTAAAAAATACTTAGTCGGCAATGGAGGGAGGGGGGAATGATCAGTCAATAGCTGAAAATATAGCCGCGCTAACAACAAACAATTTGGATGTAGCCTCTGCGACCAAAGGCGGGTCTGAACAAGTGAAACACGGGGAAGTAATTAACAACCAAACATTAAAATCCAATGCTATTGAGAATTTTGAAAATAATACCGCAAACAGTAGCAAAACGACTGAAGATGAGATTAAAGTGGGACCACAATGCTGTGGACAGGTTAGCTCGGAAACTGGAGATCTCAAAAAAGGAGATATAACTCAAGTGAATAGGGCTGACATGGACAAGGATGAGCACACGGCAGATGTACTGGTTGAGCTGGAATCAGCCGAGGCACCCAAAGTATATCAGGAGCACCCGGGGGGTCGACCAGAGACAGAAAAATGCAAGGAGAACGAAAAAGTTCTGAGCGAATGCTTCTTCTCTATGTCGGAGGGGGGCGAATGGTCCGAGGAGGATGACAGCTCCAATCTTGGCTCAGATCTGGACTCAGAGAGTGATCATGAGCTGGATCTACCGGTAACAGCAGTAAAATCACACAAAGTCCGAGAGCACTCTCAAGGCGAGCAGAGTTGGGACCATTCGTCAGCAATGCCACTGCAGGGCAGTCCAGGAGGAGCGGCGGCTCAGATGTCGCTTCTGGAGACTATTCATAAAGAGATTCTGGCACATAGGGAGGAAGCCCGACAGGATAGTCGAAAGTCTAGGGCAGCAGTAAGAAAGATGCAGGGCGTAGTAAGGAAGCTATCCAAGGTCTGTATCAACCTGGGGGATCGAGTGACAAACCTTGAAGATAGAGTGGTCTCGACAGAGGCGGAGGCGGCAGCAGCAACTAACAAAGTCGAAGCCCAAGCTCACAAAAAACTGACATCCAGTGGAAGCTGGAGGATATGGAAAATCGGCTCAGACGAAATAACCTCCGGATTCTGGGGGTACCAGAGGGAATGGAAGGGTCCGATGCAAGGGCCTATGTTACCAAACTGTTTGAGCAAGCATTCCCTGAGCTCTCAAGCTGGGACTGGGCCATGGAAATCCAACGAGCTCACCGCTTCCCGTTTAAGATCAAAAGGGGAGCGAAGGAGGATGATAAACCAAGAGCAATTCTCATCTTTGTGAGCAACTTTTTGCTTAGGCAGGCGATCTCAGAGAAGGCAAGACCAGACGCTAAGAGGAAGGTAGATGGGGTATCCTTCTTTGTTCGTCCTGATTTCTGCCACGCAACAGTGGAGAGACGCTGGCGGCTCAGACAACTGATAAAACCGTTCAATGAAAAGAAGATGCAGGCCTACGTGGTAAACCCAGCCCAACTAAAAATCATAAATGATGGGAGAACAATTTATTTTTCCTCGGAAATAAAAGCCAAAGAGTGTCTGGAATCTCACGGGAAGTAATAGACTTGTGGTCCTAAAATTTTTTAAAAATAAAAATAAAAAATGACCGAACATTGATGTATAAATGGAGAATTATGGCTGGTAGGGTGCAGCAATGTAGAGGGAGGTAAGGGGAGTTAGAAATGACAAATGATTGGTTGTGAAAGGGCTTCACTGTTCACACTGCGCCCATCACATGAACAGACCAGGTCTGAGCGCTTCACGAGCAAGGGTGGGGGAGGGTTGGGGGAGGGGGGTGTGGGGGAGAGCAGTGAGGGAGGGGGAGGGTTGGGAAGGTAAAAACTAAAAAAATGGAGATAAGGAGTTTTGAAGTGGAAACGGTCAGAGCAAGTAGCTATGCGCAGGAAACAATCATAATCCAAATTCGTCAGGGAATATTAGATCAAAATTATGGCAAAAATGGCGAACGTGATAAGCATTAATATTGGCACAGTTAATGTAGGCGGCCTGAACGACCCGAGGAAACGACATAACGTAGAGCATTTTGTAAAGTTTAACAATATTGATATCCTATGTATGCAGGAGACCCATCTCCCCTGGGCAAAACAAAATCTGATGAAATTGAGGGGGTATGAAATTCTATCTTGCTCCACACAAACGTCAAACATCAGGGGGGTCGCTATATTGGCCAAATCTTATTTGAGGGGGGCCAAACAACATAAATCTGATAGCAGTGGTAGATAGGCGATTGCAGAACTCAACCTTGGGTATACTCTTTGCGTAGTCTATGGGTCAAACCAGCATGACCCGGAAGAGGGTATAGAGTTCACAGAGCCCAAAGAGATACTGAGAGTATTCCATGATTTCTACCAAAAATTATATGATGAAGAAGAGCAGACCAGAGAGCCAAGTCCGGGCTATGCAGATAGGGGTCCCAGAGTTAAGTGCACAGGATCGGGAAGAACTGGAAAAAGATCTACAGATTAACGAGATAACGAAAGCACTACACGAGTTAGCCGCGGGTAAGGCCGCAGGTCCCGATGGGATATCCCTAGAAGTTTATGTGTGTTTAGAAAAACTGATTGCCCCTATTTTGCTTGACCTATTTAATGGGATTCTATATACAGGGAGAGTACCAGAATCATGGAAAGAGACAAAAATTATTATCTTTCATAAGAAGGGGAAACCCAAGGAATCACCAGGATCATACCGCCCCATATCACTCATAAATGCTGACACAAAGCTATATTCAAAGATCTGGGCGAGTAGGTTGGGGGGATGATTGGCTGTCTCGTGTCTCCATGGCAGCATGGGTTCGTGCCAGGGAGGGGCACCACGGACCATATTGGAAGGGCAACAGCATTGTTCGACGCTCATGGTGCCGCGGGGGAGGAGATGGCCATGATCCTCCTCGACGCGGAGAAAGCCTTTGACCGTGTGGTCTGGGATTATCTCTGGGGTATATTGGGTGGCAAAGGGTTTGGTAACAATTTTTTGAGGGCAATTAAAGCCATGTATTGGAATCCGGTGACCAGGGTCTCAGTTATGGGGCTACAATCTGATAAAATAATAATTAAAAGGGGGACGCGCCAGGGGTGCCCCTGCTCTCTGATTCTTTTCTCTATGTATATAGATCCCTTTATACAAAGAATCCTGGCCTCAAGACAAATAAGCCCGGTGGTGGTCGACGGATTCACCACCAAAGTATTGGCCTATGCAGATGATCTGGCAATAACTACTGTGGACCCCCACCAAGCAATGCCGGAAATAGTACAACTGGCCAAAGAATTTGGCATATGCTCTGGGTATAAGTTGAATGAGGGGAAAACCCAGATCATCTGTACCAAGAATATTAGGAAAAGTGATCATAGATTTGTAGAATGTGCCATATATCTTGGGGTTAAAACTAATTCATAAGTCGAGAAAATGGTTGAAGAGAAATATCTTCCGCTGCTGGGCTCAATTGAAACAGAGCTGAGAAGAATTGATGTGCTGCACCTATCCCTTATAGGTAGGGTGAATGCCCTAAAGATGACTATGTTTCCCAAAATATTATATCTTTTTACGGCTATTCCCCTATTTATAGGAGAAACAATGATCAAAAAAATTGAATCCACGTTTGTTAGATTTGTGAACAGCAGATAGGGGCGGTCTGTCTTTGGCGAACCTAAAATTTTACCATCTGGCATGCCTGTTCACACAAATGAATATACTGATTCAATCTGAACCCTTGCCAGCGGCAGGGTCTAATGAGAACCAAGATCCCCCCTCCATTTATGAGCTATTGCTGGGTAGGAAAGCATATGGATTATTGCAGTGTGAAGTGGAACGGAGATTCTATAGTAGGACGAGGTATAAGATTATCGAAGGGGTTTGGTGGACATGGAAATCCATAGGCAAAATTCTGGGAATCCCTAAAATAAATGCTAATACTAGTCTGTGGAAATTAAGCCTATTCACCCATCTCGGACAGAATGAAAATAGTTTAATTTGGAGGGCACAGGGGATAAGATGCTTGGGCGATATCATGCAGGGAGAGGATATATATAGTTTTATGGAAATACAGCGGAGGTTTGGGATCCCTGGAAATCACTGGCTGTTATATTGGCAAATCGCTCAAACTATTTCAGCAATAAGACCAAAACTAGTGATGACACCAGACAGCCAATTGATAGAGTATATAAAAAGAGGAGGAAGGAAGATTGGTATGGCAAATAATTTTCTGGTGTCCGGGCTCCCAGACGATCTGGATAAAACAGAGGTGGCTTGGTCACACAAGTTGGGGGACCCGGACTTAGATATAGATCTGGCCTTACTTTTAAGCAGTAAAGTATTTCGAGCATCAAACCTAAAGGCCCAACATTATAAGACGGTGTTTAACCTCCATTACACTCCCACAAAATTGTATGGGTGGGGGTTAAGGGAAGACGATAAGTGCCCAAAATGCAACACAGGTCCAGCAGATTTGATACATATGTTTTATGGCTGTTCTAGTCTGGCCCCAATCTGTGGCGAGATAACAACCTTTCTGAGGGGGCTACTAGGTAATAACATCAACCTATCCCCCACGCTGGTTATTTTAGGAACAAACTCCAAACTTAAGGTTGGGAAACACGCACAAGCATTGTTATTTATTGCCGTTGCACTACTTCGTATGCTGATCTCTGCTGGGTGGAAAGATTCTAATGCCCCCACTTTCCAGATGTGGATGTCTAGCCTGCTGGGTATCCACAATCTGGAAGCCTGTCTTTATGAATTAAAGGGAAGAAAGACGCAAGAGTTGGGTAGGAATATTTGGGCACCGGTTAAGATCTGGAGAAACCCCGATTCACTCTTGCATAGCTCTGATTAATTTATTGCATACAATGAATTTTTTTTACATTCTATAAAATATATTGTATTATCATTGAATTACGTCAACTAAAGTATTGTATATGATGAATGTTGAATTTCTATTTTTCCGGATATGTACCGATTTTGTAATTGTAACCACCTTATCTCTAATAAAAATTTAAAAAAAATAAAAAAGGAGAAAGCTATAGCCTTTCGACGAAGACGTAATTTTTTTAAATAAAAAAATAAAAATAAAAGAGGAAGTCATAACTGCTATCTCCTGTCTGAAACTTGCAAAATCCCCAGGCCTGGACGGGTTTCCATCGTTTTATTATAAACTTTCTGTCACGCTCTTGCCCTTATACTCACAAGGCTTTTTAATTCATTAGCTACATACGGGGCGATACCAGCCTCAATGTTGACCGCTTTGGTTGCTGTCATTCCCAAACCTCGCAGACAGGTCACAATGCAGCTCCTACTGGCCTATCTCTCTACTAAGGGCCCAATTCTGATGCAGGTTGAAAGCTTCTTGACAGATCGGTTTGGAAATGGTTTCCGACCCACTTGGATTGGAGTACGATGCATCCGGATGCTTCCCGATATGATTTGGTTGGACTTCCATTGACTTCAATGGGCACCTATGTTCCTAACCGCATCATAATTGGGGCCTCGGTTGGAAAGCCCCATTCCCAATGAAAGGATCAATTGCTGTTAGGAGGCCTTCCTAACTGCAACACAATCAGGCCATAGGTGGGAATGCTTTCCTAACCGCATCAGAATCAGGCCCTCAATGTAGATCTCAAAACATATTTTTATCTCAAAGTGGACAAAATATGCTCAATATCTTAGAACCATATTTTGGTTGTGAGCATTTAACGGTCTTGGGAGACCTGAATTATCATTTAGAGAACTTGGAGTCTAGTGAAACTCACTCACTGCTGGATGCTCTATCTGCCTGTGAGCTGAACCAGCTTGTGAGGGGTGCTACCCATCAAGCGGGCCATACGCTTGATGGGGTTTTCTCAAATGATAGCAGGTTGACTGTTAAAGACCCTCTCCCTCTTTCATGGACAGATCACTATGCCGTCCCAATAGAAATGTCCTGTACCATTATGAATAGCAATGGAAAGGGCCTGAGTAAAATGGAACCTCGGCGGAACTTTAAGAACATCTCAAATGACATTCTCGCCCCTAGGATTCCCAGTGTGACTATCTCTCAGGAAGAAGATGTGTGCTTGGCGGTCTCTCAATTAGAAAAGGCCGTCACAACGGTCTCTGGATGAACTTGCCCCCGTCCGCATGCGCTATTCTGCCAGGAAAAAGCTGTCGGCCCCTTGGTCTCGGAGCCATTAAGACTGCTTAGGCAGGGAGTTAGGAGGCAGGAGCGTCTCTGGCGGGCTAGCTGGGATCTGAGGGAGAAAGAAGCTCATAAAATCCTATTGAGGGGCTATAAGGCGGAGGTAATAAGAGCTAAGCAGGAATATTTCACTGCCCGTACCACCTCACTCTCTTCCCCGAAAGAGCTTTTTAAAATTGTTGATTCCCTTACTTCCCTTCAGATTCCTGATCCCATTATTGGCTCTCAGCAGCTTTGCAATAACATAGCCCTTTTCTTCCAGGCAAAGACTGTTGACATCTATTTGGCCCTAGAGCTACAGAAGGCTTTAATCATTGAATCTTCCGGTCCTTCTGCTTCTACCCTAACTCTGGCGGAGGATATCTCCTCAGGGTGCTGGGCTTCTTTTCCACCCCTTTCACTTCAGGAATTAGAGAACCTCCTAAGTAAGACCAGGTCGGGCTCCCCTTTAGATCCCTGCCCTCTTAAGCTCCTTAAACAGTGCAAGGAGACTTTTTTGCCTCCCCTCCTGGATATCATGAATAGGCCAATGAGGGATGGTAGCTTCCCCTCGCAATGGAAGAGGGCAGTGGTAAAGCCATTGCTTAAGAAGCCAACATTGGACCCAGGGGTTCTTAAAAACGTTTGTCCAATTTCGCTGCTCCCCGCTCCTTCTAAGATGCTGGAAACCCATCTCAACCAGCATCTTGCAGCCTTTCTGGAAAACTCTGGTCATTTGGATCATTCGCAGCACGGATTTAGGAGGGGGCACAGCACCGAGTCGGCCCTTACCATAGTGTTGGACAACATCCGCACTCGAGTTGATAGGGGCCAGACCACCCTCCTCATCCTGCTACACCTTACGGCTGCGTTTGACACCCTCTCTCCCTTGGTGTTAACATCTCGTCTGAGGGAGATTGGGGTGGAGGGGTCCGCACTTAGCTTGCTGACCTTCTTTCTTGACCAGAGGGAACAGAGAGTGAAGCTGGGGAGTTTCTATCTCCATCCCTGCCTGTGCACTGTGGGGTCCCTCAGGGTTCGGCACTAAGTCTGACCCTTTTTAACATCTATGTGACCCCACTTGCCAGACTTATCAGGTCTTTTGGGATGGAGGTCGTCTCCTATGCCGACGACACCCAGATCTTGGTCTTCCTCTCCCAGCCTGTCAGCTCGGCTGCCGCCAATTTTAGACTCTGTATAGAGACAGTCGCTCAATGGATGATCTGCAGTTCATTGAAATTAAATGGTGAGAAGACAGAGATCCTGGTGTTTGGAGGAAAGGAGGACATTTGGTCGGCGAATTGGTGGCCCCCATCATTGGGAGCATGCCCGGTACCTGCTGCCTTAGCTACAAATCTGGGAGTCTTGATCGACCCTACCCTAAGTATGCGTCAGCAGGTGAATAGAACAGTCTCCACCTGCTGGGGCTTAATCTACATCTTGAGGAAGATTAAGCACTATCTATCTCAGCAGGCGAGTAAGCAAGTCGTGGTCGCACTTATAGGCTCCCGACTTGATTACTGTAATGCGCTGTATGCAGGACTCAACAAGGGGGTGCTTCAGCGCTTACAAATGATCCAGAATGCGGCGGCCAAGTTTGTGTTAGTCCTACCCAAACGTGCGTCAGCCACCTCTGCAAGGAAATCTTTACACTGGCTCCCGATTGAGAACAGGATTTCCTTTAAAATAATGTGTCTGACCTATGGGGCTTTAGCAAGAAATAGGTCAGGTGGGATAAGAGACATTTTGGTTCCTTATATCCCCTCCAGAAATGTGCGTTCCACTAATAAGTCTCTGCTATCAGTACCCCGTGTCCGCAGAGCTAAATGGGGTGACAGAACTTTCTCTAGCCTAGCCCCGAAAATGTGGAACGCCTTACCTGTGGAAATTAAGTCCCTTCCTACTATGCAGTCCTTCAGAAAGGCCTTGAAGACTCGGCTATTTGCCAAAGCCTACCTGTAGTTTTGTTTTGCCCTTTTTTGAACTTTTTTGATAGGGGCCTTGATGCCTTCGGGTTTTAGTTGACCAATATAAGTTATTTTTTCATTTTATTTCAACTGTTCACTGGAATCTTGGTCCGCAGGCTCAGTTCACATATGCCCTTCATTATAGGCCCAGATAATGCAGGCTTTATCCCCCAGAGGCAAACAAATGACAACACCAAACACATTTTTCATATCATTGAGAAAGCCTCACATACTTCAGATGAACTCTCTCTCCTGGCGACAGATGCCAAAAAGGCTTTCGATAGAGCACACTGGCCTTTTCTGGAGCAAGTCCTCATACACTTTTGAGTGGGAGAGATATTCAGGGCACACAAATTAAACTGCTACGGTCAATCCACAGCGACTGTCCGGGTCAATGGCTACACTTCAGCTTCTTTTTCGATTTGCTGAGGCACACAGTAGGGACGCTCATTGTCACCTCTGCTTTTTACACTGTACATGGAGCCCTTAGGTCAGAGATTCCAAGACAGCCCCCAGATCACCAGAGCCGTGTTCTGGGGAGCAGCATACTATAAGGCTCTATGTCGGCGATGTGTTGATGTGTTAGTGACTCTAGATAATCCAGCAACTGCTCGTTCGATTTCCGGGTTAATGTGGAAAAGACACAGGCATATCCCTCCCTACCTCTACCATTGACAAGCCAGTTAGCGGAACACTACGCTACCCTATCCCCTACGGGGGCGATCCAATATTTGGGGATTAAGTTGGCACATACTATCCCGGCGACCGCTTCACTTAACTATCAGGCATTACACAAATTAAAACTGGCATGGCCGGCTGGAAACATCACTAAATCTCCTGGTTTGGGAGGATAGTGGCAGTTAAGATGACAGTTTTTACAAAGATATTGTACATCTTTCAAATACTCCCATTAGCCCCACTGAAGGGTATGCTATTAAAACTCCGGACAGAGCTGCTCCAGTAAAGCTGGCTGGGAAGAAAACCTCAAATGAAGTAGGAGCTGATATATCCCTCCCCCCCAGGATGGAGGCCTGTGTATCGTGATTTACAGCTCTACTATCAAGCAGCCCAAATGTGCTTCTTAGTAGGGTGGAACCAAGCGGAGTCTGAGAAACACTGTTTGTTTCAAGACAAGGCGGTGGCAGGCAAATCACTATAGAAGGTTCCCTTCCTTAGGAAAAAACACAGACCTCAGAATATATACTTATCTTGTATCACACAAGTAATGATGGAAGCTTGGGACAGAACTAACGTTCGATGTGACTTGACAACATTCTACTTGCTCCTCACACCCCTGTTCAACAACCTCAATTCCACTCCAGGATTACGAGCCGGATCATTTCCAAGCTGGTGGCAGACCAGTGGCCGCTCTATGGGACATATGCTCAAGGAAGAGGGAGTTATCCCCTCCAAACAATTTAGTGTGGACTTTGCTCTGCCTGATACTGAACACCTCAGCCATTGGTTGTTACACCTGCACAACAAACCTTAACACGCTGCAATATCTCACCGATACAAGCGATGGTTGATCACTAAATCCTCTGATAGATGACTCATATCTGAAATATATGCATTCCTTATCCAACATAATTAACACATGTAAAAAGACAGCCAAAATCGGTGGGAACTGTACATGGGAAGGCAGCTAAGTGACAAAGAATGGGGGGAGATATATCACAGGGCTAGGCACACAGCTTGAAATTTAGCACTAACCAAAATACTTACCAAAGTGGTCACATATTTGTACTATACCCTTGTTCGCCTACACAAGGTAAACCCAGCTCGGATAGCAAGGGGGCTGGAGAGGATGCAGGGCTCAGGATACCTTGGTACAGCTGCTCTGGGTCTGCTAGTGATTTCTCAACTACTAGACACAGGTACTCAGAGAATTAGGGTGACCTTACATGTCTCTGCTCTCACAGGACTTCCGGGAACTGACGTGCCCCAAGTATCTTTGTGTCCTGCGTTTGCCTGAAACAGACCAGAAATCTAATTAAGTGGTGTGTCGACTGAGTGTTGTCATAGTCACCTTTTTTCTTGCACAAATAAAGAGTGAGTGGAATGGGGAGGGGTGAAGGGTTGGGGTTTCATGTTGGGTTTTTTGGGGTTTCGATCCCTCTCTAATATGTAGATACTTCATGCCTAGAATTGCAGAAAACTATGAATGGCTTTGATTTATATCGATGTCTGTACTACTGCATTTGGCACTGTCTGATCTCTTAAAACAATAAAAGTATATAAACCATAAAAGAAGGGTTAAGACCCATCAAAAGAGGTTATTTTCACAGGTAAAATTTGCAGTTTTAAAACTGCTCAGATGGCCACAGTGGTAGGCCTGCAGACATATTTGGACTGTCATTGCTTTGGTTGGCACAATGGGTTCTGCTGTCCACAAGTAACATGTAACTTACAGGCCCTGGAAAAGCATGCTACCATATACTAAGAACACATAGATCACTGAAATATGTTAATTTGACGTATAAGTAATTTCAGTATGGGTAATTGTCAAAGCACATGCACTGGTTAAAAGTGTCCCACTGCCCAGAGTAAAACAAACTTCACAGTCAGTGCACAAGATGTGGTAATCATGCAATAAGAGGCATTTCCCTACATTGTCGCTTCTTTTTTAGCTGAGTTTTTTAAGATACTTTTGACATAGGCCACAACTGTGCTCCAAACTCATATTCAAACAGACAGAATTGGTATCCTGTGGTGCCATGTTGGGTGTTGAACGAAGATGATCACATAAACACCTGACTCTGAATATGTTAGCTGATAAATCATCCAAAGATAATGAAGACAGGAGAATCCAGGACTTTCATAGTATATTCCAGGACTTTCATATGGTGGTAATTGTTTTACGTCCCATGGAGTCAGTGTTCAGCCACCATAAACCTTTTGCTCCCTTTTTTGGGTCTACAATGCACATCTTCAACGTATGCCTAGACAGAGGACTTCTTTTTACCTTTGAAAGATGTGGATGGGTGGAATAGGCAACAACCACTCACATTTCTCTTGTTGTGTGGTTTATTGCTTTTACTTAACACAGAAGCAGGCTACAATATTTATTAAGGGTACCAAGGTACATGGAGTTTGGTGCTCACTGCAGTCTGTTATGAGTCAAATCACCTCATAGTAAATCCCTATTGAAGCAGCCACGTTGTTGTTTCTAATGGAACAACAAGGGGTGGTGATGGACAGAGTTTCTGACATGAGTCCCTTGCTCATTGCTCACAGCACCATCAGGATTCAAGCAAGCCGGGCCGACGACGGCTGAAATGCCAGAAACCGGTCCCCCGAAGCTTGTCTTCTTTCCGGTGAAGAATTGGCTTGGTAGTTTGGTCTGCCCTGTTCCCATGATGCACTGGGCCAGGGACAGACTAATTTGAATATAGCCAGGTTCTGAGCTGGGATGGAGCAGTGAGCTAAATAACGGTGATGGATCAAGCCCTGATCTTTGGACTGGGTAAGAGTGGTCTGCTTAATTCAGACACTCTGTTCATCACCACCCCCTTTTTGGAATCGTTTTTGGCCACTATAGGTGTGGCAGGGTATACTCAGACATGAGTCCCTTGCTCACTGCACCATCAGGATTCAAGCAAGCCGGGCCGGCGACGGCTGAAATGCCAGAAATCGGTCCCCGGAAGCTTGTCTCCTTTCCGGTGAAGAATTGGCTTGGTAGTTTGGTCTGCCCTGTTCCCATGATGCACTGGGCCAGGGACAGACTAATTTGCATATAGCCAGGTTCTGAGCTGGGATGGTGCAGTGAGCTAAATAACGGTGATGGATCAAGCCCTGATCTTTGGACTGGGTAAGAGTGGTCTGCTTAATTCAGACACTCTATTCATCACCACCCCCTTTTTTGAATCGTTTTTGGCCACTATAGGTGTGGCAGGGTATACTCAGACATGAGTCCCTTGCTCACTGCACCATCAGGATTCAAGCAAGCCGGGCCGACGACGGCTGAAATGCCAGAAACCGGTCCCCGGAAGCTTGTCTCCTTTCCGGTGAAGAATTGGCTTGGTAGTTTGGTCTGCCCTGTTCCCATGATGCACAGGGACAGACTAATTTGCATATAGCCAGGTTCTGAGCTGGGATGGTGCAGTGAGCTAAATAACAGTGATGGATCAAGCCCTGATCTTTAGACTGGGTAAGAGTGGTCTGCTTAATTCAGACACTCTGTTCATCACCACCCCCTTTTTTGAATCGTTTTTGGCCACTATAGGTGTGGCAGGGTATACTCAGACATGAGTCCCTTGCTCACTGCACCATCAGGATTCAAGCAAGCCGGGCCGACGATGGCTGAAATGCCAGAAACCGGTCCCCGGAAGCTTGTCTCCTTTCCGGTGAAGAATTGGCTTGGTAGTTTGGTCTGCCCTGTTCCCATGATGCACTGGGCCAGGGACAGACTAATTTGCATATAGCCAGGTTCTGAGCTGGGATGGTGCAGTGAGCTAAATAACGGTGATGGATCAAGCCCTGATCTTTGGACTGGGTAAGAGTGGTCTGCTTAATTCAGACACTGTTCATCACCACCCCCTTTTTTGAATCGTTTTTGGCCACTACAGGTGTGGCAGGGTATACTCAGACATGAGTCCCTTGCTCACTGCACCATCAGGATTCAAGCAAGCTGGGCCGACGACGGCTGAAATGCCAGAAACCGGTCCCCGGAAGCTTGTCTCCTTTCCGGTGAAGAATTGGCTTGGTAGTTTGGTCTGCCCTGTTCCCATGATGCACTGGGCCAGGGACAGACTAATTTGCATATAGCCAGGTTCTGAGCTGGGATGGTGCAGTGAGCTAAATAACGGTGATGGATCAAGCCCTGATCTTTGGACTGGGTAAGAGGGATCTGCTTAATTCAGACACTCTATTCATCACCACCCCCTTTTTTGAATCGTTTTTTGCCACTATAGGTGTGGCAGGGTATACTCAGACATGAGTCCCTTGCTCACTGCACCATCAGGATTCAAGCAAGCCGGGCCGATGGCGGCTGAAATGCCAGAAACCAGTCCCCGGAAGCTTGTCTCCTTTCCGGTGAAGAATTGGCTTGGTAGTTTGGTCTGCCCTGTTCCCATGATGCACTGGGCCAGGGACAGACTAATTTGCATATAGCCAGGTTCTGAGCTGGGATGGTGCAGTGAGCTAAATAACGGTGATGGATCAAGCCCTGATCTTTGGACTGGGTAAGAGTGGTCTGCTTAATTCAGACACTCTGTTCATCACCACCCCCTTTTTTGAATCGTTGCTTCTAATGGTGCATTACTTAAAACAAGATGTCCTGCCATTAATTGTTGGTGGTCTGTCAACTGTTAAATGGGACATCAAAAAGCCTTCGACATTTCATTGCTGATTATCTGGTTTCGGCTTTCTCTGTCCACCTAGATTTCTACTCTAAAACCTTATGTATGTTATTTTTCCAATATTTTGTGCTTTCAGTATTGCAAGGTGATAAATAATAACAAATGTCCTTTTTGAGGATACAATGAAACAGAAAGGAAGAGTCAGAAGAGTCACAAATTCCAGGGAGGATCTAAAAAAGCAGCAGGTTGCATCTTCCTCACCTGTGACCTCAGCAAAGTCTAAGACTGCAGGGGATAAGGGGGCACTTGCATATGTAGAGTATAAAAATGGAAACATGAAAAAATGCAGCAAAAATCAACAATTAGAACATTGTGAACAAAAGGATACATTTGTAAATTAAGATTATCTACTTTTAACTCCCAATTTACATATCTTGAAGGTAGATATATATGTTGTCAAAGAAGATGTATTCAAGTTAATTGTGGTAAATCAATATTTGCCGATATATATATACCACCACAGTATTCTGGTAGTCAATATTTTGGTCAAAATATTTTTTTATGTTGATATTCTAGTACCATAGTCCTAGAATGTCCTGCTTGTGGAAGTCAGAGTAAGTTAAGACAGCACATAGCAAATAAAGACTGAGGGCCACATGCAACTTTTAACTGAAACATGGCTTTCACAGATTTCCTCTCCTGATTTCCTTGCTGCCCTTCCAAGTAATTATTGCATCCTCCAAGCGAGTCACCCTCAGGGGAAAGTGGGTGGAGGAGCAGCAGCCATTATACACCAAGAGTTTAAATTCTACGAGTTAACTACATTAAACCTACCCTCAGTAGACAACCTCATGTTTAAGCTAGATTCTGCCCCTATGGCCCGTATTCTCCTCTATAGGCCCCCCAGAGTATGACTCTGTTTCCACACTCTTTGGCCGACCAGTTGCCCACTTAATAACTAATCACGCAAAAATCCTGCTGGTCGGTGATTTCAACTATTGGGCAAATGACACACTGGGTGGTTCCCAATACACTGAACTAACCAATCTACTTACAGGGTTAAACCTTAATAAGCATGTGTCTTCAGCTACACATAATAATGGACATACCCTCAGCCGTGTATAGACAGCCAACCTCGCTGTGTCTGCCCCGTTGATCATACCCTGTACATCAGTGGTTCCCAAACTTTTGACTCCTGTGGAGCCCATGGACTCACCACTGGAAGCCGGGAACCCCCAGCAATTTGTATGATTTAAATTTCAAACATTAAAAGAGAAATTTAAAAAAAGAAACACACGTGCACACAAAAGAAATACTCAAATTACTAAGGATTTTAGTATTTTATATTGAAAGAGTTTGAAAAAAAAATGTAATGGGAAGGTTGGTGCTGCATCTCCGTGATAAACTTTTAAATGGTTAGTTTTATTTCACAGTACAAGGATCCTGTTCCTGCCAGGAAACCCAAAGTAGCCTTGGCAAATGTTTTCAGGCCAGTCCCCATACAGTGCACACCAAGTGCAGTGAGTGAGCCTGACCACTACAAAGGGGGCTTTGGGAGGCTCCCTCACCAGAACATTTAGGATATAATGGTGCATTCTACAGCACATGTATCATTATATATTGAATTGTATTAGCTTTTAAAGAATAGTAAATGAAGACCTTACTATGCACTAGGAAAAAACAATCTTTGTTTGGGTTCTTCAATGATTCCCTTATTATCACCCTCCAACAGTGCCACTCATCTCTCCATAGCACATCTGTCACATGTATTTCATTTGTTTTATAGCGTCTCTCATACCATTGTAGGATGTCAGAGCACTTTACAACACACACATATAGAGACAATGAATAATATGTGTAAATCAGTGTAGAGAAAACATTACATACGGCTAAGGGGACTACAAGGTTTAGGATTCTCATGTCTAATACTGGTAGGCATTTTTAAATAGTCCTTGGTCTGGAGAACCACAAACTCAGGATTCAGAACATAACACAGTGGTTAGTATTGACTAACAATCAAAATGTATTTCCACCCAAATAAACCTCTTTAGCAGCATCAGGATAATGAAAGACTGGGAAAAAACATAAGTTACTAAGTTGTACCATGCAGTGTATAAGCAGCTCCTTGATGACAGTTTATAGGTCACTGTGCTAGAATATGATTGTCTCTTAAGAGCTGCAGAGTAACAAAAAAATCTCTGTGACAAAAGCAGTATCCTACTGACCTATGCACATAAAATACTGTTTGTTAAAATGCATGGCATGCATGGCATGCATTCTTTGCAGCAGGCATATTAACCCTCTGTGCTACATTAGATAAGTCAAACCTGCCACTGAACAATACGCATCTATCTCCAGCAGGTACATTAATCACTGGTGTTATATTGACACTTTTATTGTTGCTCGAAAACTGCTAATTCTCCAAGGGGCTTTGCAGTGCTTTTAAAAAACTGCTGCCTGAGGACCCCCTGGGAATGTGTCAAGGACCCCTGGGGGGTCCAAGGACCCCAGTTTGGGAAACACTGCTGTACATAATCTGATCATTTTTTAAATAACTTCTCCATCACTAACATCTCTAGGGCTAAAACCACCACCACGGAAGGGGGACAGCTAGAAGCTGAAAAAGTATTAATAAAGCCTAATTTCTTGGCACACTGGCCAATGCAGCTCCTCCAGATAACCCATCTATTAACCTCAGCTAGGGGAATTTAACTGCTTGGCTATTAGCCAACAGCAACAAACATGCACTGCTCAGGAAAATACTCTTAGCCCTATGTCAGGGGGCACAAAGATGGTTCTCCACTGACCTAAAGTCTCAAAAGTTAGCCCTTCAGCAACATGAAAGGAGGTGGAGACGCAACTATTTTCTGGATGACAAAGCGACTTATTTAGCTGCATTAAAAGATTACAAAAAACTATCCTGACCACAAAAGCTGCCTATTTCTCCTCAAAAATCCTAACCTCCAACAATAGGTTAAAAGAAATGTTCTCAATTGTTAATAAACTGTCTAATCCTGACAGAGTGACAATAAAACCCACGCCTTCTCATTTTTTATGTGACTCATTGAACACCTTTTTTATCAGTAACATTACGACAATTAAGGCTAACATTCCCACATGTCCATCACCTGAGGCAGGCGCCACTATGCCAACAAACGTTGGCTTCATTGAAGAATTTCTGAAAATAAGTTACCAGGTATTCCTGGAATTCCTATCCACAGTGAAATCAGGCTCCCCTAGGGATTACTAGACACCACGTACTTTGAGCAAAGTTTTCTCCTCGCTTCCTGGACTAGCCTTATCCCTTTTAAATGAGTCATTATCTCAAGGCTATGTCCCCAACACATTCAAGGAGGCAGTCTTGCTCCCCTCTTGAAGAAGCCTGGGTTGGATCCTTAAATCTTGAGTAATTATCACTCAATATCATTGCTCCCTATATGGCCAGATGCCTCTCTGCCTCCCTGGAACAGTCCAAGTATCTTGATCCACATCAAGCAGGTTTTCGTCTAGCACACTCCACAGAGGCTGTCATTCTGACGGTATTGGACACTCTTCGGAAGGAGGTGGATGGGGCCTCCTCACAGGCTCTGGTGTTGCTGGATCTCTCCTCCCCTTTTTGCATGGTCAATCACGGTATATTGGTCGACTGGGCAAGGGAAGTGGGAAACCAAGGACTGGCCCTGGACTGGATTAGATCCTTTCTGGAAAATCGTTTTCAGTCAGTCCGCATTTTCCAGTTTACAGCCCAAAAAGCTGAAAACTAAATGTGGAGTGCCGCTATGCTCCTCATTACGCCCCATTTGTTTAACCTCTATCTCCTCCCTCTGATACATGCCTTAAAGGAGAGGAAAGTAAGTACCTTCAAATATGCGGATGACTTCCAACTAATGGTTTCAATCACTGACTCTCCCGAATTGGTCCGTGATTTTCAATCTACTATGCTGTTCATCCGCAGCTGGGTGAACAGCAATCACTGGAAACTCAATCCAGATAAGACCGAACTGGTCCTAACAGGGGGATCACGTAACCCTTGGAGCCCCAAATTTTAGCCTATGGAAATTAGGACAACCTCCCACCCCGTCTGCTTCTGTCAAATGTCTGGGGGTAACAAGCAATTATGAGCTTACAACGAGGACTCAAATCAGCTCAGTGATCTCGACCTGCTTCCATCAACTGAGGAAAATAAAAAAATTAGCAGATTCATTACCCAGCAAGCCTTAGTTCAGGTATTTCTAGCTATGGTTATGTCCTACTTAGACTACTCCAATTCCTTATACTTTGGCATCCCTCTCTACTAAATTAAACAATTGCAACTGGTACAGAACCAGGCAATGAGACTGATTTTTCCGCAACCAAGGTGGCAACATGTGACTCTCCTCACGAGGAAGCTACATTGGCTCCCAATCCCCCAGAGATGTGCTTTCAAGGTCTGTTGCCTTGTCTTCAAGTCATTGAATGGTGGGACCCCCAAATTTCTGGATAACCTTATCCAAAGGCACATCCTAACACACAACCTGCGTTCGGCACATAAGCATCTTCTATCTATCCCCTCCTTCAAATTGAAAAGCATGGGTGGTGCCAGATTCGCCGTATTAGCTCCCAGCTACTGGAATTCCCTGTGCTACGAAATCAGATCTTGCACAGACCTCCTGAGCTTCCGGAAGCTCCTCAAGACTTGGTTGTTCAGACAAGCCTATGAGTAAGTCCCCAGGGTCCCTGCACTTCCTAGAGCAGCGCCAAGAAATCAATTGGTGTGTGTGCGCTATACAAGAACCTGCTAACATAACATACCATAACATGCAATAACTTGAGGAATAAGAATTCCTTAATAGCGATTATTAAGGAATCGCTATTAAGGAATCGCTATTCCTTATGCATGTATGATTCGCTATTATTTTATATTGCAATTCCTACACATTCCTTAATTGAAAATCGCAAATTGTGATTCACAATTAAGGAATGCATTCCCATTCATTCCTATGGGCTAAGAGGCCCATAGGAATGAATGGGACATCATTCGCCATTTTATTACCAAATAGGTAATCACTAATTGTGCATGCAATCTGAAGGGTGAAGAGGGCCAGAAGGCCACCCTGGAGGACACCAAACAAAGGTAAGTATGCACATGTGGTGCACACACATGGCCTAAGGGCATGTGTATACACCACATTGCACTTTGAAAAATGCATTTTTGTGCATCTTTCAAAGGAAGCGCACCTTACCATTAACTTTAAGTTGACGGTAATTTGTGATTCCAATTTGTGAAAATGCAATTTGCGAATGCATAATGCATCGCAATTAGCGAATCACAATCTCCATTCTACACCACTCTAGTGTCCACTATTCCACTATATGCCACTCCACTCTATGGACTACACTGTACATCAGTAACTTTATTCCACTCTACACCACTGAGTGTCACTCCAATCTAACACACTCCAATGTACACCACTACACTGCACACCAGTCTACACTATTCCACGGTACACAACTCCACTGTATGGCACTCCACTCAATGTAACTTCACTCTATGCCACCCCACTGTCCTCCACTGTAATATATGATATTTCACTTTATGCCTCTCCACTTTATGCCACTCCACTTTATACCGCTCTCCTCTACTCCACTTCACTCCACTCTATGTCATTCACTCTATGCCACTCAACTCTACAGCACTCCACTAGTGCAACACCAGTCTATACCACTGCACTCTACGTTTGTCCTATTAACACATCTGTACTCTATGCTATTCCGCCCTACACCACTGCACACAACACTCCACTGTGCGCCATTCCACTATAGGTTATTTCACTCTACACCACAACACTCTACAACACTCATCCGAATAGTGATCCACTATATACTACTCCACTCTGCGATACTCCACTGAATGATATTGTACTACTGCATTGCACTACACTGTACCTCTCTCCCCTGTATGCCACTCCACTCTACTTCATTGCACTCTATGCTACTCCACTGTATGCTTTCCATTCAATTACACTACACTTTATTTTACTCTACCTTTTGCCACTCCACTGTATGCTATGTGACTGTATGCCACTCTAATGTAGCCACTTCACTCTACAACACTCCACTCTATGCTATTCCACCAAATGCCACTCCAGTATGTGCTAGTCCATTTTACCTCACTCACTGTTCTACGTTCAACTCTACGCCACTCTACTCTACACCACTCCACTGTATGCTATTCCGCTGTACACCACTCCACTGTACCACATTCCACTATACTCCACTCCATTGTACTCCACTGATCAACACTGTGCTCTACCACAGTATACTTTACAAAACTCTTCTCCATTCTACAATACCACACTCCACTTAATGACACTGCATTGAAATATTATAAACTCTATGATTTCAAAAAAAGTTTTATAAAAAATACAAAAAAACATTAAAATTCAATGAACAAACAAAGGTTAAACCTTCGTTATAGTTAGGAAAACTTTATTTATTCTTTCTATATAGAAAAACATTATAAATTCTCAAGTTGTATTTATACCTTAAATGTATAATTTATACCTCACCTTTAAATTTATAAAACTTTATTTATTCTTTAGCTGCAAACAAAAATGAAAGTATAGCAAAATGTAAATTTCTAACCTTATATTTTCCTATAATTCATAATTTCCACAACACCTTCAAATGATAATATCTTGTGCACCTCCATACACTGTGTATTCCACTCAGTAGCCACACTACATTAATTATAACATAACATACCATGTGTATTTATAAATCGCAACGTCTCTCAGAGTGTTGCTTGTTACTCAACTCAATGGTACTAATTTTATCGACATCAGATGGATGAAAGGCTGGGTGGACCTGCTGGGATCTGAACCTATGACCATGAGGTCCCGGCAGTGTTTGCATTAGTCCACTGAGCCACCAGACCTACCACTCTATAATACACAGTATTCTCACAAAAGATTTGATTTGCCATGTCATAACGGTTCTTGTAAATTTTATTAATTTACATGGTGTAAGTGAGATAATATAAAACAGTAGAAGCAGTGCATGGAGAAGGCATGAATTATAGTTAATGTAGTGTGTTGACTGAGTTGAATAACACAAAGTGGGCTATAAACAGAGCCTAATACTACTAAATAACACCAACAAGCATACACACTCTGCTGACTGTTGGAAATGAATACAGCTGTATTTCTTTTCGAAAGACAATACAGATCAATTGAAAATTATACGTCATCATCACCATCTATATATTTCAACATAAAATGGATACATTTGTTTATGAAATACTAATATAAAAATAACACAGGTAAATACAAAAAAAGTTAATACTCTAAGCATTGCTTGTTTATGTGTTTCCTAAAACAGAATACACCACAATGAAGACAATATCTTAAACACAGCTGCGGAAGCAAAATAAAATTGGACAGCAGAGAGAGTAGGAAAAAAAGCAAATAGAGAGAAGGAGGACAACTACAGAAAAAAACTACTGGCAAGACTGCAAACACTTTTTAAAGGTTTCTACACATTTTCTTGTTAGTACTAAAAAGTTAAATAGGAAGAAAATGATCAAGAGGCCACCATTAACAGTTACCAATTCCAACAAAGAAAATAGTGGGCATTCAACAAAAATTATCTTTAAAAAAAAACGAGTTTAGGATTTTAAATGCAAAGCATTACAAAATAAGTGCCCTCAACAATCTGCTTCAAATAATTTTTCATATAAGGAAGAAGATTGACAAATACTGTAACAATATGTTGAACATATTGTTGAAAACATTTTTTCATGTGAAAGGAAATCTCTTTATTTTCATAATTAATCATGTCAAAAGTCTTGACCATTTAAAGCTGACCTTTAAAATGCATAAATATGGCACAAACACGTAACAATACTAAAATTCTGTAAAGATTTTCAGGGAACTTTTAAAACATACATCAAGCACTAGCCATACCTTCAGGAAGAAAGTTACCTTCAACAGAAAAATAGTGGGCTATGGTTTACATATGAAGGATGGGGTTATGAAATCTTACATTGAAATGTAGGTGGGAAAAGAAACAAGCGAAAGAAAATGCAATAGCTAGTGAATATTTGCAAGAAAAAAGTGAAACCCTGTATATGAATGGAATCGTATTCTATTTGTAATATTAGACACACATTCATTTGGAACCTAGGAGCATTCCTAATGACATATAAATGGGCATAACTGAGTAAAAACAACTGCACTCCTCTAAAATGTTGATATGCACCCATTGCAGACCAGTACTAACCTACAATGACATTCTTTGTGTTGTTTGAGAAATCATATGTGGGACACCACATTTCATCATATCAAAATGCTTTCCACACAATATTCAACAGTAAGTAAACTTGACATTATACTTGGTGAAAACGCCATCTTTATAATTAAAAGTATAAAAATATTCTCTACTTCACGCTAATCCAGCAGAATTCAACAATACTATAAACTACATCTAATTTGTATTACTTAGAAGCACTCTCTGACAACAATAAGTGTCCAAATGTCGCCTTTACTCAGAACAAAGCAGTAAATCCATGAATGGACTTAGTTAATTACAAAATAGATATTCTAGATTTCATAGAAACAATGTATAAAATCCCAAATCAGATTTGCATTTGATGTAGAACAACCCATTATAAAAAGCAAGTTAAAATAATTGATCTAATTGAAAAAAAATTAAATCAGCAGAAACTGGCATGGAGAAATCGAACTCTCTTTCTATTTGCAGAAGAGAGCTATGATCTCTGTGAATACCATCTAATCTGCAATTACTGCTGTGGAAACTAGACCATAACTTTATGCCTTCATGTGCAATTCATGTGGAAATAAACCCACTACCTTCAGAACCACAGTAACTGAATTTATATGAAGGCATTTTAATTCAAGAAGTGCATCCTATTGTAACCATATTTAGAATGCAACCCAAATCTGGAAAATGTCAGCCACATAAATGAGTACAAGCACTGAAAGGTAAAGTATTTTTTCTCCCATTAGTGTTCTACAAAAGCATAACCACTCCAGGAATTGAAAGCAAACTGCAGAAACATTTAGTGGTTTTAGTCAATGGATTACTGACAAAAGACTACAGTATTTTACAACAATTTATTAGCACAGAAACGGTTTGGAAGGCACTACATTACCTTCACAAAAACACATATATTCTACAGATTTTGACATAGCACACTCCATCTCCACTACATGCCTATAATTTGGAAAATAAAATGAAACAGGACAATTGGAACAGATTATTGAAGAACAAGTTGAACAAATATATGCATAAAATAGTATAATCCTACTACTCTCAAAAGACATAATGAGTGATGATTTTGCACTGTATCAGATGAAAGAAGCTAAAGGAGAGCCTATTAGTGTCTGCGAAAGAACACTAGAAGCAAGTTGCTATGCATATTTATTCCCCATTGGAAAAGGCAGGCAATATGATGATTGCCAACTTTCTGCATGTGAGTACTGAGTTATAAGATTATATTCAGGGGATCCACACTTTGAACAAGATATTCCTTATATTTTCACATTACTATATGACAGTGAACTTTCTGTCACTTCTTATGCTGTTGCAAGTTATGCTGTTTCAAGATCCTGATCCATGCCTATAAAGCTCTTCACAACCAGAAACCTGCCTACATGGTCTACTGTCTGCACTTCCACTGACCCCGTAACCTCCGCTCCATACACCTTGCACTTGCACAGATCCCCTGAATATGCAGTTGGCGTACCAGAGGACTCTCCTCCCATATTGCCGCCAAAGCCTGGAGCATCCTCCTCCTCCACACAACACCCTTGCTGACCAACTTCATGAAGGGTCTTAAGACCTAGCTGTTCGATTTAGACTTGCAACAAACACCTGGATGCCCTCTGAATTAACAAGCCATTCTCTATAAATATGACTTGATTGATTGATTGATTGATGTGAACTGGAACTTGCTTTACTAATATAAAAGCCCAGGATTTTGTTAAAAAATTTACACAAGAAAAATGACAATCTAGAATACAACTTATTCAACATTATAGTATGTCAACGAATAACAAATGAATATTGGTTTCAAAGACACGGAGAGCTGACATGTACTCTCAGAAACCTACTTGGTTTATTCCTTTGAGATTTTCTGAAAATGCATAGGATGTTTTGTATCAATTTCTCTCGAAGCACATTCTAAAATTCTGGACATTAACTGCAAAACACCTGCATACATGTGTTCTTTGGATCCTGCAAATGTTTTCAGATATTTTAACCACAAATTTCAAACAATGCTTCATTACTTAACCAACAGAGAAAAAAATATCAAAGGAGAGATTACTTTTGGTGAAAAGAGTATCAAACAAGACTACACATTTATATGCTTTTCTGGATCAAAGTTGCACTTAGATTTGGGAAGAACTTTGAAGGCTCCGTTCTGAATTTAATTGAACGCTATGTCACTGGTGATATTCAAAAAAGATCAGAACAAAAAAGTATGTGAGCAAGTTTTATGCTTTTAATCACTTAAGTGTTGTAGATACTGCTTTAGAAAATATCAGGACAAATCTAAATAGTCTCAACATGTCAATTTAGATTTTAACCCCTTAAGTGCTGCTGACGGCCAATGGTCATCAGCAGCGCTACCTCCCCAGTGCTGCGCACGACCATTGAACGTCCATTCAGCACTAGTTCTAATGGACAGCGCAGCACTGGGGAGAAATGTTTACACGCAGCTAAGGTGTTAAGGACTAATTCTATAGAAAGGATGAGCCAATAAATTATTGTTATCTATAAGAAAAGCAGTAACTCAAAAATCACTGAAAAGCACTTACAATCTTAGAGGACCACAAGCATCAACAACTACAACTGTTTAATTTTACATATGTGGGATTCTAGCAGGGATATACAATTTATTGCAGAAACATCTACAGCAGTTGCTTCCTACATTACAAGGCAAAATAAAACAGATATGAAGGAAACATTGATGAAAATATCTGCTGAGCAATCGTGAAGTAAAAAATATGCGGATTTAGCCAGCAACTGTTGTCTCACCATGAGGGCAGTAGCGATGAAGCATGTGACTGTGTAAGTTGCTCAAGCTTTATGATAAATCTAGGACAATCATGTGGCTTACTTTAGGGCTGTCATCTTCACGATGAAGAGTTCTTAAAAGCCTACCCAAAATTGAATAGCTTGAACATCTTTATCCCACATACAAAGGCATTTTGAAAGCAAATACTTTGGACAGATATGGCCCCATTCACAGATGCAATCTGATACAAAATCCTAAACTTACTACTTTTGGTATTCACAGAAGGCATTTAGTAGTAGTAAAGTTAGGATGTTGTCTTAAGTCTGTCTTAAGTCTGTCCTAAGTTTGTCTTAAGTCTGTCTTAAGTCTGTCCTAAGTCTGTCCTAAGTCTGTCCTAAGTTTGTCTTAAGTCTGTCTTAAGTTAAACTTCAATCAAATAGACAGATGCCAGACTCTGAATTGATGACTAATAAGTGAAAAAATAAAAATAAAAAAATAAATAAGATGTTTGTTTAATCTAATCTCTAGGTCGACAATCACCCATAATGGTAACTTTTAATGAAGATAATTTTATCTACTGTCTATAACCTATAGGTATGTCCCTCAAAAAAGCATCAATATTGACACAACTTGATGGTAAACACGACGAATAGGTAAATCATTGCATTTTCCCATGGCAATTCACTAATCAGGCCAGTTTTAAATGTGTCTAATGAAAAAATCCAGAAGACCACATTTTTCACGGACCTTCTTGCCATTTTGTGTCCTCTGGTATATTAATTTTTTCCAGGATGCGCCAACGAATATCTACCGGTTATGGCGCAATTCCTAGAAGCGTTTCACTAGAGGGGCCATTAGGTTTGTTGTCATAATTGCAGAACTGTTTTCTGCTATTCTTGTTTGTATTGCTCTAAGTTTCCCCCACGTAGCCTAGTTGGCACAGGCAGAGGATGAGATATATCATATTTTACATATTCATTTACATCAATTAATGGGTATTAAATAACATATGTTCTTCTAACCCTAGATTCCTCCTTTTATTCAGAAAGTTACGAAAACATTGTTAAAGAAACCCTGTTTGACCTACAGAACTGGCCAAAATGATTGTATCTTGGGGGAATTATTATACAATAGACAAGGTACATATCTATCATTTAAATTGGGCCTATTTAATTTTGACCATTACGCTCTATAACATAGACATACCTATCTTGTTGTTTTGTACCATTAGGTTCCTATCCTTCTTGGACATTTTAATAGTATCAAACTCTGGCATTCCTCATCCCTAGCCATAGTAAATAAAGTAAGAATCCTTTGAGATCACACTAGGTATGACATAAATCACTTTGGGCTGCTTGGTATTTGCAATTCTACTCTCTTTTCTCACCACTTATACTGGTTATTTTTGCACTCTATAAATCTATTTTCTTTTCTTCTTTATCTTCTTCTTTTTCTGATATTCATGAAAACTGTATTGTCTGAATTAGGCTGTATGTTTTTAAGTAAGAAAGTCAAAATGAAGGTATACTTAAAATTATTTAAGATATATAGCTTTGTATGTGTCAGTCATATTGATGTAAAGCAAATTGTAATACAGATGAATAAGTTAAACATATGTTAATTCTTGCTTGGTATGATCTTTATTGATTTCAGGATTTGTGGCCTTTCCTGAGGATGGCGTACTTTACGCCAAAACGTGCGTCAAAAAGTAAACAATCTTGCCAAAGAATTGTCTGCTTTTTTTAAAAACATTATTTTAACGATATTTTTGTAAATTGTGAAGACTTTACTGTATGGTTTTACCAAAGAACACCGTTTTTATATTCTGTGTAATTTATATGTAAAGAATAAAAATTAAATAAACGAGAAATACTTTTTTTATTTTGGAAATTAGTTCTTGTTACTTATAGTTATATTGACTAGACACATATATTTAGCAAATGTTTTCTATCTTGAGAATTGCTTAGGAAGTGTCTTTTCATTGTGTATTGCCCTGTCCTCGGTATTATAATTCTTACTTATCAGGGGGTCTTTTTATTTACGAATACAATGAATCATTCTAAACATACTATTCTTAATCATCTGAAACTAAATTGTGACACAGGAGAAAAGAAATAATTCTACTATTTAGCACTTTTTCAACTATTTAAACCATGACACAAAGAGGAAGGAATTACAGGTCCCTTTCAATGGTATAAAAATGCATTTAATGTTTAAAAAAATGACATTCCATTGTCTCAGTTTCAGACATACTTACAAATTGTCGGACTTGGAAGATGGGAAGATATTAATGCGGAAATGCACTGCAATATTGTATCTATTATTTAATACTTCCACTTGTAAGACTGGTGACCCACTTGGACAACCAGTTCCTGATACTGAAGCTGTGGTTGCCCTGAACAATGCTCAACATGCAATGGATGAAATTAAAAAAGGACATTGATAATTTAGATTACTGATTACGTTCATAAAGGTCCTACCTCTAATAAATCTTGTGTAGTTACTGCTACTTCTGATTTAGCTTCACATAACATCAAAGGAATTGTCTTACATTGTCTACTGGTACTACCTGTGGATCATGATACAAACTGGAATCCCTAAAATGAAATACTGACACATGCCAAGAACATAGTAGAGTCCTCAACAAAATGAAAGTTTTGATCATAGATGAGCATGGTTTCAAACTTAATGCCAGTGTTTTTTATCTGCGTATGCAGGATGTACTCAGAACATCTCATGATGTGCTGTTTGGCGGGAAAAATATAATTGTGTTTGGAGACTTATCACAACTAACACCTGTAAACAATCAATTTTCAATAATTGTTTGCAGGAGCAAGCTCTAAACTGTTTATGAAGTATAGGCTATGTCAACATTTGGTTGCAATTCACATACACTGAATTAATACAAAATAGGAGCCAAACTAACAATGAAGAATATGCAAAGATATACAAAGATATTGAAAGACATTCACGCAGCACTGTAACAAATGAAGCAAAGAAAATGCTAAAGAAACAAAATACAAGTACAATATTTCCTAACATTTAATAGCCTGCTGTCACTAAGCATTATCTTCTTTCCCAATCACTAACTATTATTTGTTTAATGCCAACATTTAAAGAATGTGTTCAATTAAACCATGAAATGCTACATCTGGAAAAATAAACAATTGTGCATCTTCCTTGTGAAGGTAAAGTAGAGAATTTAGCAAGCATGGAAAAATCAGACTGGTGAAAGATTTACAGATATGTAAACATTGTCCTTCAACTGTATGTCAACATTTACATGTAGAAGAAGGACTAGTAAAGGGAGCCATTGAATTTGATGTGGTCTTTGTGACTTCTGGAAAAAATGAAGACATTGACTTTATTGTGGTCATATTTGACAACATTAAACAGCAAAAACAGATCTCCTAGTTTGCAGCAAGATTCTTACTTCTGAAAGATTATATATTAGTAGAGAACAGTTTCCTATTTATTTGGCTTATGCGGTAACAATACACGATCCACAATGACTAAGCTTAGATCATGCACTAATTAGCACTGGCTCTACAGTATTCAAAGAGGGAATGACATATGCTGCTCTGTCTTGGGTTAAAAAAACTTACAGGACTGTGTATTTCCAATTTTGATAATACAAGAGTTAACGCAGACATTAGCTTGTCACAGATTACAATCATTTAAAAAAAAATATGCCCCTCATCTTGGTCAGTATATCATTTTGTTAAAACCTAAAATGTCTTCTGAAGGAAAATTGAAACATACCACAATTGCAAAGAAGAATTGGAACTACCTAAAATAAAACAGAAAACCAAACACACGGAAATGACAAGACATTAATTTCAATACCAGAAGGGCATAAATTGCTGCAGCAATGTTATTGTTAATCTTCTTTTGTACCCACTGTCTGTTAAACAAATAATCTACCATCATGTAGATCAACGCTTCAGTTAAACCTTAATAAAATCTTTATGAATTAAATGTTGGCACAGAACTTCATATTCCACTCTACAATTGGCATAAAGGATATGCTATATATGTATAGAGGTGCTATTCAGTTTTCTTTAAAAAAACAGCAACACTGCCTAAAAATATACGAGACAGTTACCTTCTTATTTACATAAAATGTTCTAAGAGACAATATTATCATTGTTTTAAAAGTAAATTAGTACTAACTATTGTATGAGTGTACTTACATAATTCAGTATATATATCACTATGTTGCCTAGCATGGTTGATAATATTTCTAAAAATCTCCAGTAAGTATTTCGATCTGCTATGCTTTTGCATATATCAGATTACTTAGTTAGATATTTAAACAGTTGGACAAGCACACCATCTATGGGGTTTTTCACAAGCCAACTGATTTGCTTGTCTTCACTGTTTCATGATGACTACTACGATTTTATTATCTTGAACTGCACATGTTCTAGATAATGACATAGTACTGTAACAGAAATATTACTTTTGTACAAAAACAAATAAAAAGGAGCATAGTAATGGATTGACATCCTGTTATGTTTATGAGATACAATTACATATCACTGTATTATTCTATTACAAACTTACCATCTCCGGTCATTGCAGGTGTGAAAAAGTTGCAAGATGGCTTGAGAAAATAAAAAAATTAAACTTCCAAGCTCCACCACTTTCTCGTTCAAAAAATAAAATTGAATGGGATAAAGGATATACACTTTCTGTTTCCTACAATTGGGAGAGTTGTATGCTAATAAAATGCTGTTTCCCAAAGTCAAAAGTATAATGAAATTCAGTTATTCAAAAGCAAAAATAGCTATGCCTCTCTAATCTATGCTTCTGGACTCCACGTTCTAACACTGTGCAAGACACCACTCCACTGTATGACATACTACTTGACTGCATGTGATGTCGCTCCACTGTTCCACATGCCACTCTACTGTACAACATCCTACTCCACTCTATGCCACTCCACTTGACACACTATACAAAACCACATTCTATGCATGCCACTCCACTTTACACCACTCCACTCTACAACACTCTATTCCACTCGAAGTAAAGGCACTCAACTTGATGACACTCTACTCGATGTGACCCCACTCAGCGACACTCCACTCTAGTCTACGACAAACCACTCTTTGACCCACTCCAGTCTACACCACTATACAACAGTGTATTCTACTCTCCATTCCTTCACTCTGTAAAATGCTACTCCATTGCATGCCAATGTATGACAACCTATTTCACACTATAGCACTCTACAATACTCTACTACACTCTACACCATGCTATGATATTCTACTCCACTCTACAATACTCTGGGCTCATAAATTCCACAACACTCTACTCCAATATGTTGCACTCCACCACTCTTTACGCAACTCTATCACAGTTTATGACACTCTACTGCATTGTACAGTACGGTACTGTAGTACACTGTATGCCTATGTCTGACACTCTACTCCACTGTATACCACTCTAAAACACTCTGCTCCACTCTACAACACTTCACTGAATGCTCGCCACTCCACTCAACTATGTGGCACTCCACTCTACACCACTCCACTGTACAACACTGTACTGCACTCTATACATCTCCACTCATCACCACTCTACTCCACTGTATGATCCACCTTTCCACTCAACTATACAACACCCCAATCCACTCTATGACATTTATATCTATTCTACACAATTTTACAGCACTACACTCTACGACTTACCACTCTACTGTACAACACTCCACTCTACTGTACAGCACTCCAGCCCACTCCAATGTACAATGTGTCACTCCACTCTCTGCACCCCAATGCACTTTCCAACACACCACTCCATTCTATGAGATGCCACTCACCTGTATAACACTCCACCATGGGCCAGATGTAGGTGGGAGATTTTGGCCATTTACCAGCCGCTAACGGCCGAATTCGGCCGTTACCGACAGGTAAATGGTCATGGAGATGTAGGGGGATAAAAAAACATGCATTTTCGGTAATTTTACCGAATCGGTAATTTTACCGATTCGGTAAAATTACAGAATCGGTAAAATTACCGATTCTGTATATTTTACCGAATCAGTAAATATACCGGTTGGTAAAATTACCGAAAATGCATGTTTGGTATGTAGGTGCCAATTTTAACATTGACACAGGGCTTTGAAAATCGTTATTTTACCATTCAATACAATTGCATGGTAAAATACCGATTCAGGTGTACATGCACATCTGTGCATGTACACCTGTGCCATGTGGCACACATACATGCCCTTAGGGCATGTATGTCTTAGGGCATGTATGTGTGCCACATGGCACACAAGCCTAAAACAGGGGTGCCAGAGGGTGTCAAAGTGACACCCCCTGCACCCTTGCAAAATTCGGTATTTGCCGATTCGGTAAATACCGAATCGGTATTTGATATTGAATCCTATGGGCCTCAAGGCCCATAGGATTCAATAGCAAATACCGATTTGGTATTTACCGAAACGGTAAATACCGATTTTTACCGATTCAGTAAAATTTACCGAATTGGTACCTACATTAGAAATACCTACTCTTAATTACCGAATCGGTGAAATTCGGTAATTGAGAGTCGGTATCTCTGATTTTGCTACATCTGGCCCCATATTGCCCTCAACTGTAAAAAAAACATGACACTCTATAACACGGGACTCCAGTCAAGACCAATCCCCATTCACTATAAGACACTTAGGGCCTGATTGCAATAATAGGTGCTATTTATCGCACCTGGTAAATGATGATACCCTTTAGTATGTTATATATTTGGTGTGATAAATAGCACCTATTACATGTTTCTGGGGAATAACGTTAAACTTTAAAATACACATGGTACGTTACATACAGTTCACATTTCACCTGTTAATTTAGGCAGTTTTCACTTGCTGTAATTTATCAAAAGTTTAGGTATTTAACAAAGCTGGCAATTAACAGATGCCTTAAATACCGTCCAACTCGCAAATCTGATCCATACATAAACAGTGGTTTATGCAAGGGTCAGAATTTACTGACCAACTTGTAATTAGGCCCTTAACAACACCCTACTGCACAATAGGCCACTGTATGATACTCTACTACACTCTACAACACTGTACTTCACTGTGCGCCACTCTATGCTTCTCTACTCAATGACTCTCTACTCCACTCTAATAATGTCACTCGACTGAGGGACGGATCAAAAAAACATTTTTGATTGTTGCTACTACAAGTTATTGGCAGTAAGTAAGACTGAGGTTCATGAAAACACCTTTGACCAGAGTATTATAAAAATGATTTATGGAGGTAATAATGTGTGACCAGAACAGTTTTAAAATATATATATATATATATAGGGTTTAAATTCTGTTTATTGATTTTCAAAAAAGACAAATATCATCATCGCCGCACAGGGCGAACTGCATATTAAAATAACTCAACACAATACAAATAAGATAATCAGTGTGATTGACCTAGCATCCAACATTTTAGATATACAAACCATGACACTTCGTTTCAGGCTTATAGCATAATAATCATATTCACCATCTCAGCAGCCCTCGACACTTGAAAGCTCTTCGTCCTGCGTTTGCAGAAGGAGATATTGACATAAAGGTTCCCATATATCTTTAGGCTTAGATTTTGAGGGTAGCTCCTCGGCATATAGTTCAAGGTTATCTTTGCAATAGACCATGTCCCGTATCAATTGTTTTACGCGGGGAGTTAGGGTGCTCTCCTAGGTTAGTGCTATATGCCATTTTGCTAGCAGCAGTGCAAGTCTCACAAATCTACATATCTTCCCCTTCAGCCGAGGCACATAGCTCAACAAGCATATCACTGGTGTGGTCTCTATTGTAACCCATGACATTTGTTGAATACAATACACCACTTCTGTCCAGTACTGAGTCACTGGTAAACAGTGCCATGCAAGGTGTCAGAAGTCTGGATCTGATAGACCGCATCTCTTACAAATGCTAGTGTCCCTGAGCCCAAATGTGTATAATTTGAGAGGTGTATGGTATATTTGGTGTATATACTTAAAGTGTATAATTCTCAAGCTGCTGTTGGGAGAGAGCTTGCCCGTTAGGGCACAGATGTGTTCCCATTCTAGCGGTGTCAATGGCGGGGGTGGCTAGTCTGTCGTTCCAATGACTAAACTTCTATCCGTGTCCCTTATTATTTCTTCTCTTACAGCTCTGTACAGTTTAGTTACCATTTGGCGGTTAGTGGGTGCTACTAGGAGCAGCTGTAAGGCTTTTAGGGAAGGCAGTTCAGCAGGGAAAATGATGTGTAATGTGTTTTAACTGCCAGTTTCAGGTGATGCATTGCAAACTGAAATAGGAGGGATTGGCTGGTAATTGGTTGCAGATCTTCGAGTGTGAGAAACCGCTCCCCTGGATGAATGTCCTGTGTTTGATCAATACCAACCTCCATGAGCAATCGCATTGAGCCTCGCTCATGAGTCACTGTAAGTGCTGCGTGATGGCAGGGCTGGGGTATACAGGGGAAGCTTGCCAGCGTGTTTGCCGATTGCCTGCCAGGCAATCGTGAGCATGTTCCAGCCCACCGAGCTTGTTTGCCCCCCAGATTAGGCGGAGTAGGTGAGTTATCACAGACTTGAAGAATTGGGATAGGAGTTTTATAGGAATGTTACAAAACAAATATAAAAATCGGGGTAGAACAACCATCTTAATGAGAGCAATATGGTCTGCAAGGGACAGCAGCAAAGTCGACCATTTATCTATTTGCTGCTCCAGCTTTATGCAAGCTTTCCCGTAGTTTTCTCTTTTGATCACCACGGGGTCCCGATGTACCCACACTCCCACATATCTGACCTGGTCCGTTGCCCACATCAGTGGGTATTCCATAGTTGGGGGAGTAGTAATTGTTGTTAAGGTATCACTACAGATTTGTCCCTATTCATGGTGATATCGGAGAACAAGCCAAAGCGAATGTATTCGTGCAACACAGGAGCGAAATGTAACTGCGACTCTCTAATAGCACCATGTCGTTGGCATACAGTGAGTTGCCGATTGGTCGGTGATTAAAGTTTAGTGCCGACTGTCTATAGAGCTGTCTTATCAAGCAGGCCAATGGCTCGAGCATGATGGCAAATAATAATGGTGACAGGACAGCCCTGACGAGCGCCCCTCTCGATCTGAAAGGGTTTCGATGTGAGCCCACCAACCCGCACCATCGCTGCCGGGTCTGTATAGAGCAGGTGCACCCATCCCAGGAAAACATTCAGGAATCCGATACGAGTAAGAATATGAAACATATATGGCCATTCAATCGAGTCAAATGCTTTCGCCGCATCGAGCATGACTGCAGCTGCGGGGAGATCAGGCTTTAGGACATGAAACATGGCAAAAATGGTTCGCAAGTTATGGGACTTGGATCTTTCTGGTATAAATCCAGATTGATCGGTAGGATCAGGCATGGCATTAATGGTTGGAGCCTGGTAGCCAAAATTTTAGCAAAGATTTTTGCGTCCAAATTAATCAAGGCGAGAGGATGATAGAAGTCACATTGGGATGGGGATTTGTCTTTCTTGAGCAGTGGGATAATCAGAGCCTGCCTAAGGGAGGGTGGTAAGCTGCCGGTTTCATTCACCTCAGCATACATTTCGATCAGGTAGGGTGTCACGAGATCTATATAAGCTTTATAAATTTCCGCTGTCAAGCCATCCGGCCCTGGAACCTTTTTGTTCAGAAGGGAAAGGATAGCCGCTCGCATGTCAGTTTCGTCAATGGGCTGGCTGAGATATTCACATTGGCCATCACCGAGCCATGCACAGGTAATATCAGAGAGATAGTCCTCTAAGACGGCCTCGCTAAGCCTGCTGCGTGAAGCATACATAGATTCATAGCAGTCTTTAAACTGATCAACTATATCTGGTGGTGCAAAGTGCTCCCCTCCCGAGCATCCACTATCCTAGTGATGTGATGGTTTTCAAACCTGAATTTAAGTTTAAAAGCTAGTTGTCTGCCAGGTCTACCCCCTTCGCCATACGACCTGGCGATGTGGCGACGTGATTGATAATGTATTTCTTTATCGGCTAGCGAGTTTTATTCCAAGACCTGTTCGTATATACAGGCCAGTGTAGATGTGCGTGGTCGGGAAGCATACTCTTTTTCAAGTTTGCCCAGATTAGTTTCTATGTTATGTAGTTGGCCCCTGATATCGTAAAGAATGCCTGTCGTGGTGCTAATGCAGTCCCCTCGTATTGTTAGTTTAAAGGCTTCCCAGAGAGTAACCGTACTATCAACAGGGCCCACATTCAATTAAAAAAATACTGCACAATTGCTTGCCGGACAGTGTCTTCATATATGGGGTCTAAGAGGGTTTCGGCATTGAATCGGCAGGTGAATGGGCGGCGAAAATTAGTAGGGATATTAAGGACTAAGCGCACTGGGTTATGATCCGAAAGTGTGTGAGGTAGAGGCCCAAAGTCCTCGACCCACTCGTTGACCCCCTCACTAAGCAGCCAGTAGTCCAGGCGGGACCAGCTATTATGCGCGGGCATGGCATGTGTCCCCCACACGTCTCCTCGTTACGTACGCGCCAGGCATCCACCAGGCCGAATTCTATCATAGTGATACAGTGGGCTACTTTTACTGTGCATGAAATATGTGGACTGGATTTGTCCTTGCTAGGGTTCAAGTGAGTGTTGAGGTCGCCACCCCATAAAAGAGCCGCTTCCGGCCAGCCACTCAATTCAGAAAGCATTCGATGAAAGACCTGCGGTTTGTCTACCAGAGGACCATAAACATTGACAATAGTAATCAGGGACATTCCAAGCTTACCATGCACTATTGTGCATCTCCCTTCGGAATCAGTGTATGTTATGTGAGGTGTGAAGGGTATGACTTTTTTGACCAGGATCAAAACCCCCTAGCATATGAAGAGTAAGATGAGGCGAGTTTGTACCCCCTCATCTGCACGCAATCTTAGCCTCCCCTCTAGCCGTCAAGTGTGTTTCTTGTAGGAGAGCAATTTAAGTACCCTGTCTGTTGAGATAGGCCAATACTTGCCTATTCTTATGAGGGGAATTGAGGCCATGAACATTCCATGTCAAACATATGCATCTATCACCCATTCCCGGTATGTCCTTGATGATATAACTATATTATTCAAACAACAGTGTCCTTTTTAGGAAAAAATTATATACAGTGAATAAATATAGACTCAGTCATAGCTATATTGATTAGGACTTGTCCAGCCGGACAGAGGTCTAGTATTTACTTATAGTTGAGTATAAGAAATGTTACACAACAATTCACAAAGTGGGGCACAAGCCTGCACCCTACTTAACACATGTGCAACAGACATTTAATGACAAAACTGGAACAAAAGGGCTTGTAGGCAAAAGGCATGAGGTTTGAAGTACCAGTAAATGCACAATGTCATGGTACATCAGAGCATAATTAACACCTTTACATTAGTAATACATATACGGTTTTGAACTTTGTATAAGGTGTTCTGAGGAGTCGACGGCGTTTTGATCCATTATCTTGATACAAGGATCATCATCAGGACATAATTACAATGCCTAACAATTGTGGCCTCAGATGCCAGGAGGGCGGCCAATAACTGAGATCGATGTTGGCCCTACAACTGGAACGCGGTGTCAATAAGGTGATGACCGATTATTGATCGCGGGAGGCAGGGGGCCGTTAATGCGGGCGGGGTTAGTCCAGGGTGGAGAAGAACAGAGGCACAATCGTGGTGTTTGTAAGGAAGTTCCTTGATGATATAACAGCGTGTTAGGAGATAGGATGTACATAGTCATGCAAGTGCAGGCCAATCGTGTCCAGTTTGGCAGTACAATCCTGAATAACCAAATCCCAAAAACATTAAACTAAAACCCGCCCCCCGCCTGCCCCCCAACTGCATCATTGAGATCTTTTAGTACTATCCTATATAACAATCCCAAGCTAACAGGCCCGGCTCCTCCACCGACTTCAGCAACCCCAACCTGCCAAAGCCATCTTAAGCCCCCTCACAGTACCCAAATATAAAACAAAATATGCCAACAATGTTGGGGATGACCCATCGGGAAAACGCAGAGGCACAGTTTCCCTCCCAGGTTGTGCTGGAGTCGGACAGAGAACAGTATGTGTAAAGTCCACGCCCCATTATCGTAATCTTAAACACATTAGTATGCTAGACAACTCCCCTTAATAAAGAGTAAATAGCCTTATCTGCACAACCGGTTCTCAAAGCAACAGTATGTGAGATGTCCGCTGTCCAATGCCAGTGGGTATCACCAGCGTGTAGTTCACCAGCCGGCATCCATTAATGCCTTGGATGATTAGGTCAAGAATCACAGGCCAGCCAGTGTCCACAATCATTCTGAGCCATGTTGTGACAAGCCAGCACCGTCCTCGTCTGGCTGGACAGAAGTCTCCCGATGTTTCTATTCGATGGTTTTCGCATATTCCAAAGCCGACTTCGGAGTCTTGAAGATTCTTGACCGCCCGTCAATGTCTATGCGCAGCCGTGCAGGATACAGCATTGCATAGGGGATCTTCTCTGTGATAAGGGTCTTTTTGGTTGGTTGATACTCCTTCCTCACCGCTTTTACAGCTACTGTAAAGTACGGATAGAAGACCAGCTGATTGCCTTCATGAGTTATAGTACCCTTCTCTCGAGCAAGGCGTAATATAGTGTCCCCATCCCGATAAATCAGCAAGCGTGCTATTATGGGACGCGGGGAAGTCCCCGCTGGTGGACGGGCCGCCAGCAACCTATGCACTTGTTCCACTATCAGGATCTTGGATAGGCTCTCCGCTCCGAATTTCGACTGCAGCAGATTTTCAAGGTAGGGTTCTAGGTGTCCGGTATTGGTGGATTCGGGTAGTCCCACTATGCGTATGTTGTTCCATCTGGATCTCGCCTCCAAATCCTCGTTCTTTGCCTGTATCACAGCTAGCACCTTTTCCATGGCAAGAGTTTTTTCAGTTGTTTGCAGTAATCCATCCTCAGCTTCAGAGATGTGGGTTTCTGCCTCACCCAGCCGCAGTGCATGCTTGTCTAATTTAGTGAACATGTGGTCCATTCTGAGAATCAGGGTATCAATCTTACCATCAATAGACTGCATGCTATTCTGTAAATCTAGGAGTGTCTTTTCGATAGTATGAATCCTGGAGGTCCTGGAGCCGTATATAAGGCACGTCCTCGACATCTCTTTCGGATTAGGAAAGCTGCCTGAGGGGTGGAAACAGGCGGTGGTGCTCCCGCTCCGGAAGAAACCCCACTTAGGCTTCGAGGTACTTGAGAATCTGAGGCCCATCTCCCTCCTACCTTTTCTGGCCAAAGTGGCGGAAAAGGTGGTCAATACCCAGATTATGAAGCACGTGGAAGAGAGGGGACTGCTCCATGCGACGCAGTTTGGCTTTAGGCCACGACATTCTACCGAGTCCGCCCTTCTCATGGCCACGGAACATCTGAGAGAGGGTGTGGATGCAGGCCAAACTATGGCCTTGATCCTGCTGGACCTCAGCGCGGCGTTCGACACTGTAGCGCATAACATCTTGCTACAGTGTCTGAACAGAGGTGGCATCTCTGGCACCGCGCTGAGATGGATCCAAGATTTCCTCAATGGGAGAAGCTTTCGGGTCAGGCAAGGAGACTACTATTCAAAGGGGGTGCCTTTGGGCCAAGGCGTGCCGCAGGGCTCGTCATTGAGCCCAACCCTCTTTAATATGTATGTCGCGCCTGTTGCCTCGATTGTGGAGAGCCATGGCCTCCAATTGGTCTCTTACGCCGACGACACGCAGCTGGTGATCTCCCTATCACACGCGCCCTGTCTTGCTGCCGATGGCTTCCGTTCGTGCATGAAAGATCTTGCCGAATGGATGGCCATCAATTGCTTGAAGCTGAACGGCAGCAAGACAGAGGTGCTGGTGGTGGGGAGAGCCCAGTCTGCTTGGTCGTCGGCATGGTGGCCATCCTGCCTTGGACCTACCCCAACCCCCTGCCAAGAGGCACGTAATCTGGGGGTGTGGTTTGATGCGGGTCTTACTTTTGGCCCCCAGATAAATCGGGTGGTGGGAGTCTGTTTTGGGATTCTGAAGAAATTAAGGAAAGTCCTTGACTTACTCCCGATTGAGGCCCGTCAAACCCTGGTCCATGCTCTGGTGACAGCTAGGTCGGACTATGGGAACCTGCTGTACCTGGGGGCTCCAGAAAAAAGTATGGCTCGCCTACAAGTGCTGCAGAACGCGGCAGCGCGTTTGATCCTCAGATTGCCCAAAAGGACGTCTTCTAAGGCGGCCCTCCAGCAGCTACACTGGCTCCCTGTGAGGAGAAGAGTAGAATACAAAGCCCTCTGCACCTGTCATCGCATCCTGAATGGCAGGGCACCCGACCCTCTGACTAAACTGATCGAAGTGTACGAACCAACACGTGCGCTTGGATCCACAGGGGGCGGCCTACTGAGGATCCCGAGAATCAAAAAAGCCCGCATGGGAGGTAGGTCTTTTAGATGCCTAGCGGCTACAAACTGGAACAAACTGCCAGCGGACTTACGCCTGGAACCGGAGGAGACTAGGTTCCGAGCGAAACTTAAAACATTTCTCTATTCTAAATAAGTGTCCGCTCAGTTTCTGTGTCCTCTGTTAGCTGCCTCTCCCACTTTCAGCGCGTGGACACGCCGGTGTGCGTAACGCAGCGCTCTACAAATGTCCCAATAATAATAATAATAATAATGCTATCTGACGGGACATCTGCTTCCGAGTCCCAAGCAGCTAGTTGTCTGGTTTTACCAGCCTTGCGCTGTTCAAACGTCATTCGGGGTTGGTTGCTCTCAGTCTTCCCCATGGTATCTCCTGTAGTGCTGTGTCCAAGGATAGCTTTCAGTAGCAATTGGCAATATACAGGATCACCTCCTTCTCTTTGCGCAGTTACTGCCACGTCAGCACAACTTTCCACTCTGCAGGAGTTCAGTCCCAATTTCCCCAGGTGGCACAGTGACGTAAACTCCGCAGACACTCCGAGCGGGTTAACAGACTATGATTTCTGCCTGTGATGCGATCCCAACAAGTTCCTTTAGCACAGCGGGCAAGCTCAGGCCTCAGCTCAATACATAAGTGGGAATTCAAGCACAATCAGCAGCTATGGCAGTGTCTCCCTAGCTCAAGTCATGCCTCTCCACTGCCGGATCTCATGCAGGAGCCCAGAGTACCCAGATCCTTGTGAGGGAAGGGGACCATCACCGCTATACACATCAGCACCATATTCTTTGCGCCCAAATAGGTGTCTATATAACCAGTCAGCAACCATCAATCTTCTCACTTGTGTTGTGGCTGCACAGTCACTCCACCTTGTGAGGCCAGTATACACCCCAATCCGGTGCCCTCAGGGAGGATGGCGCCCCAGAGTCGTTGTCTGTATCAGCACCGGTCGTAACACATAAAGTCCCAGCACCCATGGGCCTGCACACGATCCTCAGCTGCAATCGGTGACCCAGACGCTCACATCTCACCGGGCTCTCAGTCTTTGGTCCGCCCCTCAGTGCGGCGACACGAGAACAGACACAACGGGATGAGCGCCGCTGCCAGATTACACTCCGATGCAGCGCACCACGCCGCCAGGCTCGCCCCAGGGCCGCCCCTTCCCGGGGACTTGCACACCTTGTCGACAGCGGGCCCACTCACCAGGGATGTGCTCAGCTGGGCCCCAAGCAACACCCAGCTCGGCCGCTGATATGCCGACGTTATCTCTGGCTCCTGGCTCAGTTTCCACCAACCACGCAGAGGCCGCTCAGAATGCTATTGGAGCAGCGCCACCATTTTCTAAGCGCCAGTCCTGGTCTCGAGCTCCTATATTACTAGGGAAAACAGGCTGCCTCACAATATTTTTCCCTCTCCAAGGTGGTGTGGGGTAGTCAGCAGCACAGCTTCGGTGTTTTTGGGTGTTTCTTGGCAAAGGAACAGCACGATTCTAAACATTATTCACTCCGTCCAGCGGAGCTGCCTTACAGCACAGCCATCTCGCCTTACGCCCTCTAGCCAAGACCAGAACGCTTCTTTATATTTGCTATGCTGCATTTTATTGTGGAAGTGATGTGTTGTGTTGTTTTCCATGTGTGTTATGTTTTTGTGCTCCATTATTTTAGTGTCTTTTTGTTCTGTTTTACTGTAGTTTTTGTGTTGCATTTTTTTTACTGCCTTGTTGTGTCCTGTTAAGTTTTAGATGTGTTGATATGTTGCTTTATGTTATGTCTTTGTGCTGTGTTCTTTTGTTGGCTTTAGAAATGTCATCAAATGCTGCTACATTTCCAGTCAAACTCATCGCATTGCTTTGAAGTTTCAGTGCCTAGATGGTAAAATAGTACCGCTTAATGTCTTCAATCACCAACCAGTCAGTCCTAAACTCTGACAAAGATCTGTCTTAAATTAGCACATTCAGTGCTCTCTTTATGTGCTATGGCCTCGATAGGAAGAGTGTGACGTAAAGAAAATGACTGTTATGATTTGTTCATACATTAACTCATTACATAAGATACAATCTGAGACTTAAAAAACGTTTTAACAAATGTCACTGCTAGATAAATAGCAGGGACTGATGTTTATGGTCCTCCTCGCCTTGTGTGACATTATAAACTTAAATATATTGGTAGAGAGGTCTGTGGTTATGACCAAGAAGTTTACAAGACATTTCAGTAAATAACGCAGATCAACCGTTTGGGTCGCAGGAACCATTAATTGTGCACAAATGTAAGTTTGCAACTGAAATGGATTTGCAACATGTGTAGTAACGCGCTTTTAGGCATTTGTAGATGTCATCAGGTAAAGCGTCGCAGAATGTATGTGGGTAACACCACGCATTCTGAGGTTTGCAGCCTGGAATAGTGTAGAACGAACCGTATTATTGTGTAGTTCCCATTCTTAGGTGTGTAACTTTGAAACAGTGCAAAGGATTGATGACCAATGCTTCCAATTGTATGCAATATGAACTCAGTGCCGCACAATGCAGCATGTAAAATGGGTCCCTAGAAGTTATATATTGCATGTATAAAATCATATCTATATGCATGTGTCTTTAGGTTCCATAATTTATGGGAACGAGTACATTCCCAACGACCAGGGGCTATGAAAATGCATTTGAATTTGTAAAATAATAATACCTACACATATGTATATGTATAATGTGTGTGTATATATACATATAGCTATGTGCCTGTCTACCTGTTTAAATTGCATTTACAGTTTAACACATTCCAATGTTTATGATTTATATTCACCCAAATTAGACATACTCGCTTTGTCTATTATTTTTTTGATATTAATTGTGCTTCTAATAAATTTGTGATCAAACACTATATCGCATTTTTTATTTGTTTTTCACATTAGCTTTAAACACGTTCTTTATGCATAATATTACAAAAGCAAAGACAGGGTGGAGTACAGCAGCTCCATTGAAGAAGAAATTAAAAAGCTGTTTGATATGATAAATAATGACTTGATAATAGGTTTCATTGGGATTTGGGACTGCTGCAATACCCGCAAAGGGAGAGAAAACCTGCAAAATATCAAATTGGAAAAGAAGTGGAAAGTTTTACAAAAGGCTTTGGTTCACGAGGGAGTGCTGTATTTCTGAACATGTTGGTAAAATTAGAAAATATAAATGAGAACTTTTTCAAAAAATGTTAATTATGTTTACCTTACTTTTTAGCTTGTTAAAACAAATGGTCAACTCGATCTTCAAACTCTGCCTTTTTAGTCTATTTGTAATGTGGATGAGAGATATAAGAATGTATTCCATAATATTAGTATCTTGCACTATTTCACTTTCCACTTCAAAACTATCATTCTATCGTGATATCTAAAAAACTTCGTGGCAGAGCAAGCTGTAATGTCCTCATCTGTGAATGCAATCCTGGTGAAATTATGATGAAAATTAGGCCGAGATAGCTAATCTTCTCCACGCCCCTCTATATTTGTATCATGTTGTTGGTTGTGAGAAGTGATATGGATTAATTTTACTTGTCACGTTCCATAGTGCAACTCAAGCACGTAATAAGACCATATCCTCATGAGTTATCACTGCCCATTAAACTGAAGTATCACACAGCACTTATCTGTAAAGTATATTTTGTAAACCAATTGCGTGGGTTTTTTCTACCTTATAATTCTAATAATTTAGACTAGTAAAATAGCTCATCCATCAATTGCAAACATCTTGATGTAGCTTTAAGGCCACAGGTCCGTCACAGTTTCATTCAGGAGATCATAAATAATGATAAAATGACTGCCATTGGCTAAGGAAATTATCTCAAAAGTAGGATCTTGCTCGGCATGGGGATGGTTGAATGTGTGCTCCCGAGACTATTAGAGGTGTTTCCCTGTTCTGTTTGTATCCTAGGACTGTAAGGCTCAAACCCCTCGGTACACAGCTTCATGCGGCTGCGGGTGAAGGGCGGCACAGCAGAAGATGTTGTGCTGAGAGGTGGAAGCCTGTTGTTCTGAATAGACACTTGAGTCTTGGGCCTGCCATGATGGTTCGCCAACAGTGTCTATCCTTGTGCCAGAGGAGAAATCTGGAATGAGATCAGACCATAAGAAGCAGTATGAGTGCAGGGAGTACACTGTCTCCAATACCGTCGGGAAAGATCTCGCACCTTATCTGCTTCAAGCACTTTGGCTCACTCAACAAGCAGAACATGGCCAAAAGCCTGGACCAAGCCACACAGGGCTTCTTAGCTTGGGGTCTTTGCCCCTGACCCTCTGCTTTTTGGGGCCCCACTCTCGTTACAAAATATATATTAAATAAAAAGCAAGGCTGATAATTTCCATCATGATGCATCAATTTTAGTCACACTACTAGGTGGTGTCATATAATGAGTTCTCTTTTGTCCCAGTGAATATTTTTTTCAAATTATGAGGAGTTCCTTTGATAATAAACCACAGAGTTTTTGCTCCTGTTCCCATGAAAGCTCCTAAAGCACAATGGAAATTCCCCCTAGGCACAAGCTTAAAAAAAATAATAATCAGTATGAACAGACAAAAACTTACCACACAAAAAGTTACTTTTACAAAAATATGTTATTTATTAAATCTAAACACACCAGAATAATTACACATACAGTTACAACCATATAACACAAATCAAAAGTGATTAGTCAAATTTACAAATCCATAAAAACTAGTTTGTGTTGAACGGCAGTTTCTGTTGCACATCATTAATGTACACACTACAACGGCAAGCAAACGCGCAAGGAACAAGAACAATTCACTGACCTACTGACCTCATTTGGCCTAAAATCAGCCAACAAGATTCAGCTGTGTCCTATGAATAAGATTCGCCCCACATTTAAAGAAACTTCAACAACAGACTATATCTTCATCTCCAACTTCCTGGCAAACCATTTTCAGAGCTTTGATGTAATCGCTAAGAGGGCAATCACCACCCCTAGTCATAAGCCTGGACCTAAACTACCAGACAGTAGACAAAGGCCAGGAGTTAGGCGTCTCTAAAGGAGCTGAAATAAAATCACTATTCATAAGAATTAAATGACAACCTATCCACTCGAGTCAGGTGGCCAAATGGCACAGAGACGGAAGGATCCGTGAAGGACAAACCAGGGGATGTACTATTAAATTGGGACCTCATGACCAGAAACCTTGGAGAATCACTTCAGGGGCAAAGGAGTCCTCCAACACGCACACAGCTGATGGCAAGCCACTGAAAACCTTCCCTGCTGAAACGGAACAACAATCCCTTGCAGAAGAACTTAAGGAGGACTATTCCCCTGTGCAAACTCAACCCAACTTCAAGAAACCTAGAGGCTTTAAAAGACGCACGCAAACAAAATCTCAGCCCGATTTCCAGACACCTAGAGGCTGTAAAAGTCCATAAAAAGACATCTGGGCCATGGAACTGGCACAACTAGAGGAGGAGTGGAAAATAATATTCAAGATGCTCAAGGAGAGATCCCTGGTCCGATTCGTAACCACGTGAACCACCTAAAATCCCAGGAGATAACCAGGGAAAATGCAGTTCCAGCATCAGGCAGGGAGAAATATGTCATGGGCCAGTTTCTTGCAAATAATAACTCAAACACCATGGTGCTCCGCCGGCTGAAAGCAGAAGCACATCCAGGCTTAACTTCACCTGAGAAGATAACAAAAACCATAAATGTCATGAAGGCCAGTGGAGCTCTTGGCCCAAACAGGCTCCCAGCCAGGATCTTACAATGTGCCCCAGATGATTGGGCAGTCCTTTTCAACACGCCCTACACATAGGGCAAAACCCCTGAAGCTTGATTAGGCTCAATACTGTGCCTGATATTTAAAAAAGGAGACCCCTTAATACCATGCATTTACCTCCTAATAGCTGTGTTAGATTTGGAGGCAAAAGCTTATGCTGTTATTCTCCTAATAAATCTGGAAAGCTGGGTAGAAAAAAATTAGCTGCTCCCATTTTTCCAAACAGGCTTTTGAGGAGGAGTTGCCATCAACAATAACATTATAGCCCTTTCCGCTCTTTGCTATAAAGCCACTCAGCAGTACCAAACCACACTTTTCTGCTGTTTCTTTGATTTCACCCCAGCATTTGATAAGGTTGACAGACAGACTTTTTGGAAGAAATGATCAAGTTGGGATATTCCATCTTCCTCTTAATGGCCATAATTTCTCCCTATTCTGAAACCTGGGTACAAGTGAAAACAGGCCCACCATCTTTATCGGCCAAAATCCGCATAACCTGGGGCCGGAAACAAGGCTATGTTCTGGCTCCTTTAATTTTCAACTTGTTCACAGCAGATCTGGGAAAAGCTCTGACCAATAGTTGGCAGGTCCCGCCTTGCTTATGGCATCGTCCCCTTCACATTCTTAAATACGCAGACATAATCACCATGGACCATACCAAAGTACAGTGTACTGAATTCCCTTACTATTAATCCAGACAAGAGGAAAATCCTTCTACTCGGCCAGCGTAAGTACAAAAAACAAGTCTCATGTACCATGTGCCCAAGGTCTATCATGTCAGCCCCAAAATACAAGTACCTGGTTGTTTGGTTGGGACACAGCATTAACAACACTGTCATTAAATCGCAGTACTATTACAACGTGGTAGTTACAACAACTGCGTTGTTAGTACGCGATGCATTTACATTGCAAGTCATTACAACGACTTGCTGTAGGGGACGCTGATATATTGGAAATTAATTCCAACACCTTCCCTACTGTTGCAAATACTGGAGTGGGAATAGTATATAATACTATTCCTAAGTTCAGCGCACCTCCTACTGCAAGTCGTTGTAATTACTTGTGATTTAAATGCATCTTGTACTAACAACGCAGTTATTGTAACAACCGCGCTGTAAAAGCACGCGATGTAAAACATCGCGTTGTAATGTACTATATTCGGTTTGGTTTACAAAATCTGCCCAATCATTTGCTCACAAAAAGAATAAATCAACTGGTATCACCTATGGCTTAGTTGAACTTAACAACCTAATAAGCCCATAAGCAGAGGGAAACACCTTCTCAGGGCACAACTCAGAAAAGAATTTGGACTAGTCAAACAAGTGCTATCCCTTGAGGCTGATTTTCTAAAATATTATATCCGTATCGTGAAATCTCTGGAAAAATCTCTGGAGAGTTGCCTCAGAGACATATTTGAGAAAACACGCTCCCCGTGGAACAACCAGCTTAGGAGAGCCCTGGTCACTACAGTGATAAATCAGTCAGCAATTGCTCTGTCTACTATATCCTACGCAAGCTGGAAAAAGTCCATCAACAGACAAGTGCAACTAGCTTCATTACAGCAAGATCTGGCCTCATTCAAATAATCACCCTTTTTTGTCCCGTTAAATGCCTCTTTTCTGGCAACCAAACCCTAGTCTTACCTCTCTTTCTCTCTCAATTCTAAGACCCGTAGAGAGAGTATGTACATGCAATTGCTGGTCCTACCATTGGAGGATTTAATTTGAGCTTGGGCCAACCCAAAAAACTGGAGGAGCCTGCAGACTATGCGATTACAAACATGGATCATGACTGCACCTTCTTTGCTCCTGTCCAGCCATAGCCCATGAAAGGAGAATCTTACTCAGGGAACTATTTCTGAGGCAAAGAGCAAGGACCTGCCTTGAGGTCTCGGCTATATGCTTTTCACAAACAGAGCCCTCGTCTTGTCTTGCTGCAGAAGATTTACATAAATTCTCATGGATGCTCTCCAGCCTCGTCCTGGCCTCCTTCAAAGTTCACACAAGGTACAAAAACTGAAACCGGATTACTTTAAACAGAAACCGGGGATGGATTTTCTGCCCAAAAGGAATGAAATCCCGAGGTTCTGTTCCACAATATTAAAGACCAGTTGGGGGAAGGAGCCAATAGCAACCGTACAAGACTAACAACCATCCTCGAATCAAGAACTCCAACGATTGGGAACCACTATCTTTTTCAATTCTTAAAAGCAATAAAGAGGCACCATCATGTTAGCCTATTCACGTTGGTTTTAGATTTCATACCTGCACAAACCACTCGCACCTTTTCGGGAGTCAGGACTACAGGCAAAGTATGCTATGATTTTAGATCACATGCCTGGCACAAAGCACACTCACACACACCTTATCTGAAAGCCAGGACTAGGGGGAAAATGTACAATTGTTTTCAATCTCATGCCTGCACAAAGCACAGGCACCTTATCAGAGAGCCAGGACTATGGCCAAAATATGCGCAGTGAAAGGGACAGGAAGAAAGAATCAGAAAATTGATGGGTGATCTGTTCACTGGGGATGAACCAATTGCACAAAGTACACCCATTTCATCAGAGAGTCAGGGGTATGGGCAAAATATATGTCTCTAAAGGGACAGGGATGCAGATCAGGAGAACTGATTGGACACAAAAATGGGGATATGTTCATTGGGTATGAACCAATGTGGAATGTGCACTTCCCTCACAATTCCTAAGTTTCTTAACCATCTACAAACCTGGTGGCAAGGCCCACTGGAACTCGTCGTACAAAAGATTGCTTTTAGGAACTCCAGAGCAATTGGTCATTCTTTTAATATAATCAAAGATTCAAGTTAGGTTATACTAAAGATCCTTTATTATTTTTTCTTTTTTATAATGTTATTGTACTGCAATGCAATGGTTTTAATCAACTCATGCAAATAAATACATTTCACATTTCAAAATCTGTCTGCTTTGGTTTTGTAATGATTTGCCAGTTTGTCAGTGAATTCTTGAGCAATGAGATGAGTTCCTTCTGTGCATTTAGGTTTATGCAATTCTGTGAGAATTTAATACAGTTCATTATTTGCACATTGAGCATTTTGAAGTCTGTCTGAATAGCACCATTTTCTTGAGCTTTTTTGATTGTTGACTTTTATATTCTGTTAAGTTTGCGTAGGGGAAGTTTGTCTTGATTGTTGGTTGTTTTGAGCCAGGTGCGTTGCAGCTTTCAACTGTCTTATTTGATCTTTTTTAGTTCTGTATTTCTACAAGGCTCTTGTTTTCTTTTATCCTGTTTTATTGTTCTTAGCGGTATTAGGATATCAAATGTTTTCTGTAGTTACTCATAGAGTGCATTCTCGTAGTCAAGTCTGCTGGTGACCAGGGCGTGAGTGACGGTCTTTCTGTGTTCGAGGGGGATCCATTTGAAGGTCTTGCGTAGGAGGCGGAGGGTGTGAAAGCAGGAGGACAAGACGGCGTTGGTCTGGCGGTCGATTTTGAGTTCGGAGTACAGGATGATTCCCAGGTTGCGTGCATGATCCATGGGGGTGGGTGGACTCCTGAGGGCAGGGGGAAGCCAGGTGTTGTTCCAGGCATCTGTTTTGTAGGTGTTTAGTTAAAGGCAGCTGTGTTTCATTCATTTGGCAGCGCTTCCATACCTTCTCGAAAAGTGTGTCGTCTGCGTATGACACAATGTTGAGTCCGTAGGTTCTGACAATGGGGGTGAGCGGAGAAATGTAGATGTTGAAGAGCGTAGGGCTGAGGGCTGACCCCTGGGGGACTGTGCAGGTGGTTGGTGTAGGGTCTGAGAGGAAAGGGGGGAGTCGGAGCCACTGTGTTCTGCCATAGAGGAAGGAGCAGATCCAGTCGAGGGCTTTGTCTTGAATCCCTGAGTCGTGGAGTCTGTGTATTAGGGTGCGGTGAGAGACTGTGTCCAACACCGCTGAGAGGTCAAGGAGGACGAGGGCTGCTGTTTCTCCTTTGTTCATTAGGGTGTGGTTGTCATTTGTTGCGGCGAGGAGGGTGATTTCTGTTTTGTGTTTTTTCTGAAGCTGGATTGGGATTAGTCGAGGATGTTATGCTCTTCGATGAATGTGGCAAGTTGGCTGTTAATGGCTTTTTCGATGACTTTCGCTGGGAAGGGGAGCAGGGAGATGGGTCTGTAGTTTTTTAGGTCAGTGGGTCCGCCGAGGGTTTCTTGAGGATAGGGTTGATCTCGGCATGTTTCCAGTCGTCGGGGAACGATGCAGTTGCCAGGGAGCGGTTGATGGTGTGGCGGAGCATGGGTGTGATGATGTTGGCGGCTCTGTTGAAAAGTCCGTGGGGGCCCAGGAGTGGATTGAGTTCATCGTCTTCAGTGTGTCTTCGTGGTGAGGGCTGTTCAGTTGTTGATCGTTGGCTTCATGGTGTCATGGTGGTTGGTGAGGGTTCAGTGTGTTGGCTGTTTTGATCGAAGCTGTCGTAAATGCTCTTAATTTTGTGGTGAAAAAAGGTGCTCAGTTTGTCACAGAGGTCGTGTGAGGGTGGTATGTCGGTGAATTCACTGGAAGGTTGAGCAAACTCCTTGATGATTTGAAGAGTTCTTCGCTGTTGTGTGGGTGGGTGGAGATTGTGTCTTCGATCACTTTTTTCCTTGTTTTTCTGATGAGTTGGCGGTGGACTTTGGTGGCAGCTCTGAAGTAGTTGTGGGCTTCTGTGGATCTGGTGTCCCTCCAGTCTTTGGGTGTTATTGATTTTCATGAGTGGGCTAAGGTGTTGGCACTGTAGGTGATCCATCTGTGCAGGGTTCGGGCTGTGGCGTTGGGGTTGTCGTTTTTCACAATGGTAAGGATGGGGTTGCTGAGTGATGAGGTTAGCTGCTCATTGGTGATTCTGGTCCAATTTCTTTGTGGGAGCATATGCTGGTGTCTGTGGGTGGTGGGTGTTCCGAAGGTGAAGTGGGCGCATCGATGGTCGATCCATGGGAGTTTGGTGGTGTGGCTGAATGTGATGAAGGGGTCGAGGGTGTGTCCTGCTGAGTGCCTGGGTTCTGTCACTATCTGGTAGAGTCCAATGTTGTGGAGGTTTTCCAGGAAGGATGTGGTGGTGGGGTCCAGTTTGTTGTTGAGGTGGAAGTTGAGGTCTACCAGCTGGGTGTAGTTGGTGGATGCGATGACCTGCTGGGAGATGATGTCAGTGATGGATTCGGCAATAGTCCGTGGGGTCCAAGGGGTAGGTAGATGAGGGTTCCTCAGAGGGTGGTGGTGGGGCTGACCAGTATCTTGAAGTGAAGGTGTTCTATCATGTCTGTGGACTTGTCTTGAGTGTGCACCGGTGGAGGGTAGTTTTGTGGACAATGGCAATTCCTCTTCCTGGGTGGTTGTGGCGGTCCTTCCTGGAGAACTTGCATCCTTGGGGAATGACGACGGCGATGTCTGGTCCCGAGGAGGTGTTGGTCCATGTTTCAGTGAGGAATGCTACGTCCGGGGTGTTGCTGTCGAGGAGGTCCCAGATTTTGGTGGCGTGTTTGTGGAGTGATCTGCCGTTGAGGAGGATGCATTGCAGGGTCTAAGATTTGGGTGTGTTCTTGCGGTCGGGTTCTGCTAGGTCCATGTTCCTGTTGGTGCTGTAGGTTTGATGGCAGTGGTGACAGCTGAAGGGTCCGTGGGTGTCAGCCAGAGAAGCTAGCTTGCAGTTGTTGTTGCGGCCTGGGTTTAGTGTGTGAAGTGCCGCTGGGTTATAGTGTTGGCGGGCGGAGATCCAGGGTTCCTGGTGCTGGTCACTGATGTGCGCAGACGGGCTTGCCTTTGGCGCACTTTCGGCGCCCCAGCAGAGAGCCCGCTGCACGCGGCTGCCATTAAGTTGGAGGCGGGCAGGCTGGACAGTTGGGAGGCGTGGAGGGGATCTGGATTGAGCCGGTCGCGCTGGTCGTGCTGGGGGGGAGGGGCCGCTGGGGCAGCAGTGGCGAGGAAAAAACTGGTAGAAAAAGGAAAAGAAAAATGTCAAAAAGAGAGGGGAAGTGCCAATAAGGCAGCAAAAGTGCATGCAGAGTGGAGGAAAGACACAGTGAACACTGAGGAGAGTGCAAGGGGGAGATTGAGATGAGGGTGAAAAATGAGTGAAAAATGGAGGAAAGACACAGAGTGAGGGTGCAGGGGGAGCTCTATAATGAGGGGGAAAATGAGTGAGAAAGGAGGAGAGACACAGAAGGAGAGTGAAAGAGGAGATAGAAAATTAGTGAAAAAGGAGAGAAAAAGCTGAGCAAGAGAAAGGATATGTGCAAGCTTGGGTATGGTCTGATGTAGGTTAAATGTGACCAGGCCAGTGATGATAGCGTTTCAGTGGGGCATATTAGGGCGGTCAAACCAAATGCTTAGACCACCAAGAATGCAGAGGCTGGAGTGTAGTGTTATAAGGTTTGAAACTGTGTCTATAAACTTGTCTGGGAATGTTCCTTTTCTAAGTGGCATTCTACAAAGGAGGAGGAAGTTATAAGAGGAAGTTGTTATAGGTTTGCACTTGGTGATCAGGGCCTCACAACCTTGTATGGAACTGTCAGTTGGTAAGTTGTGTTGTTTTTGTAGAGTAGCCTAGGCGTGCAATAGACATGGAGATGCATATTTGTGAAGAGTGACATTTTGTTTATTTTGTTTGCATATGTTTAGGGTGGAAGGTGTATGGGTAATGGGTGGTGGTGGGGCATGTGGGTCATGTTTTAAGGCTCTAAATTGTGCAATGGGTGAGAAGCAGGCAAATGAGAGCTGTTGTGCTGGAGTATTTGGGGTAGGTGTTGGTGAGAATTTAGGAGTAAAAGTGGGTTAGGAAGTTTATTATTTGTGTAGTCATGAGGGTGGGTGTATGTTTCTAATTTGTTACGGAATGTATCATGAAGATGTGTGCGTGTGTAAGGATTTGTTGTGCTGGTGTATATGTGATGCTTTTTTGGTGAAGTTGCGGGAGGAGATATTGATGTAGTGGTTTTCTGAAAAGGATTTGTATGTAAAATACTGTTGGTGAGTGTAAGTTGAACAGTAAAGGGGGTGTTGATGTGTTTTGGAAAAGAGTTTATGTGGTGATGGACAAGAGTTATGAGACTTTGTGTTAGATTTGATAGCTGGAAGAGGTAATATCTTTGGTGGATTGGAATGGAGCATAAGGATTGTTTGGCTGTGTGTTTTTGGGAATAGAGAAGGAGGGTTTTGGTGGATGATATGATGGTGGGCTGAGTAGTGTTTTGATATGTGTTATATGGTTATAACTGTATATATAGTAATTCTAATGTGTTTAGATTTAATAAATATTTTCTTTTGTAAGTTTGTCTTTTGTGTGGTAAGTTTTTGCACAAATGTAATACGATGACCAGATATAGAATAGGCGCACAACAAGATTATGGCATTAAGTATATACTCCCTGTAAAGAATATGTGCTACAAAGCAAAGAAAAGGAAGGTCACCACTCTTCCTCACAACCCCAGAAGAACTCTTCCGGTTAAAACATTCAATGCAAATCTTTGCTGACCACTTCCAATAACGTATGTACAATACTATTTCGTCAGTCCAAATCTATTTATCAATTGTCCACTGTACTTAGATTTCAAAGTGTCCAAATTCAAATCAAAATTAGTAGAATCGCCTCTATGAAAACACCAAGGTATGTTGTTACAGCATAATTTCCATTTATTTCAATCCTGGTTTCCATCAATCAAAAGGTAGAAGCCAACACATGTTTCGTCTGGCATTAATGTCATGCCATTCGACTTCTTCAGGGCTGCAAGCCAAGAAGATAATAATATTTACAATTCAAAATATATAACACTATTTTTATTTAGTTATTAAAGTAAAGTGAACACCCACGTGTAGGGTCAAGTTCATAAGATCCATGTGAGTTGTACAATAACCAAATTGTAAATCACCCGAATATGATAGTGCATACCCTGGTGTAAAGATATTACAAGAAAAGACCCAAATGTGCCAAACTTGTCAGTGACTGGTATATAAAAACTATTACCAGAATAAGTATTCTTCAAATAAGATTTCCAATAATATAACCAAAAGCTGGGCCCTAAAACGACACAAGACAATCCTTAGCTCCGCAGCTTCATAGGAGCTTCCACCATCGGAAACAATATTTATACTGATGGTATACTTACTCAAACAAAAGTAAAGTCAAATAGTAAGAGAAATCCTCAATTCTATAAGTGCACCGTAGTAATCCAACTACTTTACATCCGTCAAAATACTTCCTGTAACAAAATCAGGAGAGTAGTCTCCCAAAAGCAGCCAAGTTATACATTGTCAAGTTAGTCTATACGTGAACCGCTATCATATCACTCACCTTTATTTAAAATGATTATCTCCACAATGCAAACAAAACCATCCTTTTTGTAAAGTCGCAAGTTTGCCGTATTATCCTCAATCTCACAAACACGAGTACGTGTAATAATACTGTTATAAAAGGAAAAGAAAAGAACATGTAGGGGCATATTATCAAGGGGGTTTATCTTTAAAAGCCAAGAAAGCGGAGATAAAATTATCTCCCTATTACCTAGCTGTCGCTAACACCAGTTAGCGACAGCTAGTAGGAGATAGCGACCATCTTGGGCCCCACTTTGCATGTCAGTGATATTTATCACTAACGACATGCAAAGTGGGCGTGCCAAGATGTTAGCGACTGAAAACAGTCGCTAACATCGCTATCTCCTATTACCAACTTTTGGAGATATTCGCGCTAAGCGCGAATATCTCCAAGAGCTAACACCTGCCCTGAGCAGTTCTTAGCCATGTTATCCAATGGGAGGTGGATAACATTGAAATCATTGTACTTTACCCAGCTTAAGAGCTATCACAGAGCTATCTGTCAAGCCCGGCGGCATATTATGCGTCTGAGTTCTCTAACAGCCCTAACCCATCTAAACTAATTTTTAAGGTGCTCAAAGATCTGATGGGTAAACGGGCCACCTCGCTAGAAATCTGCACGGACTCTCATTGTGAAAGCTTGGCATCCTTTTTCGTGGAGAAGGTGCAGGTAATCTACCGAGGGTTTATGCCAGCCGTGCCCGATGCTGAGCCCAGGCCTGTTAGGGCTCCAGACTGTGAACCTTTGTCCTCCCTGCCTGCTATGTCGGTCGAGGCGTTTGACACCCTGAACCTCAAAATTAAATCTGGCTCTCCTTTAGACCCTTTGAAGCCAGAGCTTATCACTCTCCTCCCGCCCCTATGTCGTGAACCCATAATGGACCTGATTAATCTTTCACTTACGGAAGGCGTGGTTCCTGCTTCTTGGAAGCAAGCTGTGGTCAGCCCTATATTGAAGAAGCCTAGTCTAGACCCTCTGCTTCCTGAGAACTACCGCCCCATCTCCCTCCTGCCCTGGACCGCCAAGGTCACTAAGGCACACGTGAATTCCATCTTGTCTGCCCATCTCTCTCGCAATAATATCCTTGACGAGAGCCAGAATGGCTTTCGGGCACAACACAGCACCGAAACGGCTCTGCTCTTTATGAGCGAACATCTCCGTTCGGTGCTGGATGCGGGGCAGACAGCGGCGCTCCTTCTGTTAGACCTGAGCGCCGCATTTGATACGGTGTCTCATGGCATTCTGTTGCGGAGGCTGGAGGAAGTGGGACTTGAGGGTAAGGCTCTTCGATGGTTCCGCTCTTTCCTTTCGGACTGGTTTTTTAAAGTGGCCATTCCACCTGGTCAGTCCTCGTTCCATCCTCTGGGGTTAGGAGTCCCTCAGGGATCTGCGTTGAGCCCCACGCTGTTCAACTTGTATGTGAAACCGCTAGCTGCTGTAGTTAGACAATCTGGCTTAACCATGACATCTTACGCCGACGACACGCAGCTAGCGGTGACACTCAGTGGGGACCCTGAGGTGACTGCCCCCAGGTTTCGCGCAGGGCTTCTTGCCGTGGCGGACTGGATGCGTATTAACTGTTTACAGTTAAACGCCAAGAAAACCGAAGTCCTGATTTTAGGAAAGCAAGCGGAATTGTGGGGAGATCAATGGTGGCCTCCTGAGTTGGGGGTGACTCCCATTCCAGCGGCCGAAGTGAAGAACTTGGGGGTCTGGCTGGATTCCAACCTTTCTTTTACCAGCCACACTAAGAAGATCGCAGCCACCTGTTATGGGATTCTGCGAGGACTGAGACCTGTCCTCAAATTCTTCGACCCCCCTACTCGGCAACTGGTGGTCCAAGCCTCCATTCTTTCCCGGCTGGACTACGGGAGTGCTCTGTTGCTCGGCGTTAATCAGGCCGAGGCGACCAGACTGCAGAGGGTGCAGAATGCCGCTGCGCGGGCCATTGTAGGCCTCCCGAGACGGTGCTCTGTATCGGCAGTCCTGACCTCCCTGCACTGGCTGCCGGTCAGACAGAGAATCAAATTTAAGGCACTCTGTCTGACATTTAAGATCTTGAAATTCTCGTCTCCTCCCGCCCTGATGGGCCTTGTTTCCCCATATGTCCCCAGGCGGTCTCTCAGGTCGGAATCCCTCTATCTAGCGAACATGCCTAGATTTAGACTGAGTAGGATAGGAGGTCGCTCTTTTCGTGTCATGGCGGCTGGATTATGGAACTCCCTTCCTGTCCATATCCGTGCCCTGAATAGCCTGACTCTCTTCAGACGGGCGATTAAGACCCATCTGTTCACCTCCGCTAACTAATTTCCTCTTCTCAGCGGCGATCTGTTATGTTGTGGTACTTGATCAGGCGCCAGGACGCCCCTTCGCTGGGGCAGCTGTGCGCTGAATAAAAGTTATTAACATAACATAACATAACATAACATGGCTAAGAGCATTAGCTCGGTAATGCATGAATATCGCTGACTTTTCAGCGATATTCATGCATTGCGGCGATTTTTATCGCATTTGGGATAAACCTTGGTAATACCAAGGTTTATTTGCGGTAAAAATCGCCGCAGCTCAGCGGTAAATTTTTGTCTCTAACCAAGCAATAGCGATAATTATCTCTATTGCTTGGTAATATGCCCCGTAGTTCTTAAATACCACAATTCGACGGCTTAGTATTCAAGCAGAGTCTCACTAGTAACCAGACAGCTTACCTCCAGTAAATGGCGAGTACGCTCACATCGGAATCACATTCGGCAGCTAGCGTGCAACACGAGCGCTATTTTCATTAAATACCCTCGTCACAAAATATCCAAAACTGGTCGCCATCTTGTAATGTCGAAAAATCTCTATATAACGCTATGTATTAGGAGGACTACAAGTATAAGTAGGTTATATTCACACCAAATTATCACTTATCAAATATAGTGAATTCCCGTTCTAATTTCCGGCAAAAAAACAATTATCACTTCAAATGTAAAATTATAATGTTCAACCACAAATACTCACACTTACATCGTTTTTCAATTGTTTCCAATTCTTAGTATCCACCTCAGTTAACCCTCTAATACTACAATTTAATATCAACAATTTCATGTAAAAGGAAAGTTTTTGCAAAGATCTTAAAAAATTGTATAGTGTAGCCATCAAAAGGAGTATTCGAACCCAGGTTAGGTGGGTGACACATCGGTACTCCAATCCGTGATGCCACCGCTGCTGTTTGTAATCCTGTAGAAAATGTAATATACAAGCTAATAATCAATATTGAGATACTGCAAGTTAAGTGCATATCTCCCAGAATTGCAAGAGCTTCGGACTACCAATTCACGCTCCAGTGTTCCAACCTCGAGTATACTTGGAAATCATATTGTAAGATGTAAATATAGTAATAAGTTAATAGGTGGGGATAATAGTATAGTGCCACATCGAGGGTGCAGATATAAGGCAAAAAAAATCCAGCAGAGTGTAACATCAATGATGTAAACAAAAACATTTTGTCACTCCTTAATGGACAATGTACATAGTCTTAATACAGTAAACTCTATAATTCCATTTGTCTGAATGATCACGTATTTCCAATAAACAGAGGTCATGATAAGGCAAAACATCTATTGTATTAATTACTGTGCAAAATTTATATTATTCACAGACTGGTCTATCACTTTTGACATTTCTTTTACACTACACAGAGTGAACAGTCTAATCTCCTAAAAAGAATTGTAATTCAGGGTCTAAATTTAATCCTTCCACAACTGCTCGTAAAACCATAATCCATCTTGCTTCTCTACGTCTCAATTTCAGAATTGTATTCCTGCCTCTTCTGTCTACACTAACATGTTCTATTCCATGATATGTGAATTTATGGTTGACAGAATCATTCCGATTTTGGATAGCATGGGAGGCAATTGGGTATTGTGTATCCCCATTCTTAAGGGCACGAAAATGTTCCATCTTCCGGTCTTTCAATCGTCTCACTGTACTTCCAACATAAATTTTTCCACACGTACATGCTATTATATAAATAACAAACGTGGTCTCACAATTTATAAATGATTGGATTTTGAAAGTACCAGTATTGTTATATTCAAAAGATGAAATCTTCTTAGTGGCCCATCTACAGCAACTGCAGAGACCACAGTAGTAAAAATCTACCGGTTTGGTACGTAACCACTGTTCTGACTGTATGGGTTTGATGAGTCTAGGGTAACTCGGACTCACCATATTTGCAATTGTGGTACCTTTACGAAAAGTTAAACTAGGCCTTTCAGATAAAAAGGGTACTATATCACCATCTGTTCTCAGTAAATGCCAATGTTTATTTAGAATGGAATACAATTTGTGACTCCCTGCTCCAAAATTGGTAATCATCCTCACCTTCTGCAGATTCCTAGTCACCTCACTGTTATTCCTAGATTTAAGTGTATCCTCTCTCCTGAGTTTCGAAGCTCTGTAATAGGCTTTCATAATAACCTTATCTTGATAGCCTCTGTTTTCAAATCTTCTAGTCATATCCCTGAGATTCTTGTTAAAGTCACCATCATCCGAACAATTCCTCCTGGCTCTCAACATCTCACCAAAAGGAATAGCTTCAATTTGGCTTTTTGGGTGGCAACTATCTGCACGTAAAAGTGCATTACAACTAGTTTCCTTCCGAAACATTCTACTACATAATTTACCATCTTTCACAAACAGTTCAATCTCCACAAAGGTAAGATGTTTATGATGAAAGTGAGTAGTAAATGTCATATTCTGGATGTTGGAATTTAAATAGGAAAAGAATAAGTTAAGTTCCTCTGGGGTACCCCTCCAAATCAATAAACAAATAAATAAAGAATCTCAGGGATATGACTAGAAGATTTAAAAACAGAGGCTATCAAGACAAGGTTATTATGAAAGCCTATGACAGAGCTTCGAAACTCAGGAGAGAGGATACACTTAAATCTAGGAATAACAGTGAGGTGACTAAGAATCTGCAGAAGGTGAGGATGATTACCAATTTTGGAGCAGGGAGTCACAAATGGTATGCCATTCTAAATAAACATTGGCATTTACTGAGAACAGATGGTGATATAGTACCCTTTTTATCTGAAAGGCCTAGTTTAACTTTTCGTAAAGGTACCACAATTGCAAATATGGTGAGTCCGAGTTACCCTAGACTCATTAAACCCATACAGTCAGAACAGTGGTTATGTACCAAACCTGCAGGTTTTTACTACTGTGGTCTCTGCAGTTGCTGTAGATGGGCCACTAAGAAGATTTCATCTTTTGAATATAACAATACTGGTACTTTCAAAATCCAATCATTTATAAATTGTGAGACCACGTTTGTTATTTATATAATAGCATGTACGTGTGGAAAAATTTATGTTGGAAGTACAGTGAGACAATTGAAAGACCGGATGATGGAACATTTTCGTGCCCTTAAGAATGGAGATACACGATACCCAATTGCCTCCCATGCTATCCAAAATCGGAATGACTCTGTCAACCACAAATTCACATATCATGGAATAGAACATGTTAGTATAGACAGAAGAGGCGGGAATAGAATTCTGAAATTGAGACGTAGAGAAGCAAGATGGATTATGGTTTTATGAGCAGTTGACGAAGGATTAAATTTAGACCCTGAATTACAATTCTTTTTAGGAGATTAGAGTGTTCAGTCTGTTAAGTGTAAAAGAAATGTCAAAAATATGTGATAGACCAGTCTGTGAATAATATAAATTTTGCAAAGTAATTAATACAATAGATGTTTTGCCTTATCATGACCTCTGTTTATTGGAAATAAGTGATCATTCAGACAAATGGAATTATAGAGTTTACTGTATTAAGACTATGTACATTGTCCATTAAGGAGTGACAAAATGTTTTTGTTTACATCATTCATGTTACACTTTGCTGGATTCTTTTTGCCTTATATCTGCAGCCTCGATATGGCACTATACTACTATCCCCCCCTATTAACTTATTACTATATTTACAACTTACATTATGATTTCCAAGTATACTTGAGGTTGGAACTCTGGAGCGTGAGTTGGTAGTCCGAAGCTCTTGCAATTCTGGGAGATATGCACTTAACTTGCAGTATCTCAATATTGATTATTAGCTTCTATATTACATTTCCTTCAGGATTACAAACAGCAGTGGTGGCATCACGGATTGGAGCACCGATGTGTCACCCACCTAACCTGGGTTCGAATACTCCTTTTGATGGCTACACTATACAATTTTTTAAGATCTTTGCAAAAACTTTCCTTTTACATGAAATTATTGATATTAAATTGTAGTATTAGAGGGGTAACTGAGGCGGATACTAAGAATTGGAAACAATTGAAAAACGATGTAAGTGTGAGTATTTGTGGTTGAACATTAGCGTTTTATAATTTTACATTTGAAGTGATAATAGATTTTTTGCCTGAAATTAGAACGGGAATTCACTATATTTGATAAGTGATAATTTGGTGTGAATATAAGACTACTTATACTTGTAGTCATCTTAATACATATATAGAGATTTTTCGACATTACAAGATGGCGACCAGTTTTGAATATTTTGTGATGAGGGTATTTAATTAAAATGGCGCTCGTGTTGCACGCTAGTTGCCGAATGTGATTCCGATGTGAGCGTACTCGCCGTTTACTGGAGGTAAGCTGTCTGGTTACTAGTGAGACTCTGCTTGAATACTCAGCCGTCAAATTGTGGTATTTAAGAACTACATGTTCTTTTCTTTTCCTTTTATAACAGTATTATTACACGTACTCGTGTTTGTGAGATTGAGGATAATACGGCAAACTTGCAACTTTACAAAAAGGATGGTTTTGTTTGCGTTGTGGAGATAATCATTTTAAATAAAGGTGAGTGATATGATAGCGGTTCACGTATAGACTAACTTGACAATGTATAACTTGGCCGCTTTTGTGAGACTACTCTCCTGATTTTGTTACAGGAAGTATTTTGACGGATGTAAAGTAATTGGATTACTACGGTGGACTTATAGAATTGAGAATTTCTCTTACTGTTTGACTTTACTTTTGTTTGAGTAAGTATACCATCAGTATAAATATTGTTTCCGATGGTGGAAGCTCCTATGAGCTGCGGAGCTAAGGATTGTCTTCTGTCGTTTTAGGGCCCAGCTTTTGGTTATATTATTGGAAATCTTATTTGAAGAATACTTATTCTTGTAATTGTTTTGTCTATACCAGTCACTGACAAGTTTAGGACATTTGGGTCTTTTCTTGTATTATCTTTACACCAGGGTATGCACTATCATATTCGGGTGATTTACAATTTGGTTATAGTACAACTCACATGGATCTTATGAACTTGACCCTACACGTGAGTGTTCACTTTACTTTAATAATTAAATAAAAATAGTGTTATATATTTTGAATTGTAAATATTATTATCTTCTTGGCTTGCATCCCTGAAGCAGTCGAATGGCATGACATTAATGCCAGACGAAACACGTCTTGGCTGCTATCTTTTGATTGATGGAAACCAGGATTGAAATAAATGGAAATGATGCTGTAACAACATACCTTGGTGTTTTCATAGAGGCGATTCTACTAATTTGGATTGAATTTGGACACTTTGAAATCTAAGTACAGTGGACAATTGCTAAATAGATTTGGACTGACGAAATTGTATTGTACATACGTTATTGGAAGTGCTCAGCAAATAATTGCATTGAGTGTTTTAACCGGAAGAGTTCTTCTGGGGTTGTGAGGAAGAGTGGTGACCTTCCTTTTCTTTGCAGCACATTTTCTTTACAGGGAGTATATACTTAATGCCATAATCTTGTTGTGCGCCTATTTTATACCTGGTCATCGTATTATATTTGTTCTATTTTCAGGTTTAGGCTGCCACAAGTGGCTTGTATAGCTTAACTTTCTAAGATGAATCGTGAACAAGAAGCCTTTGACTTATTTAAGAACCTTAGTACAGGTTCACCAGTTAATGTGGCAGTATCATCGAATTCGCATCCCAAACAAGAGGGACTCAGAGCCAAATTTGTCAGATTAGAGAGACTCAAAAGGTCAGAATTAAATAAGTGGTGGGATGCAGTAACACTCAAGCAATATTTGACTCCTAAACGTATCCCTCGTGGCCTAAGGTCTCAGATCATTCCAACTTACGAGGATTTAGAACCGGACCTCCTAGATAGATGGGAACAAGAACTTACCAATAGTTCTAGTAACTTAATTAGGATTTTGATTGACAATGCTGAGAGGAAAAGTGCCAAATTACTTATAGAAATAAAGACCTGTGAGGATGAAATTAAACAGCTTAACTTACCTGAAGCTACAATGAAAAATTACAATTTATTGGATGAGATACTTAATAATTTACAAACAGACATCAAACGTAGAAAGGCCGGTAAACTTAAAAGAGACGAACATGATTATAAAACGGGACGTGTGTTTACGTTTGCACGTAAATTTGATCATTTAATTGCCAAAGGGCAAACAACTAAGAAAGGATATACACCGACTAGTTCAGAATTGAATACACCCTAGAGTAATATTTCTACCAGTGAAAATGAGGATAATATTGACCCTGGTGCAGCGCCTAGTATAAGCCCGAATCCTTTTTTAGAGGAGGTCCGGCGGATCAGAATGGGAAACCGAGATCCTGGGGGCAGATATGGCAACAACCTAGGAGAAAGACAAGGAGAGGGAGCAGAGGCAAAGGCAGAAGAAGTAAGGCCAGGAATGAGACTACGATCCTGGAGGAAGTGAATGAAGATACTAATGAAATTGAGATTGTTACCCTTTCATCAGTTGTATTATCAGAAAGCATGGTGTCGGTATTAAAGAAAGGTTTGGGATACTGTCCAACTGTACGTGTTGATTGGCTTTCAGTTAAAATTGATTTGTATAAATTTGCGAGACTTTTAAATTTGAAAAAACATTTTTCCAAACACGACAGCAGTGATAAGAGCGTGGTTAGTAAACCAGTATTCAGTAACCTTACTATACAAGAGGTATATGATACTAAACTACTGCTATCATTGACTGGAAATGAGGAGGATCCGGTGACTGTTAGCTCACTTTTGGGGGACTTAGAGATTAATTCTGGTTATGCTTCTTCCAGTGGGCTTAAAGTTAAATCAAAATGGACACCGCAACTGTCAGCAGGTAATGTGGTTGATGCTTTTTATAAATCTGTGACCGCTGACATAGACAATCTGATAAAAAGAGAACGTAATAACAAGAAGAGACAAATTGGAGGTAACTTAAAACACGATGAAAGGCTAGCTCTCAAGGAACTATCATTGCAACCTGATATCATAATACGTATGGCCGATAAAGGTGGCAACATCGTGGGTATGGACAAAAAAGACTATGATTCTGAAATTTTTTCGCAACTTAGTGATTCTAGGTATTATGAGAAAATAAGTACTAACCCATTACCCATGACTATGACTATGATCAATACTAAATTGAAGCAATGGTATGAATGTACTTTACTTGATCATGAAAAATATCTGTATTTGAGAGTTGAATGTCCGAGGGCCCCATGCCTGTATACCCTGCCAAAAAAACATAAAAATCGCCAGAAACCACCAGGCAGGCCCATAATATCTGGAACTGGTGGACCCACAGAAAGACTTTCACAATTTTAGATCTGTATTTGAGACCATTTGTTCAGAATCTGCCATCTCACATTGAAGATACTAAACACCTTCTCAATATTATGAATGATGTTAACTGGGAGTCTTATATGATTTTAGCAACCTTAGATGTTGTTTCTTTATACTCTAACATCAATCTCGAGTTAGGCATACAGGCTTTAGAGTACTTTCTGAACCAACAACCAGCTGAATACCAAGATCACACAATGATGATTTTAGAAATGACAAAAATGGTACTGGAGAATAACTTTTTTCTGTATGAGGATATTTGGTATAGACAGATACTCGGAACTGCGATGGGTTCCAGATTTGCTCCGTCCTTCGCGAACCTTTTCATGGGTCGCTTAGAGGCGGAGTGGATCTGGGGCCCCAAAGGTCAAAACTGGATTGACCACATTTATTTCTGGGGACGATTTATTGATGATTGTTTATTGATTTGGAGGGGTACCCCAGAGGAACTTAACTTATTCTTTTCCTATTTAAATTCCAACATCCAGAATATGACATTTACTACTCACTTTCATCATAAACATCTTACCTTTTTGGACATTGAACTGTTTGTGAAAGATGGTAAATTATGTAGTAGAATGTTTCGGAAGGAAACTAGTTGTAATGCACTTTTACGTGCAGATAGTTGCCACCCAAAAAGCCAAATTGAAGCTATTCCTTTTGGTGAGATGTTGAGAGCCAGGAGGAATTGTTCGGATGATGGTGACTTTAACAAGGATCTCAGGGATATGACTAGAAGATTTAAAAACAGAGGCTATCAAGATAAGGTTATTATGAAAGCCTATGACAGAGCTTCGAAACTCAGGAGAGAGGATACACTTCAATCTAGGAATAACAGTGAGGTGACTAAGAATCTACAGAAGGTGAGGATGATTACCAATTTTGGAGCAGGGAGTCACAAATTGTATGCCATTCTAAATAAACTTTGGCATTTACTGAGAACAGATGGTGATATAGTACCCTTTTTATCTGAAAGGCCTAGTTTAACTTTTCGTAAAGGTACCACAATTGCAAATATGCTGAGTCTGAGTTAGCCTAGACTCATTAAACCCATACAGTCAGAACAGTGGTTACGTACCAAACTTGTAGGTTTTTACTATTGTGGTCTCTGCAGTTGCTGTAGATGGGCCACTAAGAAGATTTCATCTTTTGAATATAACAATACTGGTACTTTCAAAATCCAATCATTTATAAAGTGTGAGACCACGTTTGTTATTTATATAATAGCATGTACGTGTGGAAAAATTTATGTTGGAAGTACAGTGAGACAATTGAAAGACCGGATGATGGAACATTTTCGTGCCCTTAAGAATGGGGATACACGATACCCAATTGCCTCCCATGCTATCCAAAATCGGAATGACTCTGTCAACCACAAATTCACATATCATGGAATAGAACATGTTAGTATAGACAGAAGAGGCGGGAATAGAATTCTGAAATTGAGACGTAGAGAAGCTATATGGATTATGGTTTTATGAGCAGTTGACGAAGGATTAAATTTAGACCCTGAATTACAATTCTTTTTAGGAGATTAGAGTGTTCAGTCTGTTAAGTGTAAAAGAAATGTCAAAAATATGTGATAGACCAGTCTGTGAATAATATAAATTTTGCAAAGTAATTAATACAATAGATGTTTTGCCTTATCATGACCTCTGTTTATTGGAAATAAGTGATCATTCAGACAAATGGAATTATAGAGTTTACTGTATTAAGACTATGTACATTGTCCATTAAGGAGTGACAAAATGTTTTTGTTTACATCATTCATGTTACACTTTGCTGGATTCTTTTTGCCTTATATCTGCACCCTCGATATGGCACTATACTACTATCCCCCCCTATTAACTTATTACTATATTTACAACTTACATTATGATTTCCAAGTATACTTGAGGTTGGAACTCTGGAGCGTGAGTTGGTAGTCCGAAGCTTTTGCAATTCTGGGAGATATGCACTTAACTTGCAGTATCTCAATATTGATTATTAGCTTCTATATTACATTTCCTTCAGGATTACAAACGGCAGTGGTGGCATCACGGATTGGAGCACCGATGTGTCACCCACCTAACCTGGGTTCGAATACTCCTTTTGATGGCTACACTATACAATTTTTTAAGATCTTTGCAAAAACTTTCCTTTTACATGAAATTATTGATATTAAATTGTAGTATTAGAGGGGTAACTGAGGCGGATACTAAGAATTGGAAACAATTGAAAAACGATGTAAGTGTGAGTATTTGTGGTTGAACATTAGCGTTTTATAATTTTACATTTGAAGTGATAATAGATTTTTTGCCTGAAATTAGAACGGGAATTCACTATATTTGATAAGTGATAATTTGGTGTGAATATAAGACTACTTATACTTGTAGTCATCTTAATACATATATAGAGATTTTTCGACATTACAAGATGGCGACCAGTTTTGAATATTTTGTGATGAGGGTATTTAATTAAAATGGCGCTCGTGTTGCACGCTAGTTGCCGAATGTGATTCCGATGTGAGCGTACTCGCCGTTTACTGGAGGTAAGCTGTCTGGTTACTAGTGAGACTCTGCTTGAATACTCAGCCGTCAAATTGTGGTATTTAAGAACTACATGTTCTTTTCTTTTCCTTTTATAACAGTATTATTACACGTACTCGTGTTTGTGAGATTGAGGATAATACGGCAAACTTGCAACTTTACAAAAAGGATGGTTTTGTTTGCGTTGTGGAGATAATCATTTTAAATAAAGGTGAGTGATATGATAGCGGTTCACGTATAGACTAACTTGACAATGTATAACTTGGCCGCTTTTGTGAGACTACTCTCCTGATTTTGTTACAGGAAGTATTTTGACGGATGTAAAGTAATTGGATTACTACGGTGGACTTATAGAATTGAGAATTTCTCTTACTGTTTGACTTTACTTTTGTTTGAGTAAGTATACCATCAGTATAAACATTGTTTCCGATGGTGGAAGCTCCTATGAGCTGCGGAGCTAAGGATTGTCTTCTGTCGTTTTAGGGCCCAGCTTTTGGTTATATTATTGGAAATCTTATTTGAAGAATACTTATTCTTGTAATTGTTTTGTCTATACCAGTCACTGACAAGTTTAGGACATTTGGGTCTTTTCTTGTATTATCTTTACACCAGGGTATGCACTATCATATTCGGGTGATTTACAATTTGGTTATAGTACAACTCACATGGATCTTATGAACTTGACCCTACACGTGAGTGTTCACTTTACTTTAATAATTAAATAAAAATAGTGTTATATATTTTGAATTGTAAATATTATTATCTTCTTGGCTTGCATCCCTGAAGCAGTCGAATGGCATGACATTAATGCCAGACGAAACACGTCTTGGCTGCTATCTTTTGATTGATGGAAACCAGGATTGAAATAAATGGAAATGATGCTGTAACAACATACCTTGGTGTTTTCATAGAGGCGATTCTACTAATTTGGATTGAATTTGGACACTTTGAAATCTAAGTACAGTGGACAATTGCTAAATAGATTTGGACTGACGAAATTGTATTGTACATACGTTATTGGAAGTGCTCAGCAAATAATTGCATTGAGTGTTTTAACCGGAAGAGTTCTTCTGGGGTTGTGAGGAAGAGTGGTGACCTTCCTTTTCTTTGCAGCACATTTTCTTTACAGGGAGTATATACTTAATGCCATAATCTTGTTGTGCGCCTATTTTATACCTGGTCATCGTATTACATTTGTTCTATTTTCAGGTTTAGGCTGCCACAAGTGGCTTGTATAGCTTAACTTTCTAAGATGAATCGTGAACAAGAAGCCTTTGACTTATTTAAGAACCTTAGTACAGGTTCCTCAGTTAATGTGGCAGTACCATCGAATTCGCAACCCAAACAAGAGGGACTCAGAGCCAAATTTGTCAGATTAGAGAGACTCAAAAGGTCAGAATTAAATAAGTGGTGGGATGCAGTAACACTCAAGCAATATTTGACTCCTAAACGTATCCCTCGTGGCCTAAGGTCTCAGATCATTCCAACTAACGAGGATTTAGAACCGGACCTCCTAGATAGATGGGAACAAGAACTTACCAATAGTTCTAGTAACTTAATTAGGATTTTGATTGACAATGCTGAGAGGAAAATTGCCAAATTACTTATAGAAATAAAGACCTGTGAGGATGAAATTAAACAGCTTAACTTACCTGAAGCTACAATGAAAAATTACAATTTATTGGATGAGATACTTAATAATTTACAAACAGACATCAAACGTAGAAAGGCCGGTAAACTTAAAAGAGACGAACATGATTATAAAACGGGACGTGTGTTTACGTTTGCACGTAAATTTGATCATTTAATTGCCAAAGGGCAAACAACTAAGAAAGGATATACACCGACTAGTTCAGAATTGAATACACCCTAGAGTAATATTTCTACCAGTGAAAATGAGGATAATATTGACCCTGGTGCAGCGCCTAGTATAAGCCCGAATCCTTTTTTAGAGGAGGTCCGGCGGATCAGAATGGGAAACCGAGATCCTGGGGGCAGATATGGCAACAACCTAGGAGAAAGACAAGGAGAGGGAGCAGAGGCAAAGGCAGAAGAAGTAAGGCCAGGAATGAGACTACGATCCTGGAGGAAGTGAATGAAGATACTAATGAAATTGAGATTGTTACCCTTTCATCAGTTGTATTATCAGAAAGCATGGTGTCGGTATTAAAGAAAGGTTTGGGATACTGTCCAACTGTACGTGTTGATTGGCTTTCAGTTAAAATTGATTTGTATAAATTTGCGAGACTTTTAAATTTGAAAAAACATTTTTCCAAACACGACAGCAGTGATAAGAGCGTGGTTAGTAAACCAGTATTCAGTAACCTTACTATACAAGAGGTATATGATACTAAACTACTGCTATCATTGACTGGAAATGAGGAGGATCCGGTGACTGTTAGCTCACTTTTGGGGGACTTAGAGATTAATTCTGGTTATGCTTCTTCCAGTGGGCTTAAAGTTAAATCAAAATGGACACCGCAACTGTCAGCAGGTAATGTGGTTGATGCTTTTTATAAATCTGTGACCGCTGACATAGACAATCTGATAAAAAGAGAACGTAATAACAAGAAGAGACAAATTGGAGGTAACTTAAAACACGATGAAAGGCTAGCTCTCAAGGAACTATCATTGCAACCTGATATCATAATACGTATGGCCGATAAAGGTGGCAACATCGTGGGTATGGACAAAAAAGACTATGATTCTGAAATTTTTTCGCAACTTAGTGATTCTAGGTATTATGAGAAAATAAGTACTAACCCATTACCCATGACTATGACTATGATCAATACTAAATTGAAGCAATGGTATGAATGTACTTTACTTGATCATGAAAAATATCTGTATTTGAGAGTTGAATGTCCGAGGGCCCCATGCCTGTATTCCCTGCCAAAAAAACATAAAAATCGCCAGAAACCACCAGGCAGGCCCATAATATCTGGAACTGGTGGACCCACAGAAAGACTTTCACAATTTTAGATCTGTATTTGAGACCATTTGTTCAGAATCTGCCATCTCACATTGAAGATACTAAACACCTTCTCAATATTATGAATGATGTTAACTGGGAGTCTTATATGATTTTAGCAACCTTAGATGTTGTTTCTTTATACTCTAACATCAATCTCGAGTTAGGCATACAGGCTTTAGAGTACTTTCTGAACCAACAACCAGCTGAATACCAAGATCACACAATGATGATTTTAGAAATGACAAAAATGGTACTGGAGAATAACTTTTTTCTGTATGAGGATACTTGGTATAGACAGATACTCGGAACTGCGATGGGTTCCAGATTTGCTCCGTCCTTCGCGAACCTTTTCATGGGTCGCTTAGAGGCGGAGTGGACCTGGGGCCCCAAAGGTCAAAACTGGATTGACCACATTTATTTCTGGGGACGATTTATTGATGATTGTTTATTGATTTGGAGGGGTACCCCAGAGGAACTTAACTTATTCTTTTCCTATTTAAATTCCAACATCCAGAATATGACATTTACTACTCACTTCCATCATAAACATCTTACCTTTTTGGACATTGAACTGTTTGTGAAAGATGGTAAATTATGTAGTAGAATGTTTCGGAAGGAAACTAGTTGTAATGCACTTTTACGTGCAGATAGTTGCCACCCAAAAAGCCAAATTGAAGCTATTCCTTTTGGTGAGATGTTGAGAGCCAGGAGGAATTGTTCGGATGATGGTGACTTTAACAAGAATCTCAGGGATATGACTAGAAGATTTAAAAACAGAGGCTATCAAGATAAGGTTATTATGAAAGCCTATGACAGAGCTTCGAAACTCAGGAGAGAGGATACACTTCAATCTAGGAATAACAGTGAGGTGACTAAGAATCTACAGAAGGTGAGGATGATTACCAATTTTGGAGCAGGGAGTCACAAATTGTATGCCATTCTAAATAAACATTGGCATTTACTGAGAACAGATGGTGATATAGTACCCTTTTTATCTGAAAGGCCTAGTTTTACTTTTCGTAAAGGTACCACAATTGCAAATATGCTGAGTCTGAGTTAGCCTAGACTCATTAAACCCATACAGTCAGAACAGTGGTTACGTACCAAACTTGTAGGTTTTTACTATTGTGGTCTCTGCAGTTGCTGTAGATGGGCCACTAAGAAGATTTCATCTTTTGAATATAACAATACTGGTACTTTCAAAATCCAATCATTTATAAAGTGTGAGACCACGTTTGTTATTTATATAATAGCATGTACATGTGGAAAAATTTATGTTGGAAGTACAGTGAGACAATTGAAAGACCGGATGATGGAACATTTTCGTGCCCTTAAGAATGGGGATACACAATACCCCATTGCCTCCCATGCTATCCAAAATCGGAATGACTCTGTCAACCATAAATTCCCATATCATGGAATAGAACATGTTAGTGTGGACAGAAGAGGCGGGAATAGAATTCTGGAATTGAGACGTAGAGAAGCAAGATGGATTATGGTTTTACGAGCAGTTGAGGAAGGATTAAATTTAGACCCTGAATTACAATTCTTTTTAGGAGATTAGACTGTGAAGAAATGTCAAAAATATGTGATAGACCAGTCTGTGAATAATATAAATGTTGCACAGTAATTAATACAATAGATGTTTTGCCTTATCATGACCTCTGTTTATTGGAAATAAGTGATCATTCAGACAAATGGATTTATAGAGTTTACTGTATTAAGACTATGTACATTGTCCATTAAGGAGTGACAAAATGTTTTTTTTACATTATTGATGTTACACTTTGCTGGATTCTTTTTGCCTTATATCTGCACCCTCGATGTGGCACTATACTACTATCCCCCCCTATTAACTTATTACTGTATTTACATCTTACAATATGATTTCCAAGTATACTCGAGGTTGGAACTCTGGAGCGTGAGTTGGTAGTCCGAAGCTCTTGCAGTTCTGGGAGATATGCACTTAACTTGCAGTATCTCAATATTGATTATTAGCTTGTATATTACATTTCCTTCAGGATTACAAACGGCAGCAGTGGCATCACGGATTGGAGTACCGATGTGTCACCCACCTAACCTGGGTTCGAATACTCCTTTTGATGGCTACACTATACAATTTTTTAAGATCTTTGCAAAAACCTTCCTTTTACATGAAATTGTTGATATTAAATTGTAGTATTAGAGGGGTAACTGAGGTGGATACTAAGAATTGGAAACAATTGAAAAAAAATGTAAGTGTGAGTATTTGTGGTTGAACATTAGCGTTTTATAATTTTACATTTGAAGTCATAATAGTTTTTTTGCCTGAAATTAGAACGGGAATTCACTATATTTGATAAGTGATAATTTGGTGTGAATATAAGACTACTTATACTTGTAGTCATCTTAATACATAGCGTTATATAGAGATTTTTCGACATTACAAGATGGCGACCAGTTTTGGATATTTTGTGACGAGGGTATTTAATGAAAATGGCGCTCGTGTTGCACGCTAGCTGCCGAATGTGATTCCGATGTGAGCGTACTCGCCGTTTACTGGAGGTAAGCTGTCTGGTTATGTACCGACCAGATTTTTGGACCAGATGGAATCCGCTCCTAGGAGCCCCTCTAATCCAGCCGCAACGTAAACAACTCCCTCCTTAGAACGTATTTACAATGGATATAGGCATATGTATAACATCTCGTACCTAAGGATGGGGAAAATAGCAATAAACAAGATTTGGTTCTACAATATCCTATTCACACCTATTAGTCTCGCGGCCACATAAGCCCAGACTAGTCTACCCTGGGGCAGGTCTGATAATGTACCATTTCGCACTTTATTCACTTGACACGCGATCCGGAGCGTCTACACACGTGGGCCTGCAGTCCCAGTGCTCTCATTTATACCCGGTCTGCAATCCAGCAGACCTACACACCCCTCAATCTTGGGTGCTCTCACTCACACACGGCCTACAATCTGGCAGGCCTCCGCACCGTATCCCTCCGGTGCTCTCACTTACACATGGTCTTCAATCCGGCAGACCTACACACCTATCTACCTTAGGTGCTCTCATTAACGCCGTGTACCAACGACGATCACTTTCCTATGAATCCTCAGGGATGAAATCTGTAGTTATCTATTCAGGGTAAAACTACGGCAATGGAAATTAGTATAGTGTTCAAATCATAATATGTGCCTTCTGCTCTTGACATCAACTGTTCCCTGCCTCCCTACTTATTCAGTTACTCCTTACCTGACCGGGATTCACATCCGTTCATGCAAACAACGTCTGACTAGGAGAACTAGATTACTATGATTGAACAAGAATACAAGGCACATGTCGGTTCACCAAAAATGGGGGCATTTATTATAGTAAAAGAAATAAACACAATACTACACAATATATATATATGTCTATACGTATATATGCTGCAAAGAAAAGGTAAAGGTTAAGGTGCGCGCTTCGCAAGGGAAGGGGCAGATATCACCTGGTTAATATGAAGTTTGGACTCGGCAGTCATCTAGGTTCTCGTCTCGTCTCTCTCTGTGTCTTGGCTCGTCTCGGGGGCCCACCTCAGCCATCACAAGTACACGTCTGCACCGCTAGGCTCAACCTCCTCTGCTTCCTTCAAGTCACTGGAACCTTGCTCGTTATTAACTACCGTCTCTCTCTCTCTCTCGTTCTCAGAGAGTCTCGGTTTAGGAATCTTTTTCTCAGACTTCAAAATGGCGATTGTCTGCCGCAGAAATAATTAATGGCATAGATGCTAACGGCTAGCTGCCGCCTACGGACTGACTGACTCATTGCCTAACACTTTCGCTAATATGGAAGCTGTCCCTTCATGGAAAGTTACGGCCAGTAACCTGCCACCCACCAAATTCTTGTACCTCCCCGTACCAAGGACACGTTCCCAGCCGGCCGGCCTGAAGTTGTGTCTTCGGAGTGGAGTAAAATACAGCCTGAACCGGTTCTCGCCAAGCGAACAACACCTTGAAACTAAAACATTACATTTAACCTAGAAAGCCTCTCCAGCTACCAGGCAGAGGGCAAGATGGAGTCTGTCCCGTTTAAGGCCTGCAAGGCCCAAAATATGCATGGCTCCATAGAAAATGTACTAATACTCTTACAAAAGGACGGATCATCACTAATACTTATATATCTATCCCCTAGCTTTAGCTTATAAGCCCTGATCTAAGAAAAAGGGTATGAAAATGCACTAATGTGCCTTATGGATAGGTCCTACTTATAGTCCTAATCCCTATACTATAAGGGTAATAGGCTGGAGTCATTATCCATCATCCTCCTTCTAAAAAGGGTCGGAAAAGTCGGTTATTACATTTCACCCTTGACTCCAGTCTATTAGCCAGGTTCTATATTGAACTAACATCCGTGGAGGAATAATAAGAAACAAAATTAACTGATCTATTCTTCCTACCAAATCTACAAAATTGCAATAAAGAGGGAATGCACTGGATAAAGCAGCAAATAGCTACCAAAATACAAATAAAAATTATAACACCCCCTAAAATCTGTCGTAAAGAATGTAAGTCTGGCAACCAATTAAAGAGCCAGTCGAACCAGCCCTGATCAATATGTTGTCTAACTTCTGCAGTCAAATCATGGAGTTTGTCAATATGGGCTTGGGTTGATTTAGAATGGTCAGACAAATTAAAACAGCAGAGGCCCTCAAAGTCAGAACAGTCATGTCCATGTTTTAACAACAAATAGTCAATCGCAGCGCGATTTTGCAAAATGGCTCGTCGTTCACCCTGGGCATCTAATAATAAGTCAGATAATACAGTCGAGGTCTGATTAATGGATTTAACCATCCAGCAGGCCATCTTGCCAATGGTTTTAGCATTATAAACAGCTAATGCTGGGACACCAATAATAGAAAAAGCTAAACTACGATACTCCGATTTAGAATAAAGGTGTACGGTGGAATCACAGTCTTCTTGTAATGTCATAGAGTCTCGTACCACACGGGAATGGGAACCAGGGTGTGGGGAAAACATTAATAAACTTAATCTCGTGATAGCACACGGACCTCCAGTAACATTAGCGGGAATATAGGGCCAAGAAGTATTCCCGCAGGAAAAGAGCCAGCCATTAGGTAATAACATAGTACAATAATAGCTAGGAACAACTAATAAACTTTTACATGTCATATTATTTTTAACAGAAGTACATGAATTTGGAAGTCTTCGTAAACAAAGCAATCGTTGATGAGGAGAAAAAGACGTGGCAGCTCGTAATTTCAAACGCAGGCATTCTGAAATTGCCTTAGGATCACAAGTGAAAACAAAACACAAATCGCCCTGCGTAATGTTGTATGTAGTAATCTGGGAAGGAATCGGAAGGGCAGAGTCAGAAAGGGCAGAACATAAAGGGCAAAGCTCATGGGCGGGAAAATCGCCCAAAATAATATTAGGACGGGCACTCGAAATGTTGAAAATGTGTTGCAAAGTTTCAATGGAAGCAGGGACAGCAACCAAGCAGGTCGCTAAAATATCAGTCACGGATCTCATAGGGGTGAGACAGAAATGTGGAGAGTTCGTAACCCTTTTCGCAAGGGTTATCCAAAAATTGGATGAGGTATCTCACGCAGCGAAGGAACGCGGAACTCGGGTTCTCCAATCAACCGAAGTCGGTGGGTCCTCTCCTCTCCCGGCGTAGCAGACCAAAAGGAGTCCAACGCCGGCACATCCTGAAGCAGCAGTCCAGAGAATGATCTGAAAGAATACAAACACATGCCTTAATCACTCTCGTAAATAACATTTGTCAGCTGGGACAGCTTCCCAGCTATCTTTCCTTGGCTTCATCACCAAAATGGTGTTGTCATGACCGGTTGCAATAACTTCAGCCTGTTCAGGAGGATGTTTAGGCGATTGCACCCATATTTTGGCGCCAGGGTTGTCCGAAGAACCAAACCCTTTTTGACCTCGTATCGTTAGCAAAGTCGGGGCAGTGCCTTTCTGAATCTCACCACTGAAAACAGGCATAATCAGCAACTGAGCAACACGGTCAGATTTCTTGATAGATAAATCAAGCTCACTGCTATTAAGCAGGAGAACCTTAATCTCTCCCTGATAATCGCTGTCAATTACTCCTCCGAGAACTTGAATACCTTTCAAGGCAAGGCCCGATCTAGGGGCAATCAGTCCAAAGCTACCGGCAGGTATACAGACACCAATGCCAGTTTCAACAATGATTCGGTCTCTACTTTTCAAAAGTGCATCATTCATAGCATGCAGGTCCAAGCCTGCGGAACCTGGGGTCGCTCTGCATGGAGCCAAAGCTCCGGGGGTAATTTCCCAATAGATGACAGTATGAGACATCGAAATAGGTTTTGCATCAACAGCAGGAGGAAACAAACGCATTAAAGGAGATTCAGCATGCAACAAAGGACGGTTATTTAAAATCAATAATGCTTGAAGCAAAAAATCTTTCCAATTTGTATAGTGGTCATTAGTCAATTTACGCAACTGTTCTTTCAACAAGCCATTCATGCGTTCAATGAGGCCCGAGGCCTGCGGATAACATGGAATATGAAAAATCCATTCAATGTTATTTTCCACACAGAATTCCTGCACCAATCTTCCACGGAAGTGGGATGCATTATCAGATTGAATTTGGAATGGGACACCATAGTACAGTATGAGTAATTCAAGAGTTTTAATGGTATTAACTTGGGTAGCTTGTTTACAAGGGAAAGCGACCAACAGGCCACTAAAAGTATCAACAGCTGTGCAAATATACTGGCAATTTCTGCTCATAGGGAGCGGACCAATATAATCAATCTGCCAAATTTGAGCGGGCATTTTTCCTCGATGTAAATGGCCTTTAACAATATGGGGCACTGATCGTTTTTTAGCATGCTGACAGATAGGACAATGCAGAATAACATCTTTAATCAAATTTAAGGGAATATGAATTCCTCGATCGGAAGCCCACCTGCTAGTGGCTCTCTCTCCAAAATGTCCTGCTTTTTGGTGGGCCCATTTCGCCAATCCTGCCAAATCAGAATCCTGCATGTCCACCACTGCCTCAGAAATTTTAGACTTTTCATCTGCAATGTTATGAAAGAATTTGTCAAGGGAGTCGATTGGGGTATGAGCATCCACATGAAAGATTGTCACAGTACTCTGTGGGAGTAATTCCCAAATTTCTTGCCATAATTCTTTTCCCCACAGTTCTTTTGAATGCAATTCCCAACTATGAGAATGCCAAGTTGGTAACCATATCGCCAGTCCATTAGCTGTGGACCAGGAATCAGTGAAAATGTGATATGTGCCAGGTAATTCTTGTTTCAAAACTTGGTAAACTGTGTATAACTCAGCATATTGACTACTCTTTCCTTCACCAGTTGTGCTCAATAACTTTTGTGTGATCGGATTATATGAAACTGATTTCCAATGCCGTTTTTCACCAATGAATTTCGCTGAACCATCTGTAAACCACACATGTTTTCTGTCCTCCGCGGACAAATCATCAAATGGCTTACCCCACCTGACAGGAGATTCCTGAACCACAGGCACAGAACATTCATCTGCAGTGTCATTCGAGGGCGCCTGCGCCACTCGTTCATGCAATACAGCCACACCCTTCGGACCCACACGCGCTCTGTCCTGGATGTACCATTTCCACTTAATCACACTCGCCTCTTGAGCGTGTCCAATTCGATGGGACTTCGGCGAACTCAACACCCACTGCATGATAGGAATTTCAGGTCTCAAAATCACAGTATGACCCAGGGTCAATTGCTTGGTATCCACCAGAGCCCAGTAACATGCAAGCAATTGTTTCTCAAATGGTGTATAACGCTCACCAGCCTCAGGTAATTTCTTGGTCCAAAAACCTAACGGCACTTTTTGTCTGCCCTGCTTTTGCCATAAACTCCAATTGGCATACAGACCATCCACAGAAACATTCAAATCGACATCACCCTCGCTCAAAGGCCACAAATCCAAGGCATACTGAATTGCTTCTTTCGCCAAATTAAAAGCATTCTGTTGTGGTTCACCCCATTCAAACGCATTCTTTTTACGGGTGACTCGATACAATGGGGCCAAAATCTGACTCAAATGGGGAATGTGCTGACGCCAAAAACCAAATAGGCCAATGAAACATTGAGCCTCCTTTCTGTTCCTCGGAACAGCAAAATCCAAAATTTTACGTTTCACCTGCGGGATCACCTCTCTGTGACCTTTATGCCAATTAATTCCTAAAAATTTAACATTCTGGGAAGGGCCCTGCAATTTATCGGCATTAATCTCCCAACCTTTAGCACGTAAACAGTCAAGAATCTGGTCTAAATGGGATTGGACTTGGTCTTGCGTCTCACCTTGAATCAAAATGTCATCAATATAGTGACACACCTGAATTTGGGGATGAACAGGCACTTCAGATAAATGCTCCGCCACCAGCCGGTGACAGATCGTAGGACTATGTACATAACCTTGAGGAAGACTCCTAAACGTCATTTGACGTCCATTCCATGTAAAACTGAAATGTTCCTGACACTCGGGGGCAATTGGGATTGAAAAGAAAGCATTAGCAATATCAATTGACGCATACCATGTACCTGGATGCTTCTGAATTCTCTGAATCAAAGTAACCATGTCTGGCACTGCAACAGCCAAATGTGGAGTGTGTTTGTTCAATTCTCGATAATCAACAGTCATGCGCCAAGAATTATCACTTTTGCGCACAGGTCAAACGGGATTATTCCAAGCAGAAGTAATTGGAGTTATAACCCCAGCATCAACCAAATCCTGAATAGTGGCAGTAATTTCCTCATGACCACCAGGAATACGGTATTGCTTTTGAGAAACCACTTTCGTAGCCTGGGGAATGTGGATGGGGGGCATTCGCAAACGACCAACCCGTACGGGTCTGGACGAAATGTAATGTTTCGTTCCAAATTGATAACAACCATCATCTAAATGCAAAGTCATTCCTTTCAAAATGTCAATTCCAATTATGTATTCTAGGAGTGGCACAACTAACACAGAATATTCTTTGCGGGGAAGTCTGCCAATTTTCATGTCAAGTGTAGTTTGCACTGCGGGGGTCTCTTTTCCACCTAAACCAGTAATCGTAAAAAATTGTCCTTTAAATTTCTTAGATTTACCATGAATTAAAGTGGCCTCCGCCCCAGTATCTACCAATGCTCGGGCCCTTTGGATATTACGATGTTTCCAAAAAATTTCAATATCTACATAGGGTCTATTGTCTTTGTGAGCCCACCTGCGTACCGGAGCTTGACCTATTTCCTAGTCATTTTTACTGTGGTCAGCCAACCAGGATAAATCGGGATAAATGCTTTCAACCTTCTTCGGGATCAGAACGTCTTGTTCATATCCATCTCCATTACGAAATGGATTATTGTCATGTTCAAAAAACTGAGAATTGCGGTCAGAAAGCTTGTGGCGATCCTCCCGTCGTCTGATGTCAGGAGAATAACTCCTTTCATCTCTGCGTCTACTAGAGACACGATCATCTCTCCCTCTGTCTCTCTCCCCCTCTCTCACCCTTGTATTCTCGCGGCGGGGAGAAGCATCACGTTCATAGCGCCGGTCATCACGGCGATCAGCATCCACACAACGTCTCTCATCACCACTGTCATCAGAACCACGATCACAATCATTCTTTCGTACTCGACGGGCACCCTCCTTCCGATCCAAACCTCGCTTACGAAACATGTCCCACAAGCGATTATTAGGTTCACCATCGATGTCCTCCCTTTTCACACCATCAGCCAAAAGTGCAAGAAACATATCACGCCTAGAGAATTTATAATCCCCAGCGGTACGACCCTCAGGTCGAGATTGCCTTTCAGGTTTAAACCATTCACCCAACTCGCCCAGTTGACGAACAGATTCAAGCACCATAGATAAAGGATTGCCAGTTTGATTGATCAACAAAGTCATCATAACCTGCTTATAAGCAACAGGCGAAGAACGGATAATGCGATTACGCACAGAAGATGTTGAAAGACCATCCAACAATCTGTCAGAAGTACTGAGAAAAATCGCAGTTTTCATCACTTCCTCTTTCAAACATTGCGACGCATCGCGCAAAGTGTACCATGGCTTGTCATTGATAGGCCAATCAGATTCAGTAGGATATTTATGGTTACAGCCATCATTTGCAAGTTGGAGCAAACTAATTTGGCCAGCACTGTTGTAATTCCGAAAATGATCTTGTACAGTAGAATCGGAACTTAAAGAGCAAAACCGTAAGCAATCACCAGCATCAAGCATAATACCGGCGGCACCTAGTTCATAAAGGCGCACCATCCATGTGAGCAAAGATTCACCGGGCCGTTGTCGAAAGCGTTGTAAAATGTCACTAACCTCCTCTTGAGTAAAATCTTCAATACTATCCAAATGAACACCATTCGGCATACCAGGAGCCTGTTGTAATTTACGTCGAAACACAGGGTGAGCAGAAACCTCCGGAAGAGCTCCCGAGGAAGCCTGGTCCTTAGATTTAGAAGAACAATCAGGGCGCGATACGTCATCAGAACGGGTAGAGGGACTACGATCGTTAGAAATGTCCTCTTTGTCACAAGAAGCAGACTTACAATCATGTCCGGAGCGAGAAGATTCGCGCTTGTCACCCTCCTCAGCCGAGGAGCCAGAATCATTCGAATCCCAGATATTACCATCCCACTCGTCGGGGTTCCAATCCAGTCCGGCTTTCGCCACGACCAGACGCACTTTCCGCGTAGACACACGACCACGACGGTGTCTGTATTTATATTTCGCAATGCGTACTGCAGCCCTTTCGGCTATAGTTTGATAAGTTTCAAGTTTATCGGCAAGCAATTTATTTTGACATCGTAAGAGAGTGTGCGCATTCTGCACTTCAATAAACTTTTCTTCCATATCAACAAACCGCTTCTGCAATTTAGTAAACTTCTCATGCAGCATTCTGTACGCAGTCAACACAATCCAACCTCTGCGTCCTAAAATAGGAAGCTCATCACCCTTCACTACTGGCGCTTTTTGCAAGCAAGAAACCACATCAGCGGGCTCCGCCTGCTCCAAACAAGAAGTCCAATTCTCACTCAAACCAGTAGAATCGGCCCACTCACGGGCCAGAGCCTCATAAGGCGTTGACTCCCAGCCGGGAATATCAACAGGCAATTTAAAAGTAGATTTTGATTTCTTTTTCGAAAACATTGTAACACACAAAAAATATATATACAAATATCAACAAAGAAAATACGTACGAGCCGAGCGCAACCCAACAAGATAAAAACAATACAGCGCACACAGCCTTCGTAAACAGTTTGTGACGCCAGATGTAACAACCGGATTTTCGGACCAGATGGAATCAGCTCCTAGGAGCCCCTCTAACCCGGCCGGAACGTAAACAACTCCCTCCTTAGAACGTATTTACAATGGATATAGGCATATGTATAACATCTCGTACCTAAGGATGGGGAAAATAGCAATAAACAAGCATTGGTTCTACAATATCCTATTCACACCTATTAGTCTCGCGGCCACATAAGCCCAGACTAGTCTACCCTGGGGCAGGTCTGATAATGTACCATTTCGCACTTTATTTACTTGACACGCGATCCGGCGCGTCTACACACGTGGGCCTGCAGTCCCAGTGCTCTCATTTATACCCGGTCTGCAATCCAGCAGACCTACACACCCCTCAATCTTGGGTGCTCTCACTCACACACGGCCTACAATCTGGCAGGCCTCCACACCGTATCCCTCCGGTGCTCTCACTTACACATGGTCTACAATCCGGCAGGCCTACACACCTATCTACCTTAGGTGCTCTCATTAACGCCGTGTACCAACGACGATCACTTTCCTATGAATCCTCAGGGATGAAATCTGTAGTTATCTATTCAGGATAAAACTACGGCAATGGAAATTAGTATAGTGTTCGAATCATAATATGTGCCTTCTGCTCTTGACATCAACTGTTCCCTGCCTCCCTACTTATTCAGTCACTCCTTACCTGACCGGGATTCACATCTGTTCATGCAAACAACGTCTGACTAGGAGAACTAGATTACTATGATTGAACAAGAATACAAGGCACATGTCGGTTCACCAAAAATGGGGGCATTTATTATAGTAAAAGAAATAAACACAATACTACACAATATATATATATGTCTATACGTATATATGCTGCAAAGAAAAGGTAAAGGTTAAGGTGCGCGCTTCGCAAGGAAAGGGGCAGATATCACCTGGTTAATATGAAGTTTGGACTCGGCAGTCATCTAGGTTCTCGTCTCGTCTCTCTCTGTGTCTTGGCTCGTCTCGGGGGCCCACCTCAGCCGTCACAAGTACACGTCTGCACCACTAGGCTCAACCTCCTCTGCTTCCCTCCAAGTCACTGGAACCTTGCTCGTTATTAACTACCGTCTCTCTCTCTCTCTCTCTCGTTCTCAGAGAGTCTCGGTTTAGGAATCTTTTTCTCAGACTTCAAAATGGCGATTGTCTGCCGCAGAAATAATTAATGGCATAGATGCTAACGGCTAGCTGCCGCCTACGGACTAACTGACTCATTGCCTAACACTTTCGCTAATATGGAAGCTGTCCCTTCATGGAAAGTTACGGCCAGTAACCTGCCGCCCACCAAATTCTTGTACCTCCCCGTACCAAGGACACGTTCCCAGCCGGCCGGCCTGAAGTTGTGTCTTCGGAGTGGAGAAAAATACAGTCTTTCGATAAGGGCCAGCCTGAACCGGTTCTCTCCAAGCGAACAACACCTTGAAACTAAAACATTACATTTAACCTAGAAAGCCTCTCCAGCTACCAGGCAGAGGGCAAGATGGAGTCTGTCCCGTTTAAGGCCTGCAAGGCCCAAAATATGCATGGCTCCATAGAAAATGTACTAATACTCTTACAAAAGGACGGATCATCACTAATACTTATATATCTATCCCCTAGCTTTAGCTTATAAGCCCTGATCTAAGAAAAAGGGTACGAAAATGCACTACTGTGCCTTATGGATAGGTCCTACTTATAGTCCTAATCCCTATACTATAAGGGTAATAGGCTGGAGTCATTATCCATCATCCTCCTTTTAAAAAGGGTCGGAAAAGTCGGTTATTACAGGTTACTAGTGAGACTCTGCTTGAATACTAAGCCGTCGAATTGTGGTATTTAAGAACTACATGTTCTTTTATTTTCCTTTTATAACAGTATTATTACACGTACTCGAGTTTGTGAGATTGAGTATAATACGGCAAACTTGCGACTTTACAAAAAGGATGGTTTTGTTTGCGTTGTGGAGATAATCATTTTAAATAAAGGTGAGTGATATGATAGCTGTTCACGTATAGACTAACTTGACAATGTATAACTTGGCCGCTTTTGTGAGACTACTCTCCTGATTTTGTTACAGGAAGTATTTTGACGGATGTAAAGTAATTGGATTACTACGGTGGACTTAAAGAATTGAGGATTTCTCTTACTATTTGACTTTACTTTTGTTTGAGTAAGTATACCATCAGTATAAATATTGTTTCCGATGGTGGAAGCTCCTATGAGCTGCGGAGCTAAGGATTGTCTTCTGTCGTTTTAGGACCCAGCTTTTGGTTATATTATTGGAAATCTTATTTGAAGAATACTTATTCTGGTAACTGTTTTGTATATACCAGTCACTGACAAGTTTGGGACAGTTGGGTCTTTTCTTGTATTATCTTTACACCAGGGTATGCACTATCATATTCGGGTGATTTACAATTTGGTTATAGTACAACTCACATGGATCTTATGAACTTGACCCTACACGTGGGTGTTCACTTTACTTTAATAATTAAATAAAAATAGTGTTATATATTTTGAATTGTAAATATTATTATCTTCTTGGCTTGAAGCCCTGAAGAAGTTGAATGGCATGACATTAATGCCAGACGAAACACGTGTTGGCTGCTATCTTTTAATTGATGGAAACCAGGATTGAAATAAATGGAAATGATGCTGTAACAACATACCTTGGTGTTTTCACAGAGGCGATTCCACTAATTCTGATTTGAATTTGGGCACTTTGAAATCTAAGTACAGTGGACAATTGCTAAATAGATTTGGACTGACGAAATAGTATTGTACATACGTTATTGGAAGTGCTCAGCAAAGATTTGCATTGAAAGTTTTTGCACAGTTCGCATCCAATGGGTTTTTATATGCTTGGGCCTAGGGGGATTTACGTTTTCTTTGGTCTTTGTTGACCCTATTCCCTTGATTGAGAAGGGGTTTTTGTTTTTTTATTTTGCAACTCAAAAAGACTGAAGTAAAGGTTAATCTTTGGCAAATACATGGATAGGAGTGGGATAGCAGTTAGACACATCTAGTGAATTAGTTTCATGCATGGAAACATTTTGCAGCGGAATGTCATGTCATCTTAGTTCCCTAGTCCTAATTATTTCAAAACCACAATGATTCGATAGGGCCTCATTTATGAGAAATGACGAATCCCTGCATGAAAGCAGCAATGCGTCAGTTCTCAGGGCACCCTCCTTGCGAAATGATGGAGCATCATATTTACAGTACGACGCATCATGTTGCAAGGAGTTACAGATATGTCAGTATTTTTTACGTACTTTAGATGCAAAAATGATGCTTTGCTGGAGTGTGTCACAAAAGTGATGCAACTCTAGCAATGTGTCCTTTCACATGGGGGAAGCCCCATGTGAAAGGGCCTGCACCAGTCTTACATCTGCCTTGACGCAGGCGTAAGATATTGACGAATGTGCATTATAGAAGTGGTGCCGTGAAATATTATAGATTTCACTGCGTCACTTCTACGACCCTTTCTTGCGTTGGAATGCCCCCCCCCCTCCATACATTATAACTGGCGCAGGTATAATGTGGCGCACAGGTTTACAAAGTGATGCATCTACCTAGATGCGCCACTTCGTAAATATGGTGCAACAAGGCTCATTTTTTGTGCTGCTAGTGTGTCACAAAAAGTAACGCACCATTGGCGCAAAAGTGACGCAAGGGCTCATAAATAAGCCCCTTAATTCTTACTGTGATTGCTTACAATAGGCTACATCATAGCTGCTTGCTTTGAAAGCAACCTATCACTGGCATCTACTGTGAATTTAACATTTACGTAGTCAGAATACGTTTCATTTTATTTTTTAATGATCTCATTTGGTATAATAGATCAATCGTTTTTCAATGGCACTTTCTTGGCACTAGATTATAAAACAGAGTGATTGGAAGAAAGGCTTGAGTATAGCTGACCCTTTTTCTCCTAAAGATACACAGTCCCTGAACCTATCTTTAAACTTATTGACTTGCATCTCCTGACCCCTCAATCTCTCAATTTTCTCTGTCATGTATCTTGATTCTTTCAACGCTGCTGTTATCCTGCTTGTGAGAAATTGTTTTTTGGGTTGAGGCGGGTGTGATTCCTTCTCAAACAGCCAATTACTTCATCAGGGTGATACATTAAAGTCACAAAATTAACCTGTGCTTAAACCTCCGGTACCTTGGCCTAAAAGCAATCAGGTTTAGCTAAGAGGCAATGAATAAAGTATGTATGCATCACACAAACAGTAATAAAGTGGATATACAGCAGAAGAAAAAATTCACACCAATTTAGAAGAATAGAGCACATTTTATGAAAATATTTGACACTAAAATGACAAAAATCCATCAGTATATCTGGAGTTACAAACTTCAAAATTTCAAAGCGAAAACTAGCGCCTAAAAGATCAAAGCACCTAATACAGGCATCTAGTCACACAAGGCCAGGGCAAAATTAAAAACTGACCACGAAGGAGTGCAGTTTGGCTACACAAAGTGGATTTGGCCCAGTTTCCCCTTACCTTTGGACATAGAAGTAATTTTGAGGAAAAATGTCTGAGAGGGGAAAGTTTTATTTGCAAGGCAGCTGGTGGAGTCAACGAGGATGCGTCATTGTAGAGGAGTAACTGGATGAAGTCACTGTGAAGATACCTCCATTCAGGCTCTTAGTCTCTTTTTTGGAATTTGAAAATACCCGGTAGACACTGATCAGGGTCTGCTGCTATGGAGAAGAACATAGTAGGAGCTACACCAAAGTCAAGCCAATCAGCAATGCACCTAGAGCAGATCAATGAACAGGTTTATCCCGGTCTCCTCTTTGTTCTCAGAGCACCTTTAGCCTAAAAATGTGAAAGTCCCAAGTTTTGGATTTGGGCTATCCAAGCACATTTAGCACCACTTCCAAGGGCCAGGACAAGAAATCACCACTGTGAGGGTCAGGATTAACTCAGGCAGGGTCCATGTGTGGCTTCGAGATGGTGGGAGCCTTTTCTGTCTCTGAGGCCAGCTAACTAGCACTTGGAGTCACTTATGGATGTACTGAGATCAAGGAGAAGAGCCAAGTTCAAGCAGACCTCTGGGGGCTCATAGCAGACTTTAGGCAGCAGAACAGTCGATCTACCTAGATGGGTCACTTTGTAAATTGGTTTCGGAATGTATCATGAAGATGTGTGCGTGTGTAAGAATTTGTTGTGCTGGTGTATGTGTCATGCTTTTTTGTGAAGTTGTGGGAGGAGATATTGATGTAGTGGTTTTCTGAAAAGGATTTGTATGTAAACTATTGTTGGTGAGTGGAAGTTAAACAGTAAAGGGGGTGGTGATGTATTTTGGAAAAGAGTTTATGTGGTGTGTGAGATGGAATGGACAAGGGTTATGAGACTTTGTGTTAGATTTGATAGCTGGAAGAGGTAATATCTTTGGTGGAGTGGAATGGAGCACAAGGATTGTTTGGTTGTGTGTTTTTGGAAAAAAGAGCAGGAGGGTGTTGGTGGATGATATGATGGTGGGCTGAGTATTGGTTTGGTGGTGACAGGAAGGGATCTGTTGGGAGGAATTAGAAGGTAGAGCTGGTGTTTTGTATAAACAAGGAGTGTGTGTCTGGATGGATTAAAGATATGTACAGTGTGGCTTTGTGTTGTGTTGGTGAATTGTTGATTTGTTTGTGTTATAGAACAGATTGCAGTTTTGTGTGAGAGTTAAGATGCCATTGTGTTGTTCTAGGGATGGAAGGGTGTACTGGTGTGGTTTGTAGGGTTTTGTGGTAATTGATTAGACATTTAAATGTTGCTAGGATTTGCTTGTAGTACATTAGTAGAGTGCATTTGCTGTGAGCGAGTTAATATGTTTGTGATTATGGATGGCTGAAGGTGGTTGCTGGTGAATGGGAAAAAGGGCAGCATTTCTGGTCCAAGGCCCGACTTGTCCCAAAAAGGCCCAAACAGGCAGCTTTCCATGTCCTCTCCACACATGTGGCTGGAACAAAATTATCCATTGAAGCATGTCGATGATTGTAAAAGGCATACCTCTAGTCACTCTGGAATCCAGAAAGTGTTGAAATATATATGGATTACATATTTAATGATGTGCAAAAGAGGTTGCCTTTTAAAACTAATTAAGTTTTATTTATCTGTAAATTTGACTTTAAGTGTTGTTGATATGTGTTATATGGTTTTAACTGTATATGAAGTAATTCTAATGTTTTTAGATTTAATAAATATTTTCTTTTGTAAGTTTGTCTTTTGTGTGGTAGGTTTTTGCACAGTTCACATCCAATGGGTTTTACATGCTTGGGCCTAGGGGGATTTATGTTTTCTTTGGTCTTTGTTGACCCTATTCCCTTGATTGAGCAGGGGTTTTTGTTTTTTTATTTTGCAACTCAAAAAGACTGAATTAAAGGTTAATCTTTGGCAAATACATGGATAGGAGTTGGATATCAGTTAGACACATCCAGTGAATTAGTTTCATGCATGGAAACATTTTGCAACGGAATGTCATGTCATCTTAGTTCCCTAGTCCTAATTATTTCAAAACCACAATGATTCGATAGGGCCTCATTTATGTGAAGTGATGCATCGCTGCATGAAACCAGTGATGCGTCACTTCTCAGTGCACCTTCCTTGCGATATGATGGATGCATCATATTTACAGTACGACGCATCATGTTGCAAGGAGTTACAGATACGTCAGTATTTCTGACGTACTTTAGGTGCAAAAATGACACATTGCTGGAATGTGTCACAAAAGTGACGCAACTCCAGCAATGTGCCCTTTCACATGGGGGAAGCCCCATGTGAAAGGGCCTGTACCAGTCTTATGCCTGCCATGAGGCAGGCGTAAGATATTGACGCATTTGCGTCATAGAAGTGGTGCAGTGAAATCTTATAGATTTCACTGTGTCACTTCTATGACCCTTTCTTGCGTTGGAACGCCCCTCTGCATACATTATACCTGGCGCAGGTATAATGTGGCGCAAGGGTTTACAAAGTGATGCATCTACCTAGATGCGTCACTTCGTAAATATGGTGCAACAAGGCTCATTGAGGCGCAATGAGTTTTTTCGGCTGCTAGCGAGCGCAGGCGAGATTTGCTGGCCGCTTGGCGCTTTTGGGGCTGTAAAATCTACTCACAATCTTTTTTCAAGTTAATACTCTACTCCAACAGACTGTTCTGGATGTTTTTTAGTGCAAGAATCACTTTCTATATTTTCAGCAAGAAGGAAGTGCCCAATGGGCTCCTACCTCCTCTTCCTGTCCTGGAGGCTCCTTCCAGTTCTCTGTCCATCTCCAGGTCACTTTTCATTTGGATTTCAAGGTGGAAGCATCCCTCTTGTTGTGATATCACTAGGTTGAAACACTTTTGTATAAGGATGTTGTTTATTAGATGGAAGGCATGCACAAGTATTTACTTGTACTTTTACTCCATTTTTTTTATTTTGATAGTGGCGGGTGATCTGGAGTTTTAGTAGGGGCCTAGTTATTTTATTGCTTTTAAGTTTTATCTTTTGTAGGGCAAAAAGGTTGCACAGTTCAGTAAATTTTCTCCATGTTTGGTAAATTAGCACTATTCAAGTGTAAAGTTACTTGATGCGATTTAACACAGTTAATCATAAAATTACATAAAAATAAACAGTTCAGTATAATCACCAAAAAACAGTACATCATATGTCCCAAACTGATTAAAAATTAGAGATAAAACAAAGCAGGATTCTCTTGCATAAAATTAATTGCCAAGAGGAGGGGACTTATGTACTTAGTACTTATGGCATAAATTAGCAAAGGGAGTGCAGATAAAAACAATATGTAAAGCGTCTAGTGCAGCAGCTATTTCACAAGTGCAGATTGGGTGCTTCAATGGTTTATGCCAACCAGCTATGAGCTGGGGAAACAAATCAAGTGAAAATTGGACAGAAGTCGTCTTTGCAAAACTGGCATATCAAGTGTCATATACAATCCAATTTTTTCAGAGGATTTCACCATGTCATAATGAGTGCACAAATTTTTAGGCAAGGTGCGTGAAATCCTTTTTCATGCACATTGGCACGAAATGCCTCTTTGAACCATAAAGCATATGATTTGGTAATATGGCCGAGATACCCGCCACCCCCTCTCAACACAATCCCCAAAAGGAGGGAAACCGGAAACAGTTCTTGAAGTTTTTGGAAGTGGGATGGAGTGACCATCCCGGCCGTATTTATTAAAACAAAATTAAAACATTAAACGTTTCATGTTATGTACAATTTCATTACCACATTGCGATGTTTGGCTAACCTTATCAGATTCTCTAATACAGAGGTTCTCCTAGCCGAACTAGCATCCTACAGACATTTTCTTGACATATTGAAATTGTACATCCTAACGTTTAAGGGCCAACGGCAAGGTCATAACCGGTGTCAAGATCCCTAACCCGACTTACCCCTCCCACTTGGGAGGGGCGACAGCACGGAGGCGTACCTCAAGTGCAACTACTACCAATTTCCCTTGACTTGACGGGGGCACCTAAAGACTCGACGCCAGTTAACGGTCGTTCGAATACTCGTGTGAGGTATCTAGAAGGTATCGTAGACCTTATCCCAACCCCACACAACTTACCGCATCTGCCGTCGCAGATGTCACTGGCCCCGGGAAATTCCCCAGGAGGGGGCTGTAACCCCTCCTACAAAGGAAGGGGCCTTGACCGCCTTTTCCTTTACTTCCGGCGACCCATCCTTAGAAGGGACCGCCTCCCCATTGAGGGGCCAATGGCCACCTCTCCCGAGCGCTCCCATCCGTGTTGGGTGACGCCCACTCATAGGGATCTACTAATTAGTGCTCACCGATCATGACCTTACCGCCTACCAAAATAAATACGACAGTGCTAACTAAACCTAAGAATACATTGGCCACTATGACCGAAAGAGCATGCTTAAAATTCAACACTATATCTGAATCTCTTTAATGGCAAAAACGTACTCAAACCGACCATTCTTTATTATACTCAACATCAACATGACTCCACAACCTGTAAACGAAATAGAAGCAACATTAATCAACTTTATTACAAACAACTGGCTGTCTTCAGGGGCTGGTGGGTGGGTCAAAATTGGCTCTTCGTTCTGTCCCGAGCTCACGTGCAGCGAGGAGGTGCAGCTTCAGAGCACAAGAACAAGAGGATGTCTTCTGGTCTTGCGTCCCTTTTATCCGTCTTCAGGGCGGGCGTATACCCGCCCCTGCCTGCCCTGTGGGCGTGGCTGGCTGCGTCAGTGTCTAGGCCAGCCCACTCTAGGGCGGGAACGGGCGCGCCCCAGCTACGCCGCTTCGGGCATACCAGCCGAGACGCGCCTCCCGCCCAAAAATGGCTTCCCGGGGGGATCGAGGCACTCTGCCATAAGTTCGGGGGGACCGAGTTGGTCGCCCCTTTCCATATGGCCGAGATACCCGCCACCCCCTCTCAACACAATCCCCAAAAGGAGGGAAACCGGAAACAGTTCTTGAAGTTTTTGGAAGTGGGATGGAGTGACCATCCCGCCCGTATTTATTAAAACAAAATTAAAACATTAAACGTTTCATGTTATGTACAATTTCATTACCACATTGCGATGTTTGGCTAACCTTATCAGATTCTCTAATACAGAGGTTCTCCTAGCCGAACTAGCATCCTACAGACATTTTCTTGACATATTGAAATTGTACATCCTAACGTTTAAGGGCCAACGGCAAGGTCATAACCGGTGTCAAGATCCCTAACCCGACTTACCCCTCCCACTTGGGAGGGGCGACAGCACGGAGGCGTACCTCAAGTGCAACTACTACCAATTTCCCTTGACTTGACGGGGGCACCTAAAGACTCGACGCCAGTTAACGGTCGTTCGAATACTCGTGTGAGGTATCTAGAAGGTATCGTAGACCTTATCCCAACCCCACACAACTTACCGCATCTGCCGTCGCAGATGTCACTGGCCCCGGGAAATTCCCCAGGAGGGGGCTGTAACCCCTCCTACAAAGGAAGGGGCCTTGACCGCCTTTTCCTTTACTTCCGGCGACCCATCCTTAGAAGGGACCGCCTCCCCATTGAGGGGCCAATGGCCACCTCTCCCGAGCGCTCCCATCCGTGTTGGGTGACGCCCACTCATAGGGATCTACTAATTAGTGCTCACCGATCATGACCTTACCGCCACAGGCCGGATAGTTGACCGGCTATCCGGACCCCCCACAAAACTCCTACCTAAAGGTCATGTTTCAACGTTTTTTAACCATGCTAAGAAGTCTCCTATGAGTAACTCATTTCCCACCCGAGACAAATGCACACCATCCTCTAGATACATACTGTCATCATTAATACAACCATGCGAGATAGAATGCAATGTCTTGGAACGGAACAACCTACTCACTTTGTTATTAAGTTTTCTAACAGAATGGTTCAAAGCAGGAATCGAAACAGCCCCCCGCCACACTTTTCGTGGGATCATATGAGACCACGCAATTATGCACCCCGGAACTTTCCTCGCCAACCAACTTACAGTGGAAAGCATTGCCTCTAGGAGAAGTCGTCTACCGGTGGTGACCAAATCATTGCCCCCTAAATGTACTATGATTATAGACGGCGGTGACCTCGTCCGCCCTAATAAACCCTCAAAGAATGCCTGAAACTGGTCAATACAGAGACCGCCCCTTCCGTAGAAGGACACCCTGTACCCGTATTCCCCAGCTACGTGAATCATGTCACCTGCTTTGAATACGCCTGCGGCACGCCTCACGTATGAGTGGCCCACGACCCACACCTCTTTCCTCACAGCCGGTGATGTCTGACCGCTGGCCTGGTGTTGGGTCGACTGCATAGTCCGCCCCGCCTCGAAGGCTTGCGTAACTGAAAACCAAACAAAAGACAAGAAGCGTGAGTACATTATCATAGCTTCACAACATGTGCAACCGCACATACCTCTTATAACAATTGGAGGACCAGCGCCCCACTCGTTTCACTTGTTCCACATTGAGACCCCTGGCTGTAGCTTCAGTGGCAGCCCCTATCCGAAAGGAATGGGTCCCAAACTCGCCCGGGTCCAAGCCCGCTGCGGTAATTGACATCGCAAGCACCCGCTGAAACTGAAATTTCGTCAGTGGGGTGGCGTCCGCGTGTCTCAACAATGTCCCTCCCCATGATGCCACCCTTCGTGCTAGGTAGTCTTCTAAACACTTTACCGGACACATGGAGGACCCTGGAATCCTGCGAATGACTATGCAGTCCCCTATCCCACCTTGATCGGTTTTGGACTTGACAAAGGATACAGTCATCGTCTCACCCCAGATCTGAACGTGTTCCCGGCACAAACCCCCCACCACGTCCTGTTTGTTCCTTGCCACCAGCTCACTTATCCTCATCGCCCCGTAAAATGCAAGCGTAAAAGCAGCTCGGAACAAACAGGCCTCGAACTGAGACGAGCATGTGGCGGGGAGCGTGGCCAGCAACTGGGACAACCTATCCAGACCTATCGGGCGCCTCTCATCTACTCTGCGACCCTCAAGGCGTTGCCACCCACGCAGCGCTTTCTGTACCACAAAAGACGCTGTCGGGTCCTGGATATTATGAGCCCTGGCAACAAAGGAAATGGCAGCACGATGCCTCTGGGCTGTAGCCACCGACTTCCCAGCTCTACGCAAGGACATCAAAAATTGTACTACACAATCCTCATGCCCCCAAAGCCCCCCTCTCTCAGTCCCCAAAAAGGCTAAATAAGCCCGAAACGCCCCTTCGTATGCCTTCCTCGTCCTTGGTGCTAGACTCTCTCCCACGAGGTAACGAAGTTCGGGGCACCGAGAGACCAGAGAGCTTCGGGAAAGGGTGCCGGCTCTGGGTCCGCTGAGGGAAGGAAACCCGATAAAGCCTGCATTTGAAAACGAGACAGTGCATCAGCCGCCTGATTCATCACCCCTGGGACATGTTTCGCTCTGAATACCACGTTCAGTTGCATACACAGTAAGACAATTTCTTTAAGCAGCCTTAAAATCATTTTACAACGTGCTGCCTGACTATTGATGCATTCTACAACGGTCATATTGTCAGACCAAAATATGACAGAGTGATTGTTGAATCCATCGGGCCAGGTTCTGAGGGCCACCAAAATGGGAAACAGTTCAAGGAAAGCAATGTTACTTGTCAGCCCTTCTTCATGCCACCATGTTGGCCACCTTTGTGCCGACCATTTTGTGCCGAAGATGGCGCCAAAGCCCATGCTTCCCGCTGAATCCGTCCATAGACCAAGCTCTTCAGAGGACAAGGCTGGTTTGTTCCAGACGACTCGACCATTGAAATCCGCCAAAAATGCTAACCAAATACGCATGTCTTGGCGGACCTCAGCCGATAGTCTCGTGCGATGATGACCTTCCTTTAGGCCAACCATCGCCTGGGCAATTGAACGGGAAAAGGGGCGGGCCATTGGGATCACCCTCAGGGCAAAATTCAACTTCCCCACCAATTGCTGCAATTGATGCAGCGTAACTTTCGATGCATTTATACAAACTTGCAGGGCTGCCCTGAATTTCGACACTTTGGCAGCTGGTAAACGAAAACAACCCTCACTAGAGTCCAACTCGATCCCCAGAAACTCGAGGCGAGTCGTGGGACCCACCGTTTTACCTGGTGCCAATGGCACGCCAAATCGATCCATTAATACACAAAATTCAGTCAAGGCCCGGGCACATTCGTCATCCCCAGCGGCCCCAAGGAACAGAAAGTCATCAAGGTAATGCATCACATTTCGAAAACCCGTTTCCTTCGTGTAAACCCATTGTAGAAAACTACTGAATTTCTCGAAATATGCACAAGATATAGAGCACCCCATCGGCATACACCTATCCATGTAATACGAACCTTGAAACATGAATCCCAGAAGACGTTGGTCGTCCGGGTGTACCGGGAGCAAACGGAACGCTGACTCGATATCTGATTTCGCCATCAGCGTCCCGGGCCCCAGGCGATTCAAAATGGCTACGGCCTCATCGAATGATGCGTACCGCACCGAACATACCTCTGGATCAATTGCATCGTTCACAGAAAGGCCATGAGGAGTTGATAAATTGTGGATCAATCGAAACTCACCTGGGTCCTTCTTGGGGACCACCCCTAAAGGAGAACAGACAAAATTCTGTACCGGGGGAACACTAAACGGGCCGGCAACCCGACCTCGGATAACCTCTTTCCGGATCTTATCCTGCACTACAGTAGTATGCTGCAAGACGGAAAGTTGATTTTTGCACGTCCCGACACCCTGAAAGTCCCCCACCGGGATGCGGAAACCATATGAAAAACCGTTCCGCAGCACCCCAGCAGAAGTACGATCTGGGTATTCGCTGAGCCAGGGAATCATCGCCAAGGTATCAATCGGGGTTGGTAAAGGCGCCCCTCGGACTACATTAGACCTGTTTGGCGCCTCCTCTACCCCCATTCTCACCCGTTCTGGCTCTGCACGAGGACTCAGGATGGGGTGCCCCGCAACTACTACATTCGTGCCTGAACTTACACGATCCCGGGGGCCTAGTACATTTACCTTTGTTGAAATTGAAACAGAAACCCTTCTTCCCTGCATTGCCGGCGGGTCTCGGATAATCGTCGGTACCCGTACCCGACCGAAAGGGCGTCCCCCCATATTGGCGGGAGGACTCACCAACAGTACTCCCCACTAACGGCATTTTTAACATCCCTGACTCTTTCATTTTATCCCATGTCAAAGAATCATAACAGTCCCAGGTTAAACTTTTGTTATGCTCCATCGCTTTCCTGAAAAGGTTGTCATAACAGAACCATTGGTTACCTTGGTGCGATGTCGAGTACCCCATAATTCGTGACTGATATACCGGAAACTCAGGGAGCAATTCAGGCCTACGTTCCCCCAAAATTGACGTAAAAATTCCCCATGCATTGCCCCAGTTGCCAATATTCTCATTCACTTTAAAGGCGGCCATTTTTGCGCGCCAAACACTTGGATGCATCAGATCCTTTTGACTCTTAACAGTTTCAACCTCATAATGATCAACAAGCAAGGAGAAAATGTTTACATATTCCCCCGCCCAAATCTTCTCCTTTATTGCCAAAGGAACATGTTGCCCCAATTTTTCTCTACGAGAGGGTATTGACTCATCCCTCGCGATCGGCAATGGCCGCTTACCTGCACCGAACGCTGCTTCCGCCACTCGTGGCTTGTCTATCACAGCAGCCGGCGCGGGTACCTTGGCTGTATCACGTTTCTCGCGCAACTGTTTCATCAGTGCTTGCGCTTCGGCAGCCGTGGCGCCCTCGCTACTGTCCCCCAACCACGCTGCTAACTGTGCCGCCAACTCGGGAGGCATATCCTCAGTGGATGTCGGGGTGACTACGACGGGAATCGGATTCCCTTCCTTCGGTACCGGGGCCGGTACCGGGGCTGGCGCCTCGAGCGGGGAACAGGGAACCGGGACGTCTCCCCCGGCTGGCCCCCTTCTCGGCCTCTTTGGCTTCCCTCCAGCCGATGGACGCCCCGATCCTTCCTCCCCGTCTCGCTCCGCCAACCGCTTCTTTATTTCGGACATCTCCTTCATGAGGACCCGAACCATCTGGTCAGTCGTCATTCTCTTCGTGCCTTGCTTGGGCATCTTTCAAACGAAGTATCTAGAAGACAAAAAGAAAGATCAAAACGCTCAAAATTGGCTCTTCGTTCTGTCCTGAGCTCACGTGCAGCGAGGAGGTGCAGCTTCAGAGCACAAGAACAAGAGGATGTCTTCTGGTCTTGCGTCCCTTTTATCCGTCTTCAGGGCGGGCGTATACCCGCCCCTGCCTGCCCCGAGGGCGTGGCTGGCTGCGTCAGTGTCTAGGCCAGCCCACTCTAGGGCGGGAACGGGCGCGCCACAGCTACGCCGCTTCGGGCATACCAGCCGAGACGCGCCTCCCGCCCAAAAATGGCTTCCCGGGGGGATCGAGGCACTCTGCCATAAGTTCGGGGGGACCGAGTTGGTCACCCCTTTCCATTTGCTCTGGTTCAGGTAAAAACATTTGGGTGTACTAAGGCGACACAATATACCTTTGACAAAGTGCAACCAAGGGATACAATGGATATAGACCAGACACAGCCAGTCTTTCAGAATCTTTCTGTTGAATTCTAGATCAATTTTCAACCAAACAGAAAACCACAATAGTAAGAAGCAAGACGGGCTCTGAGAAAGATTGAGTTTTTCCGGTTCCGGTTTGAGACACGGAGGAGATGCGGAGGAGACTTGAGGGGAGATGCGGCCGAGCAGCTGATCTGTGAGCCGCGAGCCGCAAGCTGTGAGCTGCAAGCTGCGCGTTGTGTGGGGACCGACCCGGGGAGCGCTTCCATTACAAACCAGCCGCTGGAACGTTGGCGGAGCTGCGCTGAGCGGCGAGCGGCTGCTTGTGAGATGCTGAGGAGAGACGTGGAGACGCAACGCGAGGAGATGCGGCCGAGCGGCTGCTTTGTGAGGCGTGAGCTGTGAATTGTGTGAAGGCGACCCGGGGGCCGCTTTTCAGTACGTGCGGCCGAGCGGAGCGGAGCAGCTGAACGGCCTTTGGCTGTTGGCAGAGCTGCGCTGCAATTGAGCTGAGCTGCAAGTTGTGTGCGAGGGCCGACCCGGCCAATCCGGAGCCTTTTCCAATTTGAGCGGCCAGTGAAAGAAAGAGTTGGAGAGAGGGCTGTATCCACCGCCTGGCCCTCCCTCATGGCTGGTGTTGCTGTTGTCAGCAGAAAACGGTAGCGGTAAGGAATACTAACTGGACTAAATGGACCCACTGCCCACTGCTGGAGCCGTTGAGTTGGTGCTTTGAAAGCCCCCTCTTTGCTCTTGGTTGTCCCCACTTGGTCTCATTTGGCCCCACTCCAGTAGAGGTGAGCGATTGGGCTCTGGCGTTGTGGGGAGGGGTTATTTTGTCCCCCCAGGAGGATCTGCTATATTTATCTGCGGTATTTAGTAGAGACAGTGGACTAAGTACCTTTATTTGGTCCCATTAGGTCCTACCACGCCCCGTGGGTGCTCGCAGGTCCCCGCTCACTAGAAGTAAGGCTTTGTCACAAAAGGCCAGGGGGTTGTAAGCCTTGTTTTGCAGTCAATCAAGCAACCAAGCAACCAAGAGTATTCAAGTGTAATCAAGAGTCCTGAATACAGTTGAATCCAGTTGTTGAAGCACCGTTGGGGGGCTGGTTTTGGGGTCTATTGATTTGTCTGCATAAGATCCACAATTTTGAGTCCGGCTTGCTCTTCTAATCAATGTTTTGCCAAATCCAGCCTGTAGACGGTAGACAATGAGATCAGGCCGACAGCGTGGGGCACTGCCAAAATTTAAACAACGTCAAAAGAATGAGGAAACTATGGATGTTGTGACTCAATCTAAGCCATGTCAAAAGAATGAGGAAAGCAGTGACACTTGTGTTTCTACAAAGGAGCATATGAATGAGCCAGGTAAATTGGCGTTTACCCCACAAACTCCGGTCAAGATTGTAAACATTTTGATCATGTTATTCAGCCGTCCATTAAGAGTTTTTTTAAGAATCATCAAAAACAGACTCAAAATCAACAAAGAACTAAAAATAATGAGACTGCTAATGACCGTGTAACATCCTCATTACCATCATCGCCAATATGTGGAAAAAGTGTTCACCCTTGTGCATTAATACAATCCAAGATGTCTTCAGAAATAGAAGAATCAAAAGATGAAGCTGACTTTCACGATAGGATTAAACATTTTGAAAAGGTTGAAAAGGGTGAAGTACCGTTAACGCCTACATTTTTATTATCATCTTCTGGTCAGTTAGAGACAAAAGCTCAAATTCATTTACAGGACTCGGTGACATATTTTACTGAGTTAACTACGGTTGATGAATCTCAAGATACCTGACAGGAGGAGCTTTGTAAACTGACATCTGGTAGCCAAAAAGAGATTGGATTGGTAATTAACATCTCCTCAGGTTTGGATCAGAATGTAAGAGATGAGTTCTTTGTGCTACACTACATCGCTGAAGAGTCAGAACCCAAGAGGGGATGTTTGATACCAATACCAGCTACAGTTGAATTGGCATCTAGCCCAAATGGCCAATCTAACAAATCTGGTAATGTAAGACCTTTTAATTTGGACCAGTCAAGTATAGTTCTGGAGAATAGTTTTACCATTAATAATATCATTATTGGTTCCGGGTGCAGTTAGTGGTGAAAATGTTCCCATCTTAAATGAGCAAAGTAAATTCACAAATATAGTTTTAAATATTCAATTTAACTCAGTGGATTTATCTTTATTAACTAAATTTGATGGGAACTTTCAGGCTAGATCTGGTGATATAGTAAATAACGTTTCTAGACCTGAGCGTGGAATATGGGCATGTCTACTCCACACTATGGATTCAATCACTAATGCTCTTAATTTTCATTCTGATAAATTAGATATTCAGGTAGACATTTTAAACACATTGGCATCCCATGTAGTAGGGATTGATGCAAAGCTTCTCCAATTGACCAAACTGATTACTAAGGTTCAAACAGATAAAGAGAGTCAGTTAATAACCTGTACTTGTGCACAACTGATAGATAAAATCTCAGATCTACCAGCAATTTTTAGCTCCATGGTACAAGAAGTAAAACTGCTGTCAGGTAGAAAAGTCCAAGGTAATGAAGAAATTATTAATCTATCTGGTACAAATAATAATTCAAATGGTCCAGTTCAATCTGGGACGATTACTAAAGATAAATCAACTATATTGCAAGAAGACAAGAATAGCAAAAATAGTAAAAATATCGATATGAATGATCAAACAATTCAAGTGTCATCAAAAACTCTGAGGTGAAAATGATCTGCCCTGAAGCAAACCAAGCATTAGGCGTTACTACAAACCCTGAGATTCTAACCAAATGGGCAAGAAAAATGCTAAGGAAAACCCATGATAAAATGTCACAGGATAAAAAAACTCCCCAGTGAGGTAGTAATTAAAGATCCGAAAAAGCCTAAAGAATCTGAAATGAAATCCTTATTCCTGATTTTTAGACCTATGGAAGAATCTGCAGTTAACTCAAAGGATAAACAAAACGGTCAATCCACTAATAATTCTATATAGGATGAGGCAAACAACATTATGCGACCCAAAGTCCCTCTTCCATTAAAGTCAGGGGTCCTTGTGCCTGATCAGTCTTGTAATGAATCGGTTGATCTACATGAAAAACAAAATACCCTCAACCGGAAAATTGCAAATACTATTAACCATCAATGTGACAATAACGATCATGCTGATCAACCTGGTATTTATGATCATAAGCCATTGGAGCCACATGTATTAAGTCATTTGACAGTTCCAGTCTCGGCTCCTATTATTGGGAAGAGGGTATCAGTAGATTCTAGTGATAAGGATGAAATAGAGGCCTCTGATCTTCTGTACGAAAAGAAGAAAGTAGTCTTCTGTCCACAGTATACTACGAGAGGCACCTATGATATTTTGAACCGTGGAAATATCTTGAAGTTATTAAATGCAAATACAGATCTGAAAGATGTAATATCAGATGACTTGGAATCTGTGGAGTATAAGAAAGATTGTAATAATTTTTGTAATGAAATAACTGTTACAACTTGGCTAAGTGATGAAATTGTTAGTATAATAATTGCCACCACTAACAAATTTGAGAAATGGGGCATCAAAGGCCAGAGAATTCATGGGTCCCAATATCCAACTCTGTTGATCCCTTATAAGTCACCTTGAAGCCCGGTCTTAAAGAAGGGTGAACAAAAAATAGGCCGGGCATCACATGTTAGAGTGCTGAAAGGTGCTTCAGGCCTATCAACAGAGTTGAATTTGTCATGTGGTATTAAGATCATGAGTTGTCAACCAGGTTTACGAACATGCGAAGAGTTAAAGAAAGTCCCCAATCCGGTTTAGAATTGGAGTTGGATCCAGTCGATATTAACAAATGTAAACTCTGTGAAGAAAGATTGATGCCGGCCTTCTCTTGAAAAAGTACTAAAACCTTTCAAAATTTGTTCTTGAAACAAAAATGGTCTTATATCACTGTGTGAGGACTTGAATGTACTAAGTTTAAAAAAAAACTTTTGCTAAATTAATGCTACGAGAACTTGGAATATGTGTAGTGAACCCCTTATTGGTTATTTTGAATATTTAAATGTGACAACTCGTGAGGCCTCTATTGGCCGTCCTAGTGGCGGCCTCTCTATATATGTTTCTTATGTTAAGCATTTTGAGGTTGATCTTCAGGTAAAAGGGATACAGTGTCTCAAAGTAATCGCCAAACAATCGATTATTTTTTTAAATGTTTATTTGAGTTCGAAAACAAAGGTTAGATCCACACAACTTACACATCTATGGGAAATGGTGAAAGTGTTATATTATGATCACCTAGATTCAATGATCATCATCTCTGGGGATTTTAATATGCATCTTTTTTCGTATAAAAAGCGGAATACACCCTCAAAAATGTCATCCCAATGGATCAATTGTGAGTTTACAAAATATAACCTAAAGATTATGAACGATGATGACAACACACCGACGTTTAATAAAACGGGTAGCTCTTCCATAATCGATTACTCCATATTCTCTGAGAAACTTTTTAACTTAGTTCAAAGTTATCAGGTAGTTCCAAGGATTGAGAGCGATCATAATCCACAAGTTATCTTTTTCGCTTTCTCTTTTGATTATTTGCCAGAATCTAGTGTAATCAAAACTGCTTCTACCCCTTTTAACCTTAAAAGGTTAAAATGGAATGATAGAACTGAAAAAAATTATTTTAGAAGTCCTTTACCGTTTATTTTTTTAGATGTTCAAGATGCGAATTCTGAAGGGAATTCTATAGTTGCTCTTTGGCCTTGTTTATGTTCCGCGCTTTTGGTTAATTTTTCTAATTTGAAACCCTCTCAAGGTATACCTTTAAATCTTAAGAATCCAGGGTGGTTTTCCCACCATTTACTATAACTTATTAAAACAATAAGAGCATTGTATTGGAAAGCAAAAGGAATATCATATTTTGAGATATTCCAACAAATTAGAGAATTGAAAAAGGGATACAAGAATGAAATTTGGAAGGCTAAACAAGCATATTATGAAGAAACTTGGTCTAAATTACATTGTTCTTGTAAATCTAAAGATTCACAGCTATTTTGGAGCATTATCAACAACCTTGAAAATGGTAATCATAGAAGTAGAAGTGCCAATATTGATGAATTAAGCTGGGTAAACTTTTTTAATAATCTTAAAATTGTTCCTCTAGGCCCACAGTGCGATGATGGTAAAATTAAACCTGCTCATCATTGCCAACGAAAGATAATAGAAAACGGAGGGTCAGACCTAAGTGTTTATGAGTCATTAAGTTCCCTTGATAATGAGCCATGGTCGGTTGATAAAGTCAAAAAAGTAATAAATAGGATTAGATCAACCGGAGCGCCTGGCCCAAATGGAATTCCCAATGCCATCTTTAAAGTAAACCTAAAAGGTACTAATGCTCCTGTTCAATGAAGTGCTCAAAACAGGCTTGGTTCCGGAATCATGGCAGGGAAGTATTATCCAACCAATTTATAAAAGTGGTCCCCAGGACAACCCCGCAAATTATCGCTTAATCGTATTAACAGATGTAGATGCAAACATTTTTGCTAGTTGTCTGTTGGAAGAATTGGAATCATGGGCCATAAGAGAGGATTGGATTCCAAATTTACAAACTGGTTTTAGAAAGGGAGAGTCAACTTATACCAACTTGATTTTATTAACATTATTAGGCGAAAGAGCCAAATATAGGAAACATAAATTGTATATTTGCTTCATTGACCTAAATGCCGCCTTTGATTCTGTGCCCCAAAATGTACTTTGGTCGAAGGTAATCAATTGGAGTATATCTGACACACTTTTAAAAATTATCAAATTACTATACTCTGATACTTGTGTACAGATCAAAGTAGGCAACAGTAGACATGCGACTCGTCGCCTAGAGACCAATATCGGCTTGAAACAAGGATGGGTCTTGGCTCCCTGCCTTTTTAACCTTTTTATGTCTAATCTCCCGGCCCATTTTAACGATGTTAATGCCCACTCCCCTTCTGTGTTGGGTATAGAGATTAAATATTTACAATATGTAGTGGTTACCATTTTACTAAGACACACTGTCATAGGACTAAAAAGATTAATAGATTCTTTTAACCTATATGTTACACAAAACGGTCTAAAAATGAATAAAAAAAAAAAGAAAATATTGACCGTGGGAAGAGGCAAACTAGGAGTAAAAGAATGGAATATTAATGGTTTGGTTATTGAATGTGTAAAATCGTATAAATATTTGGGAATCACATTTGATGATAGTTTGTCATTTAGGCAGCATTTTAATAACTTTGAAGCTAAGGGCACATCGCTCGCATTTGCTTTTAGAAAATTGAGGGATAAGCTATTATGCCCAAATTATGATCACTTGCTGAAGGTTATGAAACCAAAGTTAATTCCATCTTTGGACTATGGTTCCATTATCTTGTGGGGCAAAGATGCGAAAATGCTTGATGATATTGAATTAAGGACATATAAATCAATTTTTAGGATTCCCAGATACATTAGTAGTGTCAATATAAGACTTGAATTTGGTCTAAAGAAACAGTTTTTGGCCCGACAATCCACATTTTTCAAGTCCTTATTGACATTATCTCTAGCTGAAAGGGTTCGCTAGCAACCCTGTGTTGGCTTGAGATATCAAAAAGTGAATATGCGAGTAGTTGGCAAACTTATTTAAATGAGTGTTTACGTAACTTTGAATGCCCAAACTTAGAAGATGAAATGAGGAGTAAAATGGTTTACTAAAAATCAATTAATCAATCAGCTGCTTCATTGTCAACTATAAAGGATAAAGTTGAATTAAGGAAAAAAAACATCTTTGGTCTATAGTTAACTCTTTTGGCAAACTGGCTCCCCAACCTTATTTGTTATTTCATGTAAAACCTTTGATTAAGAATAAATTCATGTTATTAAGGTTTGGGACATATCCAACTAAAGATGGAATTCCAAAATGGGAGAAAAAGTGGCCGTCTAACCTTTGCAGGCTATGTGGGCTGTGTGATGAAACCTTACAGCATATAGTAACCCTATGCCCAAAAATGCTAGAAGAGCGGAAGACTGTCTTAAAGCCTATTTTTAATGAATTGGGAGTAAGAACTTGTAGGACTGCAATTATTGTGTGTCTAAGAGGTGTTACCATTCGTCTTATTTACCAATTTGTTAAGTTTATTTTTATTGCTGAAAAGAAATTCTGTAAAGTAGATATTTTAAGTGAAGAAATTTCTGCTATGAACATTATCTAAAAATGTATAATGATATACTGATTTTAAAAGTTTTTAGGGAGAGTGCGGGCCATTTTAAGTTTGTCTAAAATGTATTATTATAAATGTACCATTGTGTATCTATGGTTACTCCATAATAGTGGATTGTATCTTATGTATACTTTTTATTTGAAACTCTAGCTGCTAGCATAGGACACTTCAATTCTTACTGCTATTTGATGGAGTGTACCCCATGTATTTCACTGTTTTTAATGTAATTCCATGATGGCGGATGGCATTTTCTGTACACTTTTTATAAGTTAAAAGTTTACCTGATGATTCTAAGCTGCTAGCACAAGGCACTTTAATTTTTGTTGGTGTGTTGTACATTATGTACCCTTACCAATCTAAAATGCCAATCTTTGATTTTTGCTGCTAGCACAAGGCACTTTAATTTCTGCTGCTAATTGGTGTGTTGTATTTCATGTACCATTATCAATTTAAAAAGTTTACTTGCAATTTTTTTTTGTTCGCTTTTGGCGGCTACTCCATGGAACTCCCTCCCTATCTCACTCAGTAACTGTGACAATCTTTTGATCTTTAGAAAATCCCTGAAAACGTGGTTATTCAAAAAGACACACGTCTAGGGAATATATCTGGATCATTGACATTAGCGCCATGTAACCTATGGGTGTACGTGCGCTCTATAAATAAATATTAAAATAACATAACATAACATAACAATGCACTTCAACTTTTGCTACTAATTGTTTATTACTAAACTGTTTATTTGCAGTTGAACAAATCATGTTAGGGCTTAGCTGTGGATCTCATCTTGGAAATTAAAACCCACTGTATCTGTATATTTTTAATCAGATTTTGTTTTGGATATGTATTTTGCTGTTTGTAATGATTTTAATTAATCAGCAAATAAACTTTTACTTACTTAATAGTAAGAAGCAGATTTGGAAGTAATCCGAAACAAACCCAGCACCCAATTCTTCATGCACAATTTCTGAAGATACACTCTGCGATATTCTCAGAATCCTCCTGAAGAATTTATTTTCAGCAACTTGGATGGGGTGACATGGCTAATAGCCCAAAATCTCAGAGCCAAAAAACACTGTCTGGACACATTTGGTTTTTATAAAGGTCCATTATGGAGTTGGCATGGGTACGATCAGGAATCTTAGAAAAGGCATCAATGCTATGAGCTACACTTCTTAAGGTCTGTACATGGACACTCATTAAATGATTCCATTTCATTTTGCTGTCTCACCAAATGCTAAGATAGCAGAATGTATCGGTATCCTACCTATTCCCAATTTTTGGAACATCCTTGTACTGAACAGATAAAAGCTGCTCTAACTGATCAATATATAAAATAAAAAGCAGGGGATTTGTTTACCCAACTGAATGGGTATTGTGCATTCCCCATTGGGGCCCAATATTACTTAAGCTTCAATCCAAAGAGCGAGTCATGTAAGAACGTTATTGGGGCACTATCTAACCCCTACCCCCCAGTACAGCTCCTAATCTCAATTTATTTACTGTATCAAAGGATTTACTGAGGTCCATGAAGGCCAAATGGACAGACTCCTTCTTAACTATGGTGTACTTGTTGATCAGTAGATAAAGATTCAAATTCTGTTCAATCGTCTTCCAAACCAGTCTAAACCATATTGAATATCTGACATAATCTTCCCATTCTTTGCCCATTCTGTTAGCTGATTCAAAAATACCCAACCAATAATTTTCACTTTGGCATTTACTAAGGAAATGGGCTTGTAACAGGCTGGATCTGCTATGTTCCCTTTTTTGAAGATCAGAACAATTACTTACTTTCGCCAGGAAGGGGGGATGTGCCCTAGCAATACCGAATTTAGATGTTGAGTGAATAGGGGAGCCCAGAGATCAACACATGATTTGAAAAGATTCCAAGACACTCCATTCAGACAAGGAACTCTTCTGGATGAAAGAACCACTATCGCTTCTGATTCTTCGGCAACCTAAAAATGTAACTCTGTCCCTCTGATAAAGGAAGTATTAGGGTCAGAAGGACAACAGAATAGAAAGATTCTAAATGGGTGACCAAATCCTGTGCTGGGATAGTTTTGACTATATCTGGTATGGCTGCCTTATTGACAATGGGCTGGCTCACTACTTTCCAAAAAGCTGAGCTGTCTCTTATCTCAGATTTGGTCACTTTCTGTTCCACGCTTCCCTTTTGAGATCATTCGTCTGATTCCTATAGGCCATGTACAGGCATTGTACTGAATTCTGGGCTCCTTCACTGGCTCCTTGGATATTGGTTTCTGATGCAGGACCATTATCAGATTTTATGGGCCTTTGTGCAGCTTTTATCAAACCATTTAGGACCGGGACTATCTGCCATTCTCCTTTTCTTAATTATATTGGTCTTAACTACTTTACAGATATTTGGAAATGAGTCAAAAATGACTTGATTGGATGTACAAGATGTAAACATACTTCAAAATCAGTACTTCATGATTGTTTCAGCTTCTTAGGGAAATCCTCTGGGATGATCTTCCCCCAACCTATTCTGCAATGTGTTGCTCCTTTGGTAAAAGAGATTCCTTATATGGAATAGTTTTGTTCCCCCCGAAATCTTACCATCAAAACTCCGCAAAATGAGGATCATGGGCACTATGGGTATTCCATTCTGTTTTAAACTTAACCAGAAAAGGTAGAAAAATGCCAACATATAAATAAATTCAATAGTAGAACTAAGGCCCCTTCCCTGAAACGTGGGTACTAAATCAGTAGAGTTATGTTTGGTCATAATATTGATAAGATTAAATTCTGACAGCATGTAATTTAAAATGTTCCCTTGATTGGAGTGAGTAAATTGAGCCTGCTCTGACTCAGCAAGGGGGTCATCCTTCCCTGTAATGGGACCACACAATGAGCAAGGATATAGGTTTAAATCCCCTAATTGCAGGATAAAAGGAAAGATGGACTGAGCTAGGAGGACACCTTAAGTCACAACCTAATCCTAAACTCACAAATGTCACCAACCCTGCCTTTGCTCTACCATGTCAAAAAGATGTAGCATGGACCTGAAAAGCACCATCACCATCAAGAAATGAAATCCCCAAGATATTCCAAGTCTCTTGGAGACAAATAATCCCAAATGATTTTAACAGGCTAATCTCAAAGTCATCAGCTAGTAAAGATCTTACCCCTGCCACATTCGAGCATAGTATACCAAGTGAATTAAAAGTCTCCAATGATGCCTCTTCCACCCAGAGTGCCTCCTTCCTGCTCACATGAGTAGCCAGTAGTCGGTTCTGCTCATTAAGCTGGGATAGAGGAGCAAACGATTTCTAAGCTGGACAACTGGGTTAACAGCAACATTGGCAGAGGTCGGTTTCCCAACCCTCGGGGATGTGCAATCCAGCACATCCTGGCAGAAACTAGCTTTCCTATGTGGGTAAAAGAATCCGTTTGGGTGAATTTTGATTTCAGACCCCATTAAGGAATAAAGAGCATGTTCTCCACCCATCTGGGGCTCCCAAAATTACCCACAATACAGTCACCAGGAACTATTTTATTAGCGTCACCAATCCAGCCCACTCTACGCACCATAATAATCTCATTATTCAGGAAACAAAGCAAGAGACCCAACTGCCTCGAAAGCCAACTAACAACTTTGTTTTTGATCTCATGGTAACTCTCTACTGCTCCCCCTTTACGCAGGGGCAAATTAGTTATCACACAAACATAAGGTGTTGAAGCAGGAGGCAGCTGTAAGGTCACCTGCGGCATGAGACTCTTTGGATGTGATATGTGCCCAATACAAGGTTTCTGACTTGACTTGACCTTTGATGAAGTGATATCAGTTAGGGTCAGAATATTAGGAGTGTAAATCCATGTTCCTAGAGGAATTTGACACCCCTTCTTTCCTGCTAGTCTCATAGGCAATGAAGATTATAGAAGCATGGGCCATGGGGTTGTGTCTGACAGTAGGAAGCGTATTAGAGTAACAGGAATCCTCCTGATAAATGTTTGGTGCGAGCATAGGGCAACTAAACTTGTCCTTGTCCTCGTCTATAGAGACTGTGGGAGCGCTAGTATTTAAAGCATGGGGAGCCTTATCTGTATTGGATTAGGAGCTTATAAAATAGAAAAAGGCTTACTAGGTGGCAGAGTGAAACTATGGCAAAATCTAGATTTCAGCTTCACCAGCAGTTTAATTGCATTACCCAAATCCCCTTCTACTTTTCCCAATCTTTCCTCCAGTCTAGTCAAACAGACAGTAAGGGGGGGCCACAGCAGCCAACCTTTTTGAGCAATATCCAATGGGATGCTTTGAGGAGTTTCCATGAACTCCAGGTCATGCTCTTATAAAGCTGTCGTCCTTATTTCCCTCCCCAAGTTCTTTTCCCTAGAGTCCGAGTGGAGAGCACAGTGGTTGCATTCATGGACTTCACTAGCCCCTTTTATTCATCCGGTATAATTGTGACTGAAGGAAGGGGAACTGTGGAATGTGGTTTTAACATAGGCAGTACTTCCTGGGGCATGTTCTCAGTATGAACTGGGGGTAAAGTTTAAGTAAGAACAATCAGTATCAGGGTTTCTAAATGGTCTTCAACAACCGTAATATTCCTAGCAAAAATGGCCAACTGGTCTTCCACTTAGATAATTTCCACCGACAAAACCCCTACAGCATTCTTGAGGAAGGTCAAAATGGTGTTCTATGTCCTAGGCCTCTTTTCCAATGCATTGACTGCCTCTCTCTTTCGGTTTCCCATCATTCAGCATTATCAGCAATCAAATGAATAAACTCATAAATAAGCCCTAGCAAATTGACAAGTATGCTCCATAGAGATTCTAAATTCTCAAAAAGTCAAACAGGTACTCACGTCCAATGAAGAGTTAGAGGAGTGGCCTAGCCTAACCTCAACTAGATGCTGAATGGTGCAGATGGGCCTACCCTTGGCCCGGGTGCAGCCTGCCAGAGTCTTGCCACAGGATGAGTGAAGGCGCTTTATGTGTGATATGAGTTGCAGCACCTGGAGTCTGCAGTATCACGGCCCCTCCTGGGAGAAAGCACTGCTGGGACTTGAAGTCCCTCTATACAGGCAGGACAAACCTGCAGTTGTTTCTTTCACGTGGTGTAGTTTGAGTGAAGGCGCTTTATGTGTTAATGGTGGCAGCAGCGAGAGGCAGCAGTATCCGGGCCCCTCCTGGTTAGCAAATGTTACTGGGACTTGCAGTCCCTCTGTCCCAGGCCAGCAAGCCAGCAGCAGTTCCTCTCCCATACCACTGGATGAGAGAAGGTGCTTTATGTGCTATGGGCTGCAGCAGCGGGAGGCAGCAGTATCCGGGCCACTTCTGGAAGCAAATGTTGCTGGGATATTAATCTCTCTTTACCATGCCAGCAAACTGGCAGCAGATCCCTTCCCCACCATTCATTTATTTTACTATGTGCCCTCCTCTGTTCACGGGCCATCCAGCCAGTACACCAGGCCAGTACTAGTCATGGGTAAATGAAAGAACTGTTTCTGTGGTGTATGATATTTTAAAACATCATTTAGGGCAGGGATGGCATTTGATTAAAATAAAAATGGGGGGTTTGTATTTCACTTTTCTTCTGCAAAAAAATGTATTTGGGTGGGTTAACTTTTGATGCCTTGGTAGGATCCATGTTGTTGTAAAATTCCTACAGCTCACTTAATTTGGCTTGATGAATTAATGGTAGTGTTCTCTTCAAAGTTGCTATGCCTCCTTTGTTTGGCCAGTGTGTGTCTGTGTGTTTGCCATAGGCTACATTTGTCTTTGTTCTCTATGCCATAAGGGCAGGGCCATTTTGTGTAGTCAGTGATTATAGGCCTGCATGTGTTCTTTGTTGGCCTTGCCTCCTTGCTTGTTGATTGGCCATGTGGCCAGCGACAATTTTATATAGCGAGCCAGTGTACCTTTGCCCTAGTCCTGCATGTGTGCTTTGTTGTGTGCACTATCCCTCTTTGCCTGTTGGTGTTTGACTATGTGTCCGGTGGTAATTTTGTTTAGCGAGCTAGTGTGCATCTGCCATGAGTTTGTTTGTGTTATTTGTTGTGTTCACACATTTTTGCTTGTTGCTTGACCATGTGGCCTATATATGTTTTTCTTGTTTTCCATGCCTCCTTGCTTGTTGTTCAACCAATAGGCCGGTGTCTATTTTGTGTAGCGAGCCAGTGTGGTTTTGCCATAGGCATGTTTTCTTTGTTGTGTGCACCATGCCTCCTTGCCTGTTGTTGTTTGACCACATGGCCGGTGGCGATTTTGTGTAGCTAGCCAGTGTGCATATGCCATAGGTTTACTTGTGTTATTTGTTGTGTCCACACATTTTTGCTTGTTGGTTGACCATGTGGCCAGTGGCCATTGTGCGTAGTCAGCCAGTGTGCATTTGTAATAGGCCTACATGTGTTCTTTGTTGTCCATATCTCCGTGCTTGTTGTTTGGCCATATGGCCAGTGTCCATTTTGGGTAGCCAGCCAGCATGCATTTGCCATCGGCCTGCATGTGTTCTTTATTGTCCATGCCTCCTTGCTTGTTGTTTGATCATGTGGCTGGCGACCATTTTGTGTAGCCAGCCATAGGCCTGCATATGTTCTTTGTAGTGGCCATGCCTCCTTGCTTGCTCTTGTTGTTTGACCATGCTTTTGCCATAGGTCTACATGAGTCCTTTGTTGTCCATGCAGGGCCGTAGCCACGGGGGGGGGAGCGGGCCAAGCCAACCTCTAATTCAGTTTGGTCCCCCTAAAATGCACCCACATTTTTGGCAATTTTAATTTGCTTTTTCTTTTACTCCCTATCCATGTATGACATTTCTCTGAGGTGGCAGTATGTGCGAGATTATGGCTGCATTTGATGCAGTCATTTAGTATCATTGGCTCGGAGAGAAACACTGTGATAGGCTGAGGCAAGGGCATGGGATGGGCACATATGCATCTTCTGCACGAGACCTAACTGGCATGGTCTTAGGCTAAGAAATGATCTGGCTCCACAGGGACTCTCTCTGTTGCAGGTGCACAGACATACCTAATTGCAGCAGTTCAAATGTGCACCATTCAAGTGTACCCCTACGACTGCTGAAGTCTGAGGCACTCTTCTCTTTCTGTCCAGCACAACAGCCAACATGCATCAGCCTGCCTTTCCATAAACAGCAGAGCAGCTGGGGGTCACCAAAACGGCCATGTCTAAGCAGCTCTTAATTTGTGCCCTCAACATAACCAACTTCCAGTCTCACCCTAGCATTCCAGTCCGGTGACACAAATCGAGCCTGGGTTTGAACTGAAAAGAGGTGTTCAGTGAACCGAGACAGGCAGCGAGTGTGTTGTTGAACATTTGCTACTGTAAGCATTCAACCAGTAATTAATTTGTGGAGCTGATTATGCTTTCCTCTTATCTTGTTCTATCCGTTCCTTTTTCCTTTCTCATGCTTTTCTCCTGTTACCCCCTTTTCTCTGCAACTTTTCTTTCATCCGTTCTACCTCTTCTGCTTCCACTCCCCTCTTTCCAGAAGTACCCACTCTCCTTCCTAACATTTGAGGCCATTGATGAATCATGAATTGTTTATTTTCAGATCTTCGTGAGCAGGGGATTCAATTAAATAGCTTTTTTGGTTAGATGGGCCTTGATCCTAGAAAGTGCCATAGTACAATGTGGAGAGCTATATAAAATCAAAGTGTTGCATGTGTAAGCTGGTTGGGCTGCATGTGAATATGGTGCTGCATTTGCATACATGGTGCTGTGCACGTAAATGTGATACTGTTTTGCATAGATGGAATAGTGCTGCACTTTTATTTGAGGTGAATGTGCATTCTGTGCATGTTTTTTCAATAGGAGTGATTGTAGAGCTGGTGTCTCTACAAATTGAACTAAAAGGTTTTGAGTGATGCTAAGAAACAGGAGTTCATTTTTAAAACATGGATTGATTACAAACACCTCTAAATATGAGTGAAGAGTTTGAAACTGAAAATGGACCAATAATTGGCCCAAACAATTTTCATTCCACTTAAAGTACTCTGGAAGGACAATGCACTGGCACACAGTCTAATGCACTTGTTCTATGGCCACATAGGAAAATGGTCTTTCTCTGACACACTGAGTAGTTTATTTATATATGTAAAATATCAGCGCTTAATTTGAGCCAGTTGATTAATGATTTAATATACATTACTAAATGACTAATGCATGTTAGCCAATCTATTCTTATAGCTTCGTGTGGCACTGGAATAGTCTCAATTATCACTTTTAAGAGAATGAGGTTAGTAGTTGTATTGGTATTGTCAATGGCAACACAGGCACTAGGTTGGGAAGACTCCAGTATCCTTTTGCTAGGGGCTCTGCCACTTATTTTGTTTACAAATTAACCACTGATAAATATGTTATATCGTATTACCAATATGCGCACTACACATCTGTGTATCTCTTCCATAAGATTCTCACACATAGAAGGGCGTCTCTCCAACTCCAGTGTGAAAGCAAACTACAGGGAAATAACAGGTACATTAATAGTAAGAACACAGAATAATGCAGAAAAGGTGGGCAGATTTAACCACTGTGGTACTATGGTACAGAAGTTTACGATCTAGGAGTCAGAAAATCATATACATCAGCATTGCTAGCCACATATAGGGGCCTATTACGATCGCGGTTTTTCCGCATCCTCCGGGCCGGCGGAAGCCACCGCCGGCCCGGAGGATGCGGAAAAACCGCAGCAGACCCGCCAAAGACCCACCGCCACATTAGGATGGCTGCTGGGTCCTGGTTTCCGTCCGCAACTTTTCCGCCGCGGTCGGCTTACAATCGCGGCGGAAAAGCTCTAATATGGTGGCGGTGTCTCTCAGACACCGTCAGCCATATTAGGATGGGCTGTTTAAAATGCTTTTCCGCGGCAGGTTTTCTGCTGTGGAAAAGCATGTGTAACTTCACTGCGGGGGCCCGTTGTGGGCTCCCTGGGTGAAGAGGGGGTTAGGGGTGCACATGGGAGGTACCTATGGTACCCCCCTGCATTTGTATGCAGAAATCGGCAGGCACCGCACGGTGCCTGCCTCTTTCTGCATACAAATGCAATGTATGCATTTTTACCATTGCGGCAGATGCAGCTTGAAGCTGCACCAGCCACAATAGTAAAAATAGAGGATGTGACCGCCAGGGTGGCGGTCACATCCTAATTGCAAAGGAGGGAACTCCGCAAACCATGCGGAGGTTCCCTCCAACTCTATGGTGGCGGACGGACTCAGGTCCGTTTGCCATCATAATCGGCCCCATACTGTTATAGAATAAACCTAATTGCCTCAGATCATATTATTCAGTTATTCTTTAGGGGTTATCCCTTATTCATTTTCAAATAAAATACATATTCCTGAGCTGTTGAATACGGACTAATTTTCAGATTTAGCTTGGCTAATAGACTCAGATGTTACCAGACGACTCAATTTCATGTCACTGGTGCACTGCCTATGCTGGCCCACCATTTCACTAACAACATCAGCATTTTGTTTCTGAGACTTGTAGATTTTGTTTAATTTAATTAAACAAATTGAGCCACCACAAATGGCATTCAAGATGACTCAGGCTGTTACGGGCTTGCTGTTGATATCTGATCTGTAGGTAAAACGCATTGATTCCAGCCAACCAACTCAGCCTTTCTTCCTTCTGACTTGGAAAATCTCCAATAGTCAAGATAGAGAGTAAGTCTATCAGGAGCTCAATATTTACACCTGTAACCACGAATGGTATTGCGTTGCTTAACTGGTGTGGGCTTTAGTCCTGGCTCCTTCAGGATGGCTGGAGTAAAAGAGAGTGATATAGCCAACAAAAAATAACATTTGTAACGTGTTGTGGGTGCATTTATATAATGCTTCCTTTACCTCAGGAGTCAACCAAGTGTTTTGTGGATAGGTAGCACACTAATTGGCTGGTTGTGCTTGGTTGGAAGAGTGTGGAAATGTAGTTTGGTCATGGTAGGAAGTGATTAAGTGTCATGTATTGTAATCGGAATTATGCTTGTCGTATGTGTCATTTGGCATCAGCATGTAGTAGATCAAAAAGAGTAAGAGATAGTGGTTAAAAGAGTTAATAATTCAGTGAGTTATTTGTGGGAGATGTGTTGATTGCGTCATTGGCAAGGGCTGTTCAATATGTATTGGTGAGAACCTGGACCTGCACATATGGGCAGTGGTGTAAATAAGAATGAGCAATAGCTGTATGTGAACTCATGCCTACTACCCTTGAGGCAAAATTGATTCCAGCTCTATGGTGGGTATGTTAATGTATTGCCCACCTCATTTTGTTGAATGGTTCGGCCTGATGTTTGATGGAACCTTTCAACACCTCATGAGGAAAAGCCACGTCTTTACTGTCTTTCTGAATTCAAGGTGGTCTGTGTATTTCGTCTTTGCTTGAAGAGAGATCCATGGCTTTGATGAATCTATAGAGAAAAAGGTTGTGTTTTTTCTCGTTCTGGGGGACGATTACCTGAGGTAGTGGTTTCTGATCTGTGAGAATCTTTGCATTTTTTCTTGGAATAATGGTAGGCCCTTGCCATATTAGTGTGTATTTAAAGCATTTCTATTTGAAATATTATCTTCTGTTCTAATTACCAAATTACCAAATACATGCATAAATGTTAAAGAGCAACTGACCATAGGCAGTCAGAGATGAGCTTGGCAATCTAATGTAATGTGATTCCATAGGTAAAGGTATTGGAGTTGTCTTGCTTCTGCATTTTGCAATCTTTGCAGTTGTAAAAGTAGAAGGGTGTGTGTGGTCTCTTGCTACAGTCCTTTAGCATAGTCTAGGTGACAACTGACAAGGGCAATGGAAGCTTTGTGCTTCTGTGAGAAACTTAGATGAGGGAAGATGCATCAATGAGTTTTCACAGTGCAGAGTATGCTTCTTATAACTTGGTTCACTTGTGGCATCAGGGAATGACTGGAGTCCACAATCACTCCCAGATTTCTTACCTCAACACTATTGCTGGGGATACAATAGATAATTGAAGGCTGGAAAGTTCTTCTGTTCTCCAAAATTTAGAATCTCTATTTGGATGTGCTAAGTTTAAGGTGTTGCCTTGGGACCCTTAGGATAAACCCTGAAAGTAGGGTGACCGTATTTAAGAAACAAAAACTGGGACGTTTTTGAAACATAGAAGTAGTACTACAAATTCCCATTGACCAAGGGGCACTGATTGGCCTAAAAGACATTGATCATCAACATTGAAAACACTGGCAAGGACGTTCCAAAGGGAATACATTAATTGATTTCTGAAAAGCTTGGTAATACATCCTTCACTGAAACATAAAAGCTTGTCTCTGTGTTTTGTTGACCCTCTCTAAAAACCGGAATATGTACTGAATTTAGTGAAATCTGCTAGGACTGATGATGAAAACTGGTGTATTTCCGAGCAAATCCAGACCCCTGGTCACCCTACCTCTGAGACTGTGATTCCTTCTTGAGTTGTGTATAAGTCCTTTGGGTTTTCAGAGTTGTCGATTTGTTATGCATTTTGCGCTACAAAATAGTGCAAAATACACAATTGACATGAACAACATCTGCACTCATTCTGTTTCTTCTCATTGTTCCAGTACTCACAAGATATACTTTTTCTGTGAATTGCAGCCTTATTTCATGACTGGCAAAATGGTATTACTTTGGGTATGTCAATAAACAAAAAGTGGTCTGGTCGGAAACTTGTGAGTGTGCCGCAACTGAACTAGTGCCCCAAAACCATTAGTAGCACTTTTGTTAAGAACAGTTTTGGAAATGGTAGCTATTATAGTTGTCAGTCCCTTTGCTACTTTTCAAAGGTACTTTCTTGTCCATTTCCCTCCTTAACTAGAGCGGGGCCTCCCTTTTTCCCGAGAGGGTTCCGGGTGAGGTGAGGCGTATTCCCACATAATGCTGGGTAAGTTATCACAACCATTCCCATATCTGTGATTTCATACAATGATTATAATATAGTAGTATAATTAGCGGGGAGAAATTGTCTCCATCGCCCTGTTTGTGTGCTTAGCATCTTGTGCTTGTTTTCCTAAAATCTGTTGTGCACTACATGGTTTTTTTCACGCTTATGTCTCTTCCTTAGGAGATACATAAAGTTCTGGACTTCCTACAGTATTCATCTGGGCTCAGAGGAACTGGTAGGACTTATCCAATGTACATTAGCGTGCATCACTAACTTTTGATTTGCAGTCGCAGTTTCCTAAATGGTCCTGAAGAAAGCTAAGACCAACAGTCAATACAGCTGAAACATGTCAACCTCCACTCACTTTGCCCACACATAGTTATTATTTCAAACTATTTTGGCAAATTTTAATCTTGACCCAAGCGCCATACTGATTAAAATTAATTTTGGCCCTTGGAGTCAATTTTACTCTCACGTTTTTCACTTTAATTTTCTGCACTGCACCCCATTAGCATCACCAGTGAAGCCCAGGGGTCTATATCTACACCATGTTATTCCATCTCTGCACCATGACTAGGTGCACTGTTTGAGAATCGGATTGGTGACATCTCCCACATGACGACATTCCGCCACATGGGTGGGCTGATGGGAATTTTTCTTAACAGACCCGGGTTATCACTTCTAGTGCTACTAATGGTTTTGGGGCACTAGTTCAGTTGCGGCACACTCACAAGTTTCCGACCAGACCACTTTTTGTTTATTAACAGTCTTTTCTTAGGGCATGAGTGGTTTTGGTTGTTAAATATAGCCCTATGTGACCCTCCCTACGTTTATTCTCTGTACTTAGTGCAACCTATGTTGCGGGTATTTTTCAAATAAATTTTAATTTCTAAGGGTATATCCCTTGACTATGCTCACCTAGCTTATTCTTGTTTAAGAGACTCCCTTGCTAAGGAAATGGCTGACTTTGCAGGACTAGCGTTTGATGACGAGATGTTAAAAACTATTTTGGATGACAACCCCTCCCTTCTAGACTCATTACCTGAGACTTCCAGTGTAGTAAAAGATGATTGGCTTACACTGCTAAATTTAAAAAAATCACATACACGCACCTCTATTCATGGAACCATAATGGCACAATACCTGAGAGGCAAGTGTGCCCCTACAGGCCTTATTGTCACGAACACACCACGTCTTTTTTTGACTGACAAAGCCTTTCTACGAGACTGGTCCCTCATTGCGTGGCGCTGCATGTGGGACTGGTTGATATTAATAATCAGCACAGCTAAGAGAATAGCGGATGCAATTCTCATAGAAATCCAGGTGCTGGAAGGTCAGATTAAAGCTACGTGTAGCACACTGTTCAAGAAACGGTTAGAAGAAACAAACAAGACAAATAAAGACTACAAGGATAATATCTTGATGAGTAAGATGGACAAGTTCAAGAAAGATTTAGATCGTTTTTCTATGGAGAAAACTTATCCATACACTAGTGACAACTATGTAGCCCCTACCTTTAATAGCAGAGGCAAACAGTATGGATCCAACTACTCATCTTCCGGTTCCGACACTTACTCTAGTGATTCAGAGGCACCCAGCACGTCTGGAGCTCCCCAGAGAGGGGCTGGGTCTCAACAACGACCATTCAAGAGGGGTGGTCGACAGAGAGGTGCTATGTATAATCAACACCCAGGCAATTACCAACATCCTGGTCCTTGGTGGCCACCAGGCCCATGGGGTTTCCAGCCACATCCGCCACCAATGAATCCATACACTCCTTTTCCCCAGTTCTTCCCTAACCAGCCTTTTTTAGGGCGTGGCCGGGGCCAGAACAGGGGAAGAAGAAAAGGACCACAAACTGTCCACTGGGAAGTCGAACAGACGTTCCCCAACACTCGGAGCAGGAGAGCAGCTCAAGAGAACAACAGCTCGGAGACGACAGGAGTCTAGTTGTGAATCTCAGCTCTCGTACTCTTACTCCAGTCGAGCAGTCAGTCTTGGAGAGAGGTCTGGGCTTTGTGCCAACTAATGTAGGAGACCCGTTTCTTTTAAGAACGGAACTTGAGGAATTCTTCCGCAAAGTGCGCCTTCACTTTTTCTTTAAGGATAGAACTGATGACTCTCAATCAGGTGATGACACTATGAAGAACACAGGACTACGTCCTCCTTCTACTTTTACTCCTTTGAGTCATCAAGTCCCTTCCCTCGTCACTACCTTTGAACAAGCGGTCAGACACGATATTTCGCAGCTGCAAACTACCGAACAGAGTACGTTCCACAATTTCTCAAAACTTGAACAGCAGGCGGTGAAAAATCTCTCACTAGACCCGTCCATCATCATAAAACCGGCGGACAAAGGGGGAGCCACTGTTGTTATGGACCAGGAACAGTACCGTCATGAATGCCTTAGACAGCTGGACAATGATAAATTCTATTGTCGTCTTACTTCAGACTCCACCCAAAGTTTACTTACTGAAATTAAAACCTTGGTGGACGAAGGGAATATGGAGGGGTGGATCACACCTCAGGAAGCTAGATTCCTTGTAACAGAGAAACCCACTATTCCAGGTTTCTATTGTCTCCCTAAGATCCACAAGGCCACGAGACCACCACCAGGCCGTCCCATCATTTCAGGGATTGGTTCCATTTTGGAACCACTCTCCACTTTTGTGGATCATTTTCTTAGACCTCTAGTTAAGAAAATGCCCACGTATCTGGAGGACACAGCCGATGTCCTCAGGTTATTACCAACCATTGAGTACAACGTGGAAACTGACCTTATAGTCAGTTTTGATGTAGAATCACTCTACACCTGTATTCCACAACAGGATACGTTGGATACAGTCAGAGGTCTTCTGTCAATGGAAGATCTGGACAGCATAACCCCAGTTAACTTTATTCTATCTCTTGCAGAACTGGCAATGAAGCAAAACTATTTCAAATTTGAAGAACAGCTGTATCTACAGATCTCCGGGACCTCCATGGGGAGTGTCTTTGCCCCGAGTCTGGCAAATCTTTATGTACACCAAATGGAACAGACTCATATCCTCAACCATAGCAACCCATTTTCTAAACACCTGGTGCTATGGAAGAGGTATATAGATGACGTCCTGGTAGTGTGGCGAGGCTCTATCCCTGAAGTACAGGCTTTCCACACTTGGCTCAATGGATGTAATCCTCATCTGAAGTTCACGCTTGAGTACAGTCATGTAAGACTCCCCTTCCTTGACCTATCTATCTTTCCCGAGGATGGAAGTCTCCGCGTGAGTTGTTTACCAAACCTATGTCAAGAAACTCACTCTTGTCATTTAACAGTCATCACCCCCGCTCCCTGAGGGAGAACCTTCCGGTGGGCCAGTTCCTCCGGGTTAGGAGGAATTGTTCATCCAGAGAACTTTTCAACAAACATGCAACCACACTAGCCACTCACCTAAAGGAACGCAACTACCCCAAGCACCTTGTGAACAAAGCATGGAAACGTGCCTCGAACAACAACCGCGAGGCACTGATTGAAAAACACCCATCTAAACCACCACTGGAGCGCCTGACATTTGTTAGTACGTTCAGTACAATGTCTAACTTTGTCCAGAAAATGGTTCGTAAACACTGGACGATTTTGAACAGTACTGGGGCAAACCTTCCATTACCACTGTTTTCATTTAAGAGGGCACCTAGTCTTCGAGACACTCTAGTCCATACAAGACCCAGGACTACCAAGACTGACGGCTCAACAACCCTATGGAAACTTTCTCCAGTTTCTGGTCACCACCCTTGTGGGTCATGTAGTGTCTGCCCCCAGACTGAGAAAACCACTACAGTCGACATAGGGACTGGGAGGACATGGTTGCTTAAGAAGCATACTAATTGTAACACCGACAACGCCATCTATATGATAACTTGTCCCTGTTCCCTTAGATATGTTGGCTATACCACCCGCAAGATCAAAATAAGAATAGGGGAGCACAAAAGCACCATTAGGTGTCGCAAACAGGCTACCAAACTAACAAACCACTTTCTGGAGCAAAGACACACTGCTGATGAAATGAAATGGGTCATTTTAGAACGGCCATTCATTCCGTCTCACATCAGTGATGTGGCCAAATTTCTGTTCAGGAAGGAGCAGAAATGGATTTTTCTTTCGAAAAGCCACATGCAAGGTTTAAACGATGACATACCATGGACATCGCTGTAATCGAACTTGTCCTGAGTATTAGTCATCTGTTGTCTACATTGACTTATCCCGTTATCATCTTTGAGGTCATTCAAGATACTCCATGTCAGACTCTATTGAGCCATTTTTTGCCTGATACATTATTCCACACAAGTTATTGTTTATTTTTAGCACATATAGTCCAATTGTCACTACCTGTAGTCATTAGGAGTATATGTACTGTTGCATCCTATTTGGCTCAATCTACACATTAATATTGACTTTTTCCCATATTGGTAATAGGGATTATTAATGAACATATATGATCCCCTTACACCTTTCAGCGCATGCACTTAAAATTAACTATATTTTAGTGCCTCTGATACAGCTGTTTGTGTGTTTGATAACAGTAACGCTCCTTTTACTGTGTGGAGGTACAGACCGGCAATAGGATCGCCATTGGATGTGTTTTAACATCGGCGCATGCGCAGTACACTCTGGCGCATGCGCGTATTGATGCACATGGCTCAGAGCCCGCGCATGCGCACTGCGGCCGAAGTGCCGTGCGCATGCGCGTTGCAGTTCACTGCTCACGCGTCGCACTACTGGGATGCCTAGCGCATGCGCACTATAGCGCGGGCTTCCCTTTTGCAAAGCGGACGCGATGAGCAATAACAACAGCTGCAGCCAGTTACCCAATCAACCAGGGTATAAATAGACATGCGCGCCTTGCGTCGGTACCTCCGTTCCTTCTCGGACGCCGGCAGCGAGGTACCGACGGACAGGTAGGGCTACACACCACCATGGGCTACTCCTACACGGCGAGTCATCTCAGCACTAACAAGAGTCCCTTAAGGAGTGGCTTTGCCTACCTTAAGTCTTTAACCATTTGTCCATTACTTGGTTACAGATAGCGCCAGTACCTCTTTTAGTCATTTTTTTCGCTAGACATAGTCCTCCAAGGAGGGGCCCTGCCCTCCTACTTTGGTTAATTAATTCTTGCAGAGTCTCTAGTCATTTTCCTTATACTTGGTTGAGTTTTTTTCTGTTTAAAGCTAGGTTTTGTTAAGAACAGTTTTGGAAATGGTAGCTATTATAGTTGTCAGTCCCTTTCCTACTTTTCAAAGGTACTTTCTTGTCCATTTCCCTCCTTAACTAGAGCGGGGCCTCCCTTTTTCCCGAGAGGGTTCCGGGTGAGGTGAGGCGTATTCCCACATAATGCTGGGTAAGTTATCACAACCATTCCCATATCTGTGATTTCATACAATGATTATAACATAGTATAATTAGTGGGGAGAAATTGTCTCCATCGCCCTGTTTGTGTGCTTAGCATCTTGTGCTTGTTTTCCTAAAATCTGTTGTGCACTACATGGTTTTTTTCACGCTTATGTCTCTTCCTTAGGAGATACATAAAGTTCTGGACTTCCTACAGTATTCATCTGGGCTCAGAGGAACTGGTAGGACTTATCCAATGTACATTAGCGTGCATCACTAACTTTTGATTTGCAGTCGCAGTTTCCTAAATGGTCCTGAAGAAAGCTAAGACCAACAGTCAATACAGCTGAAACATGTCGACCTCCACTCACTTTGCCCACACATAGTTATTATTTCAAACTATTTTGGCAAATTTTAATCTTGACCCAAGCGCCATACTGATTAAAATTAATTTTGGCCCTTGGAGTCAATTTTACTCTCACGTTTTTCACTTTAATTTTCTGCACTGCACCCCATTAGCATCACCAGTGAAGCCCAGGGGTCTATATCTACACCATGTTATTCCATCTCTGCACCATGACTAGGTGCACTGTTTGAGAATCGGATTGGTGACATCTCCCACATGACGACATTCCCCCACATGGGTGGGCTGATGGGAATTTTTCTTAACGGACCCGGGTTATCACTTCTAGTGCTACTAATGGTTTTGGGGCACTAGTTCAGTTGGGCACACTCACAAGTTTCCGACCAGACCACTTTTTGTTTATTGACAGTCTTTTCTTAGGGCATGAGTGGCTTTGGTCGTTAAATATAGCCCTATGTGACCCTCCCTACGTTTATTCTCATTACTTTGGATATTTCATATAACAACAAGCAGGTCATCTATAAAAAAAATCCATAGTCAAAAGAAATATTAAATTACACTAGGAAATCATCACGTGTTTTAAAATCTAACTAAACAAAGATCATTTTTCAAACTTTTTCTGGAGACAGAACTCACATCAGAAATCACCTTCATGTTGCCATTACTGGGGGACAGGCCACCCAAAATAGATACTTCTACATACGGCACTGTGTGCATGCCTCCTTGCTTGTTGTGTTCGATCATGTGACCACTGGCCATTTTGTGTAGCCAGCCAGTGTGCTTATGCCTTAGGCTTGCATGTATTCTTTGTTGAGGTGGCCATACCTCCTTACTTGCAGTTGTAGTTTGACCATGTGGCCTGTGGCCATGTTGTGCAGCCAGCCAGTGTGCCTTTGCCATAGGCCTGCTTATGTTGTTTGTTGAGTCCATGTCTCCTTGCTATTTGTTTTTGGCTTCAGTTCAATTTGGTAAATCTGTAACAGGTATTTAATATTATATTTATTGACTAGCGCCTGTAGTGTGTGTTATTTTTTTATTTTTATTTTAAAACCTTTATTTTCAAGTAGTGCACACAGCTATTCAGCCTTACATCCCGGAGGCTAGGCAGCAACTCAAAAAGCAATAGATCAATGTGCAAGAAACAAGGTAGCAGAACGTGTGAAGGTTATGATTTTCCAATTTTTATATTTTATGAAGAAGGAACAAGTACAGAAAGAGGCGCCAAAACTAGCGCTAAGAAGAAGGCAATTAAATCGTTATGTAGTGGGGCCTAATCAAGGAGTCAGCTAGGCACAATGATTACAGTCAGGTTCAGAATAATATGGATACATAGAACCACGGGGGAGGGAATCACAGGATAACAGTGATACATAATCGTCAGTTGGAAGTATGGGCTATGGGGTCAAGTGTTCTTCCAGTGGGGCGGATTCCGGTGGTATGCAAATGTCACCCCTATACTCATTCAAAGGCCCCCACACCTTCTGCCATTTTTTGGGTTTACCCCGGGCTACGTACACAGTTTTTTCTCGGAACATACACCAATCCATGTTGGCCTTCCACTGTACCAATTTCGGGGCTGTTATCGCTCCCCACATTTGTGCAATGTCCCGCTTTGCGACCATATTCCCAAGGGTAACCCATTGAGTTTGTGCAGTGTTGTAATCTGTTGGACCCCAGATATTTAAGAGGCATCTCCGGGCCTCCGCGTGTACGTCCACCCCAGTCACCTCACTCATGATCATGCGCACCCGTCTCCAGTAGGAAGCTATCACACTGCACTCCCAGATGATATGCATGAAGGTAGCGAGTGCGCCACAGCCACGCCGACAGAGGCCATCAACCGAATGTCCCATATGTATTAATCTGGGGCCAGTGACGTAGACTCTGTGCAGGATCTTCAATTGCACCAATCGAAGCCGGGCAGGGATAGCGACCTCCTTGGGGGACGACACCGCACATTGCCAGTCCTCATCGTCGATCTCTATCCCATCCCGTATCCATTGATCTCTCACCCCCAGGAGAAGGTCCGTACAAATATTGATCAATTTTTTATACGTCAGGGAAATAGCGCTATCCGGCAAGTGGGCGTCCAGTACCCGGTCCTCCAGGGGAGAACTCTCTGGAATTGCCTCGCCCACCGGCATGGAAGACAGGAGTGCATGCCGCAGCTGAGCGTACCGAAAATGTTCCATTTCACCCAACTGGAACTCCGTCTGTAGTTGGGCAAAGGACTTTACCTCCCCTCGCAACATCATGTCCTCCAGCCTAGATATCCCGATCACATCCCACTTGTCGAACGCCTTAGTGTGCCACAGTTTACCCAAAATCTCGGAGTCATAAAGTGGAGTTGCCATTGTAAGCTTGTCTTTCCACCCCTGTGCTTTTGTAATCATTCTCCAGATGTGCACAGCGGTTTTCGTTGGCCCAGACATCCGCCTATTAAGAGATCTCGTATACAGCGCCCTATGGTATTTCCCGCCATCCAGGAGCCACCGATCCATGGCATAACCTGGACTATCCGTCGGGCCGTAAAGACCGTGATTAATGGCCGCCAACTGAGAGGCCCAGTAGTATCTCCGCACGTCGGGCAATGCTATGCCCCCATAATACCACGGGAGCGTGAGCTTCATGATAGCAATGCGTGGCCGGCCATCCCAGAGCAGGGCACATTGCAAGCTCTCGATTTCCCTAAAATATCTGGCCGGGACCGGATCTTGAGTATTTTGCAGGGCATTCAGGAACCTGGGCAAGGACATCATCTTAAATAACGCCGCGCGCCCAAGCAGGGAGAGAGGAAGTTTACGCCACCCCTCTACATCACGTCTAAGAGGAGCAAGTGGGGGGAGCAACTTGTTCTCGTAGCGCGCCTTGGGGTCAGTTGGGACATAGATCCCCAGATATTTAAATCCCTGTCTCGCCACCTGTATGCCACAGTCCCTCGGAAGACGAGGTGCCCCCCCTCTCAGCACGTATAAATGCGACTTCGACCAATTAATGACCAGGCCAGAGTGCTGACCAAAGAGTCGAAGCACGTCACATGCTACGATGAGAGATTTACAAGGGGAGGTAAGATACAGAAGGATGTCATCTGCATATAATGATACTCGGTCCTCGAACCCAGGGGACCAACGAATGCCATGTATGTCAGGGTGGTGCCGTATCCAGGCTGCCAATGGTTCGAGTGCCAGTGTGAACAAAAGGGGCGACAGAGGACAGCCCTGCCTGGTGCCCCTCTGAAGAGCAAAGGACGCGGAAACTCGACCATTGACCGTTACGTTGGCCAGCGGGCTGGCATACAGAAGTTTAACCCACCCCACGAATTCCGGATCGAAGCCAAGCTTCGCCAACACTGCCCACAGGTAGTTCCATTCGAGGGAGTCAAACGCCATCGTGGCATCCAAAGACGCCAGAACAGCTGGCTCCCTGAGTGTGTGGGCACTAGCCAGGGCTCCGTGAATTCTGCGAAGGTTAAGGGCAGTGTTGCGATGTGGAATGAAGCCCGACTGGTCCGGGTGCACTAAGTCGCCGATTGCGCCAATCAGACGGTTGGCCAGCAATTTGGCGAGAATCTTAGGGTCTGCATTCAACAGAGAGATGGGACAATACGATCGGCACAAATCTCTTGGTTTCCTTTCCTTATGGATAACAACAATGGTGGCCAGCCTCTGGTCGACGGGAAGCATGCCCGTCTCTCGCGCCTCCAGAAACATGTTCCGTAGGGGCGGAGAAACGACATCAGGTTTGATTTTATAAAGTTCCACCGGAATACCGTTGGGACCGGGTGCCTTACCGGGTCTGAGGGAACGAATGGCAAGGGCTATCTCGTCCGCAGTGATGTCCCTATCCAGGTCGTCACGGTCCGAGTCCGAAAGGCATGGGAGGTCTATGTCCGCCAATAGTGCACAGGTGTCGGGCTCAGACCAGTCCGAGACCGAAGTGTAGATGCCCTGAAAGTAGTCCGAGAATGACTCAACTATTGCACTCGGATCAGTGACAAGCAGGCCATCGTCCCCCAACACTTCCGGAACCACACGACCAGCTCTCTCCTTCTTGTCAAGCCAAGCAAGGAGCTTGCCCGCCTTGTCTCCGACATCATAAATTCTTCCCTGTTGTTCCCTACCCATGACTTTTGCAGCGTCGGAGACAAAGTCGCGGTACTCTGATTGCTTAAGCGAGAGGGTGTGGAGCAATTCAGGCGTCGGACCCGCTTCCAATTGGGAGTCCAGCTCCATAATCTCTGCTTCAATGCGCAACGTGTCGGCATTTCTGAGTCTACGGACTTCCGCTATGAGGGTTAGGGCCTCACCTCGCAGAACCGTCTGGAACGCCTCCCATAGAGTGGCGGCCGATGCGTCCGACCCAGTATTCTCAGAAAAGTAGAGCTCAATAGCTCTGGCCAGGAGTCCGCGCGTCTTAGGGTTTCGAAAATACCACGGGTTAACTTCTACAGGCCGCTCGGCTAACACAATGTCGAAGTCGAAGGACACCCATACCGGGGAATGGTCCGAGATGCCCCTTGCCAGCATGCGGGCTTCTGAAATTGCCGGCGCATGGGCCGACAAGGCCAGGACATAGTCTATTCTAGAGAGGCTACCGTGCGCCCCGGAATGAAACGAGTAGTGACTCTGGGTGGGATGCAAAAGTCTCCAGCAGTCAATCAGTCCCATGGTATCAAGGAAATCGGGCAACCAGGATTGCGAACTACGTAGATCTCTGGGCGGATGTCTGTCCAAGGTCCCCGAGCAGACTGAGTTGAAGTCACCACCCACAATAAGCAACCCCTCAGGTAGTCCCAAAATGGCACCTCCAAGGTCCTGAAAAGTGTTGTTTTGTAGCCCCGGGGGAACGTAGACTGAAACCAGAGTCAGGGACCGCCCCTCCCATCTCCCCGTGACGGCGGCGTACCGCCCCCTCTCGTCCACAACACTGGAGTCAATCTCAAATGGGAGAGACGTGCGCATCATAATCCCCACCCCCCGGGAACCCGAGGAGAACCCTGAGTGTGCCACCATCTTGAAACCCTTCCTGTTGAGCTCTCGACACGTATTTCCCACCAAGTGCGTCTCCTGTAACAAAATAACATCGGGCATACATCTTTTAAGCAACTGCAAAACCACCCCTCTCTTGATGCGATCACCCAAGCCGTTAACATTCCAACACAGTACTTTTAATTTCCTACCCCCCATCGTCAAACCTTGGGCCTCCGCCGACCCCAGTAGGCCACATAGATACAATGAAAGAATTAAAACATACGTTGCATTGCCTTAGAGAAAGAAAGAAGAAACAAAAAAAGCAAACAAAACCAACCCTCGCACCACCCCCCACCCTGCACTACTGCAGCAGACTAAACAGCCCCCCCAACCAGCAGTGTGCCTGTCGACCCATGAACTAAACTACAAAAAGACCCTAGAGGAGAAAGGAGATCACGTAGTCCCCCCTGCCACCCTCCATGTTAAAAGAAGGATATTCACTATAAAGTGCAACAGTATGGCTTGTAGGTCATAGTCAACAGGAACACCGACCAACAAAGTTAGTAGAATGAGGTCTACTCCTGATGATCGGGGCCTCCCGAGGCGCCCTCTGAATGTTCCTCCCGTTCCTCGCGTCTGTAAGGCAAGGTGTCCAGCCAGTCGCTCACAACTTCAGGCATGTCAAAAAATACAGCACGACCATCGTGTTCAATACGCAGTCTAGCGGGGAACATCATCGAGTACTTCATCCCCAAGTCTCTGAGACGTCGCTTCACTCCCGCAAAACTCTGACGCTGTCTTTGAACCGCCCTGGTAAAGTCTGGGTAAAAGTTGACATCCACGTTCTGGAACTTGAGGGGCCCATGCCGTCTGGAGGCCTGTAGGATCACATCCCGATCCCTGAAATTGAACAGACGGGCTATGATGGGTCGTGGCGTAGTGCCCGACTTGGGCGGTCCACCCGGCATTCTGTGGGCCCGTTCAACTGAAAAGAAATGGCTGAGGCCCGCAGGGGCCAGATGAGTCTTTATCAGTTCCTCAACGAAGAGATCGGTGGCCGAGTCCTCGGCCCCATCCGGAACCCCAATAATTCGGACATTCTGTCGCCTGGCACGTCCCTCAAAGTCCTCCAGCCGTCTCGAAAAAAGATCGTTGACAGACCTCAAGTTTCGGACCTCTGTCTGCAGATCCGAGACATCAGTCGTGAGGCTAGCAGTCTTGATGTCTATTGATTTCACTCTGTCATTGGTCTTGCCAAGGTCGGCCCTGATCAGGTTGAGATCGATCGCCAAAGTATCAACTTTGTGCGTAAGGGCTTCATGTTGTTTGTGCATCTCTGTTCTGATGCCAGCTATAGCCCCCATGATGTCCCTGAGTGTCGGTTCTGGCTCGTACAGCGAGCCCGCACGTAGAGTGTCTTTTGAATGGGTGGCCGCAGTCGGCGAGGTCCTTTGTTGGGCATAACGGTCAATCTTGTTTGTCTGGGGTTGGACCGTCTTCCTACTAACCCGGTTCACCGTTCTGTCTGGGTCGCCCTTGCCCGCCATGTTGGGGCCGGAGATTGAACAAAGGGTGGCACACCGAAACCCCTGCGAGTACACAAGCAGGTGCGGAGCGTAGCAGCCACAGATGTTCAGTCAGCGAAAGGCCACTTCGCAACTTCGCTCACTCCGTCGGCTGGTGCAGGAGTCACTCACTCGGCATATCGATCATGCGCTTAAATGTCGCTGCCGTCGGTCATCACAGAGACAATGGTTCGTCCCTGGCACGGGTCTTCAGCACGACGTATCTTCGTCTATAAGTGTCGGATTTTGAATCGGACAGCAGATCCCGTCTCCACGGCCATTCACCAACAAGAATCCAACATCGTGGAACAGGATTTCGATCAGTATTTATGCGGAGGGTCGGAGGGTCTCCGGAGCTCTGAGCTTACGCGGCCATCTTGCTCGCCCGCGATCTAGCGGATCTTATGGTTGAAAGTCCGATAGGTAATGTGTTAATGTTCTCTGAGTATTGAGCATATATGTGAATTGCTTAGTTTATGTGCGTGACAATTCCTGTTTCCCATTAGTAGTGGTGGTCTGTTTATATATGGCATGCTACTAATCCTGGTACTATGCAAAGTTACTATGTCCGTGATGGTGAACAGTAGGTTAAATCTGTTCTTAATATCGCAATCTACTTCCTAGAATTCTTGGTCTTAACCACCATGTTGCCAGTATTTCATTTTTAAAAAGCTATGTTTTGAACCAAGGAAGCCATTGCATAAACGATCGTATGACCTATATTAAACAATTATTTGCCCCATATATTCGGCGATCCTTTTTCATACTAGTTGTCATTGTATCTAAGGCGCTGTTAAGCCAAAAGTATGTTCTATTGTTCATAAATCAAAAAAAGTCAATGTCCATACTTCCAACCGCTTGAACTGGAATCCACCGAAAAGCTGGACTGGAATTATCAATCATTAAAGGCATAATACTCTATGTAGAGTTGCGCTCTAGTCTTCGTGTGTTGCGTCACGACGCAGTGCACGAAGACGGCCATTCAAGAGCGAGTGGTCATGCGCGAGGCGACCGCGAGGGTGAAGCAGCAGCCACTCGGTGCTCTCCCTGAATGCAGAGAATTATGTGTAAGCTAATAAAGCAACCTTTCCCCTCAACCATGTCGCCTCCTTATTTCCCCACATGCTGGTGGCATTACAGAGGTGGTATCATTACAGTGGCGACGAGGAGTGGGATCTCCCACACAAATAAAACACAAAAAGAAAAATTGCGAAATACGGAGGGACAGCAGAAGACAAAGGAGAACACGATGGCCAGGAGTTGCTGGAGGAGCAGGGAGAGCGCGGCAGAAGCGCAAACGAGCGGCGAGCACTCACCAAGTGCACCAGTGCCAGAAGGGGGCAGCAGCCAGGAGGGGACACACGGTAGGGGATTGATAAGACCCCACATAGGCCCTGGCGGAACTGGAAGACCGCAGAGAAGAGGGTGCAACCCGACGCAAGGTGGGAACGCAAGCGCACCGGCAGCCCGAGGAACCAGGGAGTGGAACCGGAAGAGCAGGCCAGGATGAGCACGCAGGCATCATCGCTTACAGTGCCGATCCCATTCTTGCCCAAACCAGGGGAACCCGAGATGAAATGGGAAGACTGGAGGGAATATTTAAAAAACTATCTTGAGGCCCTAGAAATGAAAATGGGGAAGCCTTCCCCAGTGCCAGGAGGAGGAGGATACTCCTGAACAACCTAGGCCCAGAATGGATAAGAGTATTCACAAACTTGGTGCCCAGGCCGCATGCGGACGTCAACGTCTTTAAGCATGCCATAGAGGACCTGGACAAACCCTACCATCCAGCGGTGTGTGTCTATATTGATCGCTACAACTTCCAGCAAAGGAAGCAAGAAGCGGGTGAATCCATAGACGACTATGTTGCAGCTTTGAGAAGGTTGGCGATAACGTGCAAGTACGGAGCTCTCCAGGACAAATTCATAAAAGATCAAATCGTTATGCACACGACCAATAAGACTGTACAAGAAAAATTGTAGGCACATGGAGAAGCGACGCTGAAGGAGGTCATAGCAATGGTAAAGAAAGCAGAGTTATTGAAACGATGTGCTGAAGCAGCGAAAAGGGAAACCACCCAGAGGACCATGGTGAACAGAGTGGAAGATTCGGAACCTTCAGGAAGGTACAGAACGGCGCCTGGAGAAAGTAAGGGAGCAAACAGATGGGCGGGAAAACCCGGACAGACAGGAAAACAGGCAACAGAAAGCAAGACGGCGTGCTACAGGTGCGGAAGCCCGGCGCACTCAGCCCAAGACAAACTCTGCCCGGCGTTCAGAGCGAAATGCATGTTCTATGTCCTAAGAGGTCACTATGAAAAGGTGTGTCGCAGGAAACTTAAGAGACCTGTGGTGAAATATGTAGCACAAGACCAGCCAGAAGGAGAAGAGGATGAGCTGGAAGAAGATAGAGGATAGAGGAGCAAGTGTTGGGAATAAACAACAAGCGTTCCCATAAACTGCAATGCGTCATGCTGATAGGATAGTGATAGACTCGGGATCCCCATACACCATAGTCCAAAGATTAGTTTGGGAGGAAGAGTTCGAACCCAGCCTAGGACCCAGATTGGAACCACCAGATATACGGCCGGTGACATACCTAAACACACCCATCCCCATGGTAGGGTACAGGACTCTAACGTTTGAATTCAGGGGAAGGTCAGCTGAGTGCAAGCTGTACGTGGCAGAGAAGGGCCGTCAGTTTTAGGTTGGATGGATCAAGGTGACCTAGGGATAAAACTGGACCCGGGAGGAAACATTCAAGTGTTGATGACAGCTCCTAAGAGCTGGCCGTACCTGGAGAAAATAAAAAAGGACTTCCCGAAGGTGTTCGGAGGGAAGGTCAGCAAACTAGAAAAATTCACACACAAAATCCTGCTCAAGGAGAATTCCAAACCAGTGGCCCACAAGGTTAGGAATGTACCCCTATCGGTAAAGGAAGCAGTACAACAAGAATTGTGCATACTGGAAGAACATGGAATAATTGAACCCATAGACAATTCGGAATGGCTGGCGCCCTTGGTCGTGGTGAGAAAACCAAATGGCAAGGTGCGTCTGTGCGTGGACCTTCGACAACCTAATAAGTGCCTGATCGTGGAGAAATCCCCGTGCCTCACATAGAAGAAATGCTGGCCAAAACGAGGGGAGAAAAGTGGTTCTCCACTATTGACCTCACATCCGCCTATCACCAAATAGACCTGCACCCTACAAGCCGGAAACTCACATCCTAAATACCGCCCTTTGGATGCTATCAATTCCGCAGGATGCCCTTCGGTCTTGCCTCGGCCTCAGCGGTGTTCCAGAAATTAATGCACCACCTATTCAAGGACATTGAGGGCATCCAATACTTTCAAGATTACATTTTAGTGATGGGGATGGACCGGAAAGACCATGACAGGAAATTGGACGTGGTGCTGGGTGTGCTACAAGAAAAGGGCCTGACAGCAGAGTGGAAGTAATGGCGGCTAGGTATGACATCAGTCACTTACCTTGGACATGAAATCGGAGGAAACTGAATAACGCCGAAAAGAGAGAACGTCAAGGCGATCTGCAAGGCCAGGGCGCCCGACAGCAAAGAGGAGGTGAGATCTTTCCTGGGGATGGCCGATTATTATAATAAGTTCGTCCAGCACTTCTCTGCCAAAACACATCACCTGAGGCAGCTGATAAGAGACAAGACAGTGTTCAAGTGGAATGAGGAAGCTCAGAGAGAATTTGAAGAGTTGAAAAGGGACATAAGTCAAGAGGTGCCACTACAAGGATATGTCCCACTGGGGCGGACCATACTGACCACGGATGCCAGCGAGAAGGGACTGGGAGCAGTCCTCATGCAGGAGAGGGCAGACGGAACAATGGAGACCCTCAGCTTTGCATCCAAAACTCTCTCACCTACAGAACAGAAATTTAGCGTGATTGAGAAGGAAATGCTGGCGGTGGTATGGGCCATGGGGAAGTTAAGACAATTCCTGTGGGGCACGAGATGTCGACTGCAGACAGACCACAAACCACTTGTCAAAGTTCTAACCTCAAGTGGACATGCGCCCGCCATGCCACGCATAGTCAAGATGTCGTTGAAGCTACTGGAGCACCAGTATGACGTGGAATATGTACCAGGGACACGCAACAAGGTAGCTCATTACCTCAGCAGAGCCTCAGCCATGGAAGAAGCCCCAAACCTCTCGGCTGAGGATAAAGAGATGACAGCGATAATGGAGGATTCAGAAAGAGTAAGCAGGAATGGGTCCTAGCATATGATAAGGACGAAGAGATCCGAGAGGTCAAAGAACGCATTATCAGAGGCTGTCCCGAAAAGAAGAGGATGAAGGAGGAACTCCGGAAATTTTGTGAAGTCCACGAGGAACTGTCTGTGAGTGACTCAGGCATCTTTCTATACCGAGGAGACAAAGTGGTGCCTACTACGAGATTGATCCCGTTCCTGTTGACACAGTTACATGAGGGCCATCTCGGCATTGTCAAAACCAAAATGAGAGTGAAGCAAATGTACTGGTGGCCAGGACTAGACATACAAGTGGAAAGGCATGTGAGAGACTGTGACCAGTGCCAAGGAGCGGGCAAAATCCTGAAACCGCTAAGGCCAGCTTTGGGAAAATTTGACCAGCCACGTGACCCCTGGGAAGATGTCTCGGTCGACATTTTAGGACCTGTACTGGACAACCAAGAAATCGGATTACCCCCACATCTACAGGGTACAGCCCATTCTAAATCCTGAGAAGCAGACACCCCTTCACTAAAGACGATGTGGTCTGGAGAGAAAAGACCATCACCCACAAATGGTCTCCTGCAGTAGTACAGCACAACCTAGTGAAGGCTCAGAAAGTATATACCGAACACTATAATCGGAGAAAAAACATGAAAGAAACAGCGCTTGAAAGAGGGGAGTGGGTGAGAGTCGAACTGGCAGTGCTGTAAAAAAAGGAGAAAGCAAGTACAACCCACCCCTGCAGGTGGAAGAAGTATATGACTGAGCAGTGTTAATTAGCGACAGGAATGTGTGGTCCCCAGACCGCATGGCTAAGATCAACAAGATCCTACAGTGGCCTGCGGAGGAAGAGAGATCTCTACTAGATCAAGGGACAAGAGAAAGAGAAGGAGGCACTTCTGCAGAAGAAGAATGCCAGATGGAAGAGGAATCGTACGAAGATGGGGGAGCCAAGAAATGCCAGTTGCAGAGGAAACACCCAAAAGAGAAGAGCAGAGTCATCAGATAGACAGGACGGTGAGACCTACAGAGAACTGCACCCGAGAAGCCTCCACGCCGGTAAGACGTACCTGCACTGGCAGAGTGGGGGTTAAACCCCACCATCTCAGAGACTTTGAACTGGGAGGGTGTTAAGGCCCCGGGGACTCAGTAGACTCTTTTGTGTGTGTGTAAAAAGGGGAGATATGTAGAGTTGTGCTCTAGTCTTCGTGTGTTGCGTCACAACGCAGCGCACGGAGACGCCCATTCAAGAGCGAGTGCGCATGCGTGAGGCGACCGCGAGGGTGAAGGCACAGACGCTCGGCGCTCTCCCTGAATGCAGAGAATTACGTGTAAGCTAATAAAGCAACCTTTTCCCCTCAACCGTGTCTGCCTTCTTATTTCCCCACATGCTGGTGGCATTATAGAGGTGGCATCATTCCATCTATCCATGGATGCTGCAGAATGGAAGTAACTAGGGAAGATTAAGATATTTCTCCTTCTTAGTCCTCTGTCTGGTAAGCGTACCATTATGACGTAAGAAAACCCAGGTTTACTGACTTTAGTAATCTGGGATTACATCAAAAATCTTTGTGCGGACGCATGGGAATGTCTATGTTCCTCCCATGGGATGCCTACCAGCTGCAAAATAATTGAAAGCACTGCTATGCAAAGTGTTATATTGCTTTGTATTTACTAAATCATGCAAAGTGGCTATGCATGGGTTGTAAATGCCAAAAATGTTTTTGCATCAGCGCTGCACAACAAAAGTGGTGTAACCCTGATGCAAAATCATTGCAAATCTAGGTCTAAGTGCTGCTCGTCTCTGTTGAATAGCCAGTAGCCTCCGACCTATTCAGTTTTCCTTTAAGTACTCCAATATTTTACTTTTCTTATGGCTCCCATAATTTTCTTAACTTTTGAGCCTGGACATTCGGTTTCAGATTATACATTTACCTTTAATTTTTTGCTACAATAATTTTTCTTTTGTTTTACTATAGTTTATCTGATTAAGTTTTACTCCTTTGTTACGTTATATGTACAATGAGATCTCAAATTTCCAGTACGATTTAAGCATACAATTTCTTTTGAAAAATGTAAATCAATGAATTCTCCCTGTTTGCATTTTCTAAGTATATATTTTTGAAAATATATTACAATACACGTTCTGAATTTTAAGGATTTTCAGATAAAACAGTTTCAAATTTTGTGCAACACTGCACCAAAGCAATGTTTCTGTACTTGGAAGGACTGTGATGTCATCATTTTGGGAACCGCTTTTGGAAGAAATGATCCATGGGATCAATACCAGACAAATTCTATGTTTCAACATTGATGCATGATTGTGCAGCGTCGTCTATCTTCCACAACAACTTCAGGTTTGACATGCCAAATCTATTCAGAAGGGATGGAGTTCATTCACTACCCAAGACCATACTGTTATCCTCTACAACATTCAGAGGTGTCTGAAAGATATTTTGCTGTGACCGTCCCCCAACAAACTTTCCATTCAAAAAAAGCTTTTTTTCAAGCCACCTTTCTCTATCAATGCTGCTTTGTTTTTATTTCCTTGTTTGTACTGCATTTGGAACTTTGCTGATTTTACAAACAATGGGCCTGATTCAGAATTTGACGGATGCGATACTCCATCATAAACGTGAAGGATATCCCCTCCGTCGTATTACAAGTGTGTTACATCCTATGGCACTTACAATATGAAGGACGGGATATATATATGACATGTTTGTGACGGGGTATGCCATCCACACACTATGAATCAGGCTCAGTGTCTTGGCATGTCTCCTGTCCTTGGTTGAGTTTCTACCCTCTCATTAATTTCCATACACATAACCCTCTGCATGTTGTTAATATGCGTTCTTTTTTTGGGTGACTTGCTGAATTTGTGATGTCGCGGAATTCTTGGCTTTTCAAGCTCAAGCGTTTATTCCACCAAAGAGCCCTTAACTTGTTTTGTGCCCTCCGACCTGAATATTCCTAATTTCAGATCTGTGTGACACCTATTCTATGTATATTGTCTTATTGGTACTGCTTTCTGTGACTTCTAATGATTTCACCCCCTTGGTCAATGGGCGGGTGCTTATGCCTGCGCCTAAGAGGTCACTGTTCTCTGCAGTGGAACATAGGGATATGGTTATGCATCATTGACCAAGCTATTAGTCCGATTTTTGTTCCTTTAGGTAGTGTTTTGTATAAATGCAATAGCAGACACCATCACTTTCATTTCTACTTCGGCACAAAGGAAATCGCACATTTATTGGGCATAAGTTTTAACATATTTCTAGTCATGAACATCATTCAATTGTGTTAACACACTGCTGTTACATATTTTGTTTGTATATTTTTGACACTTATCCACTTCTTTCGATGGTTGGCCTGTTGGCTGAGACAAGTTCATCTTAAAAATGTACTGGTATAGTGAATATCTTTACATAATAATTTGGCTGCAGTACTCGCTGGTTGTATGTCAGAATAACATGATCAGAAATATTGTATAATATAAATAGAGTGTCTCAAATATCATTGGATGTAGATTTTCTATTATTATGTGGTTATAGTTTACTAAACATAATTTAGAACACAATATTCATGCTAGACACTATTATGACATGATATTCAAAACCACACCATAACTGGGAGCACTTTGCAAGCAACATAGGTTGCACTGGAAGCAAGGAGTAGCATGGGCTGCATGTTTTATTGTATGGCCTTTTAGATTCCAAATGAATTTTCCCGAGTTATGCCCTTATATAGGTACAATTTGCGTTGCACTTATATAGGCATAGAAATCAAGCCCTTATTTAGGCATAGCCCATGCTACCCAAATACAGGCATGGCTACTTCAATTCGTTCATCAACGTCACAAAGATTTCTTGGAAAACCAGATTCTTAAGCAGAAGGGACTTCCCCTAGCCTGGATATTGATTTCTCCAAGAAACTCATTTATTACGCATGAACAACTATTCCTTAGGGGTTTATCCATGATGTTCATATGCCCAACTTTACGTCAAAGCTGGCATTTCTAAACACCTTTAAGGTATAAATAAACCTTCACTTGCTATAGCAAAGCACAGTGTGGTTCGGTGCAGTTCGACTACCTACTTGCCTGACGCAGCTCGCTACAGCAAGTGTCGAAGGAACCCGACTCTCCAGCTGATGCACTCACAAGAAGCTGTCCTCTTCTGCCGAGAAATCCAGCTCCAGTGTTTCTGACTCCCATTGCAGGGTGTTGAGAAATGGAGTCCGAGACAGAGATACCAACCTCCATCCTTCTAAAGGTATGGAGCTGATTATAACCTAGAGAAACCTTTAGGTACATTGGGGTAGGCATATTTTAAAAGCACCAGTTGAGTATTTTAGCCTGTGTTATTTATGTTTGTATTTTTATGTCATAACACTAGTCAATAATACTATTCTCACTGTACGGATTATACTTTGCATTCTGTTTTACGATTGTAGCAGTTCACCTCTCTTGCATGAGAAAGAAGACTGTTCAACAAACCTTTTATTGAAATCACTATTTCTCTGCAACTCTGTAGAAAAGAAGCATGCACGATTGACTGAGTAAAATAATTATCCATTGTTTCCACAACTCTGAAGATATTTGTTCCAGTCTTAGGGAAACAAAGTTGTCATGTTTATGCGGTTGTCAGAAACGAATCCCTTCTTGTGTATCCCAAAAAGGTTCTAGTGGCCTCTGAGCTAGCTGGCACTCACAATTAAGTTTAGTATATTCGATAGAGACATACTGACCTAAGTCCTATGTCACATCTATAGGATATATTATTCCAATGCTCAGAGCCTATTGGGAATATAGGAACTACACTACATGGCACCCAACATTTGGTAAAGCAATAATTTAACACTAGATACTAAAGTAACTCAGTCGTGCTTTTCTCAGAGACCCCTTTTTCCTTAAAATACTCCAATAGACGCCTGGAGTGCATAAAGGCATACTATCCGCAATAGCCGAGTAGGACAAAAATCCTATGTATTAGCTTTTTGGTTTGTTCAACGTTGAAGGATACAGTGTTCCAAAATATTGTGCACCTTAACTTTGTTTCCTTGAAACTTGCTCTGGAATTTTCATTAAACAATGTTGAATAACGGCAACAACACCGAAAACAGTGGAGCTGCGGCTGATCCAGCAGCCTTTAACACAACAAGTTTTAATGAAACCGACGAGGAAGCTATATGCATTCCTATGAATTTCAGGAAAGCCATCACTATAATACTATAGAAAATGGCCTAACATCGAGAGGTGGTAGGATAGTTTTTGTGATAGAGGCACATGAATATCACCAGACAGAGGTATTCTATCCATGGATAGTCTTCCCTGAAGTAAATCCAGAAACACAGATGTTTCACTTCTACAAAGAAGATGAACCACTGGATGGGTATATTCCTTTCGAGGATATTGAAATTCCACTCAGATATCAGGAGCATGAGCTCTGGTTTAAAGGCGCCCTAAAACCTTTAACCTCTTGGCTGCTAATGACAAGGGTAACTCGTCATGAACTTTCCATTCATTTCAATGGAAAATGAATGGAAAGTATAATGGGTGCCTTAGCACTGAAGTGGTTATGTCACATTCCCAGGCTCGATCCACTAGGTAGACCAGGAGCAACATGGTCAGCCATAGCCAGCTATATACCTGACCCTGACATTGAAGCAATATCAGACGAACAATTACATAGTAATATACAAAATTTAATAGAGTTATACAGTGAAACCACAACTGTCTGAAGGTCCGGAAAAGGTCTTTACTAAAAACATTACTACTCCTTCTAAGAAGAAGTGGGAAAACACTAAACAAACTTCTAAAGAGAAGCGTTTTCATTCCAGAGGCAGGTCTCCTCAAAAGGAGCCCTCTGAAAAGAGGTATAACCTCAGGAATAGGGATAATTTGAGAAAACCTGACAGATATCAATGTACTGATACACGTTCCTCTCATACCTTTCAGACTTCGTCTCAGAAATCCGAAAGAAGAGGACGGTCAGAACACAAGGAGGAATGGGTGAAGTCCAAAGACGATCAACACGTTCAGAAAAACAAGAAAACTCAATTCACCAAAAAGAAGGTAGCAGGTCTAAAAATCAGACATGCCGAGGATCTTGAGGACACAACTCAAGAACGGGGAATGCGCTCAGACAATGTTGGACAGCGCATCAGAAGTCACCATAGCTCGCAAGAACTTGAAGGATCATCTGGAGACAGTGGACTTGAATGAATTCAATCAAGTTGAAACTGCAGATACAAGGGTTAGTTTTCCACATAAGTTATATGAAATAACACTCCGTATGGAAGAAAAGTGATAGCACTCTTTTGGGAGCAACTTTCAAAGGGTTATGACATTCTTCTAGCTGAAAAAGACTGGTGACCTGAATTTGTCAGGGAGTGCCCACATGGCGAAGACATCATTATGCCAGCCTTCTCCAACCACATTTCAATTCATTTAAAATATACTTATGCCAGGAAATGGGCCGTTTCCCAGGCTCCTGCATTATACAAAATTCATGTAGGATGGGATGAGGACTCTCCTCACTATGAAATTCTAAAGAATCAACCAACTACCCAGAGGCAGTACCCAGTTAAGCTAGAAGCTAAAAAACAGGTCAGGGAGATATTAGATCAACTTGAATACCAAGGGGTGATTGAAACATGCACCTCATCAATGACAATCCTTTATTTCCTGTCTCCAAACCTGACAATACATATTGTCTAGTATTGGTTTACAGACATTTAAAGTCTTGTTGCAAAACCTTTGCTGTACAAAATGCACACAGTGCAGCATTAATGAATAACATTGTGCGTAAAAAAATAGAAGACAACATTAGATATTTGTAACGGTTTCTTCTGTCAAAACATTGCACCAGAAAGTAGGTATCTGACCGCTTTCTCAATTATGGGGACACGGCGTCGCTTCTGTCGTCTCCCTAAGAGATTCAAGAATAGTCCTGGGGTATTTTCAGCAAGGGTAACAGAGTTACTACAAACTTATGATGATGAGGCATTATCATATGTGGATGACATCCATCTTACAGATGAGGACTTGGATAGGTATTTGAATAGGGTGAACACCATTATACTTCCGAGGGGTACAATTTTTTTTTTAAAAATCAAGAATTGCCCATCTCAACGTCCTTTTTCTAGGATATGAACTGTCCAGTGAAGGCAAAAGCCTGGCAGCAAACATTCTAGAGAAATGTGCGCTGCTCCAACCTCCAAAAAAGCACAAAAACCTACAGGCGATTGTAGGTTTCCTGAATTTCGGAAGAACTTACCTTCTAAACTACGCAGAAATGGTTAAACCTCTTGACGAATTAATTAAACCTGATTTCAAAACAGTTATTTGGACTCCAAAACACACAGAAATTTTGTGTTCATTGCAAAGAAGCATGTTAGCAACTTAACACTTGCAAACACGCATAAAATACGCAACTTAGTGATCCGAATCATTCCAGGACAATCCGGATTCACGTACCTAACTTTTAACAAAGGTGAAAAAGTACCAATAGCTTACAAATCACATTTTTATACTCAAGCAGAAATGAAATTCACTTCAACAGAAAAAATTCTGACAGCGGTTCAGACTGCTGTAGCAAAAGAGAAAGCCCTCGCACAGGGTAAAAGCATTATGGTTGTTACACCTGTTTCTGCCTTAGAGGCAGTGACAAAAGCGAGCATTCCTAATGCTAAAGCTTTACATCCAAGATGGGTACAATGGGTTAATTCTCTTGCTGCAACAGATGTAGAATACGTTTTTGATCCTTATTTGAAAACACAAGCATTCCTACAATACGAACCAGAATGTCCTCTGCCTACTGAAATTCTGCCTCTAGAGCAGTATGAATGTTTAATTTATACTGACGGATCAGCTCAACCCGCTACGGGGGGTTAAACAAGCCAATAGTGCGGCGTGCACGAGCGTTAAAGGTCGCTGGCGCAATGGCAAATTCCAACTAACGGTCACTAAAATTCAATCTCTAGGAGATTGTACAGCTCAGCGAGCTGAACTACAAGTATTCAAGATGGCACTTGAAAATATAGATCGCAAATTATCCACACTAATAGTGTGCGATTCGTATTATTGTGTTCAATCTTACAATGAATACTTGCAAAACTGGCTTCAAAACGGTTACAAAGATGCAAAAGGTGGCACATTCAAGCATAAACTGCTTTGGGAACAAGTAGTTCAGCTAGGACAAGGACTACAAAACACTCATGTGATACATACGCTGAGTCATCAACACGATGGCGTTCACATTGAAGAAAATTCATTGGCTGATGAAGCCACGAAGGTAGCTGTGCAAACGGCTTCCGTAGCTGCCATCACTCGTTCAAAAATTAAAATAGATAGCAAAATAATGCTAGCTGTAAATGCCGTAAGCAAAGGCAGCGGTGTAGCATTACCTAGTAAGTTTCCACTCAAATACTCATATATAATTGATGCAAACTCTGTTCCTTTTGCTCGAATCCCTGAAGTGGGGGATAGGGTAATTCCAAACAGGAGACGGAGAGTAGCTTTGATGCACGAAGCACATTTGGGAGAGAGTCTGATACATCAGGGGATCTCTAAGACTATACTAGAATTAAAAGAGATGTACTGGTGGCCAGGAATGAATGCACACATTCACACATGTGTAAATAATTGCAATGACTGCAATAGAGATCACAGCACAGAACGCGCCGGATACCTTACTACAGTGTGCCAGCCCAGTACAGACACCATTGTTAGACAGCATTGGACTTTCTGCGTGCAGACGTCCCTGTGGACAAATGCGCTCCCACAAATATAAAGACAAGGATCACTTGGATGTGGCCTCAGCGCTCGACTGACGCTTGAACTGTTATAAAAGATTTGCGAGTCTTTATCGGCACATATGCAGTCGGCACACTACATTCTGACCAGGGTCCTGCGTTTAGCTCTAGAGCTTACAAGGAGGCCAGGAAATTTGGTTGTAAAGAGAAATAACCGGGACATAAAACAGTCTATAACAACTAGGGTATTACGTTTGGGTGACGGGTGGGTCAAACATCTAATAAGTGTCCAACGTAGTCTTAACAATCTGCCAAGAAGTTCTCTAGGGGGAATCACTCCATATGAAGGCCTTTTTGAGACCACAATGTTAGTAGCAGACCTCGATTATCAGACTTCAGTGGTAGACCAAAAATCATTTGATATCAAAGAACGTCTGGCTGTTTTACAGGACTTAAATGAAATAAGAACTAAACAAAGTAACGTGTTCCTGAAGCCTACCACCACTGAAGAAAAACTGACTCTCCAAGCGAAGCCTGTCTGGATTCCTAAGCTTGGGGATCTAGTCAGCAAGAAGATTGCGGACAAGAAGGAATTTGGGCCTTCTTACATACAACCCGTACCTGTCCTAGCAATCCACGGATCAAGAACAGTATTACTGCCGCCCCTTTCTGGTAAAAAGGAGAACAGGTTTGTGTCAATCGACCTGGTCAAACCACATCATGTGACCAATCATAAGCAGTAGGCCATGTGGACTCCACCGATGTAGCAAACGCCCTAATCTAGCTACTATCCAAGAGGTTCAAAATGAGAGACTCATCACCTTTGAAGAATCTGCAGTGCGAAATGAAGGACTAAGCAACAAAGCTATGGAACTTGTACCTCTTGAGACCCAAATAACAGTTTGTCAAGAAACACCTGTCTACAATGAAGTAACATCGGACTACACAAATGTATCAAGTGATCAAGTGGATCCAGCGATTTCAACAACTGATGATGCAATCCCAACAATTGACAGAACTGCCTCTGGCTATTTCATCAACTTTGATACATTTTCTGAGGATCCCTACAAACCTGAAACAAGGCCATTAAAAAGAATTTTCAAAGAACAAGTTACAGACCTTTTTCATCACCTGGAAAAGAATCATCTGGTTTCACCATGGATTGAACTTTGGATTGTGTTGGATGTGTATTTTCTTCTACTTTGGTTGACTTTGGTAATAACTTTGGAAATGCTGATAAATGAAAGATATGTCAAAATGGACACGGCGATTAAGAAAATCAACTTACTCCTCAAGCCACACAAATCATCACATCGTGAACAAAGAGACTTGTCATCAGTGAACATGACAGCCGTTCCTATACCTGGTGGTATAGCTTGGGACAGAACTGATTATGACATTTGTGGCCAGTCGGAGCTGTTGAAGTTTCCACACCAATTCAAGATCTCATTAAATGACTTTGTTTCATCTAGCACCTTTTCTGATGATTGGGACTTCGAGAATGTTAATAATATGACGTCAGACTAAGAAATGTCTGCAGTATTCACAAATCATGAATATTTAGAAGGTTCATCAGACTATGAATACATTATTGTTATAATCATTATGGTCATCACTTCTTGCACAATCTGCAAGCCCTAGAAATGCATTATTGCACACATCTGCAAGCCAATTCACCAGAGACACCAGTTCTCCATGAAGACAACTCTACTGGTGATGAAGTGTCGTGAGCGGATCGTCCAAATTTTCGGACTACCTCGTCTACGAAAATTAAATACCACATGGTTTCTGTCATTCAGACCAATATGGCAAGTTTGCATCTTACCTGTTCTATGCTGCCTGCTATGCGGAGAAGAATGCGTGTTAGACACATGTCTCACACTCCCATCAGCCATGCCAACGGATTTTGATACTTTGCTGGACCCGGTAATGGCCCATGCGCAGTGTTTTCCCCAGCGGCTACCAATTCTGATGACGGCATTCATTGAGATCTCACAGACCTAAAATGCTGACAGTGAGGTACAAGAGGAAACGGGCACACAGGTAACAAGCAACTCGAACATTGCTGATGCAACCAATGCTGAAGGCGGCGCTTCACATCTATGAGCGGTTAATCTTCTAAACGAGGTAATCCAACTTTCACGTACAATGGTAAACGTCTTTTTTACAGACTTAGAAGATTTCTGGGGCATATTACCAACAACTAGCGATAATTATCGCTAGGTTGGCTTAGCGGCAATAATTTTATCGCCACGTAGCGATGATTTTTATCGCTTAGGAGCCTTGATATTATCAAGGTTTATCTCCTAAGCGATAAAAATCGGCCGAAATGCATGAATATCGCTGAAAAGTCAGCGATATTCATGCATTACTGAGCAAATGCTCTTAGCCATGTTATCCACCTCCCATTGGATAACATGGCTAAGAACTGCTCAGGGCAGGTGTTAGCTTTTGGAGATATTTGCGCTTAGCGCGAATATCTCCAAAAGTTGGTAATAGGAGATAGCGATGTTAGTGACTGTTTCCAGTCGCTAACATCTTGGCACGCCCACTTTGCATGTAATTAGTGATAAATATCACTGACATGCAAAGTGGGGCCCAAGATGGTCGCTATCTCCTACTAGCTGTCGCTAACTGGTGTTAGCGACAGCTAGGTAATAGGGAGATCATTTTATCTCCGCTTTTTTGGCTTTTAAAGCCAAAAAAGCGGAGATAAATCCCTTGATAATATGCCCCTCTGTTTTCTCCAAATGCTAACACTGACTTTTGATTTGGCACACAGTGTTCTGAGAGACTTTGAATTCGACCTTCAATTTTTCAAAACAAAGTTCTAACTTTGGGACTCTGTTCCTATGATTAACTTTGTTTCCCAAATTTGTATTTTTACCCTTTTTTTGGCACAAGGTAATCTGCCTAAAATAGAACTATTCATAGAGAACAAGAATTTGTGTTTAAACAGTACCATTGCATTGTTACGTGTTTTGGGTGGGTTTTAACACATTATGTTTAGAAATGTTTTTAATGTTTAGAACTTAGTAATGTTGTACATACGTAAGTGGAGTGTGTGTTGTATGGCGTTTTAGATTCCGAATTCATTTTGCCGATTCATGCCCTTAAATAGGTACAATTCGCATTGCCCTTATATAGGCATAGAAATCAAGCCCTTATTTAGGCATAGCCCATGCTACCCAAATACAGGCATGGCTAATTCCAACTGTTCATGAACGTCACGAAGATTCCTTGGAAAACCAGACTCTTAAGCAGAAGTGACTTCCCCTAGCCTGGATATTGATTTCTCCAAGAAACTCATTTATAATGCATGAACAACTATTCCTTAGGGGTTCATCCATGAGGTTCATTTGCTCGACTTTACATCAAAGCTGGCATTCCTAAACACCTTCAAGGTATTAATATACCTTCACTTGCTATAGCAAAGCACAGTGTGGCCGGTGCAGTTCGACTACCTACTTGCCCAGCGCAGTTCGCTACAGCAAGTGCCGAAGGAAGCTGACTCTCCAGCTGATGCACTGACAAGAAGCTGTCCTCCTCTGCTGAGAAATCGAGCTCCAGTGTTTCTGACTCCCCTTGCAGGGTGTTGGGAAATGGATAAGCATGGATGAAATTTGCGAATTTGCGTTCCGCGAATTCGCGGATTTCCCAGCGAAATCGCAAAAAAATACACAAAATCGTGAATTTTCCCGCAAATTCGCAGATTTCTTTGCAATTTGCCCTGGAGTACTTTCTACTGGCTAATCCAGTAAGTGCACCCTCCTTGGGTAAATGTATAGTGCTTTTACTACACTGCAGCTGCGTAAAGGGCCAGAAGATGTGTCTCCAGAGACCATGTGTGCCTGTAACACAGGCACAGGCACACTTGGTCACTGGAGACACATCTTCTGGCCCTTTACGCAGCTACAGTGTAGTAAAAACACTATGGGACAGATTTACAAGCCGCTTGCGCCTCTTTTGCGCCGCAGTTGCGTCACTTTTGTGACGCAGCGGCAGCACAAAAGATGCGCCATGGTGCTGGGTATTAACAACGTGACGCATCTGAGAGATGCGTCACGTTGTAAAGCCCTGCGCCATCAGGAGGCCCTCTGGCCCAGGGGAGGGCGTTCCTGCACAGGAACGCCTCCTAAAAGTGGCTGAGTGATATCTACTAGATTTCACTCAGTCACTTTTAGGCCATTGCTGCATCAAAACCCTGCGCCTGCTTGAAGCAGGCGCAAGGCTTGACCCAGCATTGGGGAGATAGCATTGGGGAGCATTGGGCCCCGAGAGCATTGATGGAGCTGCATCGCGCTTGCGAGGCAGCTCCAGCATTCAATCAGGGACTGAGTCTTTCATCCATGTTTAGTACATTGGTAATTGCACTGTCACTTTAAAAGGTGTTGATCTGCCCATGTGATGTGTCATGTGATCAAGGTCCGAGAGGGACCGAAACGTGTCATGGCGGTGGTGTTGGGCGAGTAACTGCAATAAAGAAATATTCAGCACGATTTTGGGTCTGCATCGTCTCTTGGGATTCGATTCCTGTGTGCTAGAGGCGAAATCAGGAAATTTGCTTACCGGATTGACTTCCCCGGTAACAGCGTGACCCCTCCCTTGGAGTTTGGGCCGGACGGCAGGAAGTGTTTGGCTTCAGGACTGCGGCTGCAGCGGAAGTGCTTTTTATCCTTGGATAGAAGGAGCCGTGGTTGCCCCCGTCGAGCGAGAGGAGTGTCCCTGGAGCGAGGTGAATGCGAGCTGGGGGATCGGTTTCCGGTTACCACCAGCTGAAATGGAGCGGCAGCAGGGAGCTCGCATCTGACGGTGAGGGAGTAGTGCGTTAATTCTCTAAACGCCATTTCCGCTGATATTTACGTAGCGGGAGGTGTTTACATCAGCCCCAAGTTTGTATTACACCATGTCCACCGACATGTTACGAAACCGAGAGGCGGCAGCCTCTGACTTATTTGTTGATGCTCCACGTGGGGCAGAAGTTTCTGACAATAGCATGCCGTCTAAAACTGACTCGACTAGCAATCTGCGTGAGATGTACAAAAAATTGGAAAAACAATGAAGGCTGAACAAGCCAAGTGGTGGGAGCATCGCTCCCTCAGTCGCTATTTGGAGGTGGGCCACATACCGCGGGGGCTACGCATAATGCTGGCCCCCAGCTATGAGAATCCCGACGCCAACATGCTGGCTGACTGGGCAGAGATCAACCTTGATTCCTCAAAAAGATTAGTGGTGTTGCTTATAAAATATGCTGAAAGCGACAGAATCAAACTACAGAGTCAAATTGAGACCCTGAATGAGGAGATTGCAAAAGTGGAATCAGTGCCCAATGTATCACTAACATCAACATCAACTACAGTGGTACATGAATTTAGAGAAGATATGCTGGCACGCCTGTCCCGCGAAGAGGAAATAATTAAAAAACGGAAAAGTTTTAAGTTCCAAAGGGATTGATGGGACTATGAAAACGGGCAGGTTTTTACATTTGCCAAAAGGTATGACTCTGTCAAAAGTAAGAAACAACAAATTCAAACGCTGAAACAGTTGACAGCTCAGACACCAGCACCAGATGAAGTATTGGCAACAGCAGGTAGCTCTATTGCTGGCTCCTCAACTGACCTTAGCTCAGCCATTGAAAGTGGGTCTGACAACGAGACATCACGAATGCAGAGAGCAGGTTTTCAGAAATACACCTTGGCGCAGGAGGTGGATTGTATGAGTCAGGACAGACGACAAACACTGCGCTCCAGGGCTCAAAATGCACAAAGTGCACAAACAACAAGTCAAGGAACTGTAGGAGGTGGGAACCCCGGCAGTGTCACAAACAGCGGTACAATTCCCAAAAAGCGCTATGTCAAAAAGACAAAAAAACAATGGAATCAATGATGGAATCATCCAGTGCACAGGGAAAATCCCAAACTATAATAAACTTGACGGATATACAACTGACAGAAAATGAAACATCTATTTTATCATTGGGCTTGTCCTTTTTCCCTAAAGGCAACTTTAATTATGCTGACTGTCGAGTGGATATATTCAAGTTTGTGAGAAAAATCAAACTCAAAAAGTTTCAATTACTCCAGGGAAGCACAAAGAATAAAACAGCAATAATGGACACGGTGGAGGAAGTACCAGGTATTGCAGTACATGATATTGGCCTCATGCAGGACTTATATCAGCTACGTGATGAGGGGAATGTCACAGATGATATTTTGAGTCAAATTCCAACGACTACCACGTAAAGACCCCTTACAGCATTCAAGGTGAAATCAAAATTTTGCCCCATAATGATCCGTGACAATGTGGACATCTTTCATGATAAGGTGACACAGGAGTCGAAAACCCTTCATAAAAAACAAAATGAGGCAAAAAAGAGATACACGGCGAAGGACAATGCTTATTTCAAACTTATGGCCAAGCTTAATAAGAACATTGAAGTTGTCGTACGCCAATCAGATAAAGGGGGCAACTTTGTCCTCTGGCCCCGCAAAATGTACTGTGAGGAGGCAGAGCGACAACTGGGCGACAAGCAGTGTTATAGGCGTTGTGATATGGGCACGGTAAGAGCGGCATGGGACAAATTTTACTCATGTTTGATGGTCTGGAGAAGTGCGGGATTATTGTCAGCAGATGAATATAAATTTCTGAAAAATGATAATCCCATAATGCCGGTTTTGTACTTCATACCCAAAGTTCACAAGAGTACTTCGAATCCACTGGGTAGGCCTATCATTTCTGCCTGTGGAAGTCTGATGGAAAATGCCAGTAAATATGTGGTCATTTTTTGCAGGACTGTGTACGGACATTGCCATCTTTTGTATTAGACACAGGTGACCTATTGAGGAAACTGGAAAAGGTGGTATGGAGTGAGGACATGGTGCTCATTTCTATGGACGTTTCGTCACTGTATACTAGTATACATCATAGGGACGGCTTAACACCATGCGCGCTAGCGTTATTCTGCTCGCACGCTGAGATTTGCGAAAACGCACTTTACATGACGAGCTGAGCTCATCATCAGCGTGCGAGGAGGCTACGCCATGACGAGCCCAGCTCGTCATCAGCGTGGAAGGGGTTAAAGGCTGTAGACTATTTTCTTCAAAAGCGTCCCATGTGCTAAATGGAACATAATAGAATGCTGATAGCAATCATTACCATGTGTCTGGAGAATAACTATTTCTTTTTTTCCAAACAGGTATACCAACAGATCAGGGGTGCAGCTATGGGGGCATGTTTTTTGTCCTAGCTACGCCTGCCTGCACATGGGTTTATGGGAAAGACAGACACTGTTAGATGTAAATCTCTCATTTGTCAATAATCAGGTAGCACATATGTTTAGATACATTGACGACCTACTGTTCATTTGGCGGGGAACTGAAAATGAAGCACTAGATTTTGTTAACTCACTTAATACCAACAACATGAACTTACAGTTTACCAGCTACATCAGTAAGTCCTCGGTCATGTTCCTTGATGTTGAGTTATTTGTGTGCGAGAACTCTCTTAACACTAGATTGCATAGGAAAAGCACGGCGGGCAATTCAGTGCTGCATGCAGACAGTAACCATCCGGCCCACCTGATCCGCAGCATCCCTTACGGGGAGATGTTGCGAATCAGGAGAATCTGCAGTATAGAATCAGATTGCCTTAAAGCACAGCAGGAATGTCGGATAAGATTTATCGAAAGAGGGTATAGCCCCAAGGTCATTGACAGTGCGGCCAGAAGAGCCAATGCTCAAAGTAGAGCTCAGGCATTGGTAACTAGAGAAAAAATCAAAGACATTCCCATTGATGAACAGCCCCTGAGACTCATTCTAACCTTTAGCGATCAGCATCAGGCTATTAGGAGAAATATTACCAGGAATTGGCCTCTGATTAAGAAGGATCCAATTTTGGGGGAGAAACTTTCACGTTCCCCCAATCTGACTTTCAGAAAAGCTAACTCCATGAGTAACACCTTGGTTTCTAGTAGTCCTGAAACTAAATCTTCTACAGACTGGCTGACGAAAAGCAAGGGCTTTATCAAATGTGCTACTTGTAAAGCATGCAGACAGGGTATTAACAAAACTGAATATCATTGCCCGTTCCACAGTACACCTAGGAAAATAGATAAAAAACTTACATGCAAGACGGAATATGCGATTTATGTATTGGAGTGCCCCTGCGGATTAAAATATGTAGGGAGCACTAGACCCCAATGTCATAAGAGAGTCCTTCAACATCTATGGGCTATTAAAAATGGGGATGAATCATACCCCGTGGCTCGTCATTTTTCAGCAGTTCATGCAAAGGATTCTGATCTGCTGAAATATTATATTGTTGATTGCACCCTACCTCTGAGGTGCGGTGGGGATAGAAATGCTAGATTAAGAAGATTGGAAACAAAATACATTCTTGAGATGGACACTAAGAGCCCGAATGGTTTGAATTCTACAGAAGATTTTTATATGTTTTTATAATCTATATCAGAGGTTTAAGGTGGTTTTAAAGTTGTATATATCTTCACGAGTCCATCTACAATGAATAAGTCAATATGCTGCACGTAAAATGAATCAATTTTAAGTATTTTACATTTTCACTATTTGTTTAAGATATCTTGGGTTTAGGGTTGTGAATACACTGTTTTGATATATATTAAGTTGGTGGATGATTAGGAGTATGCCCACTGGGGCTTTATTTAAGAGTAATTATTCTCATGTTCCTGCGGGGGTAGTGGCTTAACACAACTTTCCTTATGTGCCAGTCACGGATGTGACTCATGTTTTCGAGTGAACTAGACTCATTATTTGAAGCAGCCGTGGAGGACTTTTGTAGCATGGATTTTTAAATCATGCATATATTTTAGAAAGTTCCTTTTATCTGGTTGTTTTTAATAATGGGATGTTTTTATCAAGAATAATGAATTTAATTATTTATTGATGTTTCTTACTCTATTTTGCAAATATTTATTGTGAATGTTTACTTAAATTGCAAATTGTCACATGACCTTGGCACGTTTTGCACTTTACATGTATTGTATTTAACAGCAATATTTGCACAGGAGGTTTGTGCAACAAGTATAAGCCAATTGGTACTGTATTTCACAGTTATATTTGCATTCAAGCAGGGACTGAGTCTTTCATCCATGTTTAGTACATTGGTAATTGCACTGTCACTTTAAAAGGTGTTGATCTGCCCATGTGATGTGTCATGTGATCAAGGTCCGAGAGGGACCGAAACACGTCATGGCGGTGGTGTTGGGCGAGTAACTGCAATAAAGAAATATTCAGCACGATTTTGGGTCTGCATCGTCTCTTGGGATTCGATTCCTGTGCGCTAGAGGCGAAATCAGGAAATATATATATATATATGTATATATATATATATATATATATATAAAATATATATATATATATATATATATATTACCTACTGGCGATAGCCAGTAGGTATATATAGTTAGGATTTTTTCTCTATGGAACTTTTGAAAATTCTATGTCTAATAACTTTAGCGTTTGTGAACGGAATCGGCTCAGATTTTCAGGAAAATGGCACATTTTGTTTCTGAGCAGCCTCTGAAAATTTGGGGGGTTCCGTCAAGGGGGGGCCGAGAAAAAAGGGGGGTCCCAAAACGTGTTTTTCCCATTCATTTTTCCATAGGGCGTTTGGCCTCACTTTTAGCTCGAACGGCAGAATGGATTTGCACGAAACTTGGCAAAATTGTAGGGACTGTTAGCCCGATGTGCCTTTGCTGGGTCTCAATATATGTGCTCCAGGGGATTTTGAGAAATTAATGTTTAAAAAAACAGATATATCTGTGACAGCGTACCGGATAGCGCACCAGTTCGCGTACTTTTCGCGTAACGGAGCTTTGCAAAGCGAAGCTGATTGGCTCTCCGGCGTCTGTCATCATTCTAAACAGTCCGGAGCGGCCGCCATCTTGTCTCTCGGTAGGATCGAGCGACAAGAGGAGGCCAAAACGAAGGGGGAAATGAAGGAAAGGGGGCAAGGTAGACCCCTTCTAACCCCCTTGGATTGATGAGGGGGATATTAAAGTGCCCCGCGGGCCAAAAAAAAAAAAAAATTGCGATTTTTTGTCGTAGAGGCACAAATCGGTACGTGAACCGGGCAGCTAACCGGGCAGCTAACCTGCAGCGTAACGGGAGTCTGAGGAGAAGCTGATTGGCTGTCAACATTGTAAACAGTCTGGAGTGGCCGCCATCTTGTCTCTCTGTAGGATCGAGAGACAAGAGGTGGTGAAAAACAAAGGGGGAAATGAAGGAAAGGGGGCAAGGTAGACCCCTCCTGACCCCCTAGGATTGAAGAGGGGGATATTAAAGTGCCCCGCGGGGCAAAAAAAAAATGCGATTTTTCGCCGTAGAGGGGAGTCCCGGTACGCGAACCGGGCAGCTAACTGGGCAGCTAACCGGCAGCGTAACGGGAGTCTGAGGAGAAGCTGATTGGCTGTCAACATTGTAAACAGTCCGGAGCGGCCGCCATCTTGTCTCTCTGTAGGATCGAGAGACAAGAGGTGGTGAAAAACGAAGGGGGAAATGAAGGAAAGGGGGCAAGGTAGACCCCTTCTAACCCCCTTGGATTGATGAGGGGGATATTAAAGTGCCCCGCGGGCCAAAAAAAAAAAAAAATTGCGAGTTTTTGTCGTAGAGGCGCAAATCGGTACGTGAACTGGGCAGCTAACCGGGCAGCTAACCAGCAGCGTAACGGGAGTCTGAGGAGAAGCTGATTGGCTGTCAACATTGTAAACAGTCTGGAGTGGCCGCCATCTTGTCTCTCTGTAGGATCGAGAGACAAGAGGTGGTGAAAAACAAAGGGGGAAATGAAGGAAAGGGGGCAAGGTAGACCCCTCCTGACCCCCTAGGATTGATGAGGGGGATATTAAAGTGCCCCGCGGGGCAAAAGAAAAAAAAAGAAAATTGGGAATTTTTCGCGGTAGAGGCACTTCCCGGTACGCCAACCGGGCAGCTAACCGGCAGCGTAACGGGAGTCCGACATCTTGTGTTTTTGGAGCGTCCGGTTTGCGTACCGGGTAGCGTTCCGGTAAGCGCAACAAGGGAAATACCAAGAGAAACAGTAAAATAAAATTTAAAGGAATAGATTTCCACCAAACTTGGCAAAATTGTAGGGACTGTTTGTTTGATGTGCCTTTGCAAGGCCTCAAGATATGTGCACGTGAGGATTTTGTCTAATTAAGGTTAAATAAAAAAATATATATCTGTAAGCGTGCTCTGGCGCGCTTACGTTACGGGTTTTGTTTGCGCTGCAGAGACGATACGTCACGTTTATGCGATGAGTCATGAGGCGTCTCACGTGGCTACGTGATACGTCACGTAATAAAGAATATATTTTACAGCTATAGATATTAGCTTTTAAAAAACCAATGAAATTCACTGAAAAAACCATAGGATATAGACCATATATAGTTAGGAATTTGCATTTACAAAACCTTCAAAATTCACTGAAAAAACCATTGGTTATAGACCATGTATAGTTAGGGATTAGCATTTACAAAACCTTAATTTACTCGCACAAAACCATAGAAATTCGCATATATAGTTAGTTGCAATAACTATATATCGCGCACCCGCAACCGACTGCTGATGATGTCACATATTACATCATTCATGACATGGTCAGTGACATCACTGATGACATCACTGATGACATCTCAAATGACATCACTGATGACATCTCAAATGACATCACTGATGACATCACTGATGACATCTCAAATGACATCACTGATGAAATCACTGATAACATCTCATTTGACATTACTGATCACATCACTGATGATATCATTCATGTGATAATACGATGAACCTCTTCAGACTCTAATATAACCTTAGATACAATTAGTGTAAACAGACACTCACAGACTGTCACTCATCCATGGAGTTACTCACACACCTAGTCAGTCATGCAAAGAATCAATCACACCTCCATTTCCTCAACTATACAGTTATACACACCTTACTTAATCAAACATATACTAACACATATTTACTCTCTTATACAATCACTGATACAAGTTCACAATGATCCATACAGCCACTCACACATTCACTGGCTCTTATGCACAGTTATTTATATATGTCAACTCTTACATGTACTGTGTTTTACATATGTACTTACTTTGACATGTAGCACTGAGAAATCCAATCACTCACCAATACACTCATGCAGACAGTCAACCGCCCATACAGCTGTTTCCACATGCACTTTTAAACCCATACATCTAGTGAATCAACTGCTCACACATCTATGCACAGAGTCACACACCTCCCAGCCACCCCCACGCACACACTCACTCTCCCATACAAATATTTGGCCAACCAATCAATAACCCATATAGTTACTCATATAGCTACTGATCGAACACATGCAGCAGTTTACAGAACTACAGAAATAATGATGCACAAATTAGGACAGTTTAGTCACTAACCCATGCACTCAGTGAGACACATTTAATCATTCCCTCATACAATCAGTCATGCACCTACTAAATCCTTCATCCAAACACTTATACATCCACTCATTCTTCAATATGTAAGACATATTTTCACTTTACAGAAACATACAGTCACTGGATGTTGTCATCAGTGATGTCATCAGTGATGTCATTTGAGATGTCATCAGTGATGTCATTTGAGATGTCATCAGTGATGTCATCAGTGATGTCACTGACCATGTCATGAATGATGTAATATGTGACATCATCAGCAGTGGGTTGCGGGTGCACGATGTATAGTTATTGCAACTAACTATATATGCGAATTTCTATGGTTTTGTGCGAGTACATTAAGGTTTTGTAAATGCTAATCCCTAACTATATATGGTCTATAACCAATGGTTTTTTCAGTGAATTTTGAAGGTTTTGTAAATGCAAATTCCTAACTATATATGGTCTATAACCTATGGTTTTTTCAGTGAATATATATATATATATATATATATATATCTATACTACTATTATAAAGAGAGAACTTGCACCTTTTGGCAAGGTAAACTCGGGAACCACAGAGCCAATCTAAACACCCGATACATCTATGCAAATGTCAGGGTGTGTAGATAGACATAGGCGACATTAAAAAAAAAAAAGGTAAATTAAAATTTGTAAACAAAGTAGTCCCCTAAAACAAGCGCCGGCCGTGACGTAGCGCTGATCGCGTCCTACACGTAACGTAATGACGATATGCGGGGAGGAGCGGTTACTTGCGGCGAGGAGTAGACTTGCGGCGAGGAGTGGCGGCTCAGGTATGACGATATGCGGGGAGGAGCGGTGACTTGCGGCGAGGAGTGGACTTACGGCGAGGAGTGGCAGCTCAGGTAAGGAAAAGGCAGGCGAGAGGCGGGAGGCGAGAGGCGGGAGGCGGGAGGTGGGCGGCGGGAGGCGGGCGGGAGGCTCAAGGCGCAAGGCGGGTGGCGGGAGGCGGTAGGCCGTATGGCCAATGTCGGGGCGGGTGGCGGGCGGGAGGCTCAAGGCTGTAGGCGGGAGGCGGGTGGAGGGAGGCGGAAGGCGGTATGGCCAATGTCGGGGTGGGAGGCGGGAGGGATGTGGTCTGGGCAATGTCGGGCGGGGTGCACAGAGGCAAAAATGCTGCCCCCAGCCCCCTTCTGCCCCGGGCAACGCCGGGGCGGGCTGCTAGTGTATATATATATATATATATATATATATATATATATATATATATATATATATATATATATATATATATATATATATATATATATATATATATATATATGTATATGTATATGTATATATATGTATATATAGATATAGATATATCAGCAAACCGCTCGGGCACTTCTGAAAGGACCACTGCACCTTCAAGGCCCCCCATCACAGTAATTAGCAGGTCTGACGCATTTCGGGGCCAAAAACGCCCCTTCCTCGTGGACTCAGCACAGGGGCATGTGAGGCTCACCTTGTTTAATTCCAACACTTTTTTATTTGAATGTGGTCAGCCCTTAGTGGGCATGGCTTACATAGTTGCATCGCCAGTTCTGCTGGAATCTGTAGTCCAACAAGGTGAGTGTAAATGAACACCTTGAGTAGGTTACATGCCTCTGAGTGCTATTATCATTGTCTATTAAGTCCTTTAGTAGGAAAGAAGGGCAGGTTATGAAGCTGAAACTTTGTTCAGGATGTCGCGCTGTAAGGCACGAAAAGGTAATCTTGCCACAGTCTTCGTAGGCGCAGAGTCTTGTTCCACCTGCAGAAGTGGAGCTCCTTTCCACGGTTAAGGTCAGCTGTGACATCCAAATCAACAAACCGCTCTGGCGCTTCTGAAAGGGCTCACCGCGGCACCCCAGACCTTCTGGTCTTCTTTGGCTCCCATGCAGCATCAAGGCCCCCCTCCACAGTGATAAGCAGGTTCGACACATTTTGGGGCCAAAAACGCCCCTTCCTCATGGACTCAGCACAGGGGCATGTCAGGCTCACCTTGTTTAATTCAAACACCTTTTTATTTAAATTTGGTCCGTCCTTAGCGGGCGTGGCTTAAATAGTTGCATTTGAAAAAAACATAGGTTTCAGGCTCGTTATAGTGAGAAATTAGCATTTAAAAAACCTTAGACATTCACTGCAAAAAACATAGGTTTTAGGGACGTTATACTTAATTCGACATTTCACTGGTACAAAACCATAGAAATTCCCCCGTTATCATTAATTCAGCTAACTATAACTCACGCCCCTGCATTGCACTGCTGGTGACGTCACATATTACATCATTCATGACATGGTCAGTGACATCACGGATGACATCACTGATGACATCTCAAATTACATCACTGATGCACCTCCTCACACTCTAATATAACCTTTGATACACCCACTGTAAAATACAGACTACCATTTTCGAAATCATCGACACACCAATACCAGTTACTACATAAGCACTCACTAATTCCTAGGTCTACACACATCCACTCATTCACCCATACAAGCAATCATATATACAGTCACTCATCAATACAACACTATCAAATGCACCCATACACCTATACAGATACTCACACAGCGCCAATCATTCATGGAGTTACTCACACACCTAGTCAGTCATGCAAAGAATCAATCACACTTCCATTTACTGACCTATAGAGTTATACACGCAACAGAGCACTTATTCAAACAGAAACAAACACATAATTACTCTCTTATACAATCACTGATACAAGTAAACACTCATCTATACAGCCACTCTCACAATCCCTGACTCTCACATATAGTCATTTATATACTCCAACTCTCACATACACTGCTTTTTACATATGTAGTTACTTGGACATGTACCACTGAGACATCCCTTCACTCAGTAACACACCCATACACACACTGACCCACCCATACAGCTGTTTCTACATGTACTATTGAACCCATACAGCCAGTGAATCAATCTCTCAAACATGTATGCACAGTCACACATCTCCCACGCACCAACACGCACACACACACTCAGGCACCCATACAAATACTCTGGCAACCAATCAATTACCCTTATAGACACTCGTGTAGCTACTAACCAACCCATGGAGCAGCTTATACAACAGGACACAGATTGATACAGACATTCACGCAATTTAGTCACAAACCCATGCTTTCAATAAGACACATGTAATAACTCACTTAAACCATCAGTGACACACCTACTAAATCCTCCATCCAGACACTTATACACCCACTCATTCTTCAATTCACCTTGACATATATATATAATACATATTTACACTTTATAGAAACACAGGGTGAATGGATGATGTCATCAGTGATATCATCAGTGACGTCATTTGAGATGTCATCAGTGATGTCCTTGACCATGTCATGAATGATGTAATATGTGACGTCCTCAGCAGTGCATTGTGGGGGCGCGAGTTATAGTTAGCTGAACTAACTATAACAGAGGAATTTCTATGTTTTTTTATGAGTGAAATGTTCAACTAACTATAATGTCCCTGAAACCTATGTTTTTTTCAGGGAATTTCTAAGGTTTTTTAAATGCTAATTTCTAACTATAATGTGCCTGAAACCTATGGTTTTTCCAGTGAAAAAAAATACAAATATATTTAGTTAGGTGAAATTGTCAGTTAAAACATACCATTTGAAACTAACAAAAACAACTGAAATTCTCTGGTTATAGATATCTAAAGCAACTGTAACACATGCCCTAAAGTAACTATAAATTCTGCCTCCACCATGCACAATCTTGTCATCAAGTGATGTCATTTCAGAAGTTACAGCCATGTTATCAATTATGGCATACAACATTTCATGACTGTTGCAAAATGGGAGATAATTAACAGTGCACGTTGAAGCTGTGAGGGGTTGACCTTAGAACATCGTACTCCTTGCAGGCAGACAGCCATGCGTGGTGTGGGGTTGGCCACAGGGCTTGGCGTCCAGGCCCTCACTGGCAGCAAGCTCCAATCTCTGCACACCCGTTGGACATGTGTGGCGTGGGGTTGGTCACAGGCTAGGTATTGTGCCAAACCCCCAATGGCACCCAACACCCCTCTATGCCTGAGCCATGGGCAAGGTAATGTGTCCCGGTTTTCATTTTAATTAAGGCATACCTATTGATTTTGTCAAAGGATTAGAACACCAAAGTATGAATATTTGACCTGTTTGCTTTTTGAAGGCTTCAGAATATTAAATAGGGGTGGGAAATTAAACTTCACTCTGCATCTTGGAGCATGGAGTTCCAGAAAAACTACACCAATTGCTGTGTGGTGGAGTGTTTCATGCACGCTCCTCATCAAAGCAATCCACGTTCCTTATCAACGCCTCCTAAAAGCAGGCAGTTGCAACAAATTGATACCATTTGCGATGATAAAGCTGTCACTCAAGTAGACAATCTACCCGAGCGGTAGAAAGAAGCAGTTCTGTTGCAGCACATGGTGCCATTCACCCTGATTTACAGTGCAGAACAACTCCAAGCGCTAACAATCTGCACAAGCACGACGTCACAAATTCTGCCGCTTGGAATCTCACTGAGTTTTTATGTAACTCCACAAGTTCCGCCCACCTCTAATATCAACATATACAAAGAACATGCATTGCCTTTGTTAGAAAATGACCAATAATTCCAAAGAAAATCATATTTTTACAATTTAATAAAAACAATTGCCATTATTAAAGCACTAAAGTTTAATTAATAAATAACACCAACATGTCTTTAAGTCTTTTTTTAAAAAACATTGAGCTGAAAAGTGAAGCTATGCAATTCACCACAAGGGGGTTCTGCACTCCAGCTGAAAATGATACAGCTCCAGCTAGGAGTACGTAAAAAAATAGAATAAACTCTCTTAGGGAGATGGTTTAATGACCCAGGAAAATTACAGTTTTTGTAACTGTTGCTGGGGAGCTTCTTCAGTCTCTGCAGCACTCCCCAAAATGAAAAAAATTATTTGCGGTACCCTTGTCCCATCTAACAGTATCTCCTAGCTCCGCAAAAAATGTTTCAAGTATCCCACTCAAGGCATTATGCGGAGCTCCTTCAATGAGCAGTAAATTATAAAGGAGCAGCACCAACTAATCATGTATTATTATTTTTTACTTTGGGTGTCCTGGTGCCTATACACCAGGCTTTTACACAACAATTCTTTTAACTTCATGAGTGGGAGTGGAAGTTTATTTTCTTCCTCAACAGCAACCCTTCATATTTTAAAGGTATTGCCCCTGCTCATACTCGTCCTGTGTCTTATTGTTTAAAAGAACCAACGTATGAGTCAACAGTCCCTGTGTTCAAACAAAATACCCTACACTTTAACATGTATATATAACACACAAATGGTGTGGGTCACAGGGCAAAATCCCCCATGGGCAGGCAGCCCCTGCTGTGCACCGCTAATGGCTCTATGCAGTGGATGATGGCCCCAGGACCCAACCATCATCTGATGCTGCGTTCAACCCACTGTGGGATCCCAACTTGCCACAGGCAGCCAACTCCCGCTGCACAGTGAGGTTGGCTGTGTGCCTGGCCTACAGCCAGCCTGTGTGCCCAACTCACTAGGGGCACCCAACTCCTGCTGTGGCCAATCTCCGTAGGCTATGTTTGTGAAATTTCTTTTTAGAATGTTCAGGTCATTCATAGGATTGGAGAACCTTCTCTGGCCAGTGGATCTATCTTTAAGCTTCTGTGGGTAGAGAAACCTGGTTCAGATTACTGGAACACACAAATGGGCCAATATAATTTCATGCTTCTTGCAGATAGTTTGCTATCCATTGCTTATTGTGAGAAATTCATCCTTTTTGGCCCTGTTCACCCCCATATTTTGACTGCTTCTGCTGGTAACCTACTCTGAGGGTGCCCTGGGGTCTGCTAACCAGGCCCAGGGCCAGTCCTATGATGAAAAAGGTAAATTGTAATTAGGTTTAATTACAATTGGCAATGACAGACCATGTAAGTCCCTAGTATATAATATTGCATGGAGATTTTAAACCACCTATATGTTCCTAGTCTATACTACTATTATAAAGAGAGAACTTTCACCTTTTGGCCAGGTAAACTCGGGAACCACAGCACCAATCTACACACCCGATACATCTATGAAAATGTCAGGGTGTGTAGATGGACATAGACTATATAAATAAAAATAAAAAAGTAAATAAAAAAATTAAGTTTGTAAACAAAGTAGTCGCCTGAAAGTAGCGCCGGCCGGGACCTAGCGCGGCCCGTGACGCGAAGTGCGTGATGACCGCGACGCGACGACGTGCATGATGATGACGTGTTGGAGCGGCGGACATGGAGCTGCGGTGAAGTGAGGAGCGCAGGCACGTCATGGCAAAGAGGAGCGGAGCTGCAGCTCAGGTAAAGTAAACCTTGAAATCAGGGCGGGAGGGAGTTAGGGCGGGAGGGAGTCGGAGCGTGAGGGAGTCGGAGTGGGAGGGAGTCGGGCGGGAGGGGAGCGGGTGTGCACAGAGGGGCTGGTGGGAGGAGTGGGGGCGGGAGGGAGTCGGGATGGGAGGGTGTCGGGGCGGGAGCGGGTGTACTGCCGTCAGCCCCTTTCTGCCCCAGGCAACGCTGGGGCGGGCTGCTAGTATATAATAAGGCAGGGAGGTTCAGCCGCCCAGTATATTTCCAGACTGTCTTTAAAAGTAAATTTCATGCAAATTTGACTTTGGTGGTACGGGTACTTCCAAAGAGGCAATCTTCCTTCTTCATATATATGTCATCCCTAGGTCTCACCTAGGTGTCACAGGAGTGGAGTGACATGTAATTATGAGCAGGGAAATTATAAAAGATGTTGTATATGTCCTGGTGAGGTACAAAACAGCTGATTTTATTTTCCCCATTGCAGATGATTAGCTCCATAGGCTATCATTGGAATGTTTTATTTAAAGAGATAAGGTTTGGGATTTATAATTCCAACAACTTGCCAATGTTGAATTTATCAAGTTATAAAACTTTCTCTTCTCTTCTGTGAGCCAAATTCCAGCCTTCTAGCAGTTTCTGCTGATTGGTCAGCCTTAACAGGCTTACCCGAGCTGCTTTGATGAGGTGATAAGTGGCTGCATAGAGCAGAGGTTATTTGAAGGGTAGAGCTCTGCAGCTGCAGAGACCAGGTAAGAAAGGGGGCTAGCTAAATCACAATAGGCTTAAAAGCGAGAAGGAAAGGAAGGAATGGAAGGAATACTAGCCAGGCCTACCTCCTCTTGCTGTAACCCAAGCTAGATGACAGGCTTTGCAGGAGGTGTGGTGTGTTTATGGAACTGAGCACACTAGTAGGATGGTTTAGATGCTCTTATTCTGATGGAGAGAAAATCTCCATCTTGAATTTCAAAGTGCAGTGCTTTTTGGGACTGTAGTGTTCCACACTTTTGGGGAAGCTGTCATTGGACTGGGGTTCCCCCCTATTTGTCCCCCCAGATCATCAATAAGTATTTGAGAGCTGCATAGCAACTTAAATTTGCTGCCTGAATCTACAAGAAGAAAGATTTCCCAGCTGGAACCCTGGTCTGCACCACACAGAATTGCTCACTGAAGTACAGCCCTGTGCCACACTTGGAAATACAAAAAACACAGTTGATGGACAGAATGCAGGACAATGTCTTACATTCACCCCAGTACAAAGATCTGGGCCTAAATCCATCATTGTTTTGCACTCCACACCACCCTAGGTCAGACAATGGCTATATGCAAATCAGCCTTCACCTTGTGCCTCATGGGAACAGTCCAGCCCGAACTACCAAGCCATGTCTTTCCTAGACCCGAATCAAGCATCCAAGGACCGGTTTCTGGCTATCAGCCTTCTTCAGCCTGGATAGCTTGACTCCAATGATGTGGAGAGCCTGGGACTCACGTCTGAGCATACCCAGCCCACTCGGGGTGAAAATTGCAAAAAACACAGTTGATGGACAGAATTCAGAACAATGTCTTACATTCACCCCAGTACAAAGATCTGGGCCTAAATCCATTGTTTTTTTGCACTCCACACCACCCTAGGTCAGGCAATGGCTATATGCAAATAAGCCGTGACCCTGTGCCTCATGGGAACAGTCCAGCCCGAACTACCAAGCCATGTCTTTCCTAGACCGGAATCAAGCATCCAAGGACCGGTTTCTGGCTTTCAGCCTTCTTCAGCTTGGATAGCTTGACTCCAGTGATGTGGAGAGCCTGGGACTCACGTCTGAGCATACCCAGCCCACTCGGGGTGAAAATTGCAAAAAACACAGTTGATGGACAGAATGCAGAACAATGTCTTACATTCACCCGGTACAAAGATCTGGGCCTAAATCCATCGTTTTTTTGCACTCCACACCACCCTAGGTCAGACAATGGCTATGTGAAAATCAGCCTTGACCCTGTGCCTCATGGGAACAGTCCAGCCCGAACTACCAAGCCATGTCTTTCCTAGACCGGAATTAAGCATCCAAGGACCGGTTTCTGGCTATCAGCCTTCTTCATCCTGGATAGCTTGACTCCAGTGATGTGGAGAGCCTTGGAACTACAGCACTGAGGACTTTGCCTTGCTTCTAAAAGGATTACAGAGTGGATTCCCTGAAAGCAACAGGTTACCAGAGCTTCCCTGCACCATCTCCCTCAATAATTCCCCAGCCTGCTGTGCGTCCAGTGGACTTTATGGATTTGGCCAGATGAATTGTGAGAACTGTAGTCCTAAACTTCCAAAGAGCATCCCAGAGCCTCTCTGCCTTTTGATTTGGGTTTTGGACACTTTGAACCCTCAAGAGGATCTTCGTTAGGATGTTCCAGAAGTATGAGAAAGTTTGGAGGAACTTTAGAAAAAAGTTCCATAAGTGGACCGGCCTGACGTCAAGAATGAAGTCCACTATCTTCAACCGCATACCGGCCTGGATTTCAGGGTCATCTACTGAAAGCTCCAGAGATCCAAACTTCCAGGATTTGACCAGGCCTCGTGGAAAAGCAATCCTACGATGTTGCATCAAAATTGGCCTGCTGCAGGGGACCGCACGATGTTGTGAGAATAATCCTCCAGAAACGTTTCTCAATCTGAAGGAACATTTTCACTGGGGCCTCCCACTTAGTGTATCCAACCAGGGCTCTATTGCAATCAGCCTCAAACATTTACCTTGGCCCAGACAAGCACAACCAGATGTCCCAAGTTGGCACCATATGTTTTTAAGCACTATAAAGTGATTAATTTTTACAAATTCATATTTCTAGTTTCCTATGTTGGTTGTATGTTATTTTGAAGTCATTTCAAAGAATAAAATATTTTCTAGTTTTTAGAAATTGATGTGGGATTTGTATTATGTGTTGTGTCTTACTTATTTAATGTATTGGTGTATTTAAATGCTTTACATACCTGTCTCCTGTGTTAAGACTCCGTGTTCACAGCCAGCAGCCAAGGGTTGAGCCTGGGGCTAATTTATTAAAACTTTGCCTGGGCCTTATATTGCATGGGTTGCCTTATTGCTAGGGGTAGGTGCACACTTGCCCCTACCGATAACCCATCCTCCAACACTCATAAAGTTTGCTTCTGGTTTATGGCTCCCAGACAGGAATCACAGATCTCAGAACCCAGCTGTTGACCGAGAAGCAAGACTTGCAGTTTTATTGTATATTACAGGAGGGTTCCTCTACATGGTCTGTGAATCAGGGAGTTCTCACCCAACCCACGTATCTGCCCTTTCACTTTCTTTTCCAGAACGAGGGGACCAAGGGGCCGATTATGAGTATGGCGGTCTTTGACTACTGTTCTCGTGGTGGCGCAGCGGTGGTGGTCCTGAGTCCACCCTATTCCAAGGTGGCTTTTTGGACCATCCACCCATGCGCCAACTGCGCCAGGGAATAGCCGTTTCCTGGCAGTGACGCAGCACACAGGCCCGTATAATATGTGAGGCTGGACATTGACGGTACGCCAAGCATGTTATGAGTTTCCCCTCTGCCAGCCTTTTCATTGCGGGCTCACCGTCATTAAAAGGCTGGCAGAGGGGAACCAAAGAGGGCCCTATGACCCTGCCGCCATGGGGATGCATTCAAGGGGCCACAACATGAGCCCTCCTGTTTGCATGCACCCCAAGTTCCAGCATGGCATAGACTTCACAGTCCATGCAAGTGTTGGAACTTCTTCTGCATTCCCATTGCGGTGCCCGTTTTCAGGACAACACTTTGGGGACAGCAAAAGAAGGGACCAAAAAAGCCCACCAGGCACGAGTTGTACTCGTATTCTGGTGGGTGCCCCATGCACAGCTTTGGCAGTGCTGAACTGGCGCAGAGCTGGTGCAGCACCGCCAAAATCATAATCAGCCCCCAAGTTCCCACATCACATAATGGCAGTTGGAACATTTTTCCTGGTGTTGCAGCCATTCAGAATCACGTGGGAATGGACATGACTTTGGCTTTGCAGCACTGAAAGAGGCAATTGGAATCTAAAGTACTACTTTAATCAAATTTGACTATTTGTTTTTACAAGTTTGGACCATGAAAGTCAGCAAAACCAGTCAAGAAATCTCTAAAATGGAACCTCTTCATGCTCAGTCTGCGACATTTTCAATGCAAATCTATTGAAAACTACTGAACAGATATACACTACGACAAGCAATGGAACTTCATTGAGTAAAGATTTAGTTTTAGGACGAGTCTCGTTTAATTCCATTCGGTCGTATTTTTCTGTATTGTGGAGTAGTCAGTCAGTCAATTATCTTTATTCGGTTAATAAAAACCATAAAAGAACGAGCAAAATTACATTTCACCATTTCATCAAAGCACAAATTATTACAGAATTTAAAACAGACAATCATTATTTTAAGAACGCTAAATTTACAATGAATCATAAATGAATATTTAAAAATAATAAAAGATAAAAAAGAGGGGCTTATTAAAACACAACTCATTCAAGTAGATTAAGTAAGGAGGAAATTCATTATTCAGAGATAAAGTGCCTATTTCTTGTGCGATGCTTATTTAAACGTGCTCCTGCAACGAGAAAACTAGCAACAGAAAAAGCTACTTTAACATTAGGTAGGAGTTGCAAGAACAACAGGACTGGTTTTACCTGAATAAAACCCTGATTGCGTAATATTGGGAGCAGGTATGTTTTTCTGATTTCACTATAATGTCCGCAAAACATGATAAAGTGCATTGTGTCCTGTGTGGAAAAGTGGTCACAATCACATGGTTCGGCATCATCAGGTCTAATCCAGGTTCTAAAGTTGCCCAGTATAAAGTGAATTAAATCAAAACAAAAGTTTGGACCATGAAAGTCAGCAAAACCAGTCAAGAAATCTCTAAAATGGAACCTCTTCATGCTCAGTCTGCGACATTTTCAATGCAAATCTATTGAAAACTACTGAACAGATATACACTACGACAAGCAATGGAACTTCATTGAGTAAAGATATAGTTTTAGGACGAGTCTCGTTTAATTCCATTCGGTCGTATTTTTCTGTATTGTGGAGTAAGGAACCCTGGACGAGTAACAATGCAATGTCACCGTTGGGGCCACCACATTTATTTAGATCCTGCTTGATGTATCCATACTAAGCTTGCACTCTATGCTATGCACATACATGTGTGTGTGTGTTTGTATGAAAGAATGGGTGTATGTGTTTTTGTGTATGCACCGTTCAAAGACCTGGCCATCTCACTCCTGCTTGCAAAAATTACAGATGGATTTAAAACTAAGCAAATCACTTTCTCCAAAACCCATGTTTTTATGGCATAGCTATACTATAATTAATTCTATCAAAAAATGTTTTAAAACAATTTTAGGCCTCTAATATTGAAAAATTCCATTTTATTGCACTACTACACATGGCCAATCAGCCGCACAAGATCCACCAATTTCATGAACTGAATCAGAAATATTTTCTTTTATTTAATTAAGAGATTAACTTTTATAGAAGGTTTGCTTGACCAGGAAGTCTGCAACTTCTCCGTTTCAGAGATTTTTTTTATTGTAAACCACTTTTTAAAGCTGGCCAACGACTCTGATTAACATTTTTCCAGGCAACTCTGGAATGGAAATCAGATGCTCTCACGTTTAGTTTACCCAGAAAATCAGTCTATTAACCCATCCTTCAAGCATAATGTGACCCTTCACCACCTCATGAGCTCCTTCATTCATCTGCTGCTTCAAAACTGACATTCTTGACCCGCAATGAGGTGGTTATCCAAGGGTTATGGTCCAAGCATGGTGTGTGATGGTTTGAGACAATCGCATTGTTATGGCCAATTATGGATTCACTGGGATGTTGATTATACATGATCTTTTAAACAAGGTGTTCCTCTGAGTTCTCCCTTGCCCTGGAACCATGGCTAAAGTGCCACAGGAAGCTTTGAGATGTAGAAAATAGAAAACAGAGGGTTTGGAAGAATGTATTGCTTGTGGTCCACACAAAACGCTGATGGAAGAGTTTTCTGTTGCCTGCAGTTTTGTCCCACATCAACAGATCATCTCTCATGGCTCTCCTAATTGAAATTCTTATTATACTTAACTCCTACATGAAGATGTACAGATACAGAGGTATATCTTCAATAGTGACACTAGATTCTCTGGGGCAGATTTACTAACATGTTGTATTGTGACTGCACCCCTTTTTTGCTGAATCAACGATGCAAAGTGTTAGTAGAGATTTAAAAAGCCACACATAGGCCAGTTTGCACCACCTTACATGGCTTTGTAAGCCGTTCTCATGCATCCATTCAATGATTTTGAAGCAATCCATCCACCTATTGATTTTGACGCAATCCCAACTCTACTAAGGTCAGTAAACCTGGGATTGCACCAAAATGGTGCGCCTCCCAGACCCAGGTGTAATGAGGAGGAATATCTTTATTTCTCTACGTCACTTCCTTTTTCAATATGTGGTGCATATAAAATGCAAAATGCCTTTAAGGATTGTTTTTGTGGAGAGAGGTACCTCTTCCTTCACAAAAAAGTTCCTGCTTGTAATGCAGGCACCCTTGCAGTAAGGCGCAAGGATGTCTGCGTTGGCACCAGGCTACCTCAAGTGCACCAATGTAAGGAGAGAGCAGACATGATCTGTATCTTAGTACATATGGTGCATTTCTGCTCTCTGCATTTCACCCAACGCACCTCAGCAACTTTGTGTGAAACCTTAGTAAATCTGCCCCATTGTGTGACCTTCCAATGCAAGATTGTTGCAGCATATCCTTGCAGGGGATCAGTGAAATCTGAATGAATATTGCATGTGCCTACAACATTTTCTTAAAATTGATTATATTGTAAATCTTTGGCCAGCATTTTCTAGGGGGTGGTTGTTTGCATGCACAGACTGACAGTGCACAGGAAATGACCTGGCAAGGCTTTCCTCTTTTATGACTCAGGTGTGCAAAAAACCCTATATCAGATTTTTTATTGTGATGTGCATTTGTACTGATACTCCTTCTCTTTGATTTGCAGTTGGCTGCGTAAGAAAAGTTTGATGAATAAGGTAAGTCAACCTGAAATAGTAATTTACTTTATTCTCTTCTTTTGGAGACTCAGAAAATACATTGCAGGTGTTAATCAAAAAGAAACTGGGCTCTTTTTGATTCTTATTCTCGATTCTCTTATTACCATTATCTCACCAACACTCGTTTGGTCCTCTGATGGAACTTGCTTTGTGCCAATGAGAGGTTGGATACAGGGGATCCAATATGTGGCTATCCAATTAGGACCAGGAATTGGACAACCGGCTTACAAACTAGTAATTCGGTTCATGAATGGGCTCTTAAAACCAGACTATAGAAGTAAAGAATTATCACAGCTAGTCTGAACCCTCTGAAGAAATTAAGTTGGATTAAAATCATGCACCCAATAATTCTGTTGAGGCAATACAACACATGAACATTAGTACCTGATGCTCGGAGATTTCTCTATGTTGATCTCTCCTTAACCTGAATAGATCAATTGGAATGCAACTTAAGGAGACAAAGCATGATAAACCAGAGTCTACGGTTTAATTAAAGATGAATTTTGTCAAAAGTATCCAAAAGTGGCAAATACACCATCAATAAATATTTAAGTGGGCGTGGCCAACCAAGATTACTGAGTGAACACAATCCACAAGGGCTCCGTGGCAGCACCATTCGATAATTAGGTGACTACACCTAATTCGGGCAGCAACATGCTTAAATTATCATCCATTACCTGTGTAGAGTGGTGTGGCATGAGAAGGCAATCATGTGACTCAGCAGAGCACCTTGATGCTTATAGATTGTGGGGAGCACCCAGGGCAGACAGCAGCTGGAAGCGGACCTTCGGTAGGCCACCAACACATGAGGGACTGAAGGAATGGCCAAGTCACCTCTGGTGGCTGGATAGAGCACCTAGGGGGCTCTCCAACCCTGAAAGAGCACCGGGGGCAGAGGTGCTCACATTGCAGGGCAATTGCTGCGGAGGCCCAGAGAGGTGGCAGCTGCCTACTGCGGCGGCACAGAGAGAATGGTGGCGGCCCCTTGACGGAGCCAAGGAAAACAAGTCACACCCCGCGGGAACACCGGAGGCTGGGTAAGGAGAGGCCGGGGTTACGCATACACCGGGCAGGACAGGCACCACTGCCTGAGAAGAGGTTGACGCCCATTGAGAGGCAGTGAAGAGCTGATAAATGGAGGCCATGTGCTGCCTGACCATAAGATGGTGGCCAGGCACTGATGGAGGAGATGGAGGGTGTGGCGGTTAAGGCACTACAGCAGAAAGAGATAGAGGGGCTTCTCAGGTGCCCATAGAATGAAGATAAAAACTGCTTAATTGAAGATGCAACCCGCGAAGGAAATAATCCAAACTCATTTGACACCTGCTGATGACCACTGCGTGGGGCACACACACCTGACCCAATGAGCCCATGCTGAGAATTGGAGTACTAGTGGGGGTTCTATCTAGAGATTGGGGAAACCCCACTGCTTCTTGCTGATAACAGGGAAGTAAGTGGAGTGGGGGTAGACAAGGTATACCCCTTCAGTGTGGAGCAGCTAAATGCCATTGGAGGGGGGTCCCCGGGTGAACTCTGAGATTGCCCGGCTCCAGCATTACAGTGTTGGAGCGAGAGGCCACGCCACAGAGGATTTACGCATTTTGGCATAGACCACAGGGCATCTGAGCCCCGGCTATTGGTGTCAGGGTGCTCGGCACTGCCCGCGTACCGGTGGGGTCCGGTGCGGGCGGTGTCTATGCCACCAAAGACAAGCCAGAGTCGATTGTCCCCAGTTATTTTATTCTGGTAGAGTCACAGGAGGGGCCGTCCAGCCCTCCCACTGATAGCACTATGGCCCTGACAAAGGAGGACCTCTTGACCTCACTGAAGGACTTTAAGTATGCGCTACGTGAGGAACTAAAAGCAGGCATAGCTTCCTCCCTTGAGTCCCGTCGCTCGGATATTAATGACTGTCTGACGTCTCTATAACAGGACATGGATGTAGTCAAAGCTAGGACCTTAGACCTGGTAAGTAAACTTGAGGAGCTAGACCGTCGTACAAACAAGGCTGAGGAATCAGAAAGCCTCCTTGCCACACAACTACAGACATCCATACTAAAGTGTGAGGACTTGAAAAACAGGTCATGAAGGCACAATATAAGAATAAGGAATCTGGCAGAGGGGGCGGAGGGTTTGGTGCGACCAGACCTGGAGGCATTTGGTGGAGCTGTTCTCCACACTGCTGGGACATACACAATTGAAAATTAAACTTTATAGGGTCCATATGGTGGGCCTTGTGTTGCCCAGGGAGAAGAGGTGACCCAGAGATGTGCTTGCTAAGCTCCACTCCTTAAAAGTCAAAGACGCATTCATAAAGGCAGCCTGAAAATCTGAGGAGGTGTCCTTTCAGAGAGATTCTTGTGCCAAGACGATGCTCCGGCGACTTTGGTGGTTGCTTGCAGTTCCGATCAGTGACCAGTAAACTGTGATGAGACCGCATACAATACCAATGGACCTACCCCTTCAGTTTAGCATTTGAGTTGCACAACAATTCACATCAAGTCACTGATCTCCTTGAAGCTCTGCAGCTTTTGGGCTTTATGGCGGAGGAGAAGAGGATCACAGTGGAGGAAGCGGGAAGCTGCACAGCCTTGTCAGCGGAACAAAGACCCCAAAGACAATGGCGGGCTCAGGGCCGCTCTAGAGCTCAAAAGAAATCCTGAAGGTGGAGTCTGCCAATACTTGATGTGTGGGGGAGGCTTGGGGGATTGCTCGCTCTGAAAGAAAGAGCCCTTAGTACAACTGAGGTGCGTTAAATGGTTTGATGGAAGCCTCTGATATCCACCCATGAATACACTCGGGGAGGGGGGACGGGCGAATGCCTGAGTAGTGGCACCGGGGTGGAACCGCAAGCGGGTCGGGAAAACTATTATAGAAGCCCTGGGATATTCTGGGTGGATTGTTAATTTTTTATTAGGATAACATAGGTTAGGCTACCTTAAGGGATTCTGAACAATACGCTGGTGACACGGTAACACCGAAGGGAATGTTTGGTTTGAGAAATATTATTTTTGTTCTATTTGTTTTAACTGTTGGGTTTATATTGCTTTCTATTTTTGATACAAGGGACTCACTGATTCCAATTGAGGGGGACATGGTGGAGAAAGAGGACGGGGAAACAGGAACGGCAATGCCAGGGGATCCTGGAGGGCAGGTTTGGACATGGGAGGCTGCGGCAAACCTCGGAGAAGAGGTACAAGCTTGGTAAGGGTGATCACTACCCTTACTTGGAATGTGAGAGGCTTGAACTCTCCTGCTAAATGAAAGAAAATGTGGTAATTTGTGCTGGACCAGAAACACAATGTAGTGGCACTGCAGGAGACCCATATAAAATGAACTGAAGAAAATAGGCTCAGACATAAGAGCTACCCCCTTATGTACAAGTCTTCTGCAACCTCTAAAAGGAATCGGATTGTGCTCTTTTTTCATTCCTCAGTGTGATTCCAGCCTAAGGGCTATAAAGCGGACAAGGATGTGAGAATGCTATTAGTGAAAGGTACACTAAATGGATGTAAATGTACATTTGCTTCACTGTTTGAGTCCAATACTAACCAAGTAATGTTCCTCCATACTTTCCTCTCTATGCTGGTGGCCTTTACAGAAGGCAAAATTAGTCTAAAGGGAGATTTTAATTTTACATGGGACGTGAAAGTGCACAGTACACAACCTCACAGGTCTAGCTCAGGGAGCTTGCCAAATTTCTTTTTAAAAGGTAATCAGAGTATTAGAGTTATTTGATGCATGGCGGTAGCTACACCAGAAAGATCGGGACTATGCATTCTTTTCACACTCACACAGAAGCTACTCCTGCCTGGACTATGTCTTTGTTAGTGGTACCCTGACTCCAGCATTGCTGTTGGTCACCTTTTACCTCCTTGCGCTCTTTTATCACACCCCATTGGCCATGATAATGGACTGGGAGGACCCCTCACACAGTAACCATAGGTGGCTCTTTCCCAATTCACTGATAAGGGATTGCCTTTTAAGAGATGACTTAAGGAAAACAATCAGGGAAAATTTCCAGATGAATTCTCTGCAGGACACCTCCCTTCTACCCACTGGGATGCATTTAAGGCAGTTCTCAGAGGACAGTGTATAGCATGGAATGCATCCTTGAATATACAGAGAGTGAAAGAGAGACAGACTATGGAAGCCAAGCTAAAGGCTGCAGAGCAATCACATAAGGACAACCGATTTTAGCTTTCCAAAGATGAGTGACAATGTTGAGAGGTTAACTCAATGCCATCTATAGCAATAGAGCAGAGCTAACTTGCTATTACTTCAAAGGCACAACCTATGAGCAAGGCAACAAGGTGGGACCCTAATTTAATAAAACAGTTGAGGATTAAGAGGGAGAAAGAATACATAGGGAACATTGAGGGGGGAGGGACAGTTGCCTCTGACACTGAATAGGCCCAGATTTTTTATCAAAACCTTTACTCTGAGAAGGACTCCAGTGAGCATGCCCAACAGGGGCACTTGGAGGAAGTGACCTTCCCCAAGTAACAGAGGCAAAGAACGAGGTACTGGGCGGTCCCATTACAGATGAAGAGGGGCAGAGAGTGATTAAGGGCCTGAAACTGAATAAATCTCCAGGGCCTGATGGGAGGGCGGCCCAGTTTTACAAGACTTAAGGTGCGGAAGTCATTCCTCATCTGGTATCCCTTTTTAATTTGTTGGCGGAGGCCAGGGCCGTCACACCATCAATGGGCAAAGCCCTCCTCTCTCTCATAACAAAACCCTGTAAGGATGACATGGTTTGTGGCTCATACCGCCCTATAGCACTCTTGAATATAGATGCAAAGCTATACTCGAAGATACTGGCAACCAGACTAGAGGACCTGCTTCCTGGCTAGACCCACCCAGAACAATCAGGATTTATCGAAGGCAGGCAAACGCCTGACAATATTCGGAGGGTTATTCACCTCATTAAGAAAACTAATAAGAAGGCGATCCTAGCAGTTTTGTTGGCACTGGATTCTGAGAAGGCCTTTGACTGGTTAAACTGATCCTTTTTGTTTCACACCTTCTGCAAATTTGCTTTTTGGGAGCAATTTATCACTATGACCAAGGCCAATTATGCATCACCGAGTTCCAGGGTGCTGGTGAACGGGGTGAGCTCAGAGCCATTCTGACTGATGAGGGGGCAAGATAGGGGTGCCCCTTGTCACCGTTACTATTTGCTTTATGCATTGAACTCTTAGCAGCCAAGATTCGGGAGACCTCAGAGATTAGAGACATACTGCTTGACTGAATAGAACACAAGGTGTCACTTTTTGCAGATGTCATTTAAACAAGCTTTTCTTGCTGAATTTGTCCCTGCCCACATCAGAAGTGAACATGATAAGAATGAGTACACCATTCAAATGGGTTTAGAAGGACATCACATACATAGGCTTTAAAATTACTCCTGAAGTTTTGAACCTCTTCCATGCCAATTATCCCCCCTGCTTCAGCAATTAAAGACTGACTTGCACTGATGGGCCCCCTTGTACCTGTCGTGGTTGAGGAAAATCCATGCAGTTAAGATGACCACAAGCTGCTATATCTATTTCAGGGTCTTCCTGTTGAATTAGAGCATAGCTCCCTTCCGACACTGCATTTCTTGATAATTCGTTTTGTGTGGGAGAATCGTAGGGATCGTCTATTATACTGGCTGTTACGTCTACCCAGGCCAGCCGGTGTTATGGCCCTTACCTGACTTCAATCTCTACTATAAAGTCGCCCAGTTAAGGGTGATCTTATAGTGGTTGGCCAGGAAGTCTGATAAACACTGGCTCCATATGGATAGGGCGGTAGTGGGGAAATATATCTGGGACCTTCTATGATAACCTAAAGAAGACAGGCCTCAGAATGCATATCTCAGGACTCCATCTATGACTATGCTTCAGGTACGGGGTGAGGTGCTTTGACAATTCTCTTGGATGACTTTCCCCTCACCTCTTACACCTGTTTGCTTTAACTCCATGTTTACTCCAGCATTACTGCTGGGTCCCTTTGAAGGCTGGAGGGAGGGGGAATGCCTGACAATATCTGACTTGTTCCACAACGGGGATATCTTGACCTCTGGAAACTGTTGGCAGGAGTTTCACATACCACCTACAGAATAATTACACTACACACAATTAGCCGACTGGGTGTTACAGCCTGCCGAGTGGCAGGTGGTCACCAGGAGCCTGACTCTTATTGACATTTTTGCTTGATGGGGGAGGGTCCCAATGGATGTATTTCCACTCTTTACTCTCTCCTGGATGATTCCATACTTACTCCACACCTGAGGCATGTAGACCTCTGGGAGGAGATGTTGGGGTGCTCCATTCCGAACGTTGGCTGTCTAAACTCTGGCTGGATGTCCCTAAATTTAATCACTCAATTGGCATGCCGGAGGTCCAATTTAAACTTTTGTTTGACTGGTATCTTTACCCAACTAAGCTAAAACAAATTGATCCCATGGGTGTTAAACCTTTGTTGGAAGTGTTGTGGCATGTAAGGGGATTTCAAACATATCTGGTGGGGCTGCCGAGTATTCTCTCTTTTTGGGAGGAGATTCTCACTCAGCTCAATGAGATCTTGGGATATCCAACTCCTTCCGATCAGGGATTTGTATTGCTGGGTCTAAGAAGTGATTCCTTGAAATACCAAAACATTGGGGATAAAACAGTGTGTGGCTTTGACTTGGGGCTGTGAAAATGGAGGCAGCGGCAGCATGGAAGAGTAAAGAGGCACCCTCCTTCACCCAATGGCACACAAGGCTCTGGAAAGCGATCACTATGGAGTGCATGGTAGATGTACTATCAGACACATTTAAAGATGTCAAAAATTTCTGGGGTCCCCATGTTAAGTACCTCTCAGCCGTTCTGCCGCTATGTGCCTGTCCAACCCAGACGAGAGCCCTACATTTTTTTCAGCTCTGAGATTGGACACTGGACGGGTGGAGGTTGGGATTGCGGAACACGCCACCTGGAACGTGCAGGCTGGGTCCCAAATCGGAGATATGTATCCCATTAGTGCAATAGCAAGAGTCATGATGTACCATAGTTCACTTAAGGTTGGTTTGGGGGAAGGGATAGGAGGGGGAAATGCAGGATTGGTATGCTTTTTGTACTGCTTGTCGTGGGCAATTTGCATGCTATTGACAGTAGCTAGTTCCACAAGTTATGAGACACTGAATCCATCTTTAGCTGTATTTTATGAGCTATCCTGCTGTTTGTATACCTGAAAACAATTAAAAAAGCTTTGTCAAAAAAATGTACATTGAAGAGCTAAAGAGTGCAGGACAGTCTAATTAGTTGGGGCTTGCCATAAAGTCACAAGTTTTGGAAATTACAGCAAGGACATGAGTCACGACAGCTCCTGGGCAATGTCCTATAGAGAAGGAATTAAAGTATGGCGCACACAGCGTATGCATCAGTCCAAAAGAAGGAGCCAGTGGAGTCTGCAAAAGGAATCAGCAAAAGAGTTCCGAAACGAAAAGTTGCTGGAAAATCAAAGGCAGTTATTTTTCCATTGGTCAAATCACTGCATAGTATAGTCCTCTAGTTCTGGGGTGACACCTCCTAAGTCACCTCATCGTATCAATAACAATTCAATTCAATATCAATATCAATATCAAATTTCACATGTAAAACCTTCTAGAAAACATTAGATTTAATTAATTCTTCACACACATTACCATTTCAATGAGGATGATTAGGAATTTTATAACACGGGAGTACATCACTTTAACATTCTATTACATGTTAAAATATTATGCTAACGCTGGTTAATAAAATATAAACCTATATTATTCAAATACATATGATCTAATCTATCCTACAATTATCTGCATGCTTTTAGGATGAAGTAACTAAGTTCCCTCACATTTATTTTTCATGTTTCTTGAACGTGTAGTTGGTGCACGCTTATTCATAGGTTACTCATAATGTCTCATAATCAGTTTATGTGTCAAGTAAAAACTCCAACAGCTTTTCAGCTGCATCACAGGTATCTAAAAATGTATCTGAAAATGTAAAAGTACTGTAATGAGGAAACCAAAACCGTGATGTATAGTTTCTGTGCAAACGAGATTTCATTTAGATAGCTGATGATGGAATTGTTATATTTTTGGACCCTTTCTCCCAAAAATGTATAATTTTAAAGTCCTCTCACCTATTTAATGTCCATCTTCACTTTGCAAGTAATGGTCTGTTCTCTTCCTAATCATTATAACATTGACATTCCAAACGAGAAGTTTCTGTATTTCATACAACACAATAGACGTGAAATACCTTACTGAATTGAGAGCGTCTTCAAAATCTCCACACTCCTTTATTCATTTATGAATTTCATCTGATTTCCAGTCCATCTTCTCCTGCACATCCCTGGCTAATCCGATTGAAAGTAAATGTAGAGAGTCGTCATGGTAGGCTATAAAAGAAAGACTTCAGGGTTTTGGTGTCAGAGGTTATTGAGCTACGACTCGAGCTGGTCATGGGACCCACACACGTAAATCAGTTTGTTTCTAGGGTTATTCTTCGACTCTCCATTAATGTTGGAACAAGTGGAAGGTTTTCTCTTCAGAGAATGTTAGAAAATAGTGTAAACTGAAAAACAAAATGTATTAAATCAGAAGATTGAATCATGTAGCTAGAAATACTAAAAAAACAGTTTGTTTGGAAGGTTTGGAAAACCATTATTTTAAAAAAAGTTTCAGAAAGTCAAAATTCCAATAAAAATGATAAAAGACATTTACATTCTAGCATTTTAGTATGTTTAGACTTTGGTGGGGAACTGGTATGAAACCCAGTCAGGGTGAAGCTTGGGTATGGAATGTGCTCAGGGCGAAGCTTAAGATGGGTAAAAGGGTGACAGAAATTTGCAATGGTGCATTTTAGGTGTTAAAGCAAGATTTGATGCTAGGGTTTAAGCTAAGAATAAGATTACATTTAAGAATTGAGCTATTGTTTTATTTCAGATATTTTTGAATCTAGAAAGCTGTGAGTCCAGGAAAAAAGGCCCTGTGGGGATGGAGGAACAAGCTAATTAGGGAGAGGCCAGTGTGGGCCTGGGTGGAAGTGCTGGCCTTACAGATGGGGAGGCGCAGAATCGCCTGGGCAGAGTGTTCCTGCCAGAGGGCAGAGCCCAGAATGGCTGATCCCTCCAGTGAAAGAATTCGAGGAATGTCGAATCCGGTACCAAAGGAATCCAGAGCAAGGATTTTCCACTTGTCACCTGCACCCGTTCACCTTTGAGTGTCACAAGCACTTGCTTTCTAAATAGGGCAAGCCCAGCTGCTCTACCTGCCTTCGCGCTTCAGTACCTCCCTCAGGTACGCTTTACTAGCCCGCGACCCCATGCTCCTGATGTGTTCTCTCGCCTCCCCCTTCCCTTGTCTCATTTTCCCCTTACCTCTCTTGTATAGCACCTTCAAATGGCAATCTGGTCCTGATGATTATTCAAACTGACTAGGATCGAAACGCCGTTTTCATAGCAGCCCGATTTGTGGCGCCTCCTCTCCGATGGTTAATTAAAACATTTCTGAAATATATAATAAATCTATGTAAACAATCCTTTCTTGAACCATCAGTCACCTTTTCACATTGTGTGCTTGCAGTTTTTTCCACTTGTCATCTGCGCTGTTAACCTATGAGTGTAGTGATCACTTGCATCCACAAAGTCTTCGGGTTGCCCTTGATATAATTGCTTGCGGTGCTAATACAACTTTTCACAATTGTTTCCACAACCATTGTTTGTCTTTTATCTTTCCAAAGATATGATGCCTTGAGCACATTTCAACAAATTACAAGTCTTCCTTTTTACCTTTTCTTGTAATGACGTGTAAATACTTGCTAATTAGTTCTCTCAATAATACCGGTTGAGACATTGTTGTTTTTCTATACCTCCTTACCCAGATCTCAACCTGGTCTATGGGTTTATTCCTGTTGTGTGTTGATATACTTTGAGCAGCCTCTGGGCTGCCAGAGTAGGTCCTTTCTTGACCATTACTTTCTTGCCAATTTAATTGACATATATTGTTTAGATTTCTTGTAAACATTGTGTCTAGGGAGACTCCATCATATTCAGATGACTATATCCAACAAATACTCAGGGGCCCTCCTTACTTTCTGTTGCCCCTTCCACCACTTCCTCTAACCCTACCACCAACACTTCCAGGATTCTTTTGGACAGATTTTTAAAACAAAGACAAAACAAATCACAAACAGCCTCCATTCACACATGTTAACAGAGTATCTTAAATCAATCAATCAATCAATCAATCATTTGTAAAGCGCACTACTCCCCCGTGAGGGTCTCAAGGTGCTGTGGGGGGGGTGGGGGGACAGCTACTGCTCGAACAGCCAGGTCTTGAGGTGTCTCCTGAATCAAACACCATTCCATTAGGCTTACAAATCCATAACAGCCCTGCAATTTTCACCCAGGACACCAAATTCTGGACTGGCTTCAGTCACCTGGCGACGACCTGCTCACGTCATTGAATGGTACTAGGCATTGATACGGCCATTGAACATAGCTTCTAAAGAACTGGAAAAGATTTCTGAGCTTGAAAAACACATTCTGGAGGTCAATACCCTACCGGATGCCAATAGCCTCCTAGATAAAGTCAACACTACAATTGTCACCTTCAATACCTTTGAGCTCAAAAATATCACCAAAATTCAAAAAGACACAAGGAACTACGATAAAGAGAAGACATACCCATATTCACGCAACAAGTTCTACAACACCCCATACAATCCACCAAGATCCTGAAATTGGAGTAGACTTTGCAACAACCAGACCATCACCTTCTCTGAATCTTCCAATACCTCCATAGACGATTTTAACCCAGGAGAAGGCTCTAGCACCTCAAGAAATCCCAACAGACCCCCTACACTCCTGCCTCACAGTTTTTTAGAAGAGAACCACAGATGCGGCCGAGGATGGATACAGACCAACTACCATTATCAATACTCCGTAGAACAACAAACTCAAAGAAAGTTCTACCAATGGGGCCTGCCACAATAGACAATCCTCTTGCCACCAGAGACCCATCGACCATGAGCACTTTACCCACAAAGAACATGGAATCCCATTTGATACCAATATTCAACTTATCAAGCCACACCCTATCTTCTCAGGAAAACCCACTCTTGAAGAGAGGCCATACATTTGTCCCCATTGAACAGAGTAATTTCTTTGACCTCTTAGAAAATTTACTTCAGTTCTTCAGACGCATCCGGTTACGACAGTTCTTCTTTGACAGAGCATCATCACAACGACCCACCAGAAGACCAGACACCCTCTACCTTTAACCCTCCATCCCCATCCATGCTCACAGAAATACTTTATTTTGAACGTCTGGTCCTCTGAGAAGTTGCCAAACTCAAGGATCAATTTGAAGACATCCTGTATAATCTCAACTGGACTGAAAAACAAGCACTACTTAGTCTAAAAGAAAAACCAGAGTTGATCACAAAACCAGCCGACAAGGGCGGAGGCAATGTGGTTACGGACACTGACAAATATGATCAGGAAATCAAGAGGCAATTAGCAAATTGCTGCCAATACCGTCCATTAGCCGAAGACCATTTACCAGATCTCAAAACTAAAATCCAAAGAATAACCAGCCAGGCCAGATCCTAGAACATCATTTCGCAAAAAGAGTTTGCGTTCCTGAATAACCGACACCCTCGTACACTGGTCATCTATCTATTGCCCAAGATACATAAAGATAGTACCAACCTACCCGGCCGCCCCATTGTCTCTGGATGGGGTTCCATCATTGAACCCCTTGGCAAATACATCGACAAAGTCATAAAAGATTTTGTACCCAAGACAGAAACATTCATACGGGATTGCATGGACCTCCTAAACACCATTGAGGATAGACTGTTTGACACTAACACTGAACTCAAGGCGGGACTCGATATCGAGTCTCTTTACACCAACATTCCCCATGAGGAAGGCCTATATGTCATCCAGGATCTTCTTGAAACCAGACCCAGACCGACCTTGATCCCTACGGACTTCATCATGGACTTACTCAGAATTGCCTTGGAAAACAACTACTTTCTGATCATGACACCTTCTACCTTCAAATAAAGGGTGTATCTATTGGGGCATGCTTTGCCCCTAACTTTGCCATTTTATTAGTCTACAACCTCAAAAAGACTCACATCCTTACGCCTCATAATCCCTTGCAAAACTAAATTTTGCAAGGCAACGCTACATAGATGACATTCTCTTACTATGGAAAGGTCCGACCAATACCTTAGATGCTTTCATGATTCGGCTGAACCAGTCGCAACCTCATCTAAAATTTACCTTTGATTGCAAATCCAACGATCTTCCCTTTCTGGACATCACTGTGCACGCTGAGGGGGGCAAAATTGGGACCACCCCATATGGGAAGCCCACTGAACGCAGCACCCAATTACCCTACTCCATTTACCATCCTGCTGTATCCGTGATGGTCTTCCTTACGGGCAATCAAAAGAAATTGCAAGTGACATAAAGATTACTTCTGGGAGGCAGCCATCCTCATGAACAAACTCCTCCAAAGAGGTTATCCACCACGATTGGTCTCCAGAGCTTATAAAAGTCCTTGGTACTGTCACCGAGAACAGCTCCTTACTCCCCAAAACAGGCAAGCTAATACTGGGATTTCTTTTGTCACTACTTTCAGTCCTTGTAGTAATCAGGTCAGCAAGATCATCAAGAAAAACTGGTCTATACTGAGAACACATGAACCATTTACAAAAATCCCGGCTCTTCTCATGTAAAAGAGGCGACAATCTCTACAAACATCTTGTTCATGCTATCACATGGCCCACGAACCCAAGACTACAGGAATCTATTACTGCCACTTGGGTGCCTCCCACCCATCATTGGACACTACAGATGCCAAAACTGTGTGGTATGTTGCCTTACATTGAATACTAAGTAATTTACCACTAATAACATGACCCACAAACTGATATCCTTCACCAATTGCCATTCCAGTAATGTAATCTACGCCATTTGTTGTAGCTGAGACCTGATCTACATTGGCCAAATAACCCAAATGGTCAAACAGCGAATAATGCAACACAAAAGCCGCATTCACTGAAGGTTATGACCACCTGTTGGTGTCCCAATACATCGAGAAACAACACTGTGAATTAGTAATGACGTGGCAGGTCATTGACCAACCTTCACTTCCAACCAGAGGTGGCAATCTTCAACTACTACTGAACAGGAGTGAATGCAAATGGATCACTAGATGCAATTCAGTGAACCTTGAACTAAACATCTTTGATGAATGGAACAGTACCGTCCAACTGTAGCTCCAAGATTTCTTGTACCTAAAGACCACCTGATCCTTGGCTTCACCCATTGTTACCCCCAGCCCCGTACCATCAATTCGGCTGAGAACCCTACATTAATATAATAACCTGCCTGTTCGGCCACATCCAGCTATAGATTGAGCCCTCCACCTAATTGTGGGCGTATCTGGTACAGATCACAGGCATCCTTGTGTGCCCACATTATTCCATTGCATGAAACTGGCAAAGTTTTTGGTTGAACCTGTATATATGTATTATGTTTGCAAACTGAATGTTTTAATTTTTGTCCCCTGACCCTGTTTCTCTTTTCCCTGTGCTCCTACCATTAACCCCATACCCTTCTTTTCCTGCTGCGCACCCTGCCCGATGGTGCTGACCTGGATTGCTAGCCTGGTCTCCTTTACAACTGGGCTGACTTCCCCCAGCCACACCCCCATGCGCAATGAAGGTTCTCGCTCCCGTTTGCACAGCACACTCCGTGCCTTCTGTTATCCCTTCCAGCGAGACCTGTAGCAATTGCCTGGTCTCCCTGACAACCGAGTTGTCATACAACAGCCACGTTCCCTTTGAGCGATGACGTTCATGCTACTTTTGGTATTCGCGTCACTTCCTTTTATACGCCCAGCACACACCACCCCTTCTGAATTAAATTCTAGCCGATCACTATTGTGGTGGCCCCCTGGAGATTGTGCACTCTAACCCAGGAATCACCCCTACTTGGCTCTACATCCGGACTGACTCTACTTCACTACAGTAGGCCTACCACTCCGAGGCTTACGTTGCCGTTCCTCCTACTCCCTTGCTTGTCTCTGACCTCCCACTTTAGTTTTCCATCATTCAGGGTGGACTCACTATATGGCTCCTCTGCTACCTGCTCCAGCCGACGACAGTGGATTGGGCCACCAACCCTGTCATTAGCCTTTGCTGACCTTCAGGCCCACACCTTTTCCCGGTAAGTTTGGAACACCGTCTCCACACCAGGTCAAGCCCGCGCTTTAGTCCCATTCGAACTCGGACTTACACAACCTCCTTTCTTCCAGGCAGTCTGTGCTCCAGATTCCTTTGGTACCAGATACAACATTCCTTGAATTCTTTCACTGGAGGATCAGCTATTCTGGGCTCGGCCCTCTGGCAGTATCCCTCCGCCCAGGCGATTCTGTGCCTCCTCATCAGTAAGGCAATCCTCAGCCAGTTTTTCTGGCAACAGCACACCCACCAACACCCACACTGGCCTCTCCCTGATTAGCTTGTTCCTCCTTCCCCACAGGACCTTTACTCCTGGACTCACAGCCTTCTAATTAGGGCAAACCCTGCTGCCCTACTCGCCTTCGCGCCTCAGCACCTCCCTCAGGTACGCTTCCCTAGCCCGCACCCCCATGCTCCTGATGTGTTGTCGCATCTCCCTCTTCCCTTGTCTCATTTTCCCCATTCCTCCCTTGTATAGCACCTTCAAATGGCAACCTGGTCCTGATGGTGATCCCAACTGACTAGGATCTAAACGCCGTCGACATACCAGCATGATTTGCGGCGCCTCCTGTCCTATGGTTAATTCAAAAATGTCTGAAATATATGATACATTTATGTACACCATCCTTATTTGAACCATAAATAATTGTTCATATCAGTCACCTTTTCACATTCCGCTCTCGCTGTTTTTTCCACTTGTCACCTGCGCCGTTCACCTTTTAAGTCTTTGGGTTGCCCTTACAATAATTGCTTACAGTGCTAATGCAATTGTTCCCAATTGTTTCCACACCATTGCTTGTCTTTTATCTTTCCAAATATATGATGCCTTGAGCACATTTAAACCAATTACGAGTCTTCCTATTTTCCTTTTCCTTTAATGTCATGTACATACTTGCTAATTAGTTCTCTCAATAATACCGGTTGAGACATTGTTGTTTTTCTATACCTACTTACCCAGATCTCAACCTGGTCCATGGGTTTAATCCTGCTGTGTGTTGCTGCTGAATTCATCTCAGCCACTGGTAATTATTCGTCACAATCCATTGTTAGTGTTAGACCCAGCGGTTTCCGACTGTCAGGGACTTATCAAAGCCAGTCAGAATTCCCTGCTTTAGATAGGATAAGTGCTATACATGTGTTCAATAACCTGTGCTCACCCTTAGGTACCTTGGCACTGAGCAGTAAGGCTTAACGTCAGGGCCCAAGTGCAAAGCATTGGCACAACACCACCCTCGCAACACACAGCGTATGCCAAAAAAAGATTACACACTGTGTGTATAAAACACTTGCCTTTGTATTTCACATACTGAAATCAAACAAGATACACACTATATACATACTTCACAGTCATATGAAATTGTTGAACTTTCCCATTCGCAAAAATGTCAAACAGACACAGGTCTTTGACTATGCCTTGTCACCCAGCCCCTCTGTCATTTAACTACACCAGCCAACTATATATTTTTCCGCTGCTGGCGCCCCATTGACTAGCCAGTCGGAACCACCTAGCACGGAAAGAAACAGTTACTTTGTTCTGTCCATTCAGATTAGACCTCCAGTCGCCCTACAGAACCTGCATGAGTGCAGTATTACGATCCCCTCCCAGTAGACAAAAGGTTGTGTTGTGATATACGACAAGAAGTGGTGGAGTTTATTTGTAGACTCTTTATTAAGTCTTAGTTATAGGTTAGCATCCATGTAAAGAAGCCCCACCAGGAGCAGCCTGCCTGCTACTCAGCCCATCTTCAACTGTCACACTTCAACAGACAGGTGCCTAAACATTCCAATTATCTCCATCACACCAACATTCCATTCACAACACTCACACTGGTTGTGCAGCTAGAAGCCAGGTAACATAGGAGAAACATTAATACATAGGAAGGATATAACAGGTTGTGACCCAGGAAGCTGGCTTGCTTCTGAGTCCGGAGAAATGTTTCCCCTCAGACAGAGATGTGAACTGCGGTAGTCCCCGACAGTCAGCTGTAGGTGTTCACAGGGCACACAAAACCCCTCGGGCTTTGTAACAATGATTTCCAAAACTAAGAACCTGGTGGCATGGGTCCAGGGAGAAAGAGCCAATGACTTTGAATAGAGACCATGATGTCAGGCACTGTCGTCCTCCCGGTCTGGAGGTCAAACACAATCTCCGCTCCCAGCTCAGGTTCCCTCAACGGCCCTTGTACACCATATGCTCTGGGGTGCAAGCTAGCATAAGTCCCCTTGGTTGCAAGCCTGGGTCCCTCAGACTCTGCAAGCTACTCCTCAAACTCCTCACACCTCAGATGGCTACTGATCTTTACGAACACACTCCTCTACCCAGGTGTATGTCAGGACTGCCCTTATCCCAACCAATGATCACTTCCACCCATTTCCGTCGTACTTGGTGTGGCTCTAATGATCTCATGGAAATGGTGGGATCCTTTGTGTCATTGGTATCTTGTAGACAGGAGGCCAGCTAACCGGCCCTTGGAGAGTACTTCTGGACCCAGGCCACAACAGTTGGCACTTAGTTGCAGGCCACTGTGGATGTATTTAATTAGGAAGCCAGTTCCACGGTTAAATCTCAGCCTGCACTCGAGACGCCATCAGGGCGCCGGCTGAGATTTAACCGTGGAACTGGCTTCCTAATTAAATACATCCACAGCGGCTCATTAAGTAAATTGGTTTAAGCTTTCTTCCCCCAAGTTGCTATAGGCACTGTTGAGTAAACTACCTCTAGCCTAAACCCACAGAATATGTTGTCTAGTGGAACTCCAGGTTAACATCCCCCTCTGGTCAAGAAGTGGGCTCCTGCTTCCATCCAGACTTTATGCCCTACCTTGATATAATTCAATCTCAATTATTCCCCTTTTGGGAGCGCTTTGGACACCAACTTTAACATAATTGACAGGATTAATTCTGATCTGTGCCCTACCCACTGGTTCTTTGCTGTGACTGATGTCGCTGCCATTGTGCCCCCACCCATTGTGAATAATTCAGACTACTCACCTATAGTCCTGAAAATGATCTCAATGTCAGGAGATCGAAGCGCCATCAACCCCTACAACAGGAACTCCTTAAATGTTGTCAAATAGAGTGGGGTTCCATTTTTCTTGTTGTCAATGCGATGTCAAGATTTTAACTCACCCTCACTTTGTCACTTCACGCTTTTTTCACTTATATGTGAGCACATGAATACTATTTAAGTGTTTTCAACTGTGTTTTGGTGATAAATACCTTGTCTTACAAGAAATTTCTGCCCCTGTACATCATTAGATACTCCCTACGTGATTGAATATAATTGAAAACGTTTTTCTCGATAGTGTCCCCCTTTGGGAGCACTAACTACATATATGGACCCTTAGGGCCATATCTCTAAATTCAGTCCTGTCTTCTATACTACCCTAGGAGGTTAGATCACTATATTTAGTAGGGCCAAGACCCTACCACTTGGAATGCAGGTGCCAATTCCACCCCCATGTAACCATCCCAGAAAGGCCCCTCAGAGTCAAAGGTCCGCAGTTTCCCTTAAGCTCCTAGTTTATGGCCTTCAATCAGGAATACACAGAAGTAGCTGTCCCCCTGGCACCCAGATGTTTTTGGGAGACAGGCCAACAGGCACAGAGAGCCAAGAGCATTAACATGCCCTTCCACAAAAGTGACATTTCGACTCATATAATGTCGGATCTACTCACACTACTGGAGAGGATTCGCCATCACAAACTCATCAATATCAAACACAATACTGCTATCATGCTGCCCATAGGAAACACTCCTCAATAGCCTTTCCCTATATTCCCCCATGCTAATACAATGCAAGAAGCAGGCCCTGTCGTACAAAACACACCACCTGGTACCATTGACTACACTTGCATGTAACACACACACACATGCCCTAACTCTTCCCAACACCGCACCCTGCCCTCAGGGAGAACTCCCATATAGCAAGAGACATGCAGAACCTTGTCAAATAGCTTTTTAAATGCCAACCCGAGTAATAGTAACCTGTGCACACAGGTCCCACCAGGGCAAACCTGTGGCACAATCAATGAGCTACCTCTAAGGACGCACAACCAGTGTTGTAGGCCCACTGAGGAGCATTCGAGATACATACCCTGGGTATATGTCTTACGCCTTGGCAAAGGACTTACAGCTAACTCAAATCAGCCAACCATTTATATGACAAGCACAGCACTTTGACACTTAAACGCAGTGTCAAAATCGCTCAAAGTCTAAAGGCTATCATCCATATCAGTGGAAAACTGGGAAGGAGAAAAGCAAAAAGTCGAAAGGGCCATTTCTAAAAGTTACTTTGCATACCATGGCACCTCATCTCAGCCACTGGTAAGACCCAGCTGTGTGCAAATTAGTCTTGAATTAGCAAAAATGGGAGCAGTCCGCTCCAAACCACCAGGCTGAGTTCTCTCTGAACCAGAACAAAAGCAATCCAAGATTGGTTTATTCCCTAATTAGGGCATAGCTTGGTTTCAGTGGAACAGCATACAAGGGATCCATGTATGGGCATACCCCTACCACATAGGGCGTCACAATTAACCATGCAAAAAATAATTACAAGTGGCTGTGAGTGTGAATATTTCAAGCATTTGATAGATTTGTTTTTTGTATACTTCAGTGTGTCACCCTCACTAAGCTATACCTGGCTGATGAGCACTAATAAAGATGAAACCGGTCCTGGGTTGCTTGTGTTTTGGTTCCGGGAGAACCTGGCCTGGCAGTTCTGGCTGGACTGTTCCCACTAGAGCATGGTGAAAACTGATTTGCATAGGGCTGGGTCCAAACTGAGGTGGCACAATATGCAAAATAATGATGTACCAGGATGCAGCCTGATTAAGTACCAGTCAAAAAGGGGGTGGTGATGAACAGAGTGTCTGAATTAAGCAGACCACTCTTACCCAGTCAAGAGATCAGGGCTTGATCCATCACCGTTATTTAGCTCACTGCATCACCCCAGTTCAGATCCTGGCTATATATAAATTAGTCTGACCCAGTGCCTCATGGGAACAGGGCAGACCAAACTACCAAGCCAATTCTTCACCGGAAAGGAGACAAGCTTCCGGGGACCGGTTTCTGGCATTTCGGCTGTCGTTGGCCCGGCTTGCTTGAATCCTGGTGGTGCAGTGAGCAAGGGACTCATGTCTGAGTATACCCTGCCACACTTGTGGTGGCCAAAAACGATTCAAAAAGGGGGTGGTGATGAACAGAGTGTCTGAATTAAGCAGACCACTCTTACCCAGTCAAGAGATCAGGGCTTGATCCATCACCGTTATTTAGCTCACTGCATCACTCCAGTTCAGAACCTGGCTATATGCAAATTAGTCTGACCCAGTGCCTCATGGGAACAGGGCAGACCAAACTACCAAGCCAATTCTTCACCGAAAAGGAGACAAGCTTCCGGGGACCGGTTTCTGGCATTTCAGCTGTCGTCGGCCCGGCTTGCTTGAATCCTGGTGGTGCAGTGAGCAAGGGACTCATGTCTGAGTATACCCTGCCACACTTGTGGTGGCCAAAACCGATTCAAAAAGGGGGTGGTGATGAACAGAGTGTCTGAATTAAGCAGACCACTCTTACCCAGTCAAGAGATCAGGGCTTGATCCATCACCGTTATTTAGCTCACTGCATCACCCCAGTTCAGAACCTGGCTATATGCAAATTAGTCTGACCCAGTGCCTCATGGGAACAGGGCAGACCAAACTACCAAGCCAATTCTTCACCGGAAAGGAGACAAGCTTCCGGGGACCGGTTTCTGGCATTTCAGCTGTCGTCGGCCCGGCATGCTTGAATCCTGGTGGTGCAGTGAGCAAGGGACTCATGTCTGAGTATACCCTGCCACACTTGTGGTGGCCAAAAACGATTCAAAAAGGGGGTGGTGATGAACAGAGTGTCTCAATTAAGCAGACCACTCTTACCCAGTCAAGAGATCAGGGCATGATCCATCACCGTTATTTAGCTCACTGCATCACCCCAGTTCAGAACCTGGCTATATGCAAATTAGTCTGACCCAGTGCCTCATGGGAACAGGGCAGACCAAACTACTAAGCCAATTCTTCACTGGAAAGGAGACAAGCTTCCGGGGACCGGTTTCTGGCATTTCAGCTGTCGTCGGCCCGGCTTGCTTGAATCCTGGTGGTGCAGTGAGCAAGGGACTCATGTCTGAGTATACCCTGCCACACTTGTGGTGGCCAAAAACGATTCAAAAAGGGGATGGTGATGAACAGAGTGTCGGAATTAAGCAGACCACTCTTACCCAGTCAAGAGATCAGGGCTTGATCCATCACCGTTATTTAGCTCACTGCATCACCCCAGTTCAGAACCTGGCTATATGCAAATTAGTCTGACCCAGTGCCTCATGGGAACAGGGCAGACCAAACTACCAATCCAATTCTTCACCGGAAAGGAGACAAGCTTTCGGGGACCGGTTTCTGGCATTTCAGCTGTCGTCGGCCCGGCTTGCTTGAATCCTGGTGGTGCAGTGAGCAAGGGACTCATGTCTGAGTATACCCTGCCACACTTGTGGTGGCCAAAAACGATTCAAAAAGGGGGTGGTGATGAACAGAGTGTCTGAATTAAGCAGACCACTCTTACCCAGTCAAGAGATCAGGGCTTGATCCATCACCGTTATTTAGCTCACTGCATCATCCCAGTTCAGAACCTGGCTATATGCAAATTAGTCTGACCCAGTGCCTCATGGGAACAGGGCAGACCAAACTACCAAGCCAATTCTTCACCGGAAAGGAGCCAAGCTTCCGGGGACCGGTTTCTGGCATTTCAGCTGTCGTCGGCCCGGCTTGCTTGAATCCTGGTGGTGCAGTGAGCAAGGGACTCATGTCTGAGTATACCCTGCCACACTTGTGGTGGCCAAAAACGATTCAAAAAGGGGGTGGTGATGAACAGAGTGTCTGAATTAAGCAGACCACTCTTACCCAGTCAAGAGATCAGGGCTTGATCCATCACCGTTATACTGCATCACCCCAGTTCAGAACCTGGCTATATGCAAATTAGTCTGACCCAGTGCCTCATGGGAACAGGGCAGACCAAACTACCAAGCCAATTCTTCACCGGAAAGGAGACAAGCTTCTGCTGAAATGCCAGAAACCGGTCCCCTGTAGCTTGTTTCCTTCCCAGTATAAGAATTGGCTTGGTAGTTTGGTCTGCCCTGTTCCCATGATGCACTGGGCCAGGGTCAGACTAATTTGCATATAGCCAAGTTCTGAGCTGGGATGGTGCAGTGAGCTAAAAAACGGTCCTGGATAAAGCCCTGATCTTTGGACTTGGTAAGAGTGTGAGGTTCCGTAAACAATTGTAAGTGGTGTTTTTGACTCGCCCGAATATGGTCGAGTCTGGTATCTATGAACTGCAAATGATGAGTTTAAGGGGTGTACTCGTTTTCGCTGTCCTAGCCTAAACCGTTCGTTTGTTTCGTGGGTTTCTTCATCTGAACCCACGGGTTCCATTTTAGATACGGCATCCATTTTGTTTTTTGCCCTCAAGTAGCCAGCGAACGGACGCTGTCCGCTTCGTGACCCTGGGATTCCCAAACTCTTGCGGAAGACATGTGTTCCTTTGAGGGTGTCTTTATGATGAGGGGGATGACACTGTAAGGCAGATGGCCCCGCTCGAGGCTCATCTTGCCGTGCCGGTCTATTGTCTCAGTTGTGCATTCATTAGGCACGTCTCCTTTGATCCCTGCAATCGTGTTTCCTGATACGACCCCTTTTTTCACTCTCTTTGATCTGTTCGCTATTCTCGTCTTCTTTTGCACCTGTTTCTGTCTCTTCCTTGATTCGTTTTCAGCCGAACGGAATGTACTAATGGTGGGAAGATGTACTTTTACAGTTGGGAACTGCCAAATGCTACTGTAATTATGTTCCGGGCCCTGAATACATGAGAGCGACCCCCTATGACATTTACTGTGGGAACCGGGTTGTAATCTATTGTTCATCATGTTATCCTATGACGGAGAACTGCATAAAAAGAGCGATCCACAGATACAATTCGAAGCAGTCTACTCGAACCTACACGTGTTGTACTTCTTGTGACTTCTGTGTTCCCTGCAGTAATAAACCTCGAATCTTTGACGCCGCTGGAAGTGTCCCGTGTCTCTGTTATTTGTATGCCGGAACAGGTTACCCACGTAGGTTTTAGGTGTTATCCCTGGCACCGCTGGGTCTTAGAAAAACCCAGTCTTTCAGTTGGCGCCCAACATGGGGCTGCATCAGCGGTACCGGTCCAAAGCCCGACGATCATGAGGAACTTCGTGTGAAATCTCCGAGGGAAGGTGCACCCCGCTTCATCGATCCTGTTGTCGAAACAAGTGGCCCGACGACTTTTCCCGCGAAGATCCCCGCCTTTTGACGGCTGCGACGGACTGCTGCCCTGACTGTAGACCTGTTTTGGCGCCTGGCGTAGACCTTGGTAGAGCGAGACGATTGACGGGCCTTCCTGGTGACGCCACTGATCTTTGAGTTAAGTATTTGTGGGTCGCTCCCAGAGTCCTTTGTTGTTGTGGGTACTTAGTTGTTGCATGGTTCCATTGCACTTGTGGTTCTTTGTATTTTGTTCTTTGTTGTGCTATTTGACGTCTGCAGTCGCCAAAAACCGAGGGTTTTTGCACTTTTGCAGGGACATTGTAATCCTATAACCCTTGACGTTTGTGAAACTCGGTTAGTGTGCACGATGCCTGGCCGTAGTACTTTGTTCAGTTGCTTTAGAGGTTGTGGTGCGGATTCCCGGCTGGAGGACTCATGTCCGATACCTCCGGTTGGAACTCCAACTTACGAATTATATAGTCGACATGGTTTGGGTCCGATCACATTCAATGAGTGTTGGGTTCGTTACACCAAAAAAGACGGTGTCCTTAGTTGGCCACCTCATGGTAGTTTTGAGGCCCCGATTTTAGATAATCTTGAAGCTAAATTGTTCAAAAGAAAAGCAAGGCCGGCCATGTTTGATTCCTTTCGGTTGTGGCGTAAAGAAGCCAAGCAGAAAGAAATCAAGCAGCTTAAACGTAATAAGAGAGAAGGGATCGTTACAACAATGAGAAATGCAGAGCAATTCCAGCGAGATAAGGAGGAGAAGGAAAAGGAAGTTTTTGATAGATTGCAGCGTATGACAGTGGATAAGTGTTACCCCGCTTTACCGACGGGTACGGATAAGAACGGAGAGGAAGTAGTAGAGGACCCTTTGTTGTCCTATCTATTGAAGTCGCCACCTCCGTATGCACAGGATACCACCGTTCCTGTGGTTCCTCCTGTTCCTCAGCCTGCTCCTGTTCCTCACCCTGTTCCTGTTCCTCAACCTGCTCCTGTTCCTCTACCTGCTCCTGTTCCTACTGCTCCCCCGTCTATACCTTCTCATACTCCTGTTCCCGCTACTTCTACTCCTGTGGCTACTCCTGCTGTTCTTTCTGTTCCTGACTCTTCTATTGTTACCCCCTTGCTTCTCTCTTCTTCCCAACACAAAGATTCGTGTTTGAAGAAATGTGTAAGTTCTTACGCGATGTGATATCGGTTGATGCACCTGACGATGTATTGACTGCTCTGACTGACCTTCAGCTTCAGTTTGCGAGCGGAATACTTGTGGGTAGCAATGTTCGACGTGCAGTTGAGCAGCTACTGTCTTTTCGTCCCACTATGATGCCTCGTGCATTGTTTTCAGATGAAACTGAGGGACTGACAGCAGCGCCTGGTCAGTATCCCATGCGCGAGGTTCCACCAGTGTGGATGCCAGGTAATCCTGGTGGAAATCCTGCAGTTCTGCCACATTTCCAAAGAGTGTGGATACATCTTCCATGGAAACGATCGGAAGTCTTGCAGGTGAAGCAATCTTTGCCTGACCCTCGCAAAAATCCTGCAGGGTATTATAAAGAATTGTCGCAGCTAGTGGATGCTACGATAATGAATCTTGCCGACATCGATATGCTGTTCGGCAATGTCGTACCGCAACCGGTATGGGCAAAGATTCGTCAGCAGGATCATGCAGCAGAATTAGGTGGTGACTGGGCTGTACTTAGAGCCGCAGATGACTTGCAAGTCGGTGGGGCTAAGCCTGACCAGCTCATTACCGATCTGCCACAGAGAATAATTACTCTTATGAAAACGCTTATGCCAGCTATGAAGGTTAATTGGGACAAATTGTCCGCTTGCAAGCAAAAGAAGGATGAGAGTGTCTCTGATTTCTTTACAAGATTTGAGGAGGCATTCATTGATCATAGTGGTCAAGATATGGGCACTGAGGGAGGTCAGAGGTTGTTCGTGGACAAATTTGTGTCGAATTTGTTACCGGACCTAAGCAACAAATTAAAGAATTCAGAGAGTGCGTGGGCTGTTTCCACCTCTGCTCAGATATTGGCTACGGCCCAATACTATGAGAACAGAGAGAAAGAGGAAAATGATCGTGCGGACAAAAAGACGAAAGAGCTCAAGACAAAAGTGTTGTTGCAACAAGCGTATCCTCCGCGTTCGAATCAGAATGATTCGCAGCAGCGGAATCGATCGCAGTCTCAGTCAAATAGGTCACAATCACGAAATGACTCTTCTTCGCAGAGATCTATGCTTGGGTACAATCAGTGTGCCTATTGTAGAAACGAGGGTCATTTGAAATTTGATTGTCCAGTTTTGCGTGACCGGAATAGTGGTAATTCATCTAGAGGAGGTCGTAGTGGCCCTCAACAGGCTTCACGAGGTAGAGGTCGTGGTGTCACGCAAAATCAAAATGATCGTTCTAATAATTCTTCTGATTCTAATAATTGTTTTGATCAGCGTGGATCATCGCAAGGCAGATCCGCACAGTACAATGTGGACGATTATTACGTCGATCAGGAAACTGACGACGGTAATTACTAGGACAGCCATAGACAAGGAGAGGGAGTAGTATCAGTTCCGGTTGTTCAGAGAGGGCCTTATGTCATAGTTGCCACCTCGGGCGTAGTTGAGCCTTTTCTGTTGGACACTGGTGCAGCAAAAAGTTCCATCATGCATTCGAAACTCCCTGGCGCACCTTCGTCTGGCTTAACAAATGTTTCTGTTGGATTCTCTGGCGCCCCTGTTAGCAATGCGGTTTCACGCCCTTTGCCCCTTACAATTGGGCCTCGTGAGCTCCAAGCTCCTTTGATTTTGACTACTGGTTGTGGTGAAAATCTTTTGGGTCTGGATTTGCTGAAACGTTTGTATGCGACTCTGTATTGTTCTCTTGCGGGAGTAAAGCTTACATTGGGTGAGAGAGTTATCTCTCCTATGTACTTGTCCATCGATAAGCTTCCACCGGAATTGAGTTCTCTTCCTGCATCTTTGTGGGCAACAGGTCCCAATGACGTGGGCCTGCTTGACATCTCCCCTTATGTTGTTCACCTGAAATCCAATGTGCGATTACCACGTATTCCCCAGTATCGTATCTCCATTGATGGTGAGCGAGCGCTGTTAGCGATCATCTACGATTTGATCGAAAAAGATGTTATCGAGGAGACTCGGGGAAACGTGTGTAATAGCCCTGTGCTGCCCATTCTGAAACGTACTGATCCATCTAAGCCTCCTGTTTATCGTTTTGTCATCGATTTACGGGAGGTGAATAAAATTGTAATTCCTCAGTTCCCTGTGGTGCCCGACATTACGGCTTTACTGACTCTGATTCCAGCATCTGCATCCTGGTTCTCGGTGATCGATCTGAAGAATGCTTTCTTTAGCATTCCGATTGCTGAGGAGAGTAGGGACCTTTTCGGTTTCTCTCTAGGTGGCCGCAGCTTTAGGTTTAAGCGCGCTCCTCAGGGCTACTGTGAGAGTCCATCGATATACAGCCAAGCCTTGAAGAGCCAACTTGACGCGTTTGTGTTGCCGGCCGGTGCGACCTTGATCCAATATGTCGACGACTTATTGGTGGCTGCGGACACACAGGACATTTGCAAACTTGCTACGGTGTCGTTGTTGCAGCATCTCTGTGACTTACATCACAAGGTGTCACCTTCTAAACTGCAATATTGTTGTCAAGAAGTAACCTGTCTAGGTCACTTACTGTCAAAGGAGGGAAGAAGGTTGACCCCAGAGAGAATTGCAGCGATTGCGCGAATGACTGTGCCAACAACTCAGAGAGATGTGCGTGCCTTTTTAGGTATCACGTCATACTGCAGGCAATGGATTCCGAATTTTTCATTGCTAGAGAAACCATTGGTGGCTCTTACGTGCAAGGATGTTCCAACTCCTTTACCATGGACGGAAGAATGTCAGAAAAGTTTTTCTGAACTACGTGATGCGTTGTGTTCGGCCCCTGTGTTAGGTACTCCTGACTACAGTAAGCCGTTTACACTATACGTTCACGAGAGGGAAGGTTGTGCGTTGAGTGTCTTGACACAACAATTTGGTGGTAAGCAGCGTCCATGTGCATATTTTTCCTCAACCTTGGACCCGGTAGCTAGAGCATTGCCGAGTTGTTTGAGAGCAACAGCGGCAGCTGCGGTGTCCATCCGACAATCTGCAGGATTGGTCATGGATAATATGCTTACGGTGATGGTTCCGCATGCAGTTGACACTCTCTTGAATCGTACGAAAACCCAACATCTGACGAGTGCAAGATTGTCTGGTTATGAGTTGACGCTCCTGGCAAGTCACATTCAAATAAAGCGCTGCAATGTCCTAAACCCGGCGACTTTGCTGCCAATCAATATGGAATCAGATGAGGTAGCACCTCATGACTGTTACTTACGAACTGAGGAGGAAACAAAAGGTCGTGTGGACCTGAAAAACACTCCTTTGGAAAACCCCGATGGTACCTTGTATGTGGATGGTTCATGTTTTAAGTTGCCGAATGGTGATGTGACGACTGCGTATGCTGTGGTGACGTTGAGTACGGTTGTGGAGACTGCGAGAATAAATCAGAATTCTGCACAGGCGGCAGAGCTGATTGCCTTGACCAGAGCGTGTGATTTGTCGAAAGGGAAACGGGTGAATGTGTTTACGGACAGCCAGTATGCGTTTGGTGTTGCGCATAGTTTTGGACGTTTGTGGCGTGAGAGAGGTTTTATGACATCGCATGGTACGAAGATTCAGCATGGACAGCTTGTGAATGATCTTTTGGATGCACTTACATTGCCCAAGCAGGTGGCGATTATTAAATGTAGTGCACACCGTAAGGTGATGGATGATGTTTATCGTGGCAATGCGTTCGCTGATGAGACTGCTAAGGAGACTGCAAGGAATCTTACAACTAGAATGTATGTGACGAGTTCGGTAAGGTGGCCTGTAGAAACTGGTATGTGTGAGGACACTATTGAGAGTGTGAAAGCGATTCAGAATGAGGCCACTGAGACTGAAAAGACCAAGTGGAAAGAGAGTACGGGAAAGCTGGATGTGAATGGCTGTTGGATCGATTTGTCGGAGAATAAGAGGTGGATGTTGCCGGATGCGTATGTGCTAGCTGTTGTGACGATGGCACACGGTTTGTCACATATTAGTGCGAAAGGTATTTGTAAGTTGTTGTCCCTTGTATGGAAGAATGATGGTATCGCTAAGTGTGCTGAGAGATTGGTCAAGAATTGTATGATATGTATGATGTACAATCCTGGTACGGGAACTCCTACACCCCCTGGCCATTTTGCTCCTCCTTCATGTCCCTTTGAGGTGATCCAGTTAGACTTCATCCATATGGAGCGTTGCAATAACCTGAAATACGTTTTAGTTGTGGTTTGCGCATTCTCCCGATGGATTGAAGCCTATCCTCTTAAAGACAATACCGCCCTGTCCACTGCGAAAGTCCTGCTGAAGGAATACTTTCCTCGGTATGGAATGCCACGGATTGTATGGTCTGATAACGGAAGTGAGTTTGTGGGGAGTGTGATGAAGAGTGTGTGTAAGGGCCTTGGAATTACACAGAAATTCCACAGCGCCAATCATCCCCAGTCAGCAGGTTTGGTTGAGGGATACAATGGAACTCTCAAATTGAAACTCGCGAAGATTCAGGCTACGACTGGTCTCTCGTGACCTGACGCTTTGCCCTTAGCTCTTCTGTCAACTAGGGCGACTGTACACTCTCGAGTAGGGCTCAGCCCATATGAGATTGTGTTCGGCCGTCCTGCTAATGTTTGGGGGGTCCCTAGAATCAGTGTGTTTTCTGATCTTGAGTACCCAATGTTGATCGATTATCTTCATGATCTGACTGCTAAACTGAGGTTAATTCACCAACAGGTCTTTGAAGCACTACCGACGCAGACGGAGGGCCCAGGTCACCAGCTCCAGCCTGGAGACTGGGTGGTGACGAGGAATTTTGGCCGAAAAAGAAATCATGAGCCAAGATTCACCGGACCCTATCAGGTGCTCCTTGCCACGAGGACTGCTGTTCGTTTGGAGGGGCGCAAGCACTGGGTGCATGCCACCCACACCAAGAAGGTATCTATACCTTTGCCAGCGGACTCGTGGGTGAGGAAGGGCATCGCCTCGTCTGAGGCTGAGGTTGTACCGAACTTTGTCCCATTCAGCGACGCTCAGCCTGTCGGAGATACCTCAGTGCAGCCGGACGATATTGTTGAACATTTGTCATTACAGAACTCAAGATCTGAACAATTGTCTGGTCGACAGGATTCTGTTTCATCATCGGACCAACTGTTTGAAGATCAGACTCGTCCAGGGAAAAGCAGATATTTTCTCCGTTCCAACACCAGAGACAAATAAAAAATATTCTTGCTTTCTCCCCTGACATTCACGTTACTCCATTACCACTTCGAACATTTTTGAATAACTGTGATTTTGTAAATTTTGAGTCTATTTCTGCACATGTGTATTTGTTTCCACAGCCAGGAGATTTTGTATATACTGTTTAATTAAAGTGCCTTACATCCGGGTAGACCGTAGGGCTGCGCGGGTACTTCCTTCTGGTTAGTAGGTCCTGACACTAGGTCGGAGACCGTCGATCCCTAGGAACTCCTGGGGATTGACTATTGCTACACAGAACGAAGTGCGTCAAGAACGTTGCGGACGGTTTTAGAGGATGGCTTTCTCGAAGCTGTTGGAATTGGAAAAGGCTCAAGCTCAAAGATCCGAACTGCGTAGAATTGCACGTACTAAATGCTTCATGTTTCAGGTGTTCCTTCTATTCCTAACTGTTTCTTCGTTATTGGTGGGTGAGGTGTATTACATGATACAGTCATTGTTGCCTTCTGCCTCACCTACCCCTTCGTCTGAACCTAAACCTACCTCCACTGTCTCTCCTCATTCCTTCCACATCCTACCCCAACACGAGCAGGTTAGACGTGCAAAGTTTATGAACAATTCCTTTGTTCAGCTCCTTCATCAGCATCAGTTGGTGATGAACACTACCAATTGTTGGGTGTGTGGGTTAATGCCACATACCACCGATAAGGGAATTCCGTACTTGGTCCTTCCTTACAGTTCCCAGGGTTCAGCTCGAGCATTTCAAACAATGTTTCGAAGCGCACTAGATTCTTACCCCAATCGAGAGCCACGTTCTCCACACTTTGGTCCCGGTCCGTATCATAAGTCTTTGGCAATAGCGATTGCTGATTTAGATAGGGATATCTATGATTCATCGCTCATCCCAGAGGAAGAGGTGCGAGCCTATAGGGATCTGAGTGAGGCTGAGTATAGTGTGCTCGTGGGCGATAGATAGCTCAAAAGTTCATCTCCAATATGGATCGTACCCCACCTTGGTAATTTCTGTTTGAAAGGTCGTGGCCGAAGCCCGAGAGCTCACCTTGGGGAGAGTGCTTGCACTGAAACGTATGTTTTACCAATGCTCTCTTCCCCTGTTCTCCTGACTGCCAAGGGTACGTACTTTGTCTGTTACGACCGTGCATATACATGGTTGCCCCTTGACTTCTCGGGCACCTGTTATATTGCAAATTTGTTGCCACCGACTTTTACGGTTGCCTCAGATTATCACAAGACTAGAGTTGTGAGAGGCGTGATTAGCAAAGAGGACACTGCCGGTCAAGAAGCAGGAGACTTTTTCAAGGGTTTCTTGCCGTTTTGGGGACCTATGATCAATAGTAGGAACCTGAGACAGTTGACTCGAGTGGTGGAATCGACCGCTAATATCACTGCAAGTGCCCTTGGCAACATCACAGCAGAGCTTCAGGCTGACAGGCTTATGACGTTACAAAATCGTATGGTCTTAGACGTCGTTTTAGCAGATCGAGGTGGAGTATGTAAGGTGATCCATTCGAGCTGTTGTATTTTCATTCCTGACAATGCTCCGACTGTCTATAAAGCCATCTCGAAGTTGCATAAAATCTCTGAGTCCATACACGTGGACGTAGGGGATTGGACGCTGCTAGGGTGGTTTTGGGGCCTAATGTCGACTTGGGGTTGGAAGATTCTGATGATCATTGGGGTTGTTGTAGCATTCCTATTCACGTGTTGTCTTTGTTTGCAGTGTGGTCCTGCCTTATGTGGCCTCTGTGCTACGACGTGTATAAGGCGGCCGCCTGTTACCAAAGGAACGCTGATGGATAGAATTATGTTGCAGCAGCATCTGGATGGTCTGATGAATATCGAGATCGATTCTGATTCCGACTAGTGCTTGCTTACATGAGGGCAAAAGGAGCGTCTGAGGTTCCGTGACAATTGTAAGTGGTGTTTTCGACTCGCCCGAATATGGTCGAGTCTGGTATCTATGAACTGCAAATGATGAGTTTAGTGGGTGTACGCGTTTTTGCTGTCCTAGCCTAAACCGTTCGTTTGTTTCGTGGGTTTCTTCATCTGAACCCACGGGTTCCATTTTAGATACGGCATCCATTTTGTTTCTTGCCCTCAAGTAGCCAGCGAACGGACGCTGTCCGCTTCGTGACCCTGGGATTCCCAAACTCTTGCGGAAGACATGTGTTCCTTTGAGGGTGTCTTTATGATGAGGGGGTTGACACTGTAAGGCAGATGGCCCCGCTCGAGGCTCATCTTGCCGTGCCGGTCTATTGTCTCAGTTGTGCATTCATTAGGCGCGTCTCCTTTGATCCCTGCAATCGTGTTTCCTGATACGACCCCTTTTTTCACTCTCTTTGATCTGTTCGCTATTCTCGTCTTCTTTTGCACCTGTTTCTGTCTCTTCCTTGATTCGTTTTCAGCCGAACGGAATGTACTAATGGTGGGAAGATGTACTTTTACAGTTGGGAACTGCCAAATGCTACTGTAATTATGTTCCGGGCCCTGAATACATGAAAGCGACCCCCTATGACATTTACTGTGGGAACCGGGTTGTAATCTATTGTTCATCATGTTATCCTATGACGGAGAACTGCATAAAAAGAGCGATCCACAGATACAATTCGAAGCAGTCTCCTCGAACCTACACGTGTTGTACTTCTTGTGACTTCTGTGTTCCCTGCAGTAATAAACCTCGAATCTTTGACGCCGCTGGAAGTGTCCCGTCTCTGTTATTTGTACGCCGGAACAGGTTACCCACGAAGGTTTTAGGTGTTATCCCTGGCACCGCTGGGTCTTAGAAAAACCCAGTCCTTCAGGTGGTCTGCTTAATTCAGACACTCTGTTCATCACCACCCCCTTTTCTGAATCATATTTGTCCACCATAAGTGTGGAAGGGTATACTCAGATGTGAGTCCCTAGCTCATTGCACCATCAGGATTCAAGCAAGCCGGGCCGAAGACGGCTGAAATGCCAGAAACCGGTCCCCGGTGGCTTGTTTCCTTCCCAGTATAAGAATTGGCTTGGTAGTTTGGTCTGCCCTGTTCCCATGATGCACTGGGCCAGGGTCAGACTAATTTGCATATAGCCAAGTTCTGAGCTGGGATGGTGCAGTGAGCTAAAAAACGGTTCTGGATAAAGCCCTGATCTTTGGACTGGGTAAGAGTGGTCTGCTTAATTCAGACACTCTGTTCATCCCCGCCCCCTTTTCTGAATCATATTTGTCCACCATAAGCGTGGAAGGGTATACTCAGATGTGAGTCCCTAGCTCATTGCACCATCAGGATTCAAGCAAGCCGGGCCGAAGACGGCTGAAATGCCAGAAACCGGTCCCCGGTAGCTTGTTTCCTTCCCAGTATAAGAATTGGCTTGGTAGTTTGGTCTGCCCTGTTCCCATGATGCACTGGGCCAGGGTCAGACTAATTTGCATATAGCCAAGTTCTGAGCTGGGATGGTGCAGTGAGCTAAAAAACAGTTCTGGATAAAGCCCTGATCTTTGGACTGGGTAAGAGTGGTCTGCTTAATCCAGACACTCTGTTCATCACCACCCCCTTTTCTGAATCATATTTGTCCACAATAAGCGTGGAAGGGTATACTCAGATGTGAGTCCCTAGCTCATTGCACCATCAGGATTCAAACAAGCCGGGCCGAAGACGGCTGAAATGCCAGAAACCGGTCCCCGGTAGCTTGTTTCCTTCTTAGTATAAGAATTGGCTTGGTAGTTTGGTCTGCCCTGTTCCCATGATGCACTGGGCCAGGGTCAGACTAATTTGCATATAGCCAAGTTCTGAGCTGGGATGGTGCAGTGAGCTAAAAAACGGTTCTGGATAAAGCCCTGATCTTTGGACTGGGTAAGAGCGGTCTGCTTAATTCAGACATTCTGTTCATCACCACCCCCTTTTCTGAATCATATTTGTCCACCATAAGTGTGGAAGGGTATACTCAGATGTGAGTCCCTAGCTCATTGCACCATCAGGATTCAAGCAAGCCGGGCCGAAGACGGCTGAAATGCCAGAAACCGGTCCCCGGTAGCTTGTTTCCTTCCCAGTATAAGAATTGGCTTGGTAGTTTGGTCTGCCCTGTTCCCATGATGCACTGGGCCAGGGTCAGACTAATTTGCATATAGCCAAGTTCTGAGCTGGGATGGTGCAGTGAGCTAAAACACGGTTCTGGATAAAGCCCTGATCTTTGGACTGGGTAAGAGTGGTCTGCTTAATTCAGACACTCTGTTCATCACCACCCCCTTTTCTGAATCATATTTGTCCACCATAAGCGTGGAAGGGTATACTCAGATGTGAGTCCCTAGCTCATTGCACCATCAGGATTCAAGCAAGCCGGGCCAAAGACGGCTGAAATGCCAGAAATCGGTCCCTGGTAGCTTGTTTCCTTCCCAGTATAAGAATTGGCTTGGTAGTTTGGTCTGCCCTGTTCCCATGATGCACTGGGCCAGGGTCAGACTAATTTGCATACAGCCAAGTTCTGAGCTGGGATGGTGCAGTGAGCTAAAAAACGGTTCTGGATAAAGCCCTGATCTTTGGACTGGGTAAGAGTGGTCTGCTTAATTCAGACACTCTGTTCATCACTACCCCCTTTTCTGATTAAGTACCAGTGGCTGAGATTAATTCAAGCCTTCCACCCATCACTGTTTTTGTATGCTTCAGATTTGAAAGTGTTGCATGGAACATATAATATGTTTTGATTATCTATACTTCTTGTTCATGTTTGCACATGTTTTATTGTTTGCATAAAGTTTTGCAATCGTGTAATAAACAGATACTCTATTTCTCATGTTGCGGTCCTCATAGTTTATATCTTATTGTACCCTTTCATTTCTCTTTTTCTTGAGGTTATACTGCTTTACTTCAAATGCTAACTCAAACCAATTGATGTTGCGAGGGAACCTTGCTCTAGATACCCAGGCCATATTTACCTGTGAAAAAGAAGGCACAGCAATCATTGGGTTATTTAGGGTTTGATAATACTCATGAAGCCACCTAAAAATTGCTACTTTCCTGTCTGCCCAAACTTCTCATTCCCATTAGTGTGGAGGGGATTTCCTGTTCTAAACTCACCATCCCCTGTACTCCAAATTAAGTAGGAGGATGCAGGTATCGGACAAACTGGACAACTAACAATGGGAAACCCTCCGTGCTGATGGACTGCAGGTGGGGATGGTATTGTGAATGCTGCCATATTTAGGACTGGATTTCAACACTGTTTTGTTCTTTTCTGTAAGTTTCTCCCACTGTTGACCATGAAAGATAAGGCTATTATTTGATTTTGCAAAATGAGTATTAAAAAAATATGTGGAGACCTTTCTGCGGCAGGTGAAACCTGGTGCTAACTTTGGGACCAAAAAGCACACATGCAGTATTTGACTATATTAGAAGTGGGAAGAAAATGCGCTACTAGTATGGTATCTTACATTCCAAAATATTCAATGTGTTTGATATCCTTTTATTCAATATTTTGTGTCTAAATGTTGTTTGTTATATGGTATGTTTGAAAATTATTTATTGTCTTAATCATATTTAAAATTATTATATATATTATTTTGATTTTAAATATTTTAAGACTGGTTTGTAAGGTTAGTAGTGGAATTGGGTGAGAAGAGTTTTAAGTTGTTTTTCAAACTGTATGTTGTTTTATAATATTTCAAAATGCTGTTTTTTAAAACTGTATTTTATATTTGCATTTTTAGTTTTTAGTTAATTGTAGTTTCATATATTTTTCCAATTAATTAATGAATATCTGTTACATAAAGTGTTGAATTTTGTTTGGAAACTGATTTTTCATTTACTTTATCTTTTGGAATCATGGCTTACATTTTTTGGGGGATTTTTTATTATGCAATTTAAAAGAAATATTTTGGTATTAATCTGTGTTTGCAATTAAAATCTTTGTCATTATTATTGGCAATTTTCTAAGATACATTTGTATTTTTTCTATAAAGTGTTTATAAGTAAAATGTTCTAGATGTTTCCTATTGTAAGCAATTGGCTTTCTTTTTAGTTCAAATATTTATTTATTTCTAATATAAATTTTACTTTTGACAGTATCTGGTTAAGGTTGGAAAGTGAATTGTAAATGTTAACTTCCTACCAAAATGTAACACTTTCACCAGTGTTATAAAGGGAGTAGTGTATGTAACCTGCTGAAAGTTTCACACTTTCTCCAATATTTTTATGTTTAAAGTGGGAATAGTAAGTTTGTCCCCCCCTAAAGTTCAAAACCTTCAACAATATGGGTACATTTGAAATGATAATAGTAAATCCAATCACCGAAGCCCCAAAGTTCAATGATTTCCCCCTATGTGCTCAAGGCTGCTGTAGGACTAGTAAATCAGCTTCCCAAAGCTCAAGACTTTCCTCAATGTGGTTAAGGTTGGAGTGGGAATAGTGAATCAACCCCTCAAAGTCCAAAACTTTCTACAATGAGGCTAAGTTTGGGGTGCTAATGCGAAATCTAGTCCATCCAAAGTCAACACATACCCCATTATAGTTAAGTTTCGGAGTGCGAGTAGTAAATCTCATACGTTCCCCCAAAAGTCCAACACTTTCCCAATGTCTTTAAGTTTCAAGTAAGGATCGTACATCTGACCCTCCGCTCCAAAGTCAAACTCATTCCCTAATGTGGCAAACTTTGGAGTGGGAATAGTACATCTAGTGCCCCCACCTCAAAATCCAAAATTGTTGTTAATCCCTTGAGCAGTACAAAAGGGGGTGGTGATGGACGGAGCATCTGAATCAATCAAACACTCACACCCAGTCAAAAGATCTGGGTTTAATTCATCACCGATCTTTAGCCCATACTGCCACCCCAGTTCAGACATGGCTATATGCAAATCAGTCTGACCCTGTGCCTCATGGGAACAGTCCAGCCCGAACTGCCAAGCCATGTCTTCCCTGGACCGGAAACAAGCTTCCGAGGACCGGTTTCTGGCATTCCAGCCGTCTTCAGCCTGGCTTGCTTAAATCCAGTGGCAAAGTGAGCAAGGGTCTCACGTCTGAGCATACCCTGCCACACTTATGGCGGCCAAAAGCAGTACAAAAGGGGGTGATGATGGACAGAGCATCTGAATCAATCAAACACTCACACCCAGTCAAAAGATCTGGGTTTAATCCATCACCGTTCTTTAGCCCACTCTGCCACTCCAGTTCAGACATGGCTATATGCAAATCAGTCTGACCCTGTGCCTCATGGGAACAGTCCAGCCTGAACTGCCAAGCCATGTCTTCCCTGGACCGGAAACAAGCTTCCGAGGACCGGTTTCTGGCATTCCAGCTGTCTTCAGCCCGGCTTGCTTGAAACCAGTGGCAACGTTGGCAAGGGACTCACATCTTAGCATACCCTGCCACACTAATGGTGGCCAAAAGCAGTACAAAAGGGGGTGGTGATGGACGGAGCATCTGAATCAATCAAAAACTCACACCCAGTCAAAAGATCTGGGTTTAATCCATCACCGTTCTTTAGCCCACTGTGCCACCCCAGTTCAGACATGGCTATATGCAAATCAGTCTGACCCTGTGCCTCATGGGAACAGTCCAGCCCGAACTGCCAAGCCATGTCTTCCCTGGACCGAAAACAAGCTTCCGAGGATCGGTTTCTGGCATTCCAGCCGTCTTCAGCGAGGCTTGCTTGAATCCAGAGGCAAAGTGAGCAAGGGACTCACATCTGAGCATACCCTGCCACACTTATGGCGGTCAAAAGCAGTACAAAAGGGGGTGTTGATGGACGGAGCCCCTGAATCAATCAAACACTCACATCCAGTCAAAAGATCTGGGTTTAATCCATCACCGTTCTTTAGGCCACTCTGCCACCCCAGTTCAGACATGGTTATATGCAAATCAGTCTGACCCTGTGCCTCATGGGAACAGTCCAGCCCGAACTGCCAAGCCATGTCTTCCCTGGACCGGAAACAAGCTTCCGAGGACCGGTTTCTGGCATTCCAGCCGTCTTCAGCCCGGCTTGCTTGAATCCAGTGGCAAAGTGAGCTAGGGACTCACGTCTGAGCATACCTGCCACACTTATGGAGGCCAAAAGCAATACAAAAGGGGGTGGTGATGGACGGAGCATCTGAATCAATCAAACATTCACACCCAGTCAAAAGATCTGGGTTTAATCCGTCACCATTCTTTAGCCCACTCTGCCACCCTAGTTCAGACATGGCCATATGCAAATCAGTCTGACCCTGTGCCTCATGGGAACAGTCCAGCCCAAACTGCCAAGCCATGTCTTCCCTGGACCGGAAACAAGCTTCCGGGACCGGTTTCTGGCATTCCAGCCGTTTTCAGCCTGGCTTGCTTGAATCAAGTGGCAAAGTGAGCAAGGGACTCACGTCTGAGCATACCCTGCCACACTTATGGCGGCCAAAAGCAGTACAAAAGGGGGTGGTGATGGACGGAGCATCTGAATCAATCGAACACTCACACCCAGTCAAAAGATCTGGGTTTAATCCATCACCGTTCTTTAGCCCACTCTGCCACCCCAGTTCAGACATGGCCATATGCAAATCAGTCTGACTCTGTGCCTCATGGGAACAGTCCAGCCCAAATTGCCAAGCCATGTCTTCCCTGGACCGGAAACAAGCTTCCGAGGACCGGTTTCTGGCATTCCAGCCATGTTCAGCCCGGCTTGCTTGAATCCAGTGGCAAAGTGAGCAAGGGACTCACGTCTGATAATACCCTGCCACACTTATGGCGGCCAAAAGCAGTACAAAAGGGGGTGATGATGGACGGAGCATCTGAATCAATCAAACACTCACACCCAGTCAAAAGATCTGGGTTTAATCCATCACCGTTCTTTAGCCCACTCTGCCACTCCAGTTCAGACATGGCTATATGCAAATCAGTCTGACCCTGTGCCTCATGGGAACAGTCCAGCCCGAACTGCCAAGCCATGTCTTCCCTGGACCGAAAACAAGCTTCCGAGGATCGGTTTCTGGCATTTCAGCCGTCTTCAGCAAGGCTTGCTTGAATCCAGAGGCAAAGTGAGCAAGGGACTCACATCTGAGCATACCTGCCACACTTATGGAGGCCAAAAGCAATACAAAAGGGGGTGGTGATGGACGGAGCATCTGAATCAATCAAACATTCACACCCAGTCAAAAGATCTGGGTTTAATCCGTCACCATTCTTTAGCCCACTCTGCCACCCTAGTTCAGACATGGCCATATGCCAATCAGTCTGACCCTGTGCCTCATGGGAACAGTCCAGCCCAAACTGCCAAGCCATGTCTTCCCTGGACCGGAAACAAGCTTCCGGGACCGGTTTCTGGCATTCCAGCCGTTTTCAGCCTGGCTTGCTTGAATCCAGTGGCAAAGTGAGCAAGGGACTCACGTCTGAGCATACCCTGCCACACTTATGGCGTCCAAAAGCAGTACAAAAGGGGGTGGTGATGGACGGAGCATCTGAATCAATCGAACACTCACACCCAGTCAAAAGATCTGGGTTTAATCCATCACCGTTCTTTAGCCCACTCTGCCACCCCAGTTCAGACATGGCCATATGCAAATCAGTCTGACTCTGTGCCTCATGAGAACAGTCCAGCCCGAACTGCCAAGCCATGTCTTCCCTGGACCGGAAACAAGCTTCCGAGTACCGGTTTCTGGCATTCCAGCTGTCTTCAGCCCGGCTTGCTTGAAACCAGTGGCAACGTTGGCAAGGGACTCATATCTTAGCATACCCTGCCACACTAATGGTGGCCAAAAGCAGTACAAAAGGGGGTGGTGATGGACGGAGCATCTGAATCAATCAAAAACTCACACCCAGTCAAAAGATCTGGGTTTAATCCATCACCGTTCTTTAGCCCACTCTGCCACCCCAGTTCAGACATGGCTATATGCAAATCAGTCTGACCCTGTGCCTCATGGGAACAGTCCAGCCCGAACTGCCAAGCCATGTCTTCCCTGGACCGAAAACAAGCTTCCGAGGATCGGTTTCTGGCATTCCAGCCGTCTTCAGCAAGGCTTGCTTGAATCCAGAGGCAAAGTGAGCAAGGGACTCACATCTGAGCATACCCTGCCACACTTATGGCGGTCAAAAGCAGTACAAAAGGGGGTGTTGATGGACGGAGCCCCTGAATCAATCAAACACTCACATCCAGTCAAAAGATCTGCGTTTAATCCATCACCGTTCTTTAGGCCACTCTGCCACCCCAGTTCAGACATGGTTATATGCAAATCAGTCTGACCCTGTGCCTCATGGGAACAGTCCAGCCCGAACTGCCAAGCCATGTCTTCCCTGGACCGGAAACAAGCTTCCGAGGACCGGTTTCTGGCATTCCAGCCGTCTTCAGCCCGGCTTGCTTGAATCCAGTGGCAAAGTGAGCAAGGGACTCACGTCTGAGCATACCTGCCACACTTATGGAGGCCAAAAGCAATACAAAAGGGGGTGGTGATGGACGGAGCATCTGAATCAATCAAACATTCACACCCAGTCAAAAGATCTGGGTTTAATCCGTCACCATTCTTTAGCCCACTCTGCCACCCTAGTTCAGACATGGCCATATGCAAATCAGTCTGACCCTGTGCCTCATGGGAACAGTCCAGCCCAAACTGCCAAGCCATGTCTTCCCTGGACCGGAAACAAGCTTCCGGGACCGGTTTCTGGCATTCCAGCCGTTTTCAGCCTGGCTTGCTTGAATCCAGTGGCAAAGTGAGCAAGGGACTCACGTCTGAGCATACCCTGCCACACTTATGGCGGCCAAAAGCAGTACAAAAGGGGGTGGTGATGGACGGAGCATCTGAATCAATCGAACACTCACACCCAGTCAAAAGATCTGGGTTTAATCCATCACCGTTCTTTAGCCCACTCTGCCACCCCAGTTCAGACATGGCCATATGCAAATCAGTCTGACTCTGTGCCTCATGGGAACAGTCCAGCCCAAATTGCCAAGCCATGTCTTCCCTGGACCGGAAACAAGCTTCCGAGGACCGGTTTCTGGCATTCCAGCCATGTTCAGCCCGGCTTGCTTGAATCCAGTGGCAAAGTGAGCAAGGGACTCACGTCTGATAATACCCTGCCACACTTATGGTGGCCAAAAGCAGTACAAAAGGAGGTGGTGATGGACTGAGCATCTGAATCAATCAAACACTCACACTCAGTCAAAAGATCTGGGTTTAATCCATCACCGTTCTTTATCCCACTCTGCCACCCCAGATTATGTTGTTCAGTGGAACTCCAGGTCAACATCCCCCTCTGGTCAAGAATTTGACTTCTGCTTCCATCCAGACTTTATGCCCTGCCTTGATATAATTCAATCTCAATTATTCCCCTTTTGGGAGCGCTTTGGACACCAACTTTTACATAATTGACAGGATTAATTCTGATCTGTGCCATACCCACTGGTTCTCTGCTGTGACTGACGCCGCTGCCATTGTGCCCCCACCCATTGTGAATAATTCAGACTGCTCACCTATAGTCCTGAAAATGATCTCAATGTCATGAGATCGATGCGCCATCAACCCCTACAACAGGAACTCCTTAAATTTTGTTAAATAGAGTGGGGTTCCATTTTTCTTGTTGTCAATGCGATGTCAAGATTTTAACTCACCCTCACTTTGTCACTTCACTCTTTTTTCACTAATATGTGAGCACATGAATACTATTTAAGTATTTTCAACTGTGTTTTGGTGATAAATACCTTGTCTTACAAGACATTTCTGCCCCTGTACATCATTAGATACTCCCTACGTGATTGAATATAATTGAAAACGTTTTTCTCGATAGTGTCCCCCTTTGGGAGCACTAACTACATATATGGACCCTTAGGGCCATATCTCTAAATTCTGTCATGTCTTCTATACTATCCTAGGAGGTTAGATCACTATATTTAGTGGGGCCAAGACCCTACCACTTGGAATGCAGGTGCCAATTCCACCCCCATGTAACCATCCCAGAAAGGCCCCTAAGAGTCAAAGGTCCGCAGTTTCCCTTAAGCTCCTAGTTTATGGCCTTCAATCAGGAATACACAGAAGTAGCTGTCCCCCTGGCACCCAGATGTTTTTGGGAGACAGGCCAACAGGCACAGAGAGCCAAGAGCATTAACATGCCCTTCCTCAAAAGTGACATTTCGACTCATATAATGTCGGATCTACTCACACTACTGGAGAGGATTCACCATTACAAACTCATCAATATCAAACACAATACTGCTATTATGCTGCCCATAGGAAACACTCCTCAATAGCCTTTCCCTATATTCCCCCATGCTAATACAATGCAAGAAGCAGGCCCTGTCGTACAAAACACACCACCTGGTACCATTGACTACACTTGCATGTAACACACACACACATGCCCTAACTCTTCCCAACACCGCACCCTGCCCTCAGGGAGAACTCCCATATAGCAAGAGACATGCAGAACCTTGTCAAATAGCTTTTTAAATGCCAACCCGAGTAATAGTAACCTGTGCACACAGGTCCCACCAGGGCAAACCTGTGGCACAATCAATGAGCTACCTCTAAGGACGCACAACCAGTGTTGTAGGCCCACTGAGGAGCATTCGAGATACATACCCTGGGTTTATGTCTTACGCCTTGGCAAAGGACTTACAGCTAACTCAAATCAGCCAACCATTTATATGACAAGCACAGCACTTTGACACTTAAAAGCAGTGTCAAAATCGCTCAAAGTCTAAAGGCTATCATCCATATCAGTGGAAAACTGGGAAGGAGAAAAGCAAAAAGTCGAAAGGGCCATTTCTAAAAGTTACTTTGCATACCATGGCACCTCATCTCAGCCACTGGTAAGACCCAGCTGTGTGCAAATTAGTCTTGAATTAGCAAAAATGGGAGCAGTCCGCTCCAAACCACCAGGCTGAGTTCTCTCTGAACCAGAACAAAAGCAATCCAAGATTGGTTTATTCCCTAATTAGGGCATAGCTTGGTTTCAGTGGAACAGCATACAAGGGATCCATGTATGGGCATACCCCTACCACATAGGGCGTCACAATTAACTATGCAAAAAATAATTACAAGTGGCTGTGAGTGTGAATATTTCAAGCATTTGATAGATATGTTTTTTGTATACTTCAGTGTGTCACCCTCACTAAGCTATACCTGGCTGATGAGCACTAATAAAGATGAAACCGGTCCTGGGTTGCTTGTGTTTTGGTTCCGGGAGAACCTGGCCTGGCAGTTCTGGCTGGACTGTTCCCACTAGAGCATGGTGAAAACTGATTTGCATAGGGCTGGGTCCAAACTGAGGTGGCACAATATGCAAAATAATGATGTACCAGGATGCAGCCTGATTAAGTACCAGTCAAAAAGGGGGTGGTGATGAACAGAGTGTCTGAATTAAGCAGACCACTCTTACCCAGTCAAGAGATCAGGGCTTGATCCATCACCGTTATTTAGCTCACTGCATCACCCCAGTTCAGAACCTGGCTATATATAAATTAGTCTGACCCAGTGCCTCATGGGAACAGGGCAGACCAAACTACCAAGCCAATTCTTCACCGGAAAGGAGACAAGCTTCCGGGGACCGGTTTCTGGCATTTCGGCTGTCGTTGGCCCGGCTTGCTTGAATCCTGGTGGTGCAGTGAGCAAGGGACTCATGTCTGAGTATACCCTGCAACACTTGTGGTGGCCAAAAACGATTCAAAAAGGGGGTGGTGATGAACAGAGTGTCGGAATTAAGCAGACCACTCTTACCCAGTCAAGAGATCAGGGCTTGATCCATCACCGTTATTTAGCTCACTGCATCACCCCAGTTCAGAACCTGGCTATATGCAAATTAGTCTGACCCAGTGCCTCATGGGAACAGGGCAGACCAAACTACCAATCCAATTCTTCACCGGAAAGGAGACAAGCTTTCGGGGACCGGTTTCTGGCATTTCAGCTGTCGTCGGCCCGGCTTGCTTGAATCCTGGTGGTGCAGTGAGCAAGGGACTCATGTCTGAGTATACCCTGCCACACTTGTGGTGGCCAAAAACGATTCAAAAAGGGGGTGGTGATGAACAGAGTGTCGGAATTAAGCAGACCACTCTTACCCAGTCAAGAGATCAGGGCTTGATCCATCACTGTTATTTAGCTCACTGCATCACCCCAGTTCAGAACCTGGCTATATGCAAATTAGTCTGACCCAGTGCCTCATGGGAACAGGGCAGACCAAACTACCAATCCAATTCTTCACCGGAAAGGAGACAAGCTTTCGGGGACCGGTTTCTGGCATTTCAGCTGTCGTCGGCCCGGCTTGCTTGAATCCTGGTGGTGCAGTGAGCAAGGGACTCATGTCTGAGTATACCCTGCCACACTTGTGGTGGCCAAAAACGATTCAAAAAGGGGGTGGTGATGAACAGAGTGTCTGAATTAAGCAGACCACTCTTACCCAGTCAAGAGATCAGGGCTTGATCCATCACCGTTATTTAGCTCACTGCATCATCCCAGTTCAGAACCTGGCTATATGCAAATTAGTCTGACTCAGTGCCTCATGGGAACAGGGCAGACCAAACTACCAAGCCAATTCTTCACCGGAAAGGAGCCAAGCTTCCGGGGACCGGTTTCTGGCATTTCAGCTGTCGTCGGCCCGGCTTGCTTGAATCCTGGTGGTGCAGTGAGCAAGGGACTCATGTCTGAGTATACCCTGCCACACTTGTGGTGGCCAAAAACGATTCAAAAAGGGGGTGGTGATGAACAGAGTGTCTGAATTAAGCAGACCACTCTTACCCAGTCAAGAGATCAGGGCTTGATCCATCACCGTTATACTGCATCACCCCAGTTCAGAACCTGGCTATATGCAAATTAGTCTGACCCAGTGCCTCATGGGAACAGGGCAGACCAAACTACCAAGCCAATTCTTCACCGGAAAGGAGACAAGCTTCTGCTGAAATGCCAGAAACCGGTCCCCTGTAGCTTGTTTCCTTCCCAGTATAAGAATTGGCTTGGTAGTTTGGTCTGCCCTGTTCCCATGATGCACTGGGCCAGGGTCAGACTAATTTGCATATAGCCAAGTTCTGAGCTGGGATGGTGCAGTGAGCTAAAAAACGGTTCTGGATAAAGCCCTGATCTTTGGACTGGGTAAGAGTGTGAGGTTCCGTAAACAATTGTAAGTGGTGTTTTTGACTAACCCGAATATGGTCGAGTCTGGTATCTATGAACTGCAAATGATGAGTTTAAGGGGTGTACTCGTTTTCGCTGTCCTAGCCTAAACCGTTCGTTTGTTTCGTGGGTTTCTTCATCTGAACCCACGGGTTCCATTTTAGATACGGCATCCATTTTGTTTCTTGCCCTCAAGTAGCCAGCGAACGGACGCTGTCTGCTTCGTGACCCTGGGATTCCCAAACTCTTGCAGAAGACATGTGTTCCTTTGAGGGTGTCTTTATGATGAGGGGGATGACACTGTAAGGCAGATGGCCCCGCTCGAGGCTCATCTTGCTGTGCCGGTCTATTGTCTCAGTTGTGCATTCATTAGGCACGTCTCCTTTGATCCCTGCAATCGTGTTTCCTGATACGACCCCTTTTTTCACTCTCTTTGATCTGTTCGCTATTCTCGTCTTCTTTTGCACCTGTTTCTGTCTCTTCCTTGATTCGTTTTCAGCCGAACGGAATGTACTAATGGTGGGAAGATGTACTTTTACAGTTGGGAACTGCCAAATGCTACTGTAATTATGTTCCGGGCCCTGAATACATGAAAGCGACCCCCTATGACATTTACTGTGGGAACCGGGTTGTAATCTATTGTTCATCATGTTATCCTATGACGGAGAACTGCATAAAAAGAGCAATCCACAGATACAATTCGAAGCAGTCTACTCGAACCTACACGTGTTGTACTTCTTGTGACTTCTGTGTTCCCTGCAGTAATAAACCTCGAATCTTTGACGCCGCTGGAAGTGTCCCGTGTCTCTGTTATTTGTATGCCGGAACAGGTTACCCACGTAGGTTTTAGGTGTTATCCCTGGCACCGCTGGGTCTTAGAAAAACCCAGTCTTTCAGTTGGCGCCCAACATGGGGCTGCATCAGCGGTACCGGTCCAAAGCCCGACGATCATGAGGAACTTCGTGTGAAATCTCCGAGGGAAGGTGCACCCCGCTTCATCGATCCTGTTGTCGAAACAAGTGGCCCGACGACTTTTCCCGCGAAGATCCCCGCCTTTTGACGGCTGCGACGGACTGCTGCCCTGACTGTAGACCTGTTTTGGCGCCTGGCGTAGACCTTGGTAGAGCAAGACGATTGACGGGCCTTCCTGGTGACGCCACTGATCTTTGAGTTAAGTATTTGTGGGTCGCTCCCAGAGTCCTTTGTTGTTGTGGGTACTTAGTTGTTGCATGGTTCCATTGCACTTGTGGTTCTTGGTATTTTGTTCTTTGTTGTGCTATTTGACGTCTGCAGTCGCCAAAAACCGAGGGTTTTTGCACTTTTGCAGGGACATTGTAATCCTATAACCCTTGACGTTTGTGAAACTCGGTTAGTGTGCACGATGCCTGGCCGTAGTACTTTGTTCAGTTGCTTTAGAGGTTGTGGTGCGGATTCCCGGCTGGAGGACTCATGTCCGATACCTCCGGTTGGAACTCCAACTTACGAATTATATAGTCGACATGGTTTGGGTCCGATCACATTCAATGAGTGTTGGGTTCGTTACACCAAAAAAGACGGTGTCCTTAGTTGGCCACCTCATGGTAGTTTTGAGGCCCCGATTTTAGATAATCTTGAAGCTAAATTGTTCAAAAGAAAAGCAAGGCCGGCCATGTTTGATTCCTTTCGGTTGTGGCGTAAAGAAGCCAAGCAGAAAGAAATCAAGCAGCTTAAACGTAATAAGAGAGAAGGGATCGTTACAACAATGAGAAATGCAGAGCAATTCCAGCGAGATAAGGAGGAGAAGGAAAAGGAAGTTTTTGATAGATTGCAGCGTATGACAGTGGATAAGTGTTACCCCGCTTTACCGACGGGTGCGGATAAGAACGGAGAGGAAGTAGTAGAGGACCCTTTGTTGTCCTATCTATTGAAGTCGCCACCTCCGTATGCACAGGATACCACCGTTCCTGTGGTTCCTCCTGTTCCTCAGCCTGCTCCTGTTCCTCACCCTGTTCCTGTTCCTCAACCTGCTCCTGTTCCTCTACCTGCTCCTGTTCCTACTGCTCCTCCGTCTATACCTTCTCATACTCCTGTTCCCGCTACTTCTACTCCTGTGGCTACTCCTGCTGTTCTTTCTGTTCCTGACTCTTCTATTGTTACCCCCTTGCTTCTCTCTTCTTCCTCGTCTGTTGGGCGGCGCATTCCTCATATTGCTGCCAACTTTTTCTCTTCTCTTGGACCAGTACTTGGGTCCGCGGGTTCTGATGCTCCCCAAAGACGAAGTCAGCTCCCTGGTGGTAGGGAACGTGACACGCTATATAATATGGCGACAAATTGGATTCGATATCCCCTTAGGAATCCTCCACGTGTGGTTGCTGATACGTTTCCTCAATGCAATGAGCCGACACAAAGATTCGTGTTTGAAGAAATGTGTAAGTTCTTACGCGATGTGATATCGGTTGATGCACCTGACGATGTATTGACTGCTCTGACTGACCTTCAGCTTCAGTTTGCGAGCGGAATACTTGTGGGTAGCAATGTTCGACGTGCAGTTGAGCAGCTACTGTCTTTTCGTCCCACTATGATGCCTCGTGCATTGTTTTCAGATGAAACTGAGGGACTGACAGCAGCGCCTGGTCAGTATCCCATGCGCGAGGTTCCACCAGTGTGGATGCCAGGTAATCCTGGTGGAAATCCTGCAGTTCTGCCACATTTCCAAAGAGTGTGGATACATCTTCCGTGGAAACGATCGGAAGTCTTGCAGGTGAAGCAATCTTTGCCTGACCCTCGCAAAAATCCTGCAGGGTATTATAAAGAATTGTCGCAGCTAGTGGATGCTACGATAATGAATCTTGCCGACATCGATATGCTGTTCGGCAATGTCGTACCGCAACCGGTATGGGCAAAGATTCGTCAGCAGGATCATGCAGCAGAATTAGGTGGTGACTGGGCTGTACTTAGAGCCGCAGATGACTTGCAAGTCGGTGGGGCTAAGCCTGACCATCTCATTACCGATCTGCCACAGAGAATAATTACTCTTATGAAAACGCTTATGCCAGCTATGAAGGTTAATTGGGACAAATTGTCCGCTTGCAAGCAAAAGAAGGATGAGAGTGTCTCTGATTTCTTTACAAGATTTGAGGAGGCATTCATTGATCATAGTGGTCAAGATATGGGCACTGAGGGAGGTCAGAGGTTGTTCGTGGACAAATTTGTGTCGAATTTGTTACCGGACCTAAGCAACAAATTAAAGAATTCAGAGAGTGCGTGGGCTGTTTCCACCTCTGCTCAGATATTGGCTACGGCCCAATACTATGAGAACAGAGAGAAAGAGGAAAATGATCGTGCGGACAAAAAGACGAAAGAGCTCAAGACAAAAGTGTTGTTGCAACAAGCGTATCCTCCGCGTTCGAATCAGAATGATTCGCAGCAGCGGAATCGATCGCAGTCTCAGTCAAATAGGTCACAATCACGAAATGACTCTTCTTCGCAGAGATCTATGCTTGGGTACAATCAGTGTGCCTATTGTAGAAACGAGGGTCATTTGAAATTTGATTGTCCAGTTTTGCGTGACCGGAATAGTGGTAATTCATCTAGAGGAGGTCGTAGTGGTCCTCAACAGGCTTCACGAGGTAGAGGTCGTGGTGTCACGCAAAATCAAAATGATCGTTCTAATAATTCTTCTGATTCTAATAATTGTTTTGATCAGCGTGGATCATCGCAAGGCAGATCCGCACAGTACAATGTGGACGATTATTACGTCGATCAGGAAACTGACGACGGTAATTACTAGGACAGCCATAGACAAGGAGAGGGAGTAGTATCAGTTCCGGTTGTTCAGAGAGGGCCTTACGTCATAGTTGCCACCTCGGGCGTAGTTGAGCCTTTTCTGTTGGACACTGGTGCAGCGAAAAGTTCCATCATGCATTTGAAACTCCCTGGCGCACCTTTGTCTGCCTTAACAAATGTTTCTGTTGGATTCTCTGGCGCCCCTGTTAGCAATGCGGTTTCACGCCCTTTGCCCCTTACAATTGGGCCTCGTGAGCTCCAAGCTCCTTTGATTTTGACTACTGGTTGTGGTGAAAATCTTTTGGGTCTGGATTTGCTGAAACGTTTGTATGCGACTCTGTATTGTTCTCCTGCGGGAGTAAAGCTTACATTGGGTGAGAGAGTTATCTCTCCTATGTACTTGTCCATCGATAAGCTTCCACCGGAATTGAGTTCTCTTCCTGCATCTTTGTGGGCAACAGGTCCCAATGACGTGGGCCTGCTTGACATCTCCCCTTATGTTGTTCACCTGAAATCCAATGTGCGATTACCACGTATTCCCCAGTATCGTATCTCCATTGATGGTGAGCGAGCGCTGTTAGCGATCATCTACGATTTGATCGAAAAAGATGTTATCGAGGAGACTCGGGGAAACGTGTGTAATAGCCCTGTGCTGCCCATTCTGAAACGTACTGATCCATCTAAGCCTCCTGTTTATCGTTTTGTCATCGATTTACGGGAGGTGAATAAAATTGTAATTCCTCAGTTCCCTGTGGTGCCCGACATTACGGCTTTACTGACTCTGATTCCAGCATCTGCATCCTGGTTCTCGGTGATCGATCGGAAGAATGCTTTCTTTAGCATTCCGATTGCTGAGGAGAGTAGGGACCTTTTCGGTTTCTCTCTAGGTGGCCGCAGCTTTAGGTTTAAGCGCACTCCTCAGGGCTACTGTGAGAGTCCATCGATATACAGCCAAGCCTTGAAGAGCCAACTTGACGCGTTTGTGTTGCCGGCCGGTGCGGCCTTGATCCAATATGTCGACGACTTATTGGTGGCTGCGGACACACAGGACATTTGCAAACTTGCTACGGTGTCGTTGTTGCAGCATCTCTGTGACTTACATCACAAGGTGTCACCTTCTAAACTGCAATATTGTTGTCAAGAAGTAACCTATCTAGGTCACTTACTGTCAAAGGAGGGAAGAAGGTTGACCCCAGAGAGAATTGCAGCGATTACGCGAATGACTGTGCCAACAACTCAGAGAGATGTGCGTGCCTTTTTAGGTATCACGTCATACTGCAGGCAATGGATTCCGAATTTTTCATTGCTAGAGAAACCATTGGTGGCTCTTACGTGCAAGGATGTTCCAACTCCTTTACCATGGACGGAAGAATGTCAGAAAAGTTTTTCTGAACTACGTGATGCGTTGTGTTCGGCCCCTGTGTTAAGTACTCCTGACTACAGTAAGCCGTTTACACTATACGTTCACGAGAGGGAAGGTTGTGCGTTGAGTGTCTTGACACAACAATTTGGTGGTAAGCAGCGTCCATGTGCATATTTTTCCTCAACCTTGGACCCGGTAGCTAGAGCATTGCCGAGTTGTTTGAGAGCAACAGCGGCAGCTGCGGTGTCCATCCGACAATCTGCAGGATTGGTCATGGATAATATGCTTACGGTGATGGTTCCGCATGCAGTTGACACTCTCTTGAATCGTACGAAAACCCAACATCTGACGAGTGCAAGATTGTCTGGTTATGAGTTGACGCTCCTGGCAAGTCACATTCAAATAAAGCGCTGCAATGTCCTAAACCCGGCGACTTTGCTGCCAATCAATATGGAATCAGATGAGGTAGCACCTCATGACTGTTACTTACGAACTGAGGAGGAAACAAAAGGTTGTGTGGACCTGAAAAACACTCCTTTGGAAAACCCCGATGGTACCTTGTATGTGGATGGTTCATGTTTTAAGTTGCCGAATGGTGATGTGACGACTGCGTATGCTGTGGTGACGTTGAGTACGGTTGTGGAGACTGCGAGAATAAATCAGAATTCTGCACAGGCGGCAGAGCTGATTGCCTTGACCAGAGCGTGTGATTTGTCGAAAGGGAAACGGGTGAATGTGTTTACGGACAGCCAGTATGCGTTTGGTGTTGCGCATAGTTTTGGACGTTTGTGGCGTGAGAGAGGTTTTATGACATCGCATGGTACGAAGATTCAGCATGGACAGCTTGTGAATGATCTTTTGGATGCACTTACATTGCCCAAGCAGGTGGCGATTATTAAATGTAGTGCACACCGTAAGGTGATGGATGATGTTTATCGTGGCAATGCGTTCGCTGATGAGACTGCTAAGGAGACTGCAAGGAATCTTACAACTAGAATGTATGTGACGAGTTCGGTAAGGTGGCCTGTAGAAACTGGTATGTGTGAGGACACTATTGAGAGTGTGAAAGCGATTCAGAATGAGGCCACTGAGACTGAAAAGACCAAGTGGAAAGAGAGTACGGGAAAGCTGGATGTGAATGGCTGTTGGATCGATTTGTCGGAGAATAAGAGGTGGATGTTGCCGGATGCGTATGTGCTAGCTGTTGTGACGATGGCACACGGTTTGTCACATATTAGTGCGAAAGGTATTTGTAAGTTGTTGTCCCTTGTATGGAAGAATGATGGTATCGCTAAGTGTGCTGAGAGATTGGTCAAGAATTGTATGATATGTATGATGTACAATCCTGGTACGGGAACTCCTACACCCCCTGGCCATTTTGCTCCTCCTTCATGTCCCTTTGAGGTGATCCAGTTAGACTTCATCCATATGGAGCGTTGCAATAACCTGAAATACGTTTTAGTTGTGGTTTGCGCATCCCGATGGATTGAAGCCTACCCTCTTAAAGACAATACCGCCCTGTCCACTGCGAAAGTCCTGCTGAAGGAATACTTTCCTCGGTATGGAATGCCACGGATTGTATGGTCTGATAACGGAAGTGAGTTTGTGGGGAGTGTGATGAAGAGTGTGTGTAAGGGCCTTGGAATTACACAGAAATTCCACAGCGCCAATCATCCCCAGTCAGCAGGTTTGGTTGAGGGATACAATGGAACTCTCAAATTGAAACTCGCGAAGATTCAGGCTACGACTGGTCTCTCGTGACCTGACGCTTTGCCCTTAGCTCTTCTGTCAACTAGGGCGACTGTACACTCTCGAGTAGGGCTCAGCCCATATGAGATTGTGTTCGGCCGTCCTGCTAATGTTTGGGGGGTCCCTAGACTCAGTGTGTTTTCTGATCTTGAGTACCCAATGTTGATCGATTATCTTCATGATCTGACTGCTAAACTGAGGTTAATTCACCAACAGGTCTTTGAAGCACTACCGACGCAGACGGAGGGTCCAGGTCACCAGCTCCAGCCCGGAGACTGGGTGGTGACGAGGAATTTTGGCCGAAAAAGAAATCATGAGCCAAGATTCACCGGACCCTATCAGGTGCTCCTTGCCACGAGGACTGCTGTTCGTTTGGAGGGGCGCAAGCACTGGGTGCATGCCACCCACACCAAGAAGGTATCTATACCTTTGCCAGCGGACTCGTGGGTGAGGAAGGGCATCGCCTCGTCTGAGGCTGAGGTTGTACCGAACTTTGTCCCATTCAGCGACGCTCAGCCTGTCGGAGATACCTCAGTGCAGCCGGACGATATTGTTGAACATTTGTCATTACAGAACTCAAGATCTGAACAATTGTCTGGTCGACAGGATTCTGTTTCATCATCGGACCAACTGTTTGAAGATCAGACTCGTCCAGGGAAAAGCAGATATTTTCTCCGTTCCAACACCAGAGACAAATAAAAAATATTCTTGCTTTCTCCCCTGACATTCACGTTACTCCATTACCACTTCGAACATTTTTGAATAACTGTGATTTTGTAAATTTTGAGTCTATTTCTGCACATGTGTATTTGTTTCCACAGCCAGGAGATTTTGTATATACTGTTTAATTAAAGTGCCTTACATCCGGGTAGACCGTAGGGCTGCGCGGGTACTTCCTTCTGGTTAGTAGGTCCTGACACTAGGTCGGAGACCGTCGATCCCTAGGAACTCCTGGGGATTGACTATTGCTACACAGAACGAAGTGCGTCAAGAACGTTGCGGACGGTTTTAGAGGATGGCTTTCTCGAAGCTGTTGGAATTGGAAAAGGCTCAAGCTCAAAGATCGGAACTGCGTAGAATTGCACGTACTAAATGCTTCATGTTTCAGGTGTTCCTTCTATTCCTAACTGTTTCTTCGTTATTGGTGGGTGAGGTGTATTACATGATACAGTCATTGTTGCCTTCTGCCTCACCTACCCCTTCGTCTGAACCTAAACCTACCTCCACTGTCTCTCCTCATTCCTTCCACATCCTACCCCAACACGAGCAGGTTAGACGTGCAGAGTTTATGAACAATTCCTTTGTTCAGCTCCTTCATCAGCATCAGTTGGTGATGAACACTACCAATTGTTGGGTGTGTGGGTTAATGCCACATACCACCGATAAGGGAATTCCGTACTTGGTCCTTCCTTACAGTTCCCAGGGTTCAGCTCGAGCATTTCAAACAATGTTTCGAAGCGCACTAGATTCTTACCCCAATCGAGAGCCACGTTCTCCACACTTTGGTCCCGGTCCGTATCATAAGTCTTTGGCAATAGCGATTGCTGATTTAGATAGGGATATCTATGATTCATCGCTCATCCCAGAGGAAGAGGTGCGAGCCTATAGGGATCTGAGTGAGGCTGAGTATGGTGTGCTCGTGGGCGATAGATAGCTCAAAAGTTCATCTCCAATATGGATCGTACCCCACCTTGGTAATTTCTGTTTGAAAAGTCGTGGCCGAAGCCCGAGAGCTCACCTTGGGGAGAGTGCTTGCACTGAAACGTATGTTTTACCAATGCTCTCTTCCTCTGTTCTCCTGACTGCCAAGGGTACGTACTTTGTCTGTTACGACCGTGCATATACATGGTTGCCCCTTGACTTCTCGGGCACCTGTTATATTGCAAATTTGTTGCCACCGACTTTTACGGTTGCCTCAGATTATCACAAGACTAGAGTTGCGAGAGGCGTGATTAGCAAAGAGGACACTGCCGGTCAAGAAGCAGGAGACTTTTTCAAGGGTTTCTTGCCGTTTTGGGGACCTATGATCAATAGTAGGAACCTGAGACAGTTGACTCGAGTGGTGGAATCGACCGCTAATATCACTGCAAGTGCCCTTGGCAACATCACAGCAGAGCTTCAGGCTGACAGGCTTATGACGTTACAAAATCGTATGGTCTTAGACGTCGTTTTAGCAGATCGAGGTGGAGTATGTAAGGTGATCCATTCGAGCTGTTGTATTTTCATTCCTGACAATGCTCCGACTGTCTATAAAGCCATCTCGAAGTTGCATAAAATCTCTGAGTCCATACACGTGGACGTAGGGGATTGGACGCTGCTAGGGTGGTTTTGGGGCCTAATGTCGACTTGGGGTTGGAAGATTCTGATGATCATTGGGGTTGTTGTAGCATTCCTATTCACGTGTTGTCTTTGTTTGCAGTGTGGTCCTGCCTTATGTGGCCTCTGTGCTACGACGTGTATAAGGCGGCCGCCTGTTACCAAAGGAACGCTGATGGATAGAATTATGTTGCAGCAGCATCTGGATGGTCTGATGAATATCGAGATCGATTCTGATTCCGACTAGTGCTTGCCTACATGAGGGCAAAAGGAGCGTCTGAGGTTCCGTGACAATTGTAAGTGGTGTTTTCGACTCGCCCGAATATGGTCGAGTCTGGTATCTATGAACTGCAAATGATGAGTTTAGTGGGTGTACGCGTTTTTGCTGTCCTAGCCTAAACCGTTCGTTTGTTTCGTGGGTTTCTTCATCTGAACCCACGGGTTCCATTTTAGATACGGCATCCATTTTGTTTCTTGCCCTCAAGTAGCCAGCGAACGGACGCTGTCCGCTTCGTGACCCTGGGATTCCCAAACTCTTGCGGAAGACATGTGTTCCTTTGAGGGTGTCTTTATGATGAGGGGGTTGACACTGTAAGGCAGATGGCCCCGCTCGAGGCTCATCTTGCCGTGCCGGTCTATTGTCTCAGTTGTGCATTCATTAGGCGCGTCTCCTTTGATCCCTGCAATCGTGTTTCCTGATACGACCCCTTTTTTCACTCTCTTTGATCTGTTCGCTATTCTCGTCTTCTTTTGCACCTGTTTCTGTCTCTTCCTTGATTCGTTTTCAGCCGAACGGAATGTACTAATGGTGGGAAGATGTACTTTTACAGTTGGGAACTGCCAAATGCTACTGTAATTATGTTCCGGGCCCTGAATACATGAAAGCGACCCCCTATGACATTTACTGTGGGAACCGGGTTGTAATCTATTGGTCATCATGTTATCCTATGACGGAGAACTGCATAAAAAGAGTGATCCACAGATACAATTCGAAGCAGTCTCCTCGAACCTACACGTGTTGTACTTCTTGTGACTTCTGTGTTCCCTGCAGTAATAAACCTCGAATCTTTGACGCCGCTGGAAGTGTCCCGTCTCTGTTATTTGTACGCCGGAACAGGTTACCCACGAAGGTTTTAGGTGTTATCCCTGGCACCGCTGGGTCTTAGAAAAACCCAGTCCTTCAGGTGGTCTGCTTAATTCAGACACTCTGTTCATCACCACCCCCTTTTCTGAATCATATTTGTCCACCATAAGTGTGGAAGGGTATACTCAGATGTGAGTCCCTAGCTCATTGCACCATCAGGATTCAAGCAAGCCGGGCCGAAGATGGCTGAAATGCCAGAAACCGGTCCCCGGTGGCTTGTTTCCTTCCCAGTATAAGAATTGGCTTGGTAGTTTGGTCTGCCCTGTTCCCATGATGCACTGGGCCAGGGTCAGACTAATTTGCATATAGCCAAGTTCTGAGCTGGGATGGTGCAGTGAGCTAAAAAACGGTTCTGGATAAAGCCCTGATCTTTGGACTGGGTAAGAGTGGTCTGCTTAATTCAGACACTCTGTTCATCACCGCCCCCTTTTCTGAATCATATTTGTCCACCATAAGCGTGGAAGGGTATACTCAGATGTGAGTCCCTAGCTCATTGCACCATCAGGATTCAAGCAAGCCGGGCCGAAGACGGCTGAAATGCCAGAAACCGGTCCCCGGTAGCTTGTTTCCTTCCCAGTATAAGAATTGGCTTGGTAGTTTGGTCTGCCCTGTTCCCATGATGCACTGGGCCTGGGTCAGACTAATTTGCATATAGCCAAGTTCTGAGCTGGGATGGTGCAGTGAGCTAAAAAACAGTTCTGGATAAAGCCCTGATCTTTGGACTGGGTAAGAGTGGTCTGCTTAATCCAGACACTCTGTTCATCACCACCCCCTTTTCTGAATCATATTTGTCCACAATAAGCGTGGAAGGGTATACTCAGATGTGAGTCCCTAGCTCATTGCACCATCAGGATTCAAGCAAGCCGGGCCGAAGACGGCTGAAATGCCAGAAACCGGTCCCCGGTAGCTTGTTTCCTTCTTAGTATAAGAATTGGCTTGGTAGTTTGGTCTGCCCTGTTCCCATGATGCACTGGGCCAGGGTCAGACTAATTTGCATATAGCCAAGTTCTGAGCTGGGATGGTGCAGTGAGCTAAAAAACGGTTCTGGATAAAGCCCTGATCTTTGGACTGGGTAAGAGTGGTCTGCTTAATTCAGACACTCTGTTCATCACCACCCCCTTTTCTGAATCATATTTGTCCACCATAAGTGTGGAAGGGTATACTCAGATGTGAGTCCCTAGCTCATTGCACCATCAGGATTCAAGCAAGCCGGGCCGAAGACGGCTGAAATGCCAGAAACCGGTCCCCGGTAGCTTGTTTCCTTCCCAGTATAAGAATTGGCTTGGTAGTTTGGTCTGCCCTGTTCCCATGATGCACTGGGCCAGGGTCAGACTAATTTGCATATAGCCAAGTTCTGAGCTGGGATGGTGCAGTGAGCTAAAACACGGTTCTGGATAAAGCCCTGATCTTTGGACTGGGTAAGAGTGGTCTGCTTAATTCAGACACTCTGTTCATCACCACCCCCTTTTCTGAATCATATTTGTCCACCATAAGCGTGGAAGGGTATACTCAGATGTGAGTCCCTAGCTCATTGCACCATCAGGATTCAAGCAAGCCGGGCCAAAGACGGCTGAAATGCCAGAAACCGGTCCCTGGTAGCTTGTTTCCTTCCCAGTATAAGAATTGGCTTGGTAGTTTGGTCTGCCCTGTTCCCATGATGCACTGGGCCAGGGTCAGACTAATTTGCATACAGCCAAGTTCTGAGCTGGGATGGTGCAGTGAGCTAAAAAACGGTTCTGGATAAAGCCCTGATCTTTGGACTGGGTAAGAGTGGTCTGCTTAATTCAGACACTCTGTTCATCACTACCCCCTTTTCTGATTAAGTACCAGTGGCTGAGATTAATTCAAGCCTTCCACCCATCACTGTTTTTGTATGCTTCAGATTTGAAAGTGTTGCATGGAACATATAATATGTTTTGATTATCTATACTTCTTGTTCATGTTTGCACATGTTTTATTGTTTGCATAAAGTTTTGCAATCGTGTAATAAAGAGATACTCTATTTCTCATGTTGCGGTCCTCATAGTTTATATCTTATTGTACCCTTTCATTTCTCTTTTTCTTGAGGTTATACTGCTTTACTTCAAATGCTAACTCAAACCAATTGATGTTGCGAGGGAACCTTGCTCTAGATACCCAGGCCATATTTACCTGTGAAAAAGAAGGCACAGCAATCATTGGGTTATTTAGGGTTTGATAATACTCATGAAGCCACCTAAAAATTGCTACTTTCCTGTCTGCCCAAACTTCTCATTCCCATTAGTGTGGAGGGGATTTCCTGTTCTAAACTCACCATCCCCTGTACTCCAAATTAAGTAGGAGGATGCAGGTATCGGACAAACTGGACAACTAACAATGGGAATCCCTCCGTGCTGATGGACTGCAGGTGGGGATGGTATTGTGAATGCTGCCATATTTAGGACTGGATTTCAACACTGTTTTGTTCTTTTCTGTAAGTTTCTCCCACTGTTGACCATGAAAGATAAGGCTATTATTTGATTTTGCAAAATGAGTATTAAAAAAATATGTGGAGACCTTTCTGCGGCAGGTGAAACCTGGTGCTAACTTTGGGACCAAAAAGCACACATGCAGTATTTGACTATATTAGAAGTGGGAAGAAAATGCGCTACTAGTATGGTATCTTACATTCCAAAATATTCAATGTGTTTGATATCCTTTTATTCAATATTTTGTGTCTAAATGTTGTTTATTATATGGTATGTTTGAAAATTATTTATTGTCTTAATCATATTTAAAATTATTATATATATTATTTTGATTTTAAATATTTTAAGACTGGTTTGTAAGGTTAGTAGTGGAATTGGGTGAGAAGAGTTTTAAGTTGTTTTTCAAACTGTATGTTGTTTTATAATATTTCAAAATGCTGTTTTTTAAAACTGTATTTTATATTTGTATTTTTAGTTTTTAGTTAATTGTAGTTTCATATATTTTTCCAATTAATTAATGAATATCTGTTACATAAAGTGTTGAATTTTGTTTGGAAACTGATTTTTCATTTATTTTATCTTTTGGAATCATGGCTTACATTTTTTGGGGGATTTTTTATTATGCAATTTAAAAGAAATATTTTGGTATTAATCTGTGTTTGCAATTAAAATCTTTGTCATTATTATTGGCAATTTTCTAAGATACATTTGTATTTTTTCTATAAAGTGTTTATAAGTAAAATGTTCTAGATGTTTCCTATTGTAAGCAATTGGCTTTCTTTTTAGTTCAAATATTTATTTATTTCTAATATAAATTTTACTTTTGACAGTATCTGGTTAAGGTTGGAAAGTGAATTGTAAATGTTAACTTCCTACCAAAATGTAACACTTTCACCAGTGTTATAAAGGGAGTAGTGTATGTAACCTGCTGAAAGTTTCACGCTTTCTCCAATATTTTTATGTTTAAAGTGGGAATAGTAAGTTTGTCCCCCCCTAAAGTTCAAAACCTTCAACAATATGGGTAAATTTGAAATGATAATAGTAAATCCAATCACCGAAGCCCCAAAGTTCAATGATTTCCCCCTAGGTGCTCAAGGCTGCTGTAGGACTAGTAAATCAGCTTCCCAAAGCTCAAGACTTTCCTCAATGTGGTTAAGGTTGGAGTGGGAATAGTGAATCAACCCCTCAAAGTCCAAAACTTTCTACAATGAGGCTAAGTTTGGGGTGCTAATGCGAAATCTAGTCCATCCAAAGTCAACACATACCCCATTATAGTTAAGTTTCGGAGTGCGAATAGTAAATCTCATACGTTCCCCCAAAAGTCCAACACTTTCCCAATGTCTTTAAGTTTCAAGTAAGGATAGTACATCTGACCCTCCGCTCCAAAGTCAAACTCATTCCCTAATGTGGCAAACTTTGGAGTGGGAATAGTACATCTAGTGCCCCCACCTCAAAATCCAAAATTGTTGTTAATCCCTTGAGCAGTACAAAAGGGGGTGGTGATGGACGGAGCATCTGAATCAATCAAACACTCACACCCAGTCAAAAGATCTGGGTTTAATTCATCACCGATCTTTAGCCCATACTGCCACCCCAGTTCAGACATGGCTATATGCAAATCAGTCTGACCCTGTGCCTCATGGGAACAGTCCAGCCCGAACTGCCAAGCCATGTCTTCCCTGGACCGGAAACAAGCTTCCGAGGACCGGTTTCTGGCATTCCAGCCGTCTTCAGCCTGGCTTGCTTAAATCCAGTGGCAAAGTGAGCAAGGGTCTCACGTCTGAGCATTCCCTGCCACACTTATGGCGGCCAAAAGCAGTACAAAAGGGGGTGATGATGGACAGAGCATCTGAATCAATCAAACACTCACACCCAGTCAAAAGATCTGGGTTTAATCCATCACCGTTCTTTAGCCCACTCTGCCACTCCAGTTCAGACATGGCTATATGCAAATCAGTCTGACCCTGTGCCTCATGGGAACAGTCCAGCCTGAACTGCCAAGCCATGTCTTCCCTGGACCGGAAACAAGCTTCCGAGGACCGGTTTCTGGCATTCCAGCTGTCTTCAGCCCGGCTTGCTTGAAACCAGTGGCAACGTTGGCAAGGGACTCACATCTTAGCATACCCTGCCACACTAATGGTGGCCAAAAGCAGTACAAAAGGGGGTGGTGATGGACGGAGCATCTCAATCAATCAAAAACTCACACCCAGTCAAAAGATCTGGGTTTAATCCATCACCGTTCTTTAGCCCACTGTGCCACCCCAGTTCAGACATGGCTATATGCAAATCAGTCTGACCCTGTGCCTCATGGGAACAGTCCAGCCCGAACTGCCAAGCCATGTCTTCCCTGGACCGAAAACAAGCTTCCGAGGATCGGTTTCTGGCATTCCAGCCGTCTTCAGCGAGGCTTGCTTGAATCCAGAGGCAAAGTGAGCAAGGGACTCACATCTGAGCATACCCTGCCACACTTATGGCGGTCAAAAGCAGTACAAAAGGGGGTGTTGATGGACGGAGCCCCTGAATCAATCAAACACTCACATCCAGTCAAAAGATCTGGGTTTAATCCATCACCGTTCTTTAGGCCACTCTGCCACCTCAGTTCAGACATGGTTATATGCAAATCAGTCTGACCCTGTGCCTCATGGGAACAGTCCAGCCCGAACTGCCAAGCCATGTCTTCCCTGGACCGGAAACAAGCTTCCGAGGACCGGTTTCTGGCATTCCAGCCGTCTTCAGCCCGGCTTGCTTGAATCCAGTGGCAAAGTGAGCAAGGGACTCACGTCTGAGCATACCTGCCACACTTATGGAGGCCAAAAGCAATACAAAAGGGGGTGGTGATGGACGGAGCATCTGAATCAATCAAACATTCACACCCAGTCAAAAGATCTGGGTTTAATCCGTCACCATTCTTTAGCCCACTCTGCCACCCTAGTTCAGACATGGCCATATGCAAATCAGTCTGACCCTGTGCCTCATGGGAACAGTCCAGCCCAAACTGCCAAGCCAGGTCTTCCCTGGACCGGAAACAAGCTTCCGGGACCGGTTTCTGGCATTCCAGCCGTTTTCAGCCTGGCTTGCTTGAATCCAGTGGCAAAGTGAGCAAGGGACTCACGTCTGAGCATACCCTGCCACACTTATGGCGGCCAAAAGCAGTACAAAAGGGGGTGGTGATGGACGGAGCATCTGAATCAATCGAACACTCACACCCAGTCAAAAGATCTGGGTTTAATCCATCACCGTTCTTTAGCCCACTCTGCCACCCCAGTTCAGACATGGCCATATGCAAATCAGTCTGACTCTGTGCCTCATGGGAACAGTCCAGCCCAAATTGCCAAGCCATGTCTTCCCTGGACCGGAAACAAGCTTCCGAGGACCGGTTTCTGGCATTCCAGCCATGTTCAGCCCGGCTTGCTTGAATCCAGTGGCAAAGTGAGCAAGGGACTCACGTCTGATAATACCCTGCCACACTTATGGCGACCAAAAGCAGTACAAAAGGGGGTGATGATGGACAGAGCATCTGAATCAATCAAACACTCACACCCAGTCAAAAGATCTGGGTTTAATCCATCACCGTTCTTTAGCCCACTCTGCCACTCCAGTTCAGACATGGCTATATGCAAATCAGTCTGACCCTGTGCCTCATGGGAACAGTCCAGCCCGAACTGCCAAGCCATGTCTTCCCTGGACCGAAAACAAGCTTCCGAGGATCGGTTTCTGGCATTTCAGCCGTCTTCAGCGAGGCTTGCTTGAATCCAGAGGCAAAGTGAGCAAGGGACTCACATCTGAGCATACCTGCCACACTTATGGAGGCCAAAAGCAATACAAAAGGGGGTGGTGATGGACGGAGCATCTGAATCAATCAAACATTCACACCCAGTCAAAAGATCTGGGTTTAATCCGTCACCATTCTTTAGCCCACTCTGCCACCCTAGTTCAGACATGGCCATATGCAAATCAGTCTGACCCTGTGCCTCATGGGAACAGTCCAGCCCAAACTGCCAAGCCATGTCTTCCCTGGACCGGAAACAAGCTTCCGGGACCGGTTTCTGGCATTCCAGCCATTTTCAGCCTGGCTTGCTTGAATCCAGTGGCAAAGTGAGCAAGGGACTCACGTCTGAGCATACCCTGCCACACTTATGGCGTCCAAAAGCAGTACAAAAGGGGGTGGTGATGGACGGAGCATCTGAATCAATCGAACACTCACACCCAGTCAAAAGATCTGGGTTTAATCCATCACCGTTCTTTAGCCCACTCTGCCACCCCAGTTCAGACATGGCCATATGCAAATCAGTCTGACTATGTGCCTCATGAGAACAGTCCAGCCCGAACTGCCAAGCCATGTCTTCCCTGGACCGGAAACAAGCTTCCGAGGACCGGTTTCTGGCATTCCAGCTGTCTTCAGCCCGGCTTGCTTGAAACCAGTGGCAACGTTGGCAAGGGAGTCACATCTTAGCATACCCTGCCACACTAATGGTGGCCAAAAGCAGTACAAAAGGGGGTGGTGATGGACGGAGCATCTGAATCAATCAAAAACTCACACCCAGTCAAAAGATCTGGGTTTAATCCATCACCGTTCTTTAGCCCACTCTGCCACCCCAGTTCAGACATGGCTATATGCAAATCAGTCTGACCCTGTGCCTCATGGGAACAGTCCAGCCCGAACTGCCAAGCCATGTCTTCCCTGGACCGAAAACAAGCTTCCGAGGATCGGTTTCTGGCATTCCAGCCGTCTTCAGCAAGGCTTGCTTGAATCCAGAGGCAAAGTGAGCAAGGGACTCACATCTGAGCATACCCTGCCACACTAATGGTGGCCAAAAGCAGTACAAAAGGGGGTGGTGATGGACGGAGCATCTCAATCAATCAAAAACTCACACCCAGTCAAAAGATCTGGGTTTAATCCATCACCGTTCTTTAGCCCACTGTGCCACCCCAGTTCAGACATGGCTATATGCAAATCAGTCTGACCCTGTGCCTCATGGGAACAGTCCAGCCCGAACTGCCAAGCCATGTCTTCCCTGGACCGAAAACAAGCTTCCGAGGATCGGTTTCTGGCATTCCAGCCGTCTTCAGCGAGGCTTGCTTGAATCCAGAGGCAAAGTGAGCAAGGGACTCACATCTGAGCATACCCTGCCACACTTATGGCGGTCAAAAGCAGTACAAAAGGGGGTGTTGATGGACGGAGCCCCTGAATCAATCAAACACTCACATCCAGTCAAAAGATCTGGGTTTAATCCATCACCGTTCTTTAGGCCACTCTGCCACCTCAGTTCAGACATGGTTATATGCAAATCAGTCTGACCCTGTGCCTCATGGGAACAGTCCAGCCCGAACTGCCAAGCCATGTCTTCCCTGGACCGGAAACAAGCTTCCGAGGACCGGTTTCTGGCATTCCAGCCGTCTTCAGCCCGGCTTGCTTGAATCCAGTGGCAAAGTGAGCAAGGGACTCACGTCTGAGCATACCTGCCACACTTATGGAGGCCAAAAGCAATACAAAAGGGGGTGGTGATGGACGGAGCATCTGAATCAATCAAACATTCACACCCAGTCAAAAGATCTGGGTTTAATCCGTCACCATTCTTTAGCCCACTCTGCCACCCTAGTTCAGACATGGCCATATGCAAATCAGTCTGACCCTGTGCCTCATGGGAACAGTCCAGCCCAAACTGCCAAGCCATGTCTTCCCTGGACCGGAAACAAGCTTCCGGGACCGGTTTCTGGCATTCCAGCCGTTTTCAGCCTGGCTTGCTTGAATCCAGTGGCAAAGTGAGCAAGGGACTCACGTCTGAGCATACCCTGCCACACTTATGGCGGCCAAAAGCAGTACAAAAGGGGGTGGTGATGGACGGAGCATCTGAATCAATCGAACACTCACACCCAGTCAAAAGATCTGGGTTTAATCCATCACCGTTCTTTAGCCCACTCTGCCACCCCAGTTCAGACATGGCCATATGCAAATCAGTCTGACTCTGTGCCTCATGGGAACAGTCCAGCCCAAATTGCCAAGCCATGTCTTCCCTGGACCGGAAACAAGCTTCCGAGGACCGGTTTCTGGCATTCCAGCCATGTTCAGCCCGGCTTGCTTGAATCCAGTGGCAAAGTGAGCAAGGGACTCACGTCTGAGCATACCTGCTACACTTATGGAGGCCAAAAGCAATACAAAAGGGGGTGGTGATGGACGGAGCATCTGAATCAATCAAACATTCACACCCAGTCAAAAGATCTGGGTTTAATCCGTCACCATTCTTTAGCCCACTCTGCCACCCTAGTTCAGACATGGCCATATGCAAATCAGTCTGACCCTGTGCCTCATGGGAACAGTCCAGCCCAAACTGCCAAGCCATGTCTTCCCTGGACCGGAAACAAGCTTCCGGGACCGGTTTCTGGCATTCCAGCCGTTTTCAGCCTGGCTTGCTTGAATCCAGTGGCAAAGTGAGCAAGGGACTCACGTCTGAGCATACCCTGCCACACTTATGGCGGCCAAAAGCAGTACAAAAGGGGGTGGTGATGGACGGAGCATCTGAATCAATCGAACACTCACACCCAGTCAAAAGATCTGGGTTTAATCCATCACCGTTCTTTAGCCCACTCTGCCACCCCAGTTCAGACATGGCCATATGCAAATCAGTCTGACTCTGTGCCTCATGGGAACAGTCCAGCCCAAATTGCCAAGCCATGTCTTCCCTGGACCGGAAACAAGCTTCCGAGGACCGGTTTCTGGCATTCCAGCCATGTTCAGCCCGGCTTGCTTGAATCCAGTGGCAAAGTGAGCAAGGGACTCACGTCTGATAATACCCTGCCACACTTATGGTGGCCAAAAGCAGTACAAAAGGAGGTGGTGATGGACTGAGCATCTGAATCAATCAAACACTCACACTCAGTCAAAAGATCTGGGTTTAATCCATCACCGTTCTTTAGCCCACTCTGCCACCCCAGATTATGTTGTTCAGTGGAACTCCAGGTCAACATCCCCCTCTGGTCAATAATTTGACTTCTGCTTCCATCCAGACTTTATGCCCTGCCTTGATATAATTCAATCTCAATTATTCCCCTTTTGGGAGCGCTTTGGACACCAACTTTTACATAATTGACAGGATTAATTCTGATCTGTGCCATACCCACTGGTTCTCTGCTGTGACTGACGCCGCTGCCATTGTGCCCCCACCCATTGTGAATAATTCAGACTGCTCACCTATAGTCCTGAAAATGATCTCAATGTCATGAGATCGATGCGCCATCAACCCCTACAACAGGAACTCCTTAAATTTTGTTAAATAGAGTGGGGTTCCATTTTTCTTGTTGTCAATGCGATGTCAAGATTTTAACTCACCCTCACTTTGTCACTTCACTCTTTTTTCACTAATATGTGAGCACATGAATACTATTTAAGTATTTTCAACTGTGTTTTGGTGATAAATACCTTGTCTTACAAGACATTTCTGCCCCTGTACATCATTAGATACTCCCTACGTGATTGAATATAATTGAAAACGTTTTTCTCGATAGTGTCCCCCTTTGGGAGCACTAACTACATATATGGACCCTTAGGGCCATATCTCTAAATTCTGTCCTGTCTTCTATACTATCCTAGGAGGTTAGATCACTATATTTAGTGGGGCCAAGACCCTACCACTTGGAATGCAGGTGCCAATTCCACCCCCATGTAACCATCCCAGAAAGGCCCCTAAGAGTCAAAGGTCCGCAGTTTCCCTTAAGCTCCTAGTTTATGGCCTTCAATCAGGAATACACAGAAGTAGCTGTCCCCCTGGCACCCAGATGTTTTTGGGAGACAGGCCAACAGGCAGAGAGAGCCAAGAGCATTAACATGCCCTTCCTCAAAAGTGACATTTCGACTCATATAATGTCGGATCTACTCACACTACTGGAGAGGATTCGCCATTACAAACTCATTAATATCAAACACAATACTGCTATTATGCTGCCCATAGGAAACACTCCTCAATAGCCTTTCCCTATATTCCCCCATGCTAATACAATGCAAGAAGCAGGCCCTGTCGTACAGAACACACCACCTGGTACCACTGACTACACTTGCATGTAACACACACACGCATGCCCTAACTCTTCCCTACACCGCACCCTGCCCTCAGGGAGAACTCCCATATAGCAAGAGACATGCAGAACCTTTTCACATAGCTTTTTAAATGCCAACCCAAGTAATTGCAACCTGTGCACACAGGTCCCACCAGGGCAAACCTGTGGCACAATCAATGAGCTACCTCTAAGGACGCACAACCAGTGTTGTAGACCCACTGAGGAGCATTCGAGATACATACCCTGGGTATATGTCTTACCCCTTGGCAAAGGACTTGCAGCTAACTCAAATCAGCCAACCATTAATATGACAAGCACAGCACTTTGACACTTAAACGCAGTGTCAAAATCGCTCAAAGTCTAAAGGCTATCATCCATATCAGTGGAAAACTGGGAAGGAGAAAAGCAAAAAGTCGAAAGGGCCATTTCTAAAAGTTACTTTGCACACCATGGCACCTCATCTCAGCCACTGGTAAGACCTAGCTGTGTGCAAATTAGTCTTGAATTTGCAAAAATGGGAGCAGTCCGCTCCAAACCACCAGGCTGAGTTCTCTCTGAACCAGAACAAAAGCAATCCAAGATTGGTTTATTCCCTAATTAGGGCATAGCTTGGTTTCAGTGGAACAGCATACACAGCATCCATGTATTGGCATACCCCTACCACATAGGGCATCACAATTAACTATACAAAAAATAATTACCAGTGGCTGTGAGTGTGAATATTTCAAGCATTTGATAGATTTTTTTTTGTATACTTCAGTGTGTCACCCTCACTAAGCTATACCTGGCTGATGAGCACTAATAAAGATGAAACCGATCCTGGGTTGCTTGTGTTTAGGTTCCGGGAGAACCTGGCCTGGCAGTTCGGGCTGGACTGTTTCCATGCGAGCATGGTGAAGACTGATTTGCATAGGGCTGGGTCCAAACTGAGGTGGCACAATATGCAAAATTATGATGTACGAGGATGCAGCCTGATTAATTACCAGTGGCTGAGATTAATTCAAGCCTTCCACCCATCACTGTTTTTGTATCCTTCAGATTTGAAAGTGTTGATTGGAACATATCATATATTTTGATTATCTATACTTCTTGTTCATGTTTGCACATGTTTTATTGTTTGCATAAAGTTTAGCAATCGTGTAATAAAGAGATACTCTATTTCTCATGTTGCGGTCCTCATAGTTTATATCTTATTGTACCCTTTAATTTCTCTTTTTCTTGTGATTATACTGCTTTACTTCAAAGGCTAACTCTAACCAATCGATGTTGGGAGGGAACCTTGCTCTAGATACCCAGGCCATATTTACCTGTGAGAAAGAAGGCACAGCAATCATTGGGTTATTTAGGGTTTGATAATACTGATGAAGCCACCTAAAAATTGCTACTTTCCTGTCTGCCCAAACTTCTCATTCCCATTAGTGTGGAGGGGATTTCCTGTTCTAAACTCACCATCCCCTGTACTCCAAATTAAGTAAGAGGATGCAGGTATCGGACAAACTGGACAACCACCAATGGGAAACCCTCCATGCTGATGGACTGCAGGTGGGGATGGTATTGTGAATGCTGCCATATTTAGGACTGGATTCCAACACTGTTTTGTTCTTTTTCGTAAGTTTCTCCCACTGTTGACCATGAAAGATAAGGCTATTATTTGATTTTGCAAAATGAGTATTAAAAAAATATGTGGCGACCTTTCTGGGGCAGGTGAAACCTGGTGCTAACTTTGGGACCAAAAAGCACACATGCAGTATTTGACTATATTAGAAGTGGGAAGAAAATGCCCTACTAGTATGGTATCTTAAATTCCAAAATATTCAATGAGTTTGATATCCTTTTATTCAATATTGTGTATCTAAATGTTGTTTATTATATGGTATGTTTGAAAATTATTTATTGTCTTAATCATATTTAAATTATTATATATATTATTTTGATTTTAAATATTTTAAGACTGGTTTGTAAGGTTAGTAGTGGAATTGGGTGAGAAGGGTTTTAAGTTGTTTTTCAAACTGTATGTTGTTTTATAATATTTCAAAATGCTGTTTTTTAAAACTGTATTTTATATTTGTATTTTTAGTTTTTAGTTCATTGTAGTTTCATATATTTTTCCAATTAATTACTGAATATCTTTTACATAAAGTGTTGAATTTTGTTTGGAAACTGATTTTTCATTAATTTTATCTTTTGGAATCATGGCTTACATTTTATTGGGGATTTTTTATTATGCAATTTAAAAGAAATATTTTGGTATTAATCTGTGTTTGCAATTAAAATCTTTGTCATTATTATTGGCAATTTTCTAAGATACATTTGTATTTTTTCTATAAAGTGTTTATAAGTATAATGTTCTAAATGTTTCCTATTGTAAGCAATTGGCTTTCTTTTTAGTTCAAATATTTATTTATTTCTAATATAAATTTTACATTTGACAGTATGTGGTTAAGGTTGGAAAGTGAATTGTAAATGTTAACTTCCTACCAAAATGTAACACTTTCACCAGTTATAAAGGGAGTAGTGTATGTAACCTGCTGAAAGTTTCACACTTTCTCCAATATTTTTACGTTTAAAGTGGGAATAGTAAGTTTTTCCCCCCTCTAAAGTTCAAAACCTTCAACAATATGGGTAAATTTGAAATGACAATAGTAAATCCGATCACGGAAGCCCCAAAGTTCAATGATTTCCCCCTATGTGCTCAAGGCTGCTGTAGGACTAGTAAATCAGCTCCCCAAAGCTCAAGACTTTCCTCAATGTGGTTAACATTGGAGTGGGAATAGTAAATCAACCCCTCAAAGTCCAACACTTTCTACAATGAGGTTAAGTTTGGGGTGCTAATGCGAAATTTAGTCCATCCAAAGTCAACACATACCCCATTATAGTTACGTTTCGGAGTTTAAATAGTAAATCTGATACGTTCCCCCAAAAGTCCAACACTTTCCCAATGTCGTTAAGTTTCAAGTAAGGATAGTGCATCTGACCCTCCGCTCCAAAGTCAAACTCATTCCCTAATGTGGCAAACTTTGGAGTGGGAATAGTACATCTAGTGCCCCCACCTCAAAATCCAAAATTGTTGTTAATCCCTTGAGCAGTACCAAAGGGGGTGGTGATGGACGGAGCATCTGAATCAATCAAACACTCACACCCAGTCAAAAGATCTGGGTTTAATTCATCACCGATCTTTAGCCCACACTGCCACCCCAGTTCAGTCATGGCTATATGCAAATCAGTCTGACCCTGTGCCTCATGGGACCAGTCCAGCCCGAACTGCCAAGCCATGTCTTCACTGGACTGGAAACAAGCTTCCGAGGACCGGTTTCTGGCATTCCAACCGTCTTCAGCCCGGCTTCCTTAAATCCAGTGGCAAAGTGAGCAAGGGACTCAGTTCTGAGCATACCCTGCCACACTTATGGCGGCCAAAAGCAGTACAAAAGGGGGTGGTGATGGACGGAGCATCTGAATCAATCAAACACTCACACCCAGTCAAAAGATCTAGGTTTAATCCCTCACCGTTCTTTAGCCCACTCTGCCACCCCAGTTCAGACATGGCTATATGCAAATCAGTCTGACCCTATGCCTGATGGGAACAGTCCAGCCCGAACTGCCGAGCCATGTCTTCCCTGGACCGGAAACAAGCTTCCGAGGACCGGTTTCTGGCATTCCAGCCGTCTTCAGCCCGGCTTGCTTGAATCCAGAGGCAAAGTGAGCAAGGGACTCACATCTGAGCATACCCTGCCACACTTATTGTTATGGAGTTAACTGTCTAGTAGTTGGGGTGGGAGGAGCTAGGTGGGCAGAGGGGAAGAGGTGGGGTCAAGACAGGAAAGGGTCAGTTAGTGTAGGGACGGGGACTGAGCTACACGTTAATAAAGAGCTTGTCAAGATATAGTCTGTGTCCGTGTGTGTAATTAGAAGGGGACATGACAGCTGGCGACGAGGGTGGGATCCAACTGTAAACCCCCCCAGAACGAGCCCCGTCCCGCAGCGTAGAGCGCCCAGAGCTCCGCTGTGACCGTGGTCCCGAGGCGACACGGAAGAACCCCGACGCGACCAAGGGAAGTCTGAGTGTGACCAGGCGGTCCTCAGAGCGTGGGCAGGAGAACAGACGGTGCGCCGAACGAGGGCGCCGGAACAGAAGACGGATCGCGCTGGACGCGCGAAGCCCGCCAGGATCGAAGGCAGGGCGCCAGAAGAAAAGTGCCGGTCGCGCTGGAGGCGCGAGACCCGCCCGACAACACAACAAACCGTGAGTGAAAGTCGGAAGCCCACTCCGACATTGCCCCAACTCACCGCGTGACATTGTGCAGGAAGCCGACGCGCGAGGCAGAGCGCCAGGTCGGCGCGCGTGTAGCCAGGAAGCAGCGCCGAGTGATCCGCCAGCCTAGCGCCCCCACAGCGTGAACTTATCTAAAAGCGGCAACCGGCAGCCACCTGCAGGCGCGAGCTCAGTGGTGCAGCGACGCATGAATGCCCCGAGAGAGCAAGAGAGAGCCACGTGTCTTGCCGAGGGGAGCGGCCATTTCAAGGTCAGGCAGCTCTAAGGACAGGCCCCATCAGAATTGAGGGCGGCCATCTTTGAGTCAGGCGGACTATTCAAACAAGCACTGACAGCCCCAAATTGCTGCAGCAAAGAGCGGACAGTAAGCGATCAGTGCCACCTGAGCGTAGCAACAAACAAACAAGCATTGGCACCTACCGCAAGAAGTAAAGGGAGCGGACACCAGCAGCTGCGACCAAGGTCAAGCATCAGGACCGAAACCTCATCACCAAGATGTCTAACCCTCCCGCGCAAGACGCGCAAGACGCTCCCGCCAAAAAGGAAATCAAGGGCACGCACCTGCGAGCGCCAGAACCCCTAACAATCACGACAGGGAGCAGCATGGGCCTCAAATGGCAGGAATGGCTGGAGGATTTTGAGGACTACATTGAAGGCTCTAGAATCGAGACAGACAAGGACAAAATAATAACCCTTCGCAATCTCAGAGGGCGCGAGATCAGCAAGATAGTGCGAGAGATCCCAACCAATGACAGTGACACCTACATCAAAGTAAAAGATATATTGAACAATCGTTTCCTGCACAAAAGAAATGTTGATTATGAGCGACACAAGTTCCATCAACAGCGCCAGGACAAGGATGAACCACTAACATCCTTCATACACCGACTGCGGCGCCAGTCCCAGTACTGCGACTTCACAAATTTCTCGCCGGATGCGGCCATCAAGTCCCAAATAATCTCAGGATGTCACTCAGAAGCACTGAGGCGAAGATTGCTAAGAAAGCCACAAGAGTTGGCGGAAATTGAGGAAAATTCACGAATATATGACCAAGCCGAAGAGAATGCGGCGGATATCGAAGTCAAACCCAGCACTAGCCGCGAACATGCCAACCGTGTCTCCGAACGACGACAGGGACGACAGGACTACCGAGGCAACCCGCGTGACAGATCACGCCGATCCAGATTCTCACCCAGACGCCGGACCGACCACCGGCCGAAAGATTCAGAGAGGAGAGACCGACGACCCGAACGCACAAGACGGTGCTACAGGTGCGGGTATGACTACCCTCACATCGACTCATGCCCTGCCATGGGCCAACGCTGCCGGAAATGCGGACGATCCAATCATTTCGAGGCCATGTGCAGTGATTACCACCGAGAGAAACGTGGCGGCACTGACCGACGCGCCAGCCAGCAAAGATCTTCAAGGACGGAGACCAAACGGCACCACGTCAGAGCCGTTCAGGGTGAACCTGATCGATCCCCGGCGTCGTCTCACTCCAGTCGTGAATCCAGACATTCCAGATGGGATCGCCGATCTCCCTCGAGAGAGTCCAGGTCTTCCTCATCCCGGCGATCGTCTTACACCACAGAGTATGTCAACATCGCTGACAACGATCAGCTCAAACGCTACCCACGGCTCGATATCATGGTGGGCAACCACGCAGCGAAATTCGTCATGGACAGTGGCGCATCCCTTAACTACATCTCCGTTGCTGAACACGAGCGCATGGTTCCCAAGCCTCATCTGCGCTTTGCACCTGTCCGGGTATACACCTGGATGTCAAGAAAACCACTCCCGTGCCTGGGAAAGTTCGACACCACCCTCACGCACGGCGGCATCACCATCCCTGCCGTCATCCATGTCATCAAAGGACCCGATGCCGACTGCCTACTAAGCCTTCCGACTGCCGAGCGCCTGCGCCTCGTGCACATCCTCTTCAACGTTAACGACAGCTCCAACTATGCTGCGAAATTTCCAGCTCTGTTCCGGGGCCTGGGCAAACTGAAAGGCCGGCAAGTACATCTACATATCAATGAGCGGGTCACGCCAATTGCTCAACATCCGCGGCGAGTGCCATTTCATCTGCAACCTGCGGTGGCTCAAGAGCTGCAAGACCTCCTGGATGCTGACATCATCGAACGCACCGAAGGACCCACTCCCTGGGTGGCCCCGGTGGTCATCGTGCCAAAAATGGGGACTCCCGACAAGGTCCGTCTCTGTGTAGACATGCGCCTGCCGAACACAGCAATCGAGAGGGAAAGACACCCCGGCCCACACCTGAGCGACATGATTACGGCACTCAACGGAGCTACAGTCTTTTCCAAGCTGGACCTCAACAAGGGCTACCACCAGCTCGAGTTGGATGACAGCTCTCGCCCCATCACCACATTTGCCACGCATCTCGGCCTCTTCCGATATAAGCGTCTCAGTTTTGGTGTCTCCTCGGCAGCTGAAATTTTCCAAGAGGCGATTCGCCTGATCATCCACCATATCCCAAATTCACTCAACTACAGTGATGACATTCTGGTGTACGGCACAAACCTACGAGAACACGACATCGCCCTTGACCGTGTCTGCCAGGCTCTGCTGGACGCAAACCTTACTCTCAATAAGAACAAATGCGAATTCCACCAGTCAACACTGAAATTCTTTGGACACATTTTTTCGTTCAGCGGCATGAAACCCGATCCAGACAAGGTGGCTGTGCTCAACAACACCAAAAGCCCAGCTGACGTGAACGATCTACGCTCCTTTCTCGGGATGGCGAGTTATTGTGCTCGTTACATTCGCGACTACGCCACCATAAGCCATCCACTGAGGCTCCTCACGAAGTCCAACCAGCCCTTCGATTGGACCCCGGACTGCGAGCGCGCCTTCAGAGACATCAACAGGCGGTTGAATCGTCTGACTGTTTGTCCTACTTCAACCCCAGACGAAAGACAGAGATCACTGTAGACGCCAGTCCGGTGGGCCTAGGGGCGATCCTGGCTCAGTACGACGACGACTCGGACCAACGGAGGATCGTCGCCTACGCCAGCCGCAGCCTCACCGATCCGGAAAGGAAGTATTCCCAGCCTGAGAAGGAGAGCCTGGCGGTCGTGTGGGCGTGCGAGCATTTCCACATCTTCATCTATGGAAAACACTTCACGCTCATTACTGACCATCAGGCGCTCGTGACAATATACGGAAATCCGAAGAGCAAGATGCCCCCCAGGATTGAGCGGTGGGGCCTCCGGCTGCAGGAGTACACGTTTACAATCATTCACAAACCGGGGAAGGGAGATAACCCTGCTGATTACATGTCCCGCCACCCCCGGGACTCTGCAGTGCCAACCTCATCCATAGCAGAGGAATATATTCACTTCGTGTCAAGTCATGCCCGCCCTCCAGCCATACCAATGCACACCATCCGGGAAGCAACCAACAAGGACGCTGTTCTACAGATCGTGATGAAACGCATACTATCCAACAGGTGGAGACATCATCCGCAAGATGACGACGAGACTCCAGATGTTAGAAATGAGCTCCAGGCTTTCCGACACGTCTCTGATGAACTCTCAATAACCGAAGATGGCCTCCTTCTAAGGGATCACCGGATAGTCATCCCAGCCACCCTGAGACAAGGAGTAGTCGACCTAGCACATGAGGGCCATCGAAGGGTCGTATCCACCGAGAGAGCACTTAGAGAGCGTGTCTGGTTCCCCGCTCTAGACCAGATAGTCGAGAACACTCTGAAGGATTGTCATCCCTGTCAGCTAACCAGCCCCAACTCTCCACCTGCACCACTTCAGATGACCCCACTACCGGACGGAGTGTGGCAAGAAGTTGCAATGGATTTCTACGGGCCTCTACAGTCAGGGAAGTACGTGGTTGTCATCGTGGATGAATACTCCCGATTCCCTGTGGCTCAGTTTATCTCCTCCACCAACGCCACCTGTACTCTCAAAGTACTTGAGGAGGTTTTCGCAACCTGGGGTGTTCCCAGAATCATCAAAACGGACAACGGACCCCCGTTCAACGGGCATGAATTCAGTGACTTCGCGAAACAGATGGACTACCAACACCGCAGGGTCACCCCACTCTGGCCACAAGCCAACGGGACCGTTGAACGATTCATGTCTACCATCAAGAAAACCTTCCAACAGGCCACTGCCGAGAAAAAGGATCTGCAAGCGGCACTGAATGAAGTCCTCTGTGCCTACAGAACCACTCCTCACTCCACGACGGGCGTCTGCCCTGCCACTCTCATGCTTGGGAGGACACCGAGAACTCGGATCCCAACCTGGGAGGGAGCCCTGAAGAGATCCCTCTCAGACCACCAGATCAAGGACATGGCTGCAACAGATCAGTACCACAAGGAGAAGATGAAAGACCATGCTGATCTCAAACGGAGGGCACGGTCCCCCTCCCTCAAGGAAGGTGATAGGGTCTTTGTTAAACAAGAGCAGCGCCAGAAAACTGACTGTCGTTTCAAAGACGAGCCCCTTACGATTGTGCAGCAAAAGGGCACCATGGTGACCGCGGAATCAGAGAACAGGCGAGTCACCCGAAATGCATCCCACTTTAAGAAGTGCCCTCCTGAAAGACGTGACTGCACACCTGCGGCTTCCGCGCTGGAGAGCCATAGTGTCCCAGAGGCTGGCGCACCTGACTCAGCACCCCCCACGGTGCAAGAACCAGTGGTAGAGAACATTGTGTCTACACCGGCTCGACCCCGACGCCAAGTGCAGCCTCCCAAGAGACTGATTGTAGAAATGGACTAAGTTCCACTTTCACTGCTGTTTTGTTAAGAAAGGGGGAGATGTTATGGAGTTAACTGTCTAGTAGTTGGGGTGGGAGGAGCTAGGTGGGCAGAGGGGAAGAGGTGGGGTCAAGACAGGAAAGGGTCAGTTAGTGTAGGGACGGGGACTGAGCTACACGTTAATAAAGAGCTCGTTAAGATATAGTCTGTGTCCGTGTGTGTAATTAGAAGGGGACACGACACTTATGGTGGCCAAAAGCAGTACAAAAGGGGGTGTTGATGGACGGAGCCTCTGAATCAATCAAACACTCACACCCAGTCAAAAGATCTGGGTTTAATCCATCACCGTTCTTTAGCCCACTCTGCCACCCCAGTTCAGACATGGCTATATGCAAATCAGTCTGACCCTGTGCCTCATGGTCCAGCCCGAACTGCCAAGCCATGTCTTCCCTGGACCGGAAACAAGCTTCCGAGGACCGGTTTCTGGCATTCCAGCCGTCTTCAGCCCGGCTTGCTTGAATCCAGTGGCAAAGTGAGCAAGGGACTCACGTCTGAGCATACCTGCCACACTTATGGCGGCCAAAAGCAGTACAAAAGGGGGTGGTGATGGACGGAGCATCTGAATCAATCAAACATTCACACCCAGTCAAAAGATCTGGGTTTAATTCATCACCGTTCTTTAGCCCAGTTCAGACATGGCTATATGCAAATCAGTCTGACGCTGTGCCTCATGGGAACAGTCCTGCCCGAACTGCCAGTGCTTTCTAGGACCATGAAGAACTAGGCTGAGCGCAACATGGGATGCAACTCCAGGTAAGTTTTACTTAAAAAAAAAAATTATAACACCTGCATGCGCGCCCCCTCCGGCTCTCCCCGATCCCCCTACACCTGCCCCCCACCTCTTCATTGTGGCCGTCACCACTGATACTGGTATAGGTTAACAGATCAAGTGACAGTTGCACTGTCCAGACAGGCCTAAAAATCCTTGTAAATTAAAGTCTGCCATTCATAATGCCACAGGCTACATTCACTTGGAGGTCGCAGCTTCCACTTTGAGAATAGATACCATCCCCTTTTAGGTTTTGATATCCTGTCAATGCTTTGCACCATTAGTAACATTACAGACGATTGATACTTAGAGCCTCATTTATCAGGCTGTGCGTCACTTTTATGCTACTGGTGCGTCACTTTTTGTGACGCACCAGTGGCGTAAAAAATGCACCTTGTTGCGCCATATTTACAAAGCGACGCATCTAGGTAGATGCGTCACTTTGTAAACCCCTGCGCCACATTATACCTGCGCCAGGTATAATGTATGCAAGGGGGGCGTATTGACTCAAGATAAGGGTCGTAGAAGTGACGCAGTGAAATCTATGAGATTTCACTGCGCCACTTCTAGGACACAAATGCGTCAATTTCTTACGCCTGCCTCACAGCAGGTGTAAGACTGACGCAGGCCCTTTCACATGGGGCTTGCCCCATGTAAAAGGATACTTTGCTGGAGTTGCGTCACTTTTGTGACACACTCCAGCAATGCGCCACTTTTGCGCCATATAGATACGTAAGAAATACTGACGTATCTGTAACTCCTTGCGCAATGATGCGTCATACTGTAAATATGACGCATCATTGGTGTCGCAAGGAGGGCGCAGTGAAAAATGACGCATCGCTGTTTTCACGCAGCGATGCGTCACTTTTCATAAATGAGGCCCTAAATCTTTTGAGTTGCAAGCATGTTGGGACATTCCTGTCATTTCCCCTTTTCCTTATGTGTTGCTGGGAGTCGCAGTATAAACCCACAAGTTGCATCCCTGACGTACACCAGGCCATAAGTGTGGCATGTGTGTTAAATATATTTCCACTAGTTCCCGAATTATTTTGAGTTTTACATCCAGTGTACTGTATTAAAAAGCAGCCCTCCATTGTTGCCAGTACATAATAGTGGAAATTGATGATAATTACAATTACTTTTGCTTTCAGTCTCCCTATTTCGGTCTCTTTTAAAGCCTCTCCAGCAGGCTTTATAGCTAGCTACATGACTGAATGCTGTTACATAGATGCTATATGACAGGTTGGAAAGCATTAGCCGAAAATTGACTGCTGGGCGACATGCATCGCCTGATATTCCATAGATGAGACAATTTGTCCTCTATTATCATTGTTGAAACTGGATAGTGCATTTGCATTAGTCATCCCTTTTGGAGCAGAGAACTTGCTTGTCTGTTCATTATACGCAGAGTTTTTTTTAAAGATACACGATAGTAGAAGATTCTCAAGAGGAGCTAAAATATGCATCCTTTGCAAAATGAATTGTTTAACGCTCCCTTTTCAAGTGTAGCAGAATTGGATTGCAAGATGCAGAACTGCTGCTTGTGGAAACATGTTGGTCGATTATCTTTTAAACTGCCTTCTCAGACGAATGCGTTGAACAAAAATCTTTAAAACAGTGTCCTAAAAATATTTCGACTTTGGGCCCTAAATATCACTTCCAGATTCATAAGATAACAATGTGTGCAAAGCTGCTTTCCTGCCTCAGTCAATAAAAAAGCTTCCAGTTAGCATAAAACAGAGATCAGCTCTTAATAATGCAAGGACATAATTAAAGAAAGGAAGAAATTCGTGGTAGCAATACCATGAAGTAAAACTTTGGTGCAATGTGACAGAAGTAATGAATACACTCCAAATTGCAGTTCATATACTATACTAGGATAATTAAGACTACCGGCCAAAGGAACAGCTACTTGATTCGTTTCTGAAATGTAAAGTATAAAAAGTCAGAAAAGAGAGAAAGTTTACAGCTAAATAAAGGGTAGTTCGTTTCATAAGAACAGTTGTCTCTTAGACAAGTTCCGGGCCTCGTGAAGATTGGGCGCAGATATAACTTATTGAACTGGTTCCAGTTCACAAAGACTTTAACATACTGTCACAATTCTTAGACATAGCAACAGTGATGTAATTTCAGGCGTCATCAGCGATGTCATCAATGATGTCATTTAGCATGTCATGAGTGATGTAATATACGAGATCATAGGTAATAAAAAACAGGGGAGCAAGTTACAGTTAGAGTTGAACTATAACTGGCAAATTTCAGGGGGTTTCAAGTATTGTTTTTTAACTATTATTAGACTGTAACTGTTATTTTCGGTAATTTCCTGTTTTTTAACATATATTAAGACCGTATTTCCAACGCTAACTGTTAACACTATCTTAACAGGTGATCTAAGATAACACCTAGGGCCACATGTACGACACTCACAATTTGCGAGTCGCAAATTGCATCCGTGGGACCCCTGCCTGCTCTTAAATATTTTCGCACACACTCACAAAGGGGACTTCTTTTCGTTTGTGAGTGGCTTACCACCTACTTGAAGTAAGCTGTAAACTGCAAGTGTTTGGCAGCCGCAATTAAGGTCGCAAAACAATCTTACATTGTAGTGCGGGATTCTATTAGGAATGGACGTCATTGACACACCCCTTCCTAATAGAGAGTCACAAACTATATTTTGCATGTCGGTAAAAGATTACTGAATCGCAAAATATGGTATGTACATAGGGCAGACCAATTTTGCAGTCGCGAACAGGCCGATTTACCATTTGCGACTGCGAAATATGGTCGTACATCTGGCTCTTTTAACATGAATTAAATCAGCATAGTCAATTCAATATGCTTTGAATCAAGAAGGGACTTGAGCCTTTCAAAAAGTTCGAATCCATGAACGTTCACTAAAGATTTAAAATGCAGTACAAAAGGCAAAAATATTAGTTACTTAAACACATGATGAATCAATACAGGGAATTTGATGAATCAGTATAGGGAATTAGCATAAGGCTCAAGCCGATGCAGCAAAGAGTCTGACAAGAAGTCAAGTTTCCCAGCAAAGATTTTCTATGTCCGAATCAAGAGACTGATTCAAGTGATTCTGCTCGAAATATTTTGGGGCAAACCAGACTGACCCACTTCTAATTTCACGTTCTTTTATAATAAAATACTCGGAGGAAAGCATATTGGAAGCATAGGTTGATCATACATCATTAAGGAATGGATAAATTAGTACGCAAAATGGAATGCAGCATCTTCTAGCGCTATCCCAATTCCATCACCTAATATGAATATTTAAACCACCCCTTTACCCTAATGTCACTGAATGTTGCAAAAGGCTTTCTCCTCCTCTGAGAGCGGAATGTCAACACAGAACATTATACCGGTTCACATTGTGTTATGTGTGATGAGAGAAGAAGTAAAAACACATAATTAGAGCTGCATTAGGATCAAAATGCAACATAGGTCTAATTCAGGTCCGGTTGAGCCAAGCACAGAAAAACATAGGTTTTTTTCAAAGTCTAGTGTTTACGTTTTTGCTCTTACAATGGCAGTTGACCACGTAGTATGATCTGTACCAAGAGCCTTTCATCATTTTTTATTGATATAATCATACAAATATCCTCCTTGGACCCTCCAATCTGGGGATTATCCTCCAAGGATTCCAGGATCTGGGGAGCATCAGCGGATCTACTAGGGATAGCCTCACTGGGATCTTCCAACAAGATGTAACTGTTTACAAAGTGCTTCTTTGAGATCCCCCTCCACATAAGCCTGCGAGTCAAGGTGTGCTCACCCTGCGCCCATATGTGCCCTTTTTTTGGGACTCAGGGACTGAGTCCTAAAGTCTTGTATTTGTATCCACAACATTTTCTTCTGGTGTTGCAGCCCACCAATCAGATCCTTAAGTATCTATGGGTCCTTCTTATGCCGGGAGGTGCAAAACCTCTTGCAGCCATAATGATTTATTTATTGTTTGAATTTATTATTTGAAGATTCTCCAAGGATCAAATTCTCCTGGTGTTTCTATTTGTTTAACCCTGTTATGTTCACTGTGAGCACTTTTTCAAAGGCACATTTCTCAAGAATTACTGAACTGATGACGCCAGAACAATCAAATCAATTAAAGTCTCTCTTGTGAGTATAGTCCTACCTCCACACCAAAATGAAATTTGGCAGATTCTTAGCATAGTAAAGATCTGAGAAGGGGAGGAATAGTTAAATGAGGAGGTGGGTAAAAAAACGAATAATAGGCTACTAACTTTGAAACAGTTTTATAGATCTGCACAATATTTGGCAGACGGTTACCATGTTGACCTGACTTGTGATATTTTGAGTTTTATGTAAACCCATCAGGGCGGTATACTTAAAGAGTGGCCAAAAACAGCAGTTTCCATTAAACTCACATATGATTCTCTCATCCCTGCTGCAGAAACAACCCTGAATTATACCACTTTTAGAATAAAGGCATACATTTACTGATGAAAATGCCTTTGCCTAATTTGGAGTAAATCCGTTGAGTGCGTTTCAAGAAATTAGCAATACAATAATGTGCAAGTGGGTTCGAAATGGTTGCAAAATAGAGGTAGCTGGACCTTTGGTGTGAGGACAGTGCTCAAACCCAGGTTTTCAGTTGGAATGCTAATTCTGATTTGCACGGCTGTTTCATGAATTGTGGATTGTGGTCTTAGCCTTACCTTACACATTTCAGTGGGTTTTAGTTTGAAGTTGAAACAGTAACTGCGGGGTAGATGTATCAAAATATCTATTTGCGATTCTCAAATAGCGATTTTTTGAGAATCGCTATTTGAGAATTGCAAAATGGTATGTATATAAAAAATCGCAATTTTTTTTGCGATTTCTTAAAATTCCTTAATTGCGATTAGCAAATTGCTAATCTTTCACGTAGCTAAGCCAGGGAATGGCCATGGCATTATCCAGGGCCATACAATCCTTAAAAATTGCCTTTGTGAGCTGTAAGCCTTCCGACTGCCAGACTTTGACTCAGAGGATCAACGGGCTGATATAGATCAGATCTACAATAAAGCCCATCCCTACCTCAGAATGGCAAAATGTTGTGGAGGCCCTTTTTGGGAGTAAGCATGGGCGGATGTCGCAGATCCACAATCCCCGAATTTGCGGATTTGAGGATTTGCGGATCCGCAAAATCCGCAAATTTGCGGATTGGCGGATTTTGCGGATTTTTTTAATGGGGGGGGTCTACTGTGCGAGTTCAAGTGCCTCTTGTGCGTATAAATGGTCAGAGACCAATCAGAGCAGCAGATGAAGAGAAAGAAGCTCCTGGTCACAGGAACAGCACGAGGATTGCGCTCGTAAAAGTCAAGGATACAAAGGCCTCTATCCAGCATCACAGCTGATTTTCGACAGTAGATTTGGGAAGAAGGCACACCTGCCCAGGTTCGACGATGCTCACAATTGTTTTTGGGCTGATGAATGAGTCACTGAATTTGAGTTTCAACTAGTTCCAGCGGCCATGTGTGTGTTACTATGCACACCGATGTGCGCAGGGGTCCCTTGAGTGAGCTGTCCATCCATCATCCTGTAACTATTTTAGGATGGCGCCGGCAAGCTGCCAGCGCCATCCTAAAATAGTTACTAAATTAGCTTCATCAGGAAGCACTAATAGATAAAATAAAGCAGGTGCTCGAGCACTTGCTTTATTTTATCTATTAATGCTTCCTGTTGAAGCTAACTTAGTAACTATTTTAGGATGGCGCTGGCAGCTTGCCAGCGCCATCCTAAAATAGTTACAACAACTTCAAGCTTGAAGGCTTGAACTTTTGCCCCCCGAATCCGCCGCTCGCGGATTCGTGGATTTTCGGTAAATTCGCGGGAGTTCGCGGATTGCGGATTTACAGAAAATCCGCGAGCGGAACGGATTTTGCGCTCACGCTTATTTGGGAGCATCAATAATCTTTTTTAAAACTTGTTTTCTAGTATTTGCAGTTGGGTGTTTTTGTGAACTCCACATTCTCAAGCCCCGTAAGTAGCAATAGACAAGAAGTTTGTGTTGTATAAAGTGATCATTTCATCTACAGGTTCATGACCTAGCTTGCATGCAAAACGGAAGAGGCCTTCCACTGCACTGTTAGTGTTCAGCACCCTAGATGTGATAAGAGGGACCCAGATCAATTTATAATTAAAACATTCCCCGGGTAATTAAAATTAGAGACCTTATCAATTTGCTTGCCCTTTACAATAAATGTCCTTGATTTAGCATGGCTTGGACCGCAAACCATAATATAAGATTTGTTAAATTTACCTTTAGGTCCAATGCCAACATAAAAACAGTAAAGGTATTCAGAGAATTTAGTAGGCTATTGGCAGTTAGAGGTATAAGGATAAGATGGAACATCCTTTGCAGTTCGGTGCATTTGTGAACTCCACATTCTCAAGCCCCGTAGGTAGCAATAGATAAGAATTGTGTGTTGTATAAAGTGATCATTTCAGCTAGAGGTTTATGACCTAGCTTGCCTGCAAAACGGAAGAGGCCTTCCACTGCACGGTTAGAAACATCGTTTGTGACTGGTGCCACTTAGGCACACCTCCTAAATAGGTTTTTAGGATCATCGTATCTGAACCATCTGTGCTTGGAGACATTCTTTCTTCTTTTTTCACTTGTTTGATAAAAAGATAAGAGTCTTTTCACCGATATCCGGGTATAAAGTAAATCAGGTGACTAGCGTCACATGACCGGAATAGAGTCGCGTGACCAGCGTCATGTTCCCACAAGAGAGCCAATAGGAGGTGCAGCATCATCAAAATGGAGAACTGTGTCGCAGTCGGTACCTCCCCAGTTGGCTTGGATGCCAGTGTGAAGTACCGACGGACAGTTGAGTTACCTCCTTGCTCCCCACTTGTTCTAGATGCCCTAGGCGCCGGCGGACTTTACAGCGATTTCACGCATTTTCAGTAATGTCCGCGATATCGAGGACCGCTCCCGGTACAGATAGCGCGAACAGCATGACTTTTTAATCTTTGTCAGATGCTGCTAGCTGTAACAACTATTTGATAAGTCTGGTTTGGCTGCCTATGTGGCACCGGTCACAAACTATGTTTCGATCCGAAAGAGGTGGAAACAATGAACCAATACGATGTGCATTACACACGCATGTTTATGTAGGAAAGCCTGAACTTGTTACTCCCTAAAGTTCTGGCAACCTCCTCTTTTTGCTCATTGACTAGAGGCTTGACACCCACGCCAACCGTTTTTATCACACATGCCTCACGATAGTGTATACCATTTCCTCTAAAGGAAGAGAGCATTTACCTGCCATTTGTGTTTCTGTTTCCTTTTTCATTTTAGAGGGGTGCTTCCCTCTTTCCTGAGCTGCTGCCAGGTGGGGTGAGGTTCATTTCTCCTGCACTACTGGTAAGCAGGAGTATTGTAATATGGAAGTGATAGTGTGATCCTCCATGTATCGAATAAATAGACTATTAATAAGTCAGTCTAAGAACACATTATTCTGGTGCTAAGTGTTTAATATGTTTACTAACACTTGATTTCAGTGTTTGTCAATTTCGCAATGCACACTTGATGTTTCACATTATGTTTTCTTGTTATATTAGTGGCACAACTGATCCACATGCGGGAAAGTAGCTGACACCTAGGAGTTCAGGTGATCATGTTCCTTTTTGTTTCATTTCTTTGTTGCATAATTTATTCTCACATTGCAGTAGCATTAAAAATCTTAGGTCCTGAAGAAGGCAAGGACTACTTTGTCCATTATATTTGCTGAAACATGTTGACCTATCTACCATCTGGGCAGTTATTTGTTTAAAACTGCTCTGCTTTGCTTTGTTTTAAATAATGGTGAACTGAGCAAAAACAAGAATAAAAAACGTGTTGCTCTCTCACCCAATTTTAACACACTTTATCACTCTCACACGCACTGCAATTCAGTCACCTACCATCACATCGATCACTGACCATCAGCACAAGGACCAACCGGCGGGCTATTTTGGAGACGAAGGATGTTCCATCTTATCCTTATAAGTCACTGATAGCCCTCCGTAACAGAGTCTACAAGGAGCCCCAAATGATGAAGGGTGGTATTGAGTGGTGACTAATGAGTATCCTTTAGTGTAAAGGTTAAGTTAGGATTAGATCATTCCACCTTTCCTGTATTTCTCCTTTTTGGTTTCATATTTGTTTAGTGTCTTGATTTGCATCACGAATAGTACATATTTCCTTTCAGACCCATAGACACTTGTGTGTTAGTTACTATAATTTAGGTAGTGTGTCTAGGTTTGGTCTTAAAAAAACTCCCCAGGGTCCTCATCCACCTTTTTGTTGTTGTTATTGTGATTTAGAGCCATTAGAACCATGTTGTCCGCATATGACAGCAACGGGACCTGGTTGCCACCAATTTTCGGGAAGTCCAAGTTCTGTTCTCAGAGGGCTGATTCTCGGCCATTTGTATACACAAGGAAGAGACGGAGAGCCGATATGAACCCTCGTCGAACTCCCGCTGTGGAGACATTCGGTCCTCCCCCTGCGCCAAAACGTATGGTTACCATAGTAAATGCATGCAGCCTAAAGAGAAGGGTAATGAGGGGTTCCTCGAAGCCCATTTCTCCAATCATGGACCTCAATTTTCCCCTGTTTACCATATCAAACGCGCTGGACAAGTCCATGAAGGCAAGGTGGATTGACCCTTTCCTTGTCTTCATGTATTTGCCCATAATCAGGGCCAAATTGAGACACTGTTCGTTTGTCCCCATGCCTCTTCTAAATCCGTATTGAGTTTGTGAAATGAGCACAGGTTAATCTGCCCAGGTCTCAAGACGTGCCTGGATAACTCTTCCCATCACCTTCACTGTGGCATCAATCAAGGAAATGGGCCTATAATAGGCTGGGTCATCCTTGTTACCCTTTGTGTACATTGGTACCACTATGGCCTCTTTCCATGAAGTAGGAATGGGCCAGTTATAGCTGCTTTAAAAACATTTGTCAGAAGGGGTACCCAAAGTTGGATATTACTTTTAAATAAATCAAGGGGTACCCCATCAGGCCCTGCAGCTTTAAGTTGAATGCCTTTCATGAGGGCATACGTGACCTCACTCACTGATAGGGAAGAGCTCAGGGGGTATGCAGAGGCTTGATTTCCTGGGACGTCATGGACTAATTCTTGGCTAGTGATACCCTTCGGGTTAAAAATATTTGTGTAGTGTGATTCCCACACATTTCCTGGTATTAGTGAATACATTCACCTTTTCTCCTCTGAGAATAAAGGGTGGTTTATTACCTCCCAAAAACTCCTAGAGTCTTTGAGTGCACTAGCTCTCTCTAAATCTGTCCAGGCCTGCTTTCTCAGCTCTTGCTTCAGCTGCGCTACTGCACTCTTGTAAGTCTGCCTTGCAATCTTGATTAGGGTTTTGTCCCTAGGGATTATGTGTAGTGCCTTTTTTAGGTCCCATTGGGCCCTTGAACACTATGCATTGATCCATTTAGTCCCCCTAGGTTCCTTTGATGCTATTGTGTTTGTCAGGTTTCGGGAAACGTCATTACAGATTTCCTCGAATCCCTGTATACCCATTTCCGGGGCGGAGTCGTGGTCTAAGCATTTTAATATGGAATTTAAGTTTGTGTTGACAGTGCTCTCCTCAAATTGCGGGGGATTTATTATGTTCCATTTCCTTCTCACCCCTTGGTTTCGGTTATACTGGAGGGGGCGGCCATCGCCTTTAACCTCCTGGGCAATTACATGTAAGGAGGCCGATGAGGGGGTTATTGTCGCCTGCAGCTTTTTTGGATATAGGCATAACGTCAATGACACTTTCCCTTCCATGAAGGTGAGTTAACCCTCAATGTCCATTAACCCACATACTTTATCTGTACTATGCCAACATGTGGAACAATTAAAATCCCCCACCCAATAGATATACAAGGTCTACCACTTCCTTGTGATCATATCAATTTCCTCTTTAAGATTTACAATAATATAACAAATATTTGAGTCAAAGACATTATAATACCAATTAATTAAAAGGGTCTTGGCTTGAAACAGATTAAAAATCTAAATCAATTGAAACCAAGGTGAGTCTATGACAGACTTCACTTTATTTGACCTGTATTTAAGGGAGATCAATGTTGCTAATCCTCTTTTTGCTCTGCCTGCTGGGGAGGCAATTGCATGAACATTTAGGGAACACAATCCATCTAATTCAATATTCTCCCTGGACCATGTTGCCTACATACAGATGATATCAAAACCATTTATATACTTTAACCACTTTTCATCTTCTAATTTTGAATAAAAGCCTGCGATGTTCCAAGAGAGGATTCGGAAAGGGCGAATTTTGGGCGGCCTTATACCGAAGTCCTCCCTATGCCTGACAATCAAGGAGTTCGAGCTGTGACCCTGCATCCTTGGATAATATATGGCGTTAAATGGCCAGTGATGTGTCCACAGACTCAAACGCCTCGTTGGTGGGAAAAGTATTGGTTGATTGGATATATGGTGGTCCGAATGATTGGTTCCCACTCTATTTCCTTCTTTTCTAACCCCTGGCAAATGGTTGTCTTTGATTAACCCCCCTGCCCTTGACATCCTGCTAGAGTTAAGTTGAGCCAGGGGTAGTCAGTCAATTTCAGACAAGCCTGTCAATGCCTCAAAACAATTGGGGTTGCACCAATCGGAGAACTGAGGGAGGGGTTTTCTATTCTGAGGGTGCAGGCGGGGCCTAATTCTCCCTTGATAAGGAGGCTAAAAGAAGCCTAGTTGGCGGGCATATATGTGCTCCATGGGGGAGTCTCTAAGGTGACATAGGGTAAAATCCACCCATTGTTCTTCATTAAAGTTCAGGACCACAAATCACACTCTCTATCTTTTTGTGTTTTCCCTACCCAGCTTACCTGCCTTGACATTATAATATGGTTGCGCCAGTTTACCTGAGACTGGATTTTACTGGTGCACTAGTAAGTAAGTATGCAGGTATATTAATGAGGCTCTGACAGCTTTCACAGTGACCAAATGGTACATGTGGGACCCTTGTCAGGACTAAAGTATAGGGAGTGCATTCGGGGGGATTAAATACAATATCTTCATCAGCCTGAATGAATCAAGGCCCCTTTCATAATTTTTTGTTCTCTGTATTCCCGCTAGAATTGCTTTCAACACTCAGGAGATTGGGTACCTTTTGAGTCCTATGTTTACTAATAACCCTCGTCTCCACTTTCCTGGGTCTGTGGCATTGTTTCAGGCTCTGTGCGCATATCCCCATCCAGGTTTGAATCTGTAATGCTGACCTCTACTCCTCTATCAAAAAATCCTGCAACCGCTATCCTCCTATTATCAGGAACTTCAAGAGAGGCCTTTCCACCCCTCTCTGCCGGCCCATTATCCATCAACCCTCTTTCATTGAGACCACTTTGACTCACAAGGCTCCCCTGTGACAACAAAAATTGACCCTGCAGCTTTTCTATTCGGGCCAGCCGGGAGAAAATGGGTACCAGGGAATCAGACACTATTTTACCCAATTGGGCTGACTTCAAATTCACATTGTGCAATGTCATTGTCTTTACAGGCCCTGCTCCCCCTCTGGATTTTCCCTCTGAAGAAGTGGGTTTTGCTTTGTTCTCTTGGTTCTTGGCACATTGCCCAAGGATCGTAGATCTGTCCCGGTTACAATCAGGTCAATTCAATTCCTTTTTCCCCCAAAAACATGTTGGTTCTACACTATTCAACGCTTTCCCTACTGTTGCACTTCCTGGAGAGGGAATAGCAATTTTTAACCTGCCGCTATCCGATGCATTCCCTACTGTTGCACTCTCTGGAGTGGGAATAGTAATTTATACCCCTACGCTATCCAACACTTTCCCTACTGTTGCACTCTCTGGAGTGGGAATAGTCATTTTAACCTCCACTCTATCCAACACTTTCCCAACTGTTGCACTCTCTGGAGTGGGAATAGTCATTTATACCCCTACGCCATCCAACGCGTTTCCTACTGTTGCACTCCCTGGAGTGGGAATAGTAATTTTTACCCTCCTGCTATCCAACGCTTTCCACACTGTTGCAGTCTCTTGAGTGGGAATAGTAATTTATACCCCTACACTATCCCACACTTTCCCTACTGTTGCACTCTCTGGAATGGGAATAGTAATTTTAACCTATACGCTATGCAACACTTTCCCTACCGTTGCACTCTCTCTGGAGTGGAAATAGTAATTTATACCCCTACGCTATCCAACACTTTCACTACTGTTGCACTCCCTGTAGTGGGAATAGTAATTTTAAGCCCTATGCTATCCAACATTATCTTCACTGTTATTTTTTGGGGGAGTTGGAATATTGGTTTTATTCCCTCTGTTATATAATATTTTTTGTATTATTTTAGTTAATGTAGTATATAAGTAATTTTAATATTTTTAAAAGTAAATTAATGTTTTAATTTTTTTATGCATAACTAGCAGCCCATCCCGACAGTGTCTGGGTATGAATTGCTGCCAGCCAGTAGTATATTGTTTTGTAGGATTTCGTTTTGATAGCATTTCTTATCTGTGACAGGCTTGTGAAACGCTCCGATTCACAGTGCACTGCTGATGCACTTAAGAGTGCGCGTTCAGTAGTGTGTGAACTCGAGTTTCCCTACTTTATTTTTCCTTGCAATATTATATAGCGCGAACTAGACAACATGGCGTGAGCACAATTTACTTTACAGAAGAACACATTCATTTGTTTTAGGCTCGGGGAGACAAAGCGATTTGCCTGGAATCACAGGATGTTGAGCTGATGCCGAGATTCGAACGTAGCTCCCCAGCTCTAAAGTTTGCAATTCTAGAACTTGTGACGGGAGGTTTGTCTAAAAGTGTATGTCGGTGCTGGCCATCAATGAGAGAGACCTGTGCATTTTTCAAATGGGTGGTGAAAAAATATGAATATGTTGCTGGAGATGTGGGCCGCCGTGCCACCAATGTCCTTACCGGGGGAGGGTAAACACCCATTATTCCGCAACTTTCTTTCCACATACCATCACTCCGCATACTTTCATTACGAAAGTACCATGACTCCGCAATGCCATTATAACGCATGGCATTACATTTCATATGCTTTTACCACGCATACATTTACAACGAAATTCGTTGTAAATGCATGAATGGTAAAAGCATGTTTTTTATTTAATGTTTGGATAAGGTAAGTATGGGTATAGGGGTATATGTTTTGGGGTACTGAGGTATATGTTTTGGGGTGTTTGGGTATTTTAAGGGTTCAGATATAGTTTTGGGTTATGGGGTACGGGGGTAGTTTTAGGGTTTAGGGATAGGCATGGATTTTGGGGTACAGGGGTATTTTTAGGGTTCAGGGCTAGGTTTGGGTTTTGGGGTATAGGGGTATGTTTAGGTTTCAGGAGTAGGTTTTGGTTTTGGGGCACAGGGGTATTTTAAGGGTTCAGGGCTAGGTTTGGGTTTTGGGGTACAGGGGTATTTTTAGGGTTCAGGGATAGGTTTGGGTTTTGGGGTACAGGGGTATTTTAGGGTTTGGGGTAGGTTTGGGTTTTGGGGTACAGGGTTATATTTAGGGTTCAGGGCCAGGTTTGTGTTTTCGGGTACAGGGGTATTTTTAGGGTTCAGGGGTAGATTTGGGTTTTAGGGTACAGGGGTATTTTAGGGTTCAGGGGTAGGTTTGGGTTTTGGAGTAAAGTGGTATTTTATGGTTCAGGGCTAGGTTTGGGTTTTGGGGTAGAGGGGTATTTTTAGGGTGCAGGGGTAGGTTTGGGTATTGAGGTACAGGGGTATTTATAGGGTTCAGGGCTAGGTTTGGGTTTTGGAGTACAGGGGTATTTTTAGGGTTTAGGGATAGGTTTGGGTTTTGGGGTACAGGGTATATTTATAGGGTTAAGGTGGGTTAGTGTTTAAGGGTGTTGGAGTATTTTAAGGAGTAAGGGTGGGTCATGATTATGGGGTGCAGGGGTATTTAAAGGGAGCAGGGTGGGATTAGCACACAATATGAGGCATGGCATGAAGGGCGGAACATACCACATGCCCCCAGCATTTGTCACGCCCCCAGCACACACCCACAGCACCACGCAGACACGCCCACAAGGGACTACTTTGCTGGCACGTTCTTTTACCTTTTAAATGTATATGGTGGGCGCCTGCATAGCCTATGTCCTTCTGCTGCAACTGCCCTTTCCAACGCTGTATTGGGTGTTGTGATTGGTGCTGTGGTTCTTGAGATTACCCGCCTCAAAGGTTTGGGCTCTCTCTGTATTATATTAGTATGGATTACTAATCAATTAATTATTAAATAACTCTAAACTATTTACAAATAGCGATAAATAATTAATAAAAACATAATTACCAAGGAATAACTAAGTAACAATAAAATAATAATAAATACCAATAAATAATAATTAATAAATATTAATTACCAAATAATAAACATTGATACATGAATTATTATTTTTTTAATACAAATTTTATTCGTCTGCACATACAAAGGATGCATAGCTCAAAACCCCGGAGCCTGCTGCACACAGTATTTAAACAATAATGACATCGGCAGACATTTTCATGGAATGCCAACACCCCCCTCACCAAACCCCTCCCAATTGCACTGCTGCCGTTTACTAGATAGCAAAGAAAAGTCAATATATACAGTGAATACATGCCAATACCATCTGAGCACAACCCAAGCCCAGTCAACGACCCCCATCTGTTAAATTGTCGGAAGGGCATCACTCTCAGGTGGGGGGGTCCAAGTCCAGCCCCCAGTAATCGGCCCACCTCTTCCATATCCTGAAGTGGTTACGGGGGCACCCCCTGGCCAGAAAGATGGGCTGCTCCAGCCCCATGCAAAAGTCCATTCCGTTTTTCCAGGTGGCCAATGGCGGGGCATGGGACGCCTTCCGAGCTTTAGCAATGTCTTGTTTTGCCAACGTTAGGCCAAGTAACAATAGATGACATTTATACCAATTGCCCCCACCCCCTCCATAACATGTAATAAGGCCAGTTTCGGGTTCCTAGGAAGTTCCCAACCTAGTACCGCCCATAAACACCTAAAGACCTCTGTCTAAAACCTATGTAGTGCTGAGCACCCCCATGTGGTGTGTAGAAGTGTGCCCACCTCCGACCCGCACCGTAGACAGTCAGGGGAGCCTATCATACCCACCTTCCATAATCGCTCCCTGATGAAATAGATGCGATGCAAATACTTGAATTGTATTAGTCTCAGGCATAAAGAGATTGCCACCCCCATAGGACTTGCCGGGGCCTCAACTCAGTCTTCCTCTTCTAGCTCCCCCACATCCCCCACCCACGCAGCCTGGAGTCTCTGCACTCTGCAAGTCAGAGGAATAATGTCGAACCAGTGTCTGGTAAACACAGGAGAGTTTTTTGTCTGGCAATTCCTCCATAAACAGTGTGGCCTCGAGTGGACTAAAATCTGGGAGTTGTTAATGTCAGTCAGATACCGTGTCAGTGCGTGTCGGAACGGAAGGTACCGGAAAAACTGGGAGCGGGGCATCTCAAATTTGTCCTGCAGGTTTTGAAAGGACTTTAGGGTGCAACCCAACATCACGTCTCCTAGTGAGGAGATGCCTATTGCGTCCCATCCCCCAAAGCCCCGTAAGGCCTCTAAGTGGGGCAGGCGGCCATTGTGCCAGAGAGGTGTCTCTTGAGTAAGTACGTTCCACCATCCCATTCCGCGCAGCGCTTGCCGCCAGACAGAGAACACTACTTGTGTGGCGGATTGAAGACCCGCCGAAGCAGCGCTGAATACAACAGCGCATGAATAGATGTCGAACCCATCAATTGGCGTTCCACCGCATAGGCTGTGAGGTCAGTGTAGAGCAGCTGTATGTAGGTGAGAAAGCGCGGGCCCAAGTTGAGGCACCATAGCAGGGCAAACAAGTACGTCCACCTCAAGGAATCAAAGGCACGGTCCATATCCGACAAAAATAATGCGGCCTGCTCTCCGAAACTCCTCCACACAAATATCGCTACCTGGGCGCACCTGATATTGTGTCGGATCGTCCTCCGGGGCGTGAAGTCCGCCTGATCTGGATGAACCAGATCAGCGATGTGGGGCTTAAGCCTGTTAGCTAGGGCTTTAGCCAGGACCTTGGCCTCCGTATTGAGTAATGATATCGGGCGGTAGGATGCGTGGGTCTACCCAGCTTCAGAAAGACCACCACCTCGGCGTGTCTCCAGTCTGGGGGGAGCACTCCACCCTCCCGTGCCTCCTCAATCACCGAACGCATACGGGGACCCAATTGTACATGAAATCTCTTGAAGAACTCGCCAGGAAACCCGTTGGGGCCCGGCGCCTTACCAGGGCTCAGCTCACCCAGGGCCGTGCCCAGCTCCTCATCCGAGAGAGTCTTATCTAACAGTTCCCGCGCCTCGTCAGGGACTGCCCGCGGAGGGAGGACATCTATGAACCGCTGGACGACCTCGGCCGTCAAGCATTCCTGAGGTGCATATAACCCCTCGTAATATACAGCAAAGCTCTCCGCGATGGCAGGGGGCTCCAAGACGGGCGAACCTGCCAAGTCCAAAAACTGGGGCTGTGGCTGGGCGTGGAGAGTGCCCTGACTCAGGCGGTGTAGCATCTTACAGGATTTGTCTCCCCATTGGTACACCCGACTACGTGTAGCCAGCCAGGCCTGTCATGCCTCCTCAAGTAAGACCGCGGCATACTGCTGCTGAGCCAAGACAAACTGCTGCCCAATAGATCTACTACTCTCCTGATCCTGCGCTCCAAAACCTCCAGCTCCGCCTCCCGCCGCACCAAGTCCCTCCACCGCTCAGCATGAGCTGCCGCGCACCAGGAGATACCCACCCTCTACAGAGTGGGTTTTAGGGCTACCCAGAGGGTCGTCGGTGAGTCAACAAAGTTTTGGTTGGTGGTCAAGTAAAAGTCATCTCCCTGATCATGTGCTCTCTATAGTCAGACTGTAACAGGTGCCATCCCGACATGCGCCACCGGAACGGCTGCCTGGCTGGGCCTATGCTAAAGGTGAGGGCCAACGGCGAGTGATCGGACAGAGCCCTTGGCAAGATGTCTGATGATACTATTCTCTGGGCCAGTCCCCTGGGTACGAATAAATAGTCCAGTCTGGAGAACGAGCCATGCACCGAGGAGAAGTAAGTGTATTCTCTACGTGCACCATGCCTATATCTCCAGACATCCGCCCAGTCGAGTCCCGTGGTGAGGGCACGTAATTTAGTAGTAGGTCCCTCCGCCCCAACACCCGCATCCGCCACCTATCTATGCTTAAATCCATCACATCATTCCAATCCCCCTACTAAAGCGAGGGAGTCCGGCATTGCACTCCAGAGAGACATAACCTTTTCCACTAGGGGCCATTGCAATGGCGGCGGGCATATACGCTGCCAAGGGCCACCCTCGTCACCCCCCACCCTGCCTTAAACAAAGATGTACCTGCCCTGAGGGTCAGACCAACTCTTTTCATGTGTAAAAGAGATCCTATGATGTATGAGGATTGCAACCCCCTTGGAGCCCCTCGTGAACCCAGCATGATAAGCATATGTAAACCCAAAGCGTTGCAGGCAGAGAGCTTTTGTACCAAGTAGGTGGTCTCTTGGAGTAACAGAGCATCTGCCCCAGCTCTCTTGGCATACCGAAGGACCGCCCCTTGTTTCACCTTGTCCAACACCCCCCGCACATTCCAACTCAGGATGCATAGTGTGCCGGGAGCTACCCGCCCTTCCTTTTCAAAAGCTGACATGTGAAGATAGTACTGTATAGGCAGCAGATGTCCTGATGGCCCAGCATGCAATTATCACGGCGCACAAACAGCAGCAATTTAAGTGCAACCAAAACCCCAGACCCCAAACCAAACCACAAACACCCCGCACCTCCCAAACATGGAAGCACCTGTCGCGGATGGATCGCGGTCTAGCTCCCAACGGGGGACCAAGAACCACCCCCTCCAATGGATCCCCTGATAATTCCCCATAACAAGTCGTCACCCCATCCCACCCACTCCTACAGGGCAGGTAACCAGCTCAAATACACCGTACCTGAGCATCATGAGTCCAAACACATAATTGAGTGTGGAAGTTGCAGTCTTCATTTTGCCACATGTGGCTGCTCCTGCTCCGGGCCAGGCTACGGAGGTGCCGAGCCCGCGCGTGAAGTACGTCCAGATCATGATCTCCTATGGTGTCGCTGCTGACTCCTCAGTCCCCCGCGGGCCACTCCACCCAAGGAGGAATCAGATTCACCACCCTGGAGCGCATTAACTCTGACTTTCACTGTCTCATATATCCATTGAAAAACCTCCTCCGGGGAGTCAAAGAACAGCGTACGGGACTTGTATATAACACGTAGCCGCGCTGGGTAGAGCAAGGCATATTGAAGCTGGAGGCCTCGAAGACGGGCTTTGGCTGCCAGGAAGGATTGTCTCTGCTGCTGAACCAGCCTCATGTAGTCCGGAAAGATGAGAATAGTGGCATTGCCGGACATGAGAGGGTCCTTCACTCTCGCCTGTCTCAGGATAACGTCGCGGTCTGAGTAATTCAAGAAATTGGCTATTATCGGCCTCGGGCGCAAACCAACAGGGAGCTTCTGCATAAGGGCCCGGTAGGCCCGTTCCACCACGAAACAGCAGGAGAGAGCGTCTGGGGGGAGGCAGCCCTCCAGCCACTGGGCCAGGAAGCGTTCCACATTGTCCCCCTCGCAACCCTCCGGAAACCCCACAAAGCGTAGGTTGTTCCGCCGTGCCTGTCCTTCCGCATCCTCCACCCATGTGGCTAGGCCCTTCTGTATTTTCTCCATCGCTGCCACCTTCTTCTTCAGTACGGTCAAGTCATCTTCCACTTCGGAGATGCGAGTCTCCGCGCTGGTGATTCTCTCCACTGCGTTCCACAGGTCCTGGCGGAGCAGCGCGGCATCCGCTCCCACTGCCCCGATCTTAGCGTCCAACATGTCCCTGGACTGCGTGATCGCAGCTAGCAGTGCCGCATTATCTGGAGCCTGAGACTGCGAGCCCGCGGTGCTAGTCACCGGACTCACTTCAGTGAATTTGTTCAGTGTCTCCTGCTTGGAGTGGTCACCTCCCGCGTGGTCCATCGTCATGGCAGCCACGTCCGGCGAGACCGGGAGCAGGCCCCTCCGCCCCAAGGGCTGTCTCTATCCGAGATTCACTGACCCACCTCCACCGCACCAGTCAGCTGGGCACAGCTCCTCAGGGTATAGAGGCAAGATGAGGCACTAGGCCACCGCAGTGCCAGAACAGTATGATGGACCGCCAGCCACAATGCTGGGACCCCCAGTCAGGAGATCAAAGGATGCCAATCCCAATTGCAGGCCCGGTGGGCCCCACACAATCCCTGTGAGCGGGGTACCGCAGTCCTCATACGGGGTCTTATCTGACCCCCGAGTCACACCACCAGGGAGCAACACCGCAGCCCAGGCAAAAAAGGAGCGGGAGGGGGTAGGACAGAACCCCCAGCAGCACCCCCCGGGCCCCACCACTCACCACAGGCAGCAGGTTGCCTCCAAGTCCGCCAGCAGCCACCACCAGCACAATCAATCTGCCGGGGCTCCTATATCAAGGTTACAATCCAGGGGTGTCCACCAGAGGAAATGACGCGGGTCTGTCCTCCCAGCCCGGCCACCTCGGGACTAACTTCGCGCCACAAAATGGCAGCCACGGCTCCAGGCCGTTGCAGGATATCGCCTTGTCCGCCCAGTCGGGGCACCCTCTCACTCCATCCACGGTCCCCAGCGTGCTCTCGCATCCAAACCTGCCTGGATCTGGGGCGCGCTCAGCTCCACAGGCAAGGAAAGAGCAGCCGCCCACCAGCGCCCGCCCCACAGCCTCGCGACAGCCGTCGACTCTGGAGGGCCCCTCCGGCCTCAAGAAAATCGAGGCCCCGGCTTCAGCGTCCGGCGGTCCCGCAGGCCACTCCGCTTCTCAGGGGCTGCGCTCTCTGCCAGGAGCCCACTGCGCCACCGACAAAGGTCCGGACCATGCCCCCGGAGTACACGACCCCTCAGGAGGCAGCTGCGCCCTCAGGAATGCTCAGGGCCAGGATAAATTGATAGGATAGTCGGTGGCTGGTCGGAGCTCGTACTCTACACGTCCGCCATCGTTACCGGCTAGGCCACGCCCCAGAAAAATGAAATATTTTTAATAACAAAAAATAATAATTATGAAACATTAATCCCCAATGAATAAGTACCTATTAATATATCAATTAAATGAATCAATAAATAATGCCCAATTAATGATGAAACAACGATAAATTAATTTTCATAACCAAAACATTATAAATTATAATAATTACCAATTAATAATTAATGTCCAATACATGAATTATCAATACCCCCCAAAAATTTATAAATATTTAATTACATTTCAATTACTTCAAAAACGGTTCTCCTATAAACACACAACACACTCCAATAATAAAATAACACACAACATAATTATCATTCAATCAATTAATAAAAATGAATTACAAATTAATAACCATGAATGACCAATTATTAATGAATTAAAAATTACATAATTACCAATATCAATTATTTAAAATAAATTATCACTTAATTACAATTAAATTACTTCCCATCCTATTCCTCTATAAACCTGCAACCTGCTACAAACCTTAAGTGCAAAAATGATTTATAATGAATTTATAATTCCTAAAAATGAATAATTAATTTAGTATAATTAAATTACTTCCCACCCTATTCTCTTATAAACCCACAACTCGTTATGGTACTAAAAAACAAAAATAACTTTAAAAAAATTATTAACATATAAAAATTTCATACATATATTTTAAAACAAGTAGAAAATTTAACAAAACATATAACACATACATAATAAATACATAATAAAATACATAACAATAATATAAATATTGATATTAGTAACATCGATATTAGTAACATCGATATATATGATTTCAATATTACTTGCATCGATATAAAGAAAATCGATATTACTTACCATAGAGTCGATATTCTTTACATCAATATTCTTAACATCGATATTCTGTCCCTTCAATATTGTGACATCTATATTAGTGTAGGTCCAATTTTTTTGGTTGATATTTAGACTGCTCACCAGCCCTTTATATATGATCCAAAGAGGAAACAGGAAGTATGAAGTCAAACAGGAAGTAACACCATCTTTGATTGGTTTTCTCAGCCTTCACACAATGTAGGTGTCCATCTCGATTTCTGAATAGTATATGGCTTCACCAGATGTGTTATATACACCCTAAAATATGGCTCCTGAATTCCCCCATAATTCCTTAATCCTTAATCCTGTGCATATAGTAAGGAGGAGCCAGTATGCTCCTTCCACTTGGTCAATGAACCTTGATCAGACCATGTTTCTGCCAGAAAAGAAGTAAGAGCATAGAGACACCACTCATATGTTTATGTCGGGATGGCTACTGACACAGCATAGCTCTCTCTCATGAGGCAGAGCAGCAACGCAATTTGCCGCAATGTCTGTATCCAGCAAAGACGATCCACACTCCCACATAGAAGCACACACATGGCAAATTAGCACACCACCACTGAGCCAGACAGCACCTCATATGCTGCTAGACACACACTCGTGTACATTAAGCCAATAATGCACTCACACGGTGGATGATACAGATACAATGACAGAAGCATAGAACTGGGGAAAGGAAAAGATTAAGGGCCCGATGTAGGTAAAAGGGATTTTCTGATTTCAAAATACCGAGGCGGGCCGAATCGGTATTCTGAAATCGGAAAACGAGATGTAGCAAACAAACCGCGAAATAATAGCGAATCGGTCGGCATCGGTAATGTGATTCGCTACGTACCGAATCGGCACGGGCCGAATCGGAAAGTACCGAATCGGCTACCACCGAATCGGAAATAGCCGAATCGGCTACCACCGATTCGGAAATAGCCGAGTCGGCGAAATCCGATTCGGCAATTACCGAATCGGAGGAATGGAAACACACCCATGGCCAAAAAGCCCATAGGAATGCATTGAAAAAACCGAATCGGTAAAATCCGAATCGGATTTTACCGATTCGGTAAAAGCCGATTCGGTAAAAGCCGAATCGGTAAAAGCCGATTCAGCCAATGAGGTGGCTCCCCCTCCCCCACCAAAACAGGGAGTGGCAACCCTGGCAGGTGCAGCTAATTAAGAACTTTCTGGAGAGCCAGCCTGAGCTGAACACTCACAGTTAGCAGCAGTGGGAGTAGGAGATAGTGAACTGTTCTGATCAAGATGGCAAACCCTAGTGAGAGCCAGAAGTGCAGCCAGAAGAGGAAGCCAAAATTCAGCACCACCGAGCTGCAGGTGTTGGTTGAGGAGGTGGTGAGGGTGCACCGTCAGCTATTCTGTAAGTTGTCCCTCAATGTGCCAGACAGCACCAAGAGGAGGCTCTGGGCAGAAATCGCCGAAAAGGTCAATGCTGCAGGTGTCACCCCCAGGACCCTGGATGAGCTGAAGAAGCGATTCTATGACATCCGCAGCCTCACCAAACGGAAGATGGCAGAGATCCAGAGGCAGGCTGGAGGCACTGGTGGAGGCAGGAACCCGGCGCCACCCCTCACCGACCTGGAGGAACTGGTCTCCAGCACCATTGAGAGGGAGAGCGTAACCGGAATTGGGACCCTGGACAGCTCAGCCAGAGCTACAGCTACAGGTAAGAAGCATGCGCATCATGACACACCCTACCAGACACCTCCCCATTAGACACAATGCATAGCCAAACCCCAGCACAGTACTGTGACCAACATACAAGAGACAAGCATCATGGTACATGTAGTCAGCAGAAGTCAGCAAAATATGGCAGTGCAGAATCACAAGACAGGAAACAGTGGAACACATTCTAAGGAGATGCAAGGACATGTGGAATGCTTTAATTGTACTGACTGTAATACATCGGCACTCAATTTACAAATGCTTCTTTGTACCTAGGGGCACCATCAGGCGGACAAACAATGACAACAGAGGCAGCAGCACCATCCACCACTGCACTCGCCGGGCCGAGCACCAGTCAGGCTGCCGAGGAGGAGGAGGACGAAAACACCATAGGGCTTGGTATAGAGGGAGACCTGGTAATAGACTTTGAAGCACTGCACTCCCCACAAATGCCGAGCACACCCCCCTTGCAGTTCTCCCCAGAGAACTCCCCGACAAGGGACCTCCTTCCACCAACACCAGCTCCTGCCACGATCATAGCTGTGGCACCAGTACACCCTGTCCTGGGAGCAGGGGCTCAGGCCCCGGCCAGCACCACACCCCCACCAGTGGCACCCCAGCCCACTCAGCAGGCCGGCAGCAGCAGTACCCGGTGCCGTGCCATTCCAACCACTGCAGCACCAGCACCGGAGGGCAGTGTCTTCCTGGGCCTCGAGGGTAATATGGTAAAGATCCAAAGGCAGCAGGCGAAATCCATCATGGCCTGCCAACGCCAGCTCCTGCAGCACAACCTGCAGATGGGGGAAATGGTGAAAGGATTTCAGTCCTTTGTGGATTCAAACAAGGAGGTAGCAGCAGGTTTAGGCAGGCTAACCACTGCCATAACCCAGTTATGTGGCAGACTGGAGGAGCATGAGCTGGTGCGCAGGCGGGATGCCCGGGTGCTGAACCGCTCCATGAGGCGCCTTGCAGCTGCAACGGCCCAACTCTGTCAGCGCAGTGCAAACATGGAGTCAAGTCTCACACAAAATACGGCGGAGTTAACAAGGGGAATGGCCCGCATCACCACGGCAATGGAGGCCATGATCATCTCTAACACTGCCGCAAATCCTGCCCTGGACCTGGGGGATGCTGGGGACAGCAGCAGCCGCAGCAGCCCGGTCAGCGCTGCGTCAGAGCCACGCAGGAGCACCAGGCGCTCCGCAGAAGCCGCTGGCCATCCTGAAGGGGGTGAGGGACACCCCAGTGGGGCTGCCAAGCGCTCAAAGAAATAGCCTTGCAAGGGCGGGTGAGGCAACCTGGACCTTAGACTTTTGTGTTCTTTGCTATTACACCTTTTTTTTGTTGCACATCAGTGCTGTAACTGTGTTGCAACAGTATTAAAAATTGCTTTTTCACCACAACCATTTACCTGTCTGTGCATCTGTACTTACTCAGAAATAGTTTTCTGTAATCTCCTCACGTCTGTATCTGCCATCACTTGGCGTATACACCCCAGCTGGCTGTGTTGGTGGCACAGCTTCGTCGTCGTCATGGTCCTCGTAGTCAGACAACTCCACCTCAGTGCCCTTCTTCACCACAAGGTTGTGTAACATTGCACATACAGCTATGATCTTGCAGCAGGTGATGGGGGTATACTGCCTTGCACCTCCACTCTTGTGCAGGCATCTGAATCGACTTTTCCAGATGCCAAAGGTCCGTTCGACGACATTCCTTGTGCTTTTGTGGGCCCGGTTATACCTCCTTTGGCTGGGTGTGGAGGGGTTGAGGTAGGGGGTGAGTATGAATGAGCGGAGGGCATATGCACTGTCGCCTGGAAGGGAAAGGAGTAACATTACACACATGCATACATGTATTACACCTAGCTACTTTGTGTTATGGGGGTCTGATGATGTGTCTCACCTAGGAGGTATCCTTCACCAAATTCGCCAGCCATCAGCCGTGCATAGATGCCGCTCTGTTGGAAAATATAGGAGTCGTGGGTACTCCCTGGAAATTTTGCTACCAGGTCTGTGATGGTGCACTTCGCATTGCAGATCACCTGCACGTTGATGGTGTGTGTAGATTTCCGATTGCGGTATATGTATTCTGTGTCCGCTGGTGGGCATATCGGAATGTGCGTGCCATCTATGCAGCCAATGATTTGGGGAAATTGTGCCATCTGGTAGAAGTCAGCTTTGGTTTGTAGCAGTTCTGCGTGGGTTGCAGGGAACGAGATGTATTGGTCCATCCTGTCTATCATGGCGTCAAGGAATGTGTGGAAGAACCTTGACAGGCTGCTCTGGGTCACTCCTCCTGCCGCTGCAACTCCACTTTGATAGCTGCCAGACGCCAGCAGGTGTAGGCTGCATAGCACCTGGACGTGTGCTGGGATGGCGTGTGCCCTTGGGGTGGGGTGGTCCAACAATGGTTTGAGGTCCCTGATGAGCTCAAGTATGGTGTCAGAGTCCAGCCTGTATCTCTGTAGGATCTCAGCCTCAGTGAGCATGAACAGGGTTATCCTCTGTCTGTAGACCTGTTCATTTCTTAGCCATTCCCTCTGTCCTTCCTGCTGTAGCCGTAGCCGCCTCGCAATGACATAAAAAGCTGCCATCCTGCAAGTTGCAATGCATTTTGGGGCTGTTTTTATGGGTTGGAGTTGGTTACCACCTGATTGTAATCCATGGTAAATACCGAGTGAATTCTACCGATTTTGAGCCGAAATCGGTGTTTCTGTGCCTCCCTACATCTCCCCATCTGTCCGAACCGGGGAATTTCCCGATCAGTGATTCTACCGAATCGGTAGGTTCTCCGATTCGGCTTATGTCCGATTAGGTTCATCTACCGATTCGGTACATGGACCGAATCGGATAATTTCCGAATCGGTGTCACTACCGATTCGGTACGTGGACCGAATCGGATAATTTCCGATTCGGTGTCACTACCGATTCGGTACGTGGACCGAATCGGATAATTTCCGAATCGGTGTCACTACCGATTCGGTACATGGACCGAATCGGTATTTGCATCCGATTCGGTGTATTACCGATTCGTTACATATCCGATTTTCGGTATGTACGTATCGGATTCTTTCCCATTCAGTACTCATTCCGAATCGGTTTTTGCTCTGATTTTGAGTTTTTTCATTGCCCTACATCTCGATGGCTGTTTACCGATCGGTAAGGGCCCAAAATCGGGAATTTCGGCCTTTACCGATCGGTAACGGCCTACCTACATCTGGCCCTAAGAGCATAAAAGTAAGAGGGACAACTTTACAACTGTAAAATAAAATGAAAAGTAATAATTTAGAAAGTAGATTATAGGATATGATGTAGAATAATAGGACACATTACTAATACTTGGGAAATTATGAAAACCATGTGCATATTTGCAATGAATATTCCTTTAGTACCCTCTGTGATGGCTCCAATATAAAATGTTAGGATTTTCGGTGGAAGATGGGTGTGTGTTCTATAATAAATTCAAAAGGTAAAAAAGTAGAAGTCAAAATATAAAAATAAACAGAGTATAAAAAATGGGGGCCCGATGTGGAAGACAAAAGTATATGTAAATTAAAGAAATCTAGCCCTACAAATTGGAAAATACAAAATAAGGATTAAAAAGTACATTGTGGGTGGTTGAGGAGATCATTCTGACACTGCAGCTGGTGTAAGTAACTTCGACCACCCCATATTTATAAACAGGTCTGTCAAAAAAAAGTAATCACCCTGCCCCCATGCTCTCTACACCTGCTGGTGAAGACAAGGGTGGTGGGTAAATAGGGAACACCCCTGCTAGAAGGCCTGCTGAAACAGAACCCTGGCCTGTTGGTATTTGATGGCATAAGCGATAAATCCATATTAGGCAATTGGCCGAAGTAGAAATGAGAAAGGAATAGTTCACTCGCAACCCATGACTGAAAAACACCTGGCAGTGTTTACACGGCGCTGTCTGTGGACGGGAGACTTTGGTGTTGGAAGGCAGCAGGTAATAAGCCCACACCAAAATGACGTTCATCTGGGATTTGTGGCCTGGCATACAGAGATGTCTGAAGGAGAGTCTTACCACGTCCATAGAAGGAGACACAGCTAATACATTTAGTAAACCAAAACAAAAGGACAAATAAGTGTGACATATTAGCGCATCACCCTGGCTTCAGATAGACTCTAGGATACTCATAGAGGAAGTCATATACAGAGGAATGGAAATAGAAAGTCATTTGAAAATTGAGTAATCAAGTGTTATTGCATCGAAGAAAAGGTTCAAATATCACGAAAAGTTGAAAAAGAAGAGGAAATCAGCAATAGATAGAATAAATGTTACGATGTATTTAATTAAAAAAGGGAAAATTACCGTACCATATTTGCACACCAGCACTGAGAGACATATAAACTCACAAACTCATACGTAAAGAACAATTGTACACTTTCCTTAACTCAGTCATAGCCTTGGGTATTATAAAACACAAAGTCATACATATAATATTATAACATCACAGACTGATTGCCTTATGCAGACAGACATGAACCAAAAGATGCAGACCGGCACACAGAAGTGCACACATAAAACACATCCACACTCCAGATGTACGATATTAGGTAACTAAAATACACATAAATAGAGAAGCCGGTCCATTAAAATAATTTTAAGGTAGCTTCCCTCACAAGCCGCTGAATAAAAGAATGCAGCACTTTGAAAACTGACAGCACTTATTTTATAGGAGAGAAAAGTAGCACCACACTGAAAGGCAAGATTGCAAATATGCATGCTGCATACAAACGTCATACAACGTACCCAGGCAGCACTTGATCAGCAGGGTTTTGTGTTGCCTTGTGCAATTTTCAAAAGCAGCCACAGCTCTCTTGTTTTTACTAAGGTAGTCTGGAGAATATTGGAGAATTAAAGGAGGTCAAAGGAAAACTTCAGCAAAAAGGTGTTTAATGATAAGTCTGTCAACTAATTACAGTGAAGGACACATGAGTCACTGGACAATGTTACATTTCAAGGACAATGTTTGCACAGGTAAAAGAAAACATCTACATCATGTGTGAAGTAACAAACAACAACGTGCATATCATTTGCTGTGGGAATTGGAAAATATGTGTGGATAGCAAATCTAAAACAATTTAAAAATGTGTGTATGTATAAAGGAGAATAACATTGTTTCTAATTAAAAACATTTAAAAATCAAATTTCACGTTAACCATGAATAATAACAGAATATGCATCTACCCTAATGCTGCAGGTCCTCTGCTAAGTTGGTCTCCATTGTGCGCCCGTGCAACTCCCATTAAAAAAAACAAATTGTGCATGAGCACAAATCACATATTGGCAATGAAGCACAACTTTAAAAAGTTGAAAAAAACATATATACTAGTATGGTAGTCTATGAAACAAGGCCATTGAGAGTCAACTGATATAAAATGATTGTTTGAAAAAGAAACATAGAAATGGTGCATTTTTGCTCCTAAAAGGTTTGGGGCCAGATGTGGGTAAATTCAATTTAGCGAGTCCTTAATAGCAATTTTTACTGAATCGCTATTAAGGACTCGCTAAATTTAATGTAGGTAGGAATCGCTAAAATATTAGCGATTCCTTAAAATTCCTTAATAACGAATCGCAAATTGAGATTTGTTAATAAGGAATACCTACCCATTCATTCCTAAGGGCTAGGAGACCCATAGGAATGAATGGGTAGATATTCACTATTTACGATTCGGTATCAAGGAACCGCAAATAGCGGGAGACATTACAAGGGTGACAGGGTGTCAAAAGGACAACCTGTTGCACCCCTAAAATGTGCATGTGTGCACATGCGGCGCACATACATGCCCTGAGGGCATGAATGTGTGCCACATTGCACTTTGAAAAAAGTGTGTTATTAAAGGAAATCGCTAATTACCACCAACTTGAAGATGGTGGTAATAAGCGATTCCTTAAGGCTAAAGTGTGCTACTTACATTGCATTTAAGGAATCGCAATTTCCGATTCCTTAAATGCAAGAAAAACATAAGGAATCGTAAGTTTGTGATTCCTTATTTTGCTAGTAAGTTTAAACTCACCTACATTGCTCTCAGCCAAATACCGAACGCAAACGCTAGCGATCGGTATTTAGCCACCGACATCTAGCCCTTGGGCTCGTATTTGATTCATGAACTAGGGCCCAACAAAAGGCTAAAAACAAATAAAATGGCAGAAAGGAATGTGAATCTTGAACCAAAACAGATGGGCGAAATTTGAATTTCTACTGCTCTGAGCTTTTCCCACTAACACCAGTAGCTTCAGTGGGATCTTGTAGAGCAGCCATCCAGCTTCAAAAGGACTTCAGGGGAAATAGCCCACAACCTTGCCATGTTGGAGGCTTTCCACTAAGGCCCTGATTTAGTTGTAGGTGGGCCTGTTCCCGCTGCCACTTTTTCGACCATTCCACTGTCCACCTACTCGGCAGTCCACCCGCTGGATTTAGATGTTGGGAGGACCATAAACAAAATGCCGACCGAGTCCCACCGACTCTGCCAGCATATCCCTCTCACCTTGATGCCATCAGAGGTACAAGCGACTGTTGGGCAGAGCCCAACCAGGATTCCCACCGACCGAATGTTGTGCCTTTTCATCGGGAAAAATATGGCAGGGAAAGCTCGAAACTCGGGTTGGAGGGAATGAAGAAAAGAGGTGAAGACGTACCTTTTGTCATGCTCCCACTTCCTTTTCCATCTTGTAGCCAGTTGTTCAGGTCCTTCCTGTGCTGCTACTACTTTGCCACAATGCTAAGCCACGCCATTGATGCCAGAATCTAAGGTAGACTTCTGTGTTACTTGTCTCACTATGAATCATGTGGTCACATTTGCTTCAGCAATGTGTATGTCTACATTGCTGTCACATGCACTTTTTTATGTGTAATATATGAGTGCACATCTTACCACTTATAGTGCTAAAATGTACACACCTGTATTGACACTTAAAAAAATATTTATCTGGTCGTTGTGGCTGTGAGTGTTGTGCTTATGGTGCCTGTGGGTGTACATTCAACTGTGTGTGTATATTGTTGGTGTGCAATGATATATGTTATAAAAAGGTATTACACTTTATCTGCAGTCACATATTGATATATTAAAAAAAAAACATATGCGTAGTGCGATAATGATTAATAGTACTTACCTCCACACCACTGTGACCTCACTCCATCAAGACAGTGCTGCCAGGACACTACCTGCACAACGGAAACATCTAAATCAGCTTGGCGCAAACCCACTGGCATGATAGCAATGGAGTACTGATAGCCAGCAGAAAAGACCACTGATGCAGTGGTTAACCAGTCTGTTGTTGCCACGTCTAAATATGAATAACTGAAGGCCATCAGCTCAATGGAAAACTTGGGAGCACCGCTGTGGCGGGAGGACAGTAACACCACCTAGATCTAAATCAGCCCTAATTGCCTGATTTATACTTCAGGGGACAGCTTCCTCTATTACAAACATGACTCATATCCCATCCACAGTATTTCAAGTGCAGTATATCCAATGACACTTGTAATATAGAAGATGGGAAATCTGTTACTTTCATGATGGAGTAACCCGTCTGCCAAACAGTAAATCAGACACTAAGTTAGTAGGCCAAATCTTTGACCTTGATGAACCAACTGTAGGGCCAATTCCGATGTCGGCCGGACCTGAGTTTATTCGACATCGGCCAGGAGCTGTAACTGACTGACCTGCTGTCGTCGGTTACAGCCCTGGTAGAACATTGTTTGGTCGCATTCGTATATTTAACAATACAGGCATGCATTCCAAGCGGAATGCATGCCTGCATTGTTGAAAGCAGGGGTGCAGTTCATTCCTGCCCCCTGTGGCCGGCACCCCAAGGTGCCTGCCACCGGGTGTAGGGATCAATGGAGGGGCACCATAGGTGCCCCCAGGCGGCCATCCAGCAACCTCACACCCATGGGGGCCCCCCTGAGACAGCTTCCGACTGTCTTTGAACATTCATATGTCCAATTCCATATATTGAAAGTTTGTCATTTTGGTCTCACTTTACTTATTACATTTTTCTCTATTGTTTGGATTTGTTTGTTGGGTTTAAATGTGTTGTGGTTTGACTTTTACCAGTTTTGTTACTGCTTAATGCTTTTCACTTTTTTTCAATGAAACATGTCTATTATGGGCCATAGCTACCAAGGAGTTGATCCCAAGTTTATAATATTGAAACTGTTTTATCCTGATAAGTTTGAAGTGTTATTTCTTATGGTGAACAAGACTTCTTTGGAATTATGCATTATCCCTCATTATCCCATATTTCGAGTCACCACTGACTACCATTACATTTCTACTACTCTTTCTGTGTGCCTAGATTAAAATTTTTGAAGCTCAAAAATGTTCTCTAATTTCATTACTTTCCTTTACTAACATTTCCTCACTTCCTCACTTTTGTTCTGATCACTATGATCACTATGATTTTCTTGACTGATGCTAGTGGTTACTGACTCTGAAAGTGCCTTGGGCGCTGCTAACCAGGCCCAGGGCCAGTGCTCTGTCTTCTAAAAGTTAATGGCAATTGGTATAGATCCAATTGGCAAAGAACCCTTACCTGTAAGTCCCTAGTCTATGGTAAGGCATGGTGGTTTAGGGACCCCAGTAGATTTAGTGCACGTAAGTGTGCATTGCTGTGGTGCTTGGTGTAAGGCTGGTTCTAAAATAAAAATAAAATTAAAAATTAAAAATAAAAATATGGCCAAATTGGACAATGGAATTAAAAGTATTTCCAAAGCCCAAAACTTCCTTCTTAGAACTTATAAGTCACCCCAAGTCCTGGCGAAGGTTTGGCAAGGGTATGCTGCAATGTTATTAAAAACAGGGCCAATATTAAAGATGTTTTATATGCCCTGATAGGGAAAAGCAGACAAAGTTGATCTTCTCAATTGTAGTGCTTCTCGTTTCATAGGCTAACATGGTGAAGGCATTATTACACTTAATAATGTCCATCTTTGCCTAGGAGCTAGGTATCAATATAATTCAAAGTATCAAAATAATGGTTACAACAGGTTGTCAAGGCCAGATTTGTTATAACTATCACAGGAAAGAAGTTTTAGAACATATGATCCTGAAGTTAACTAAAGCAGCCCTGTAGCAGGCCTCTTCTGATTGGTCAGACTTTGACAGTCTGGGACAAGCTGCCCCCTCAGTGGGTGTGAGGTGGCCTGGGGCTAAACAATACAGCCATTTGGTGGGAGGAGATATGCTTCATGGAGAAGCCAAGGAGAGGCAGGGGGCTGAGGAGATACCCTGGACTTCAAAGGCAGGATAACAGATGTCACAGGACCCAAGTCAGCCCCCAACTTCCATGATCCCCAGTCAGATGGAAGCCCCCCTAATTACATTTGGAGTGGGGATGGAAGGGGATTAGTGAGTTGTTAGTCACATATTTGTGTTGGGGCATACAGACATGCTCTCCAAGGAGAGATTTTCTCAATTTTAATTTATGTAACAACAGTGCATTATTGGTCAAAAATATGCCACACTTTGCAGGGAGTGATCTGAGCAGACAGAGGTAACTTTACCCCTATTGGTTGGGGTGCCCCCGCTTGCCATCCCCGAATGGAGGAGAAATATGAGAGAGCTGCAGGAACTCCTCAAATCACTGCCTGGATCATGATCAGAATAAGGACTTCCCTGCTGGATCTTGGACTGCACAACCGAAGATTTTCACTCAGAAGCACTGCGCCTGCTGCACTTACAAGGCTCCACAAAGAGTGGACTGTGCCTTACACAAAGGAAAAGAAGTGGACTTCCTGAACAGCAAGAGGTACACCAGAGCTGGAAGAAGTTGACTGTCAATCCAAAGAGAGGATCACCACAGCTGACCAGTTGGAACTTGATTTGTCCTGAATTATGCAAGTGCATTGTGGAAAATTGAGTCCTAGCCACATAGAGACAATCCAGAATCTTTGAACCCCTGGCTGGTGGTACTGGACGCTTGATTTTCCAAAAAACCAAAGAATCTGTAAGAACTCAAAATTTAGGCATTTTCCGCTATGTTTAGCAGAAAAGCTCTAGGAGAAGACTGCCTCAAGTCGAGGGTCAAGCCACCTCCGTCAACTCCCAAATCACCCTGATCGCACAGTTACATCCTGCTGACAGCTCCAGTGCTACTCACCATCAACGTTGAAGACAAAGACTTCCAGAGGCTTACCGAGGCAACTCTCTGCAGCAGGCCACCATCGTCAAATGAAACTCCGAATCAGAGGAACCCAAGGATTTTATCTTACTTTGAGAAAAAAGCTCAACGAGAAAGACTAAGGGTCTTAATTTACGGCAGTCTGATCACTGCCAACACAGTGGGTGTATCTGCCATATTTCGAGTACCACGTACTTGCGGTGGCGGTCTGACTACTACCACCACTGTGGGTCCATTTCATGACAGCGAGTCCTCCATGGAAAGGTTGCTGAAGATGCAACTAAGGGGCCCTAACAGGGCACCTTTGTGTCTTCTGGACCTGGGGATGCATGCAGAGGCACATATGTTGTGCACCCATGGAATTTCTCCCCTTTTCCTGCAAAGTGAGGCATGCACAACATGGTGCATGCCACACCGTGCAGGAATGTGCTGCAGGTGCTGTCACAGTGGTGGTCTACTGTTATGGTTACCCTATGAGCCTAACACAGCCACTGTCATGAAACTGACTCAGCACTGCCAACCCAAACCGGATTCAACTCAGAATCCAGCGGGCGGGCGCACAACGGGCTTGGTGGTCCTCCTACCAGTAAGTAAGTAAGTAAGTAAAATGGTATTGTATCTAGTTAATTAAAACCTTTACAATATTGATGGCATAAAAAAGAAAAAACACGTGATTTTTAAAACTGTAATGAACAAGCGGACGAATCATTAAAAATAGAAAACTTTCTGTAAAGTCTGTGTGCATGATGTACTTGCGGAAGTAACTGATTAATTGCACATTCACACAGTCAAATTCAGACCTTTGGGATCCTTGTTCTCAGTGTTCACTATTAACTGAAGTGCCTTTTGACAAAATTTAGCGGCCCTGCAGGCTATCTGTAGTTGGTAACTGTTCAGAGCTAGCATAACGGCCGGGCGGCATGATCTAATTTGGGAAAGTCGGAATACGTGGAGTAAATAATAACGTCTCAAGTTTGTCAAAGCCGGACAAATGCACGGTATGTGCATCATAGTTTCTTCCATTTGCCCACATAGTCTGTAAACAGGTGTCGGCCATGTTTGTTTCCATGCTGGTGTCTGATCTTTTCATAATGAGGTTCCCAGCCGTAATTTTAGAAGTATTTTCTGGGCTGCTGGGGATATATGATTAACTAAATATGGTTGCGGCTCCAATTTCCCGTACGTTGCCAGCACAGTCCGGCCGTGCTTTTTCTTCGCTGTAGCAGCTTTGTCTATTGCCCATGATCTTTGCTTTGCTGCCGCGTTGGTCTCTTTTTTGAAGGCCGCAAATGATTGATTTGTATTCCATGCCTTTTCCAACTTGAGGTTTGACACGGCGCTCTCCCATGCCATTTTCCATGAGTTTTTTTACTTTTTCTGGTTGTTCATCTCAGACCGACAGAGGCCCATGAGCGTGTTCTCTTCAGCAGATATTAGTTTCCAACATGTTTTTAATATGGCTGCTTGTCTGCTTTGGTGCTGATTTAGTAAACCGAATTCGAAACGGATCTGTGGTGGGGAAACAAACCGTGGAATCTGGAAAATATATTTGAACAGCTCTGATTGTTGTGTCTTCAAAAAGTTAGCGTCTTTTCCCTTGTACAGTTCCGACCCATTTGTAAGAGATGGAAGATATTTTGCAGCTATTACCTTCAACAAATGCAAGTTAGATGGACAATTCAGTTTCGTTTTTAATAGGTTTAGTGCAAAGAGTAGTTTGATTGCCTGAGCCTTTCTGTATGACTGATGGTCTTTCAGCGACCACCTGGCATCGACTACTACTCCCAAGTATTTGTAAGTAGAGGTCTGCTCTATTGTGTTGCCTGTGATGTGCCAATTAAAGGACTTCCTCCCTGGCCGAGAGGCAAAACAGACTATCTTTGTTTTGTTGTAATTGATTTGCAGACCTTGTGCACTAATGTAATCGTTGAGCTTCATGATGGAGCGTTGTAGACCCAGCGGGGTCTGACTGCATAGTACGATGTCGTCTGCATACAGTATGCTTCTGATTTTGTAATTGGCTAACTTTGGTGGATCACTTTCTATTTCCGCAATGCTTTTGTCCAGGTCCGCTGTAAAAATGTTGAAAAGAGTTGGTGCTAAAACGCAGCCCTGCTGGGGCCAACAGAGGTCGGGATTTTTTCTGTCGTTCTATCGCCATTGGCTAGTTTTATTCTAACCCAGGTGTACGAGTATAGGTTTATAATGGCTCGCAACAGTTTTGATGGTATTCCCCAATTAGCCATCTTTCGCCATAATGCCTCCCTCGGGACTGTGTTGAACGCTGCTTCGAGGTCTACAAAGCACGTGTACAGCATGGCTGATTTTTCCCTTCCTTTATCCACCATAAGATTTAGCGCCAGCAGGTTGCATGATGTATTGGTACCAGGCCTGAAACCTGTCTGCGTGATCGGCAGAATCTTATTCGCACAGACCCAATCTTCCAGGTCCCTCAGAAGATTTGAGGCATAGATTTTGGCCTCGACATCTATAAGTGCGATGAGGCGGTAATTGCCTGGATCGGACCTTGTACCGGCTTTGAAGATAGGATGTAAGATGCTGCCTCTCCATGACTCAGGTATACTTCCGTTTTGAAAAAAATTGTTATAGAGTGGGGTGAGATATTCTGCCCAAAACTATTGGTCTTGTTTGAACAGACCATTCGTTAGGCCGTTTGGGCCTGGGGCGCCTTTGGACCTCAAGTTTTTGTGTACTATTACTACCTGAGATGGCGTTATTCAATTTCCATCAGGTTGTGTCTCTGCTTCTTGGTTAATTATTAGTTGCGTTGTCTGCTTGTCTTGGCGCCATGCTGGAGTGTTGTTACATTGAGCTTGCTCTATATGCCGTATCCAGTCTCCCTCCAGTATGTTGGCATTGAAGACCTGTTCCGCTCCATTTGCCACTTTATTTATTTCAGCCCCGAATTTCCCGTTGTTGTTTGATTTGCTGGCTACCAGTAGTGCTTGCCAGATATCTTTTTGGTATTTTGATTTTTCTAACCATACTTCTTTTTTGTAGTTTTGTCTTAAACTGTAAATTTGTTTACCAGTATCTTCACCCTTTGTCTTGGCTGTTGCATGTAGCTTTCTGATTTCTTGGTTTAAGGACCTTTTCTTACGCACTATTGGTCCTAGGGACACCTGGGGTGGTTGTCCGGTCTTCATTTTGATAATATGAGTTTGGTTCACCTATCTCTCCATTATTTTTATGATCAAACTTTCCCAGTTGTCCCGGGGGGCGGATGCATCTTCACCGATCGTTTCTGAGTGTACATTTTTTACATACGTCATTATCTCTTTGGTGTTATTGCCATTCCATACTAGTCTCTTGAGATTATAGAGACTTGGAGGTTCAATCAGGGCTTTGCATGGGGTGGCCCTTTTGTGTTGGACGCTGAATTCAATGGCTTGCAGGCTGTGGTCACTCTCCAATTGGGGATGATTTTGTAACTCGCAATAGTTTGCAAGGTCTCTAAGTCCACAATAGTATAGTCCAATATGGATTGACCCTTTTTGGCTATTCTAGTCGGGGCCGCTGGTTGATCTTGTGGAAAATGACCGTTCAAAGCAACCATTCCAACCTCAGAGAGCATTAGTGCACACTGTTGACCGTACTGATCCTTTTCAAGCAAGAGCATGTTCAGGTCACCTGACACAACCAGCCCAGTCTGCGAATAGATCGATTGCATTGATTTAATATAGGCTTTGAGAGTCCGGATCTTCTCCACTTTCTTCTTGGAGTCTGGGTGTAGATATATGTTACAGATTATCATTGACAAGGGGTTTTGCACCTTCTGTGTGCCTTTGCCGAGATCTATCTTTAAATCGAGTTTGATGCACTGAATCCAATCTTGTCCTGTATGATCTGCTGTGGGTTTGGTGTGTACAGGTGAGAGGCGCTCAAACAGTGCGAGTAGAGTATGGTAATGGAAGATGATTAGATAAGACGGTGCAAACAGTATAGAGGAAAACCCTATAACCTCTAACTAATATTAAGGCGTGAAATGCCTGAACATTATAGAACATACAAACAGTTACTGTGCACACGTCAGGTAAGTAAATTGGTATACAAGTACTGCAGGACAAACGAAAATTGAAGCTGTTGGTTTGATGAAAGCTTTATGTAATTCTTTTTGGGAAAAATACAGACGCCAGCCAGACGCCAGCCGACACGTGTTTCATCAAGCAGGACGAAGCCTGTGAATCATCAGGGCTGTATATGGCGTGATGAGTAAAGACTGGTAGGGTAAAGTATTGTGCTTAGTAGTCAGCGTACTTGGAGTACCAGGAAGTATTGTCTTAGAGGAACAGTCGGGTCAGACTGCGGGCGGTAACCTGAAATGCAGGGTCGCGAGTTCGCTCTGTGAAGGGTGAAACTAGCCCTGTGTCAATGGTAAGGAAGGTCCAGATGATACCAGTGTTGAGGTAGATGGATAGGCCTCCGGCAGCCCTTCTCAAAGGGCCTCTTTTGATTGCTTGTAGTTGGATTTCCTTAAAACCATCTATGGCCAGGTTTCGTGGAGTAGAATAATGTCAAAGTCTTTTAAAAATGATATTAATTCTACATCGTTAGATTTGCGCCCCCGTCCCGTTGTTATTCCACGAGCAGGCTTTCAGAATCGGTTTTCACGCTTCCACCTTTCTTGTCCCTAGTGTGTTTCGTGTTGGGGCTAGGATTGTCCGGCCTTCATTGGACCCCCCTGACTGACCTTGATGTATGATGCGGAGGTTGGTCCATCCCCCCTTGATTGTGTCTGTGCCACCGACAGCCCCCCTGAGCAAACCGCTTTCTGGTATTGGTCTTTCTCCCGCCAATATTGATAACGGGCCCGGATATCTTTCTGGCCGCACTGGCCTTATTTCAATTCCCCAGTTGGCAAACTCTTCTCTATATCGCCAAACTTCTTTGGCTATTTCGGGGTCATTCCATGTAGCCACTGTCTTTTCTTTCCCGTTTGTATTAGGAATTATTTTGAATTCGATGCTTTCTATGTGATTTGTATTCACATGTTTTAGCGTCTCGAACAAATTGATGAGTTTTAATATGGCACTCCGATTTAAGATATCATGGTTCCCCCTCGACTTATAATGAGGAATTATTTCATGCATAATTGAGCCTGCCGGATAGATTGAGTCTTGCATCTCATGGTGATTTGAAAGGCAGAGTTGATTGTTGGATTTTACTGGTCTTGCTCAAGTTCCCTGCTTTGGGTCGATCGACTGAGTTTCCGGCGTAATTTCAAAGACCGCCTGCTGTGGACTTGGGCACACCGGAACCTGTAAAATGTGTCTCTGTTGTTGCTCGATTATTGGAAGATTGTTTTTAAAAGCCGGCTCATGGTCAATAGCCGTCTGCTGGGATCTTAGGGCCATCGGGGCTTGTAGAATGAGTCTCTGTTGTTGCTCGGTTGCTGGGGGGTAGTCTTTAGGTGCCTTTGCCAATTTCGGAAAGTAGTGTGAAATGTTTTTCTGTTCTATGTGCGGCTTCTGCGGGGAAGGACCTGCCACTGGTTGCCTGACTGTTGGAGCTTTAGTTGAATTTGGGAAGCTTTGGTTCTTTATTTCGATTGTTGGTTTGGCTTCCTGGGGCGGAATCACTAGAGAAGAAGACCGCACACAGTCCACTTGTTCTTCCTGTTCCACGTTGAACGATTCCTTGCGGCTCAATCCTTGCAATATCGTTCCTATAATTAAATTTGTCGTGATGGTACTTGTAGCATCTTTTTTCCCCTGGAGCTTATTGTGTCTTGCTTTCCTTAGTCTCTGGGTTCACGCTTTGTGAGTGGGATGATTTGTTTTATTTGCCCGTTAGATGTTGTCCCCGGGTCTTCTCTAGATGGGTTTTCCGGCTCGGTCATAGGTCTGCTGGGTTGGTGCCCATTTGATTGCAATGGCCCGAGGGCTTCATTTCCTAAATAGTCTGGGACCGGAATGCTTTTTTGATGGTGTGTAATGGCTTCATTAGTTGTTATCTGTGTAGCCGAGAAACCGGGTGGAGGACTGCCTTCCGTTTTGTCCACCCTCTTATCCTCCCTATGTGGTGTGGGGTAGCTAATTGAGCTTGACAAGCTTACGGGCGGGCTTCCAGTCCTAAAAATTTTAGAAGAATTATGGGCATCGTTTGATTTGCTTTGTACCTCTGTCAGGATGTCAGTTAGAATGGCCGGTAAAACTTTGAGCAGATTCATGGTTTCAGAGCACTGGCATTCATGGTACGTTGTACGCGGGTCTTTCTGTACCTGTTCAATGAAAGAATTCAGATCAAGAATCTTTTTATCTATGCCCACGACATGCGAGGCTAAGATTTGCAAGATATCTATCTATCTGTAACTACAACTTTTCTGAGTGTTGGAGTAAGGCTGAAGAGATGGTTTCCATCATGTTTATAAACGGTGGCCACAACGGTGCATACGCTGGTAGGCTATTCTCTGTTGTAAATTTTATGGGTCTTGGGGGCTACTCCAAGCTTTGTTCCTTAACTTAGCCCTTACTGAACCCAGAGCCCCTGGGTCTCGAAAGTCTGGTGACTCTCGTGCATCCCCTCCTGGCCCCTTGTCCGGAATAAATGTGTGGTTGTCCGTTCTGTTCCTTGGGTCGAAGCGATTTAGTGAAGTTGTTGGGCTTGGTGAGGAAATATTGAAGTGGAGCGGGAATAGCCCAGACGGGCGATTTGAATTTTTACTGTTGGTCAATTGATTAGTAGTTGTGGGGAGAGGACTAGTCAGGTAGTAACCCTCCTGCGGGTCTACGCATGCGGAGAGTTTTAGGGTGACGTTGGACTTTGTTTGTGCATCTGTACTTGGCGGACCCTCCATTGGCTGTGTTGGGCCGTTGGGTGTCTTTCTTTCACTTAGGGACTGATCCTTATTATCAGCTTCTGTAATGGCCTTAACAAATGAGTCCAATGGGACCTTATTTTCCGTTCTTGGAACTGGCCGTATGTCAGCCCCGTGATCGTGGTCATAGCCCCCCAGTCCAAAGTATGAACCTAGGCTTAGAGAGCGCTGTGTCACTGGGGCGGTGGGTGTCATTAGTGCATTTGATGTTTCCATTGTGCCCTCAATGCGCTCGTCGCTTGGCACTATGTCATGGTTAGTGTCGCTAACTTCCTCTCTTGTGTTTATTTGGGCATTCACTATAAATTGATTCGGCGTTTTATTTGAGTTTATTTGGAAAATATCCTGCGGGGGCTGTTTGGTCTCATGAAGGTTGTTAATCTGAGTGCTATTTTGAGGCAGCAGGGTTTTAGTTAAAGAAGTCACCGACTGGGACTTTCTTTTGATGCTAATATCAGTTTTTGACTTCTGCTTCTGCAACACTGATGGGGCAGATGATGTAGCTGAAGTAAAAAAATCGGTGATCTTGGTGTTTTTGAGGCCTACGGTCTTCTGTGGTGTTTTGGTATTGAAGGCGCTGGCGGTGGAGTCAGGCGCCTCTAAGGTGACCTCTGTTGAGTACTCGTCAGATGAGTCGTTAAGTTCCTCACTCTGACATGATGGTTGTTTGCTTTTACTTTTGCTTTTGCTTTTGCTTGATTTAGCTATTGGGTCTGTTCTAAGTGTCCCTGATCTCATAGTGGGAATCCAAGAGTGGCTCTTTAGGGGAACCTGCCCTCTGCTCCTTTTGGCCTCTCAAACTCCCAATTGGTGACCGTGGCAGTGGAGTCCCGGCTAGGGTTTTGGGTGGCGTCGCTCGTTGTTGCTCGTTGTGGCGCGGCGACAGACCCACTCTCGCCTGGCATTTGAAAAATGTCCGTTCCTTGTGGTGATTCACCCGTACCCAAAACCCAGCACCCAACGCCCGGCACCCGGCTCACTAATTGCTTGCCGCCTCTCACCTTGTAAACTGGAGGGCTGTGGTGCCTGTGGGGCACTGGAGAAACCACAGGATGCAGGGCACTCAGTTGGGCACTCAGTTGCTCAGTTGCGCATTTCCAGAAGGCTGTCGCTGCTCTAGAGCTGTTAGAGATAGTCTGGAAGTTGTCTTGAGTGTAGGGTGATTTGGCTGTTGATAGATTGGGTAGATTGGGTGTTAGCTGCTGGCACACCACGGCCCCCCTCTCTCTGCAGCTCTCTGCCGCCCTGTCACGCTCCACTACGCTCGCCTTTCCAGTGCCTGCCCACTTCTCCCGTCGCCTGCCTTGACAGCTGCTGCCACTGTTCTCTGCACCGGATGTTTTGCGGGGCCGCCGGCAACGGCTCTCCCAAGCCCGCACAGCAGAACACAGCGGAACACAGTGGGACACAACCAATCCGCTCGCTCCGGTCCACACGACCCACCTGGCCCCGGTGGACGACGGTGAGTGAGGAGCCGGCGAAGATCCCCGGTCCTGGCGAGGGAAAGGACCACAGCAGGCTGCCCGGTCAGTGAACAGCGGTCGTCGGCCAAGACCCCTCACCCTCGCTCTCTGCAGGCAGGCAGGCAGGTAGGGCGAGACGAGGCAGATATCGAGGCAAATAGCTGTGGTCTGGAGCCTGTTTCCGTGGCCCGCTCACCACTCGGCGTTTCTGGCGTTTACTGGCAGTTACAGCCCTCTTGCTTCCTCTAGCAACCAACGCAGAGATCAGGTCCTCCTACCAGTGCAGAGGTGGCAGAGCTGCAGGAAAACCACCAAAACTCTTAATAAGGCCCTAAGTCTGAAGGTAAACTTTTGGCAATGATCTAGCCCTCTGCTTATCTGCAGCCTGCTCCATTGTGGTCAGTCTACAACTTTGACTTGGTCCCGGTCTAGGCGACCAGATAGCCACGAGGGGCACTTTAAAGATTTTGGTACTAGAATGCACAATTTTTAATTTAATCTTTAAAAATTCATATCTTAAGTTCCTATATTGGATCTTTGTTGTTTCGGTGTTGTTTTATAGATAAAAGTATTTTCTATTTTTTGGTGTTGGATTTTTAATGTGTTGTGTTTATACAAATGTATTGTTTTGGAAGCGGTTCCATCATGAGCCATGGTTGGTGTGTGCCGATGACGGAACTGTTCTGCCATGGCACCCACCCTTCTGGGAAGCGCTAAGGCTTCCCCCATTGGTAGCCGATTTCGCCCCCACAAAGGGGATGGCAGCGGCAGAGTTTCCACAGCCACCTCCGACCCCAGCAATGGGAATCCCGTGGCGTCAGCGCGCACAGCGCACGCTGACATCATCAGGAAGTCCCAGACGCTCTGGAAGCCATTTGCTGCTATGCATTGGAGGAGACAAGGCAGGTTTCCTTGTTCCTGGGTCGATTTGCAAAATGCATCGAGGCATTGGGGTAGAGGAATGAGATTTTCCTCTCCCCTGATGTCTATTGGTAGGGAATATCTGCTTCACGATCGCGCACAGCGTCGCGATCGTGCAGCAGAAATGCACCCACTAAGTAAGTAATTATTTATTGATTGATTAAATAAAATCTTTACAAACAGTTAGTTTCTCAGTTTGTACATTTAAGTGACAATACCTCATTAAAATAGTTTTTAAATATCAGTGAGTCTTTAAAAATTATACAGACACATTGTTGTAAATAAAACAAGTTCATATGTTTAAAAGTTAGTGATGAATATAGTCATTATAATGATCAATGTTATATTGTTCAAATTTTTTCATTGCAATTGTTAACAATTTTGTGAAAGCAGAATTAATGGATAGATCATCTGGGAAAAGACATCGAATCAATGCTTGTCTGCAAGTCCTTATCGCTCTTTCGTTAAAAAGTCTCTTTAATAAAGTCAGTCTTTCGTTGTTTAGTTCTGGACAGATGCACAGGAGATGTATAATATTTTCCTCTCCAACTTTGCACAGCTGACACGATATGTTGTTTTCGAGTTATTTCCAAGGTGGTGCATGTGACTCTCCTGGCCATATTCCAAATCGCGCTTTAATGAAGATATGTTTACTTCTCCATGACCATGCTGTGTCCAGGTACTGCTGAGGCCTCTTTTTTTTTGTAGCCGTTTATTATAGACCACGCTTGTTTCCTTTTAACAAGGGTCTCTTCATCACTTATCAATGATAGTTGATCTGTTGTTTTATTCACAACTTTTTTGAAGGATTCCTGGGTTATGGTAGTAGTCCAAATCCCTCCAAATTCATCCAGAGCGTTGTCCAGGTATTTCCAGGCTGATAATTTATTGTTACCCTCAATTTCTTTCCATAAATGCTGCGAAATTAAGTTCTCATTATCATTTTTCACTCTATTTCATACTTTGATTATATGACCCTTTCGTGCATATAGTTGGTTGTTCAAGTCGAATTCCAGCCTGACTTGTGCTTGTGAGGCATTTTCCGGTAAAAGAAAAATGGATCGAAAGGTTTTAGAGATAGCATTGTTAATAATGATTGCATCTTTTCAGTTTAGAGCCTCACTGCTATAGGATAAGGAAGGTAACAATTTCGCCGATATCACCTTAAGAAGCGGCTGATAAGTTAAAATACTGGTAGACTTTTTGATTATCACAAATGCACCTGTTAAAGCATTTGCCTTCCTGGTGATATCCAGTTTTTGGGGGCTAAAGTTACCATTATCGTCAAATATAACTCTAAGGTATCTATAGGTTTTGACTTGCTCCAAGATGTCCTTCCCCAAGAACCATTTTGAATTGTACTTCCTTCTTGTGTTTTTTGTGACAACTAACCCTGGGCAGGCAACTTCGCTACGTCCACGAAGTGGGCGTAGTGTTGCCTACTTTGCCCTTTGCAAAGTAGGCAAAGCAGGCAACACTACGCCCACTCCTTGGGTGTAGCAAAGTTGCCGCCACCCGCCCGCCCTCCTGAACATACCTAATTTTAAAGAAATGGGCACATAACATAAATAAAGACACTTACCTTGTCCGCGGTGTCCCGGGGCTCCCTCTGCTCATTCACGACACCGTCTGCAAACCAATGCGCATGCGTGGGCGGCGGCGCATGCGCATTTCTCGCGAGAATTGCGCATGCGCGGCTGCCCGTGCATGCACATTGGTTAGCAGACGGCGGCGTGAACGGCGTGAACAAGCAGAGGGAGCCCCGGGACGCCGCGGACACGGTAAGTGTCTTTTAATTATTTTTATGTGCCCATTTCCTAAACATTAGGTATGTTTGGGAGGGGGGCATGTGGCGCGTAGTGGGGCTACGAGAAGTGCCCACTTTGCGTAGCTTCGCGTAGCCCCACTACGCTCACTACGCCCAGGGCTAGTGACAACCATGACTTTAGATTTGGATTCATTTATTACCATTTTATTTTCTACCGCATATTCCTGTATGCGTGTTATTAACCGTTGTAGGCCCAACTTTGTATTACTTAGGAGGATAACGTCATCTGCATAGAGTAAATTCGATATATGATTATCAGCAAGCTTAGGTGGGTGTGCATTTATATTGTTCAAGGCCAGAGTCAGGTCAGCTAAAAGCAAATTAAATAATAAAGGAGCCAGTACACACCCTTGCTTCACTCCACCTAGCAATGGTATTTCCTTAGTTAATGATTGACCGTTACCGATACGTACTCTAGCCCAAGTTTTTGTACGCAAAAGCCAAATCAGGTGTATTAATAAGGGAGGTATCCCTTGTGCATGTAATTTTCTCCATAGGCGATCTCTATCTACATAATCAAAAGCTGATTTAAAATCAACAAAGCATAAATATAAAGGTTGTCTTTTTGTAATTGCTTTATCGATTAAAACAGATAGCGCTAAGATGTTGGTAGTTGTTCCTAGCACCTGGGGCATTTTATTTAAATGGAAGCGACCCCTTGGGCAAGGGTCACTTACAATGAGGAGTATTTTTTTCTGGAAGTTTTTCTTCCCCACCTGGGGGCAAAACGGCCTGTTTTTTCAGCAGTTGTGCCCCCAGGAGGGGCAGAAAACCCCACTAGCCACCAGGGTTTGTTATAGGGCATTAATTATTTAGATGGAAGCGACCCCTTGGGTAAGGGTCACTTCCAAAGGGGAGCAATGTTTTCTCTATGTTTTAGGCCCATTCTTTTGGCCTTTCTGCCCCGGGAGGCATTTATTTTTAAATGGAAGCGACCCCTTGGGCAAGGGTCGCTTCCAAAGGGGAGCAAATTGTTTGGATGTCCCCCCCCCCGGGGGGCAGATTGTCCTGCTTTTTGGCCTTTCTGCCCCCAGGCGGGTACCCACCAGGGATTTAACTAAGGATTTGCTCAATTAAATTGAAGCGACCCCTTGGGCAAGGGTCGCTTTCAAAGGGGCATAAAATGTTTTTAAGCACTTTTTTTGGCCTTTCTGCCCCCAGAAGAAAACCCCACTAGGCACTAGGGAGGCATTTATTTTTAAATGGAAGCGACCCCTTGGGCAAGGGTCGCTTCCAAAGGGGAGCAAATTATTTGGATGTTCCCCCCCTGGGGGCAGATTGTCCTGCTTTTTGGCCTTTCTGCCCCCAGGCGGGTACCCACCAGGGATTTAACTAAGGATTTGCTCAATTAAATTGAAGCGACCCCTTGGGCAAGGGTCGCTTTCAAAGGGGAACAAATGTATGCCATGTTTTTTCTGCCCCGGGGGGGGCAGGAAACCCCATAAACCCCCAGGGATTAATTAATTTAAATGGAAATAACCCCTTGGGCAAGGCTCAACATTTGTGCTGGTTTTTTCTGCCCCCGGGGACAGATCTACCTGTTTTTTTGCCCTTTCTGCCCCCCTGGCTCACTAGGCACTAGGGATTGTATTTTTTAGTGTGCGGAAGTGACCCCTGGGTCAAGGTTCACTTCCAAGTGGGTCATAATTTGTGGATGCTTTTTCTGCCCGCCCCCCTGGTGGCAGTCGGCCCTTCTTTTGGCCTTACTGCCCCCGGGTATGGGGTGGCAGAAAACCCCACTAGACACCAGGGATTTTCTTTTATAGGTAATGGAAGCAACCCCTCCGCCAAGGGTCGCTTCCAAGGGAGTTAAATTATGTTTGTGTATTTTCTGCCCCCCTTCAGATCTGCCCCTTTTTCTGCCCTAGGTGTGAGGGGGAGGCAGAAAACCCTACTAGACACCAGGGATTTATTTTTTTTGCAATGAGGGGCAAATATCTGTCTGCTGTTTTCTGCCCCCCCAGATTGCCCTGGCAGAAAACACCACCTAATCCACATTTTTCTCAGCCCTATTTGAAGGCCCATCTGGCAGATTGAACATTTGGGTACTGACATTAGTGTGTTATAATTTTAATTGTATTATTTTTTGTGAATTGTAATTGCAATTTTTTATTTCTGTTTTATTCTAGTTCAAGGCTTTTGCTCATTAGGCAGTTCCAGGTTGCTGTATTGTTACTGGTAGTTCTGCAGCTTGTGTAGTTGCATGTGTTTGTTGAGTGAAAATTTGTTTAATGTCCCTACTTGAATGTGTTTTTTGCAAATGGTGTTATAATACCAGTATGGTTGGCTTCTGTTTTTTGAGTGTCAAAATCTTTTTGCATTAGTTCTCGATGTGTACTTTATTGTCTTATGAGTAATTGGTTTTGTTTTTTCTTTCTAGTGAGATATCGTTGCTTTTTGCTGTGTCTCTGGGGAGGAGGCGCAGATGAGTGTAGCTATCTTTGGCAAGAGAGTTATATTGTTTTTGAGTATATAGACCTTTGTGCTGAAGCCACACTTTGTTTATTGCTTATTTTGCACAGTGTTCGTTGTTGTTGGCTTGTTGTGCAGTCTCCTTTCTTAGTAAGGATAATGGCTAGCCACAGGATTACTGCTCAGCAGGTTGTTGGTATGCTTTTTTAGTCTTCCTCTGACCATGGTTCAGAGACTGCCTCTGCATCTGAGGCAGAGGAGGGAGGTGAAGATTCAAGCAGTGAGTTTTTTCTCAAATGGAATCATCGGATGATGAATCTACTCTCAGTGCAGATTAAGCTACTCTTGGTGCGGATGAAGTATCTGTTTTAGAGGAGTACATTGATGTAACGATAATGCAGCAAGAGGCATCTGGGCTGCAGCCTGGGGCTGCAAGGCTTCTAGTTGGAAGTGATGACCTCTGGGTTGCCCCAGGCATGGTGCAGCCGGCATTGCCAGACTGTATTGGTGTTCCAGGGTATAGAGTGTTTACAGAATTTTGTTTGTCAATAACATTTTTTCAGTTGTTTATGGATGATGTATTTTTGGCAGAGATTGTTGAGCAGACTAATTTGTATGGCAAACAGTTTTTGAGGGACAACAGTGCCAATCTTAGGCCCCACTCTAGAGCTACCCGGTGGACTCATACAAATCTGGAAGAGATGAAGAAGTTCTTGGGTTTAACTTTTTTGATGGGCTTGCTAAGGAAGCCATCAATGTCTTCATATTGGTCTACTAGTCCCTTGATGGCAATGGCTATATTTCCGGCAGTCATAAGTCGTGATAGGTATTTGCTTCTGATTTGGATGCTGCATTTTGTCAATATTGGTTTAGCATTGCCATGAGAGCACCCTGAGTGTGACCATCTTTTTAAGATTTGGCCTATCATTGATCACTTTTATAGATTGATTTTCTGAGATTTATGCACCAGGGAAAGAAATGGCAGTGGATGAGTCTTTGGTCTTGTTTAAGGGCCGCTTAGCTTTTAGGCAATACATTCCTAGTAGGAGGACACACTATGGAATTAAGCTGTATATGCTGTGTGACAGTAGGACTGGATATGTCTCTAATTTCAGGGTGTACACCAGTAAGGAATCCAGGATTAACCCTCCTGGTTGTCCGTCCGCTTTTGGAGTGACTGAGAAAATTGTGTTTGAACTTGGTAGGGGACTTTGTAACAAAGGTCACCATTTATATGTAGATAACTTCTACACTGGTGTATGGTTGTTCAGGGAATTGGCCAAAGTGGACACTGTTGCTTGTGGCACAATCTGTTCTAACCGTAAAGGTTTCCATAAAGAACTTGTTTGTCAAAAGCTTGTACTGGGACAGTGCAGTGCGTTGCGTTATGAGGAACTTCTATTTGTGAAGTTTTCAGACAGGAGAGATTTCTACATGCTGACTACCATCCATGATGAAAGCACTTCAGGTGTCACTGTTTGGGGTCAGGTTGCTGAAGCGCGCAAACCTGTGTGCATTTTAGATTATAATAGGCACATGGGTGGCGTTGATAGAGTAGATCAGAGTTTGGAACCTTACACTGCTCTTCGTAAGGCTTACATTTGGTATAAAAAGTTGGCTCTCCATCTTTCCCACTTTGCTACCTTTTTTTTTTGTTTAATAAAGTTTTTTTTGAAGATTTTTGCAAATAAAACAGAGTACATGCCATTAAATGGAAACATTATGAACAGGAATAGGGGGACACAATCAGGCATAATAATTATACGATTAAATATATCAAAAAGGGATATGTAGGAAGTGGGAAAGGAAAGGATAGAAGGAGAGAAAGGAAGAAAGAAAGAAAGGAAAGAAAGAAGAGAAAGGAGAAGAGAGGAAGAAAAGAGAAGAGAAGAAGAAAAGGCGGCTAAGACTCAGTGAGGTAGAGTAGTAGAGGAAAGATAGGAAACAAAAGGGAGCCATAGGAGATCAGATTTTATTTTTTGAGGAATGGAGGAAGAGGAGACAGTAGCAATCCTATGTTCATCACAAATAAAGTTCCACCACATGGATAATGATAATTTGGAATTAATGCGTTTGTTGTATTCGAGGATTTTTGTCCTGAGTCAAAGATAACTTTTGCTAAGTTTCAGAAGTCTGTAATTGGCAGCCTTGTTGTAGTTGAACAGGCAAGTGTTCCTAGAGTTGGAGTGGTGGAGGATGTGGCTAGATTGAAAAATCGCCACTTTCCTGATCACATTCCTCCCACACCCTCAAAAGACTTACCCAGTAGGAGAGGTAGAGTCAGTTGGCGAAGGGTTATGTGGAAGGAGACTTGTATGTACTGCCCCGAGTGTCCTTCTAACTCTGTGCTGTGTGTGCCTGCTTGCTTTAGAATGTACCACATGACAAAGATATTTTCAGAGCATCCATGAGTGGTAAAGTGAACTGCAAAGTCTCTATTGATTTATATTTTTTGTTCAGTTTCAACGTTGGCATTTATGCAATGTATTTAGTTTCAGATTTTGTGTTAGTAAATTTGTATCTTTTTGCAATTTGTTTGTGTTTTCTTTTATGTATAAAAAAATCCTAAATGTGGTGGCGGAGAGTGTCCTGGTGATTGGCTGGTAGTGTGCGTTGGCTAGAGCTTGGCTGGTAGTGTGCCTGGACTGGCGCTTGCCTGGTGGTGTGCGTGGTCTGGCATTTAGCGGGTTATGTGCGTAGACTGGCACTTGGCTGGCAGTGTGCCTGGACTGGTGCTTGGCTGGCAGTGTGCTTGGACTGGTGCTTGGCTGGCGATGTGTGTGGACTGGCGCTTGGCTGACGGTGTGCGTAGACTGCCACTTGGCTGGCGGTGTGCGTGGACTGGTGCTTGGATGGCAGTGTGCCTGGACTGACGCTTGGCTGGCGGTGTGCCTGGAATGGTGCTTGACTGGCAGTGTACGTGGACTGGCGCTTGGCTGGTGGTGTGCGTGGACTGGTGCTTGGCTGGCAGTGTGCCTGGACTGGCGCTTGGCTGGTGGTGTGTTGGACTGGCGCTTGGCTGGCGGTATACCTGGACTGGCGCTTGGCTGGCTGTGTGCGTGGACAGGTGCTCGGCTGCCTGTGTGCGTGGACTGGTGCTTAGCTGGCAGTGTGACTAGTAACTTGCTGCTGGTCACTACACACATTGCTAGCCAAACACCACTCCACGCAATCCGTGAGCTGGTGTGGTTGCTGTGTCAGGAATGTGGATGTGTGAAAGTGATGAACCCCTTGAATGGCGCTGTCTGCTGGTGTGGGTGTTTTAATGTGCTTTGCCCGCGGTGTGAATGGTTTGGTGTGTGACATACTTATGAAAGGTGTATAAATGGCCTGGAAAGACTTTGGTGCCTTGTTGTGGCTTTACAGCTCACAAGCTGTGAGTCAATTGTTCAGTTTCTCATTCTTTCAATTATTAACGGTACATTTCATGTTTGTGAAATCTCTGGTTAATACAACTGTGTATATTGAACCATCACTCACCCTCGTGTCAAATCCAACCAGTATGTTTGTGGGCTTGAGGAATAGATGTATTTCTCAAGCAGGGTGTACCTTGTCCCTTTTTGTGAATGTTGTAATGTGTTGGTTTTGTGCCTGGTGGTGTGAATGGTCTTGTGTGTATCACATATGAAAGGTGTGTGAATTGCCTGTAAAGCGTTTGGGGCCTTGACGTGGCTTTACAGCTCACGAGCTGTGAGTCACTGGTTCTGTTTATTGTCCTTTTAATTGTTGACAGTGCATTTCATTTTTGCGGAATCTCTTGGTAATATCATTTTATATACTGAACCATCACTTGCCCTTGTGCCAAATCCAACCAGTATGTGCATGTGCTTGAGGAATAGATGGCTGTGCAGTAATCTTTGTCTTTTTTGTCTCTCTGCCAAGGTGTACATTTCATCTAAGAAAAACCTACCAACTGTAGATATTGTCTCTCTTGTGAATCCCAACAAGTTATATTACCCACAATGTCCTGCAAACCTCAAACTGTGACTGTCACATTTTCCTTGCATTATTGTCCCCAAATTTTCACTCTGCAGAAAGTAACAACAAATTCCCCCCTCCCCCCCCCAGTATTTCTCCAAGCCTCCCGATAAAACCTTACTCGCCTGGGTGGGTCAAGGACCCGTGACCTGCAAGGGCAAAATGACCTATCACAAACCAACCTGGTTTTGCAAGGGGGTCCCATGAGTTTTTGACCCCGGGCTTGGCGGCTATCTAGGGAAACCTACCAAGCCCATGCATTTATGGAATCTAGATACCTGGGGAGTCCAGAGAGGTATGGCTTGCATGGGTCCCCCAACATTCTCCTATCCAGAAGCCCCTGCAAACCTCAAATTTCGCTAATAAAATTACTTTTTTTCTCAAATTTCTGTGTGGGAAAATTCTGGAATCTGCATGGATCCATAACTTTCCTCCCACCCAGAATTGCCCCAGGTCTCCTGGTAAATATGGTACCGCACTTGTGTGGGTGGGTCAAGGACCCGCAACAGGCAAGTGCCCAAAACCTATTGAGGTGACATCAAAATTACCTATCACAAACCAACCTGGTTTTACAAGGGAGGTCCCATGAGTTTTTGGCACGGGGCTTGGCGGCCATCTAGGGAAACCTACAAACCCCGGGAGAGTCCAGTGAGGAATAGCTTACTTGGATCCCCCAACATTCTCCTTCCTAGAATCCCCTGCAAACCTCAAATTTTGCTGAAAAAAACACTTTTTTGCTAAAATTTCTGCTTGGGAAAGTTCTGGGATCTGCGTAGATCCACAAATTTCCTCCAACCCAGTTTTCCCCCAGGTCTCCTGATAAAAATTGTACCTTACTTGTGTGGGTAGGCATTGTGGCTGCAACAGGAAATTGCCGAAATTGTACTCTGGAGGCTTCAAAATTACCTATAACAAAACTACCTGGTTTTGGGGGTGCACCTGAGGTTTTGGCCCCGGGCTCAGTGACCATCTTGGGAAAATACCAAACCCAAACATTTCTGAAAACTAGACACCAGGTGGAGTCCAATGAGGTATGGCTTGCGTGGATCCCCCATTTTCCTACCCAGAATCTCATGCAAACCTCTACTTTAGATGAAAAAAAACACATTTTCCACATATGTTTGTGTGGAATCACCGTGCCGGCACAAATGTCCTACCCCACAGCGTTCTCTTGAATCTTCCGAATTAAAATGATTCCTCACTTATGTGGGTGGTGCAAGGGCCTGTGACTGGGAAGATCCCAAAACCTAGGGAATAAAGGTATAGCACAGATAATTCCTAGTGCTACATTTAAAAAAAATAATAATTTTAGCCAATTCTGCATTGGACACCCACACAAGGAACAAGGGGGGTGGAATTTTGTGGATCCAAGCAGATTCCAGAAATTTGCAAATATGCTTTTTTGGCTAAGTCATTAGGTTTTCAAGGAATTCTGGGTAACAGAATCTAGTGAGAGCCAGTTAAGTTACTTCATCCTGGATTCCCCTGGGTGTCTAGTTTAAAAAAAAATATAGGTTTGCTAGGTTTCCGTAAGTGCCGGCAGAGCTAGGGGTTCAAAAACTACAGCTAGGCACTGCAAAAAAAGGGCAATTTTTTACTATGAAAATCTGGTGTGTCCACGTTGCTCTTTGCACCATTTCCTGTCATGGGCACTAGGCCTACCCACGCAAGCGAGGTATCATTTTTCCTGGAAGACTTTGGGGAACTTGGGGTGGGTGGAAGTTTGTGGATTCACGCAGATTCCAGAAGTTTCCATCACAGAAATGTGAGGAAAAAGTGTTTACAATTTTTTAGGTTTGCAAGGGATTCTGGGTAACAGAACCTGGTAAGAGCCAGTCAAGTCACCCCATTCTGTATACCCCTTGGTGTCAGACAAATGTATAGGTTTGCTAGGTTTCCCTAGCTGCCGGCAGAGATAGGGTTAAAAAACTAGAGATAGGGTCTTTGCAAAAAAAGTGTCATTTTTCACTTTGAAAAGGTGGTGAGACCACGTTGCGCTTTGGGACGTTTCCTGTTGGGGGCACTAGGACTACCCAAACAAGTGAGGTACCATTTTTCTCTTAAGACTTTGTGGAAAGGGGGGTGGGTGGAACTTTGCAGATCCACGCAGATCCCAGAACTTCCCACCACAGAAATGTGAGTACAATGTGTTTTTTGGACAATTGTTTAGATTTGCAAGGGATTCTGGGTAACAGAACCTAGAGAGAGCCACTCAAGTCACCCCATCCTGGATTTCCCTGGGTGTTTAGTTTTAAAAAAATGTATAAGTTTGCTAGGTTTCCCTGGGTGTCAGCAGAGCTAGGGTTAAAAAACCATAGCTATGCACTTTGCAAAGAAGGGTCATTTTTCACTGTGAAAATGTGGTGTGTCCACGTTGCGTTTTACGCCGTTTCTTGTCGCGAACACTAGGCCTACCCACACAAGTGAGGCACCATTTTTCTCAGAAGACTTTGGGGAACACGGGGTAGGTGGAATTTTGTGGATCCACTCAAATTCAAGAACTTTCCACCAGCGAAAAGTGAGGAAAATTTGGGGTTTTGGACATCTTTTTAGGTTTGCAAGGGGTTCTGGGTAACATAAGCTGGTGAGAACCAGTCAAGTAACCCCACCCTGGATTCCCCTGGTTATTTAGGTTTTAAAAATGTATAGGTTTGCTAGGTTTCTCTAGGAGACGGCAGAGCTAGGGTTAAAAAACTACAGTATGGCACTTTGTGAAAACAAAGGGTAATTTTTCACTGTGATAATGTGGCGTGTCCCCGTTGCATTTTGGGCTGTTTCCTTTCGCAGACAGTAGGCCTGCCCACAAAAGTGAGGTACCATTTTTCTGGAAAGACTTCGGGGAATGCGGGGTGGGTAGAATTTTGTGGATCCATGCATATTACAGAACGTCTCACCACAGAAATGTGAGGAAAAATGTGTTTTTTTTGGCAATGTTATCAGTTTGCAAGGGATTCTGGGTAACAGAACCTGGTGAGCGAGTCAAGTCACCCCATCCTGGATTTACCAGGGTGTCTCGTTTTTAAAAATGTATAGGTTTGCTAGGTTTCCCTAGGTGCTAGCCGAGCTAGGGTTCAAAAACTACAGCTAGGCACTTTGTAAAAAAAGGGTCATTTTTCACTGTGAAAATGTGATGTGCCCACGTTGCATTTTGTGGAGTTTCCTGTCACAAACACTAAGCCTACCCACACAGGTGAGGCACCATTTTTCTCAGAGGACATTGGGTAACATGGGGCAGGTGGAATTTTTTGGATCCATGCAGATTACAGAACTTTCCACCACAGAAATGTGAGGAAAATGTGTTTTTTTGGACACTTTTTTAGGTTTGCAAGGGGTTCTAGGTAACAGAACCTGGCGAGAGCCAGTCAAGTCACCACATCCTAGATTTCCCTGGAGGTCTAGTTTTTAAAAATGTATAGGTTTACTAAGTTTCCCTATGTGCCGGCAGAGCTAGGGTTCCGAAACTACAGCTAGGCACTTTGCAAAAAAAGGGTTATTTTTCACTATGAAAATGTGATGTGTCCATAATGCGCTTTGCCCCTTTTTTTTGCGCGCACTAGGCCTACCCACACAAATGAGGTACCATTCTTCTTGGAAGACTTTGGGGAACGAGTGGTGTGTGGAATTATGTGGATCAACATAGATTCCAGACTTTCCAACACAGAAATGTGAGGAAAATTTGTTTTTTTTTACAATTGTTTAGGTTTGCAAGGGATTCTGGGTAACAAAACCTGGTCAAAGACAGTCAAGTCACCCCATCCTGAATTTCCCTGGGTGTCTAGTTTCAGAAATGTATAGGCTTGCTAGGTTTCCCTATGTACCGGCAGAGCTAGGATTAAAAAACTACAGCTAGGCACTTTGCAAAAAAGGGTCATTTTTCACTGTGAAAATGTGGTCTGTCCACGTTGTGTTTTGCTCCGTTTCCTGTCATTGACACTAGGCCTAACCACACAAGTGAGGTGCCATTTTTCTTGGAAGACATTGGGGAACACGAGGTGCGTGGAATTTTGTGGATCCACACAGATTCCATAACTTTCCACCACCGAAATGTGAGGAAAATTTGTTTTTTGGACAATCTTTTAGGTTTGCCAGGGATTCTGGGTAACATAATCTGGTTAGAGCCAGTCAATTCACCCTATCATGGATTTCCCTGGGAATCTAGTTTTAAAAAATGCATAGGTTTGCTAGGTCTCCCTGGGTTCCGGCAGAGCTAGGGTTCTAAAACTAAAGCTAGACACTTTGCATAAAAAGGGTCATTTTTCATTGTGAAAATGTGGTGTGTCCATGTTGAGTTTTGAGCTGTTTCCTGTTGTGGGCACTAAGTTTACCCACACAAGCGAGGTACCATTTTTATCAAAAGACTAAGGGTAATACACAATTTTAGAGCAACTGTTGTTACCTATTGATTTTTTATGTATTTCTGCCTTCCAAATGAAAGACAATGTGTAAAAAACAAGTCATTCTGAAAAATGACCTACAATTCTCATGCTAGTATGAGTACTCCCAATTTCGGAAAAGTGTAAATATCGACTGTTTCTAAACTCTATATTTTGTTCTCATTTCAGAAATACATAGGTGTCTTTCATACCAATTTTTCCATGTATACATTTTCCCAGGAATAATTGCTATATACCTGGCACATAATAAAAAACCATTGCAAGTCGCTGCTCAGTTATTGCCTCTTGGTTCGTCGGGTTCTTGATGAAACTACAAATCCTATATATCCCCAGAACCAGAAAGGTCCAGCAGATGTAACAGTATATTGCTGTCAAACAGCTGTTATGATTTGAAGAAGTTACAGGTGAAAACGTTGCCACAAACGGCTGGATTTTTTATTCAAACCTTTTTTCAATTTTTCTTATATTTACCTGTTAGTTTCTATAAAGAAACCTTGAAGGATCTACACAAATGACTCCTTGCTGAATTCAGAATTTCATTTACTTTTTTAAAATGTATAGCTTTCCAGAATTCATTATTGCTTTCATACCCATTTCTACTATTAACTGGAAGGAGGTTGAAAGCACAAAAATAGCAAAAATAGGCTATGTTCCTGAAAAATGCCAAAACTGTGTAAAAATGTTGGTTTTCTGACAAAATTCTGCTGTTCCCTGAAAGCTGGTAAGATGGTGATTTCAGCACCACATTCCCTTTTTTGATACCATTTGCAAGGAAAAAACAGACACTTTCATCTGTAGCCCTTTTTTCCATTTTTGTTTAAAAAAAACAGGATTTTGCTGTATTTTGGAAATTTTTTGGGTCCCCTCCAGGGTAACAATGTGTGAGAAACAAGGACCCCCTGATAAGGATGAGGTTCCTGGGTCAGGGTAATTAGTATGTAGAAAGTAAAACACCCAGGCAACAAATAAACACTGCCATAGTTCAGGTAACAAATTAATAATAAATAAAAAGTAGTAAAGCACTGATTTAGCACAGCAATTTCAATTTAATAAATTGTATAAAAATGTCACGATATAATTCATTGATATACTGATTAAAAAACAATAAAAGATTTCTTTCAGTGACTTTTTAACAGATGCATGTTATTTGATTTGATAACACAGTAGGGAGATGGTTTCCGTTTCATTATGCCAGTGTTTATATGTTGCCTGGGTGTTTTACTTTCTTCAAAAATCCCCTCCAGGGTAATACACAAATCCTGGGAACCTTTAGAATCCCCATAATGTTGGAAAAAAAAGGACGTAAATTTGGCGTGTATACCTTATGTGGTCAAAATGTTACAGGAGCCTTAGCACACACTACTCCAAATAGCCAAAAAAAGGATTAGCACAGGGGGAGAAAAGGCCTAGCAGCGAAGGAGTTAAATTGTTTGCAGAAAGCTGTCTCCTATGTGAAGCCTGGCTTCTGATTTGTTTAGCTACCAATGGTTGAATAAGAATTAATTTACTGAGACTTGACTGGACCTATTAGTGATTGTGCTATTATTACTATCTGAGGGCGAATACCCCTATATACTACTAACCCAATATCCTACAATATCTAGTTGTGCCTCACATGCACAGACAAACTCTCAACCTTACGTCCGACTCACACTTTTACGCGTAATCATCTAATCTATCTATAACCACCTTCTTCTTTCTCAGACACCATCTTTGCTTCTTGATCCAATTTTCCACCTCTTTCTCCTTGCTTTTCTGAGTATATGTTCTGCAGCTTTTCTTTCTTCCAGGTTTTAGATCCCATTCAGAGACCCTATCAATCACTTGCCCTTTTTCTCCCTCTCATTTTTTTCTATCTCCTTATCTCTTTTTTCTGCTTGTCTCTCCCTCCCTCCCTTTTACCCTCCCTCTTTTTTACCCTTCATATCTCCCTTCATTTGTTTTTCTCTCCTTGACTCTGTTCCTTCTCTTAAGTCACTCTCACTCAATTCATTGGATCGATCTCTTTGTCACAGCCTCCATTGCCTTGTCATCCCATTTCACCCTTGGTCAGTGCCGCTCCCTCACTCTCACCATCTCTCTCAATATATCTATATTTCTTTTTCTCAGCTGGTTACTCTCTTGTGCAATTTCTTTAAAAAAAAATCTTTTTATTAAGAGAATTCATAGGAATCCATTCCATCTCCGATAAAAACGTTGACAAATACATTTTAATAGCTTGATTACAAATGACACTATCTCAATTAACCCACTTCAGCATCCCCCTATTCCCAGTTCAGGTTTCCCTGATTACAAGCAGTCACAGAACACAGCATTTCACAATCCTGCCCACAACTTCCTGCCTTTTTTGTATGATCCGAATCTTAAAGCATAGCAGTGTTCTTTGACCATTGACATTTACCAGTTTAGCTCGCCTGTGTTCAAAAGTTGGAGGAACCTCACACTTCCAATTTTGAAGTATTAGGGATCTGGCTATAATTGTGTGACCAGAAACAGCTTATTGTTATCTGCCATCCTCATTGTGGGATTTGCTGAAATCCCCAGTGTGATGACATGAGTATCATGGGCAAAATCAATGTTGAGAGTGTGGATACAGTGGGGCATATTATCAAGGGGGTTTATCTCTGCTTTTTTGGCTTTAAAAGCCAAGAAAGCGGAGATAAAATTATCTCCCTATTACCAAGCTGTCGCTAACACCAGTTAGCGGCAGCTAGTAGGAGATAGCGACCATCTTGGGCCCCACTTTGCATGTCAGTGATATTTATCATTAATGAGATGCAAAGTGGGCGTGCCAAGATGTTAGAGACTGAAAACAGTCGCTAACATCGCTATCTCCTATTACCAACTTTTGGAGATATTCGCGCTAAGCGGGAATATCTCCAAAAGGTAACACCTGCCCTGAGCAGTTCTTAGCCATGTTATCCAATGGGAGGTGGATAACATGGCTAAGAGCATTTGCTCGATAATGCATGAATATCTGTGACTTGTCAGCGATATTCATGCATTTCGGCCGTTTTTTATCGCATTTGCGATAAACCTTGTTAATAGCAAGGTTTATCTGCGATAAAAATCGCCGATGTGCGGCGATAATTTTTGTCTCTAAACAAGTTAGAGACAAAAATTATCGCTAGTTGTTGGTAATATGCCCCAGTGTTTCCTAATGGAATGCTATTTTTGGATAGTCACAGATAATATGCTGTCAGTTTCCTTCGTTCCTCTTAAGACATCTAAAAAATGTATCTTGTATCTGGGGGTTAATTTTTGTAGAAGTTCAGGTGTTCTGTATAGAAGCCACTTTGTGTAGTATTGAATCCAGTGGAGGTTTGCACCTCTTATCACTGAGAAATGTAATCTATTTGTTATATTCCAAATTTCGGCTGAGATTGATAACCCCCCCCCCCCCTGAAGTGACCATTTTTGTTTAACTTTATTGAACAGATCTCCCGGGAGATACTCCAGCAAGGGAGCCATCCAGCACCTAGCAGGCCTAAAGATATCCAGTGCAGAACTGACGTCAACTAGTGCTTGGAGAAAGTGTCTGGCCACTCTTTCCATGCCTCTGCTCTAAGGAAACCCCCAACCTTTTGATATCCATTGGATTCCCATTTATGAGCAGTACCTCTCTCAAGCAAGGTCTGTGTCCCAGAGATGATGACAGTAAGGCGAGTGGAGCTATTGATAGCAGGTATATTAAAATAATAAAAATGTGGTCCTTCAATTTAAAAAGCCATTGTATATCTTTGTAATTAACATTTTTTTGCTCTTTTTTTCAAGCGTAGGAAATCCTTAAGTTTATATTCCTGTGCAATCCAATCCTCAAAGACGTTATCAACTGCCAAACCAGGGGGGAGGGAAAATCTAAAAGAGGAATGAGCAAAGTTAGCAAAATAATATTCCTTTTGGTTTGGCAATGCCAGACCACCCTCAGTGATTGACCTATATAAAGTGCTTAGTGCATGGTGCTTTATGAGACCAAGTAAAAGAGGAAAGTAGCCGTTCAGTTTCCTTTAAAAACGTGTCCAGTAAGGTACATGGTAGAGCAGGAGACTAGCGCAGCCCGTCCCATTATAGAAATTGGCAATCCTGTCCATCTATTGAGCAGGCCCTTTATTTTATTAATAAGAGGTAGATAATTACGTGTAAAAAGGTTGTTTACCTCCTCCATGTTAAAGATGCCCAAATACCTCTTTGACCTTGTGCTCACTAATGTCAGAATTGTTGTGGTGGCGTTTAACCACACATTTACATAAAAAGATCCCAGTTTTAAGCCTATTGATTTTGTACCCACATAGAGCATGAAATTGCTGAAAAATGTTAAACAGTCTCCGATGGGTGGCTGCATCTGGTTATAAAAATAGAGAAATGTCATTTGTGTGTAACTTAATTTTTGCCATCCCACCCATGGGAGGTTTCTCACAGTTTGCATTTCTAATGGCAATTGCCAAGAGATTCAATAAAAAGCACAAACAAGATGGGCAAGAGAGGACACCTCTGTCTTGTGCCCCGCTGAATTTTACAAATGCCTATTTCCTCAGAAATAATGACTAACGGTGTGATAGAGTCTTTGTATATTCTTGAAATAACCTAGATAACTGCAATGGAAAACCCGAACTTCTTTAGGATTAAAACATACTCTTTCAGTTAACCAAGTCAAAAGCCTTATCAGCATCTGATAAAAATGTATGTGCCAGGAATTTTTGCTTAAATTATCTGATGCCTCAACCAGGACATTTCTGTTTGCTGACTGCTGCCTACCTGCGTTGAATCCACATTGATCTGGGTTGATGACGGTGCCTACTACTTTATTCATCCTCTTGGCTAGTAGTTTCATGATTATCTTATAATCTGTGTTAAGGAGACTAATTGGGCGATATGAATTAATGGTCTCGAGATTTCTGTCTTTTAAAAAAAAGTTCACTGCCATGGCTGTATTGAAGGATGGAGGTATGTTCCTCCATTCTCAGATATGATTAGCAATATGGGCCGGGATGCCCGCCACCCCTCCCAACACCAATTCCCCATGGGAGGAGACAGACGCAGATTTGAACTTTTGGAAGGCGGGGGGGCCTCACGACCCCCCCGGCCGTATTTATTAAAATATGAAACAAAATTTAAAACTTTAAATTAAAACGTTTCATGAATCATGTACAAATTCAACTTCAATTACATCTTGATGAAGACAGGTGTTTCAGGCTAACCTTAACAAATCTCTAATACAAAGGTTTCCTAGCTGAGTCTAGCATCCTGATAAATGCATTACATTTGAATTTATACAACCTAACATTAAGGGCCAACGGCAAGGTCTTAACCGGTGTCAGATCCCTATCACCAACTTCCCGCCCTCACGGTGTGAGTGGAGCATGCGCAGAGGACTTTACCGTCGCCGCCAATTGTAACTTCCCTTGTCGTGGGGGCCCCCTTTCACTCGACGCCATCTTAAGGTCGTCTGAGTTTGTGTGCGAGGTATCCGTAAGAAGGACAGCGTGGACTCCCCCCTTCCCCACACTCTCTTCCGCCGGAGCGGATATCCGCCCCCGGAAAATTCTAGGAGGGGCATATAGCCGTCTCCCCCTGGGAGGGGCCTATGCTTTGCTTTGGGTATCTTATATAGCGCTCGGCTACTCCAAGGATTTTCCCGGCGCTTTCTGACCCATAGCTGAAACAGAAGGGAAAAATAAAAAGGAAACAGACCTATCATTGACTATAGAGCCAAGTTTATAAACCTTTTCTAAGGCCAGCAGGTTCGAAGTACAACGGAGTGCCAAGTGGAGGGCGTTCCACAACTTGGGAGCAAGATGTTTGAAGGAGCGCCCCCCTACCCTAGCTTTCCTGATAGTAGGGACTGTTGCCAGACCAAGAGATCCTGATCTGAGGGATCTTGTTGGTTTGTAAAAGGTAAGGCGTTTCTGGATGTACTTAGCACCTACACCATGGAGTGCCTTGTGTGCCTATGGCCGTCTCCCCCTGGGCGACCCATCTGTAGTGGGTGCCGCCCCCCGTGGGAGGGGCCAATGGCCGCCTCCCCCCGGGTGCTCCCATCCATAATGGGTGGCGCCCCCCCCTAGGGACCTTGAAATCACTGCTCACCGATCATGACCTTACCGCCACAGGCCAGATAGTTGACCGACTATCTGGCCCCCCCACACCTCCTATAGGTCATGTCTCCTCAATCCCACTAGCCAAGCTACGATGTCTCCTATCAGTAAGTAATAACCCGTCCTGGACAGGTGCACCCCATCATTCGAGTAACAGTGATCGCCCCTGATACACCCATGAGAAATGCTTTGGAGATGAGCCGAGCGAAACAGTTTCTCAATTTTATTGTTGACCCTCTTTACCGAGTGGTTCAACGCTGTTATAAACAAACCTCCCCGCCATATCTTCCTGGGAATCATGTGGGACCAGGCAATCGTACATCCCGGGAGCCTTTTGGCTAACCAGCTAACTACAGACAGTATGTGCTCAACTAACACCAGTCTTCCCAGTCTCACCAAGTCATTGGCTCCTACGTGCACTATGACTACAGATGGCGGTAACCTGTGCCGCCCTAATAGTTCCTCCACAAAGCTTTGCAATCGGTCAATACAGAGGCCGCCCTTCCCATGGAAGATCACTCTGAACCCATATTCCTCAGATGTGTGAATCGCATCACCTGCCTTGAATATGTCCCCGGCACGCCTCACGTATGAGTGGCCCACGACCCAGACCATTTGATCTCCATTCCGTGATCCTTTCCCGCTGGTCAGCTGATGCTGGGCTGATCCCATTTTCCGCCCAACGTCACAGGCTCGCGAGACTGTAATCCAAACAAAAGACAACAAGCGTGAGTGCATTTTATCAGTCTTTTACAACATGTGCAGCCGCACATATCTCTTTAAGCAATTCGAGGACCATCGGCCTAATTGTTTCACCTCGTCTGCCTGCAGACCCCGAGCCGTAGCTTCTGTAGCGGCCCCTATTCTAAATGAATGGGTCCCAAAATCGCACGGGTTCAAGCCCGCCGCTGCAATCGTAATTGCCAGCACCCTCTGAAATTGAAATCTTTTCAATGGGGTGCCGTCCATATGTCTAAGCAGGCCCCCCCCCCCCATGTTGTCGACCTTTGTTTCAGGTAGGCCTCCACATGCCTCATCGGACAACCGGGATTCCCCTGAGCGCGCTGCAACACCACACTATTCCCCAGGGCCTCCTGGTCCGTTTTCGACCTGGCTATCGAGATCAGCAGAGACTCCCCTCTTACTTGGATGTGATCCCTGCGTAGACCTCCTTCCACATCTTTCTTATTCCCTGCCACAAGTTCACTCACCCGCAGGGCCCCATAGAATGCCAATGTGAAAGCTGCTCGGAATAGTATTACCTCGCTGGGCGAGGAGCATGTATTGTCCAGTTTCGCCAGTAAGGTGGTCAATTTATCAAACCAATCAGGTGCCTGTTATCCTGTCTGCGACCCTCCAGGCGCCGCCAGCCACGGAGAGCCTTCCCGACTAAGAAGGAGTTTGTCGGGTCCCTTATCCCGCGGAGCTGTGCCATAAATGATATGGCAGCCTTATACCTATTGGCGGTTGCCGCCGACCGGCCTTCCTTATGAAGTGCCACCAACAATTGGAGCAATGACTCCTCCCGCCCTCATCCATGTTCCCCTACCGGCCCCAGAAAGGCGCAGTATGAACGGAACGCCCCTTCATACGCTCTCATTGTCCTGGGCGCTAAACTGGCTGCCACGAGGTTTTGTAGTCCGGGGCACCGATCTGCCACAGTGCTTCGGGGAAAGGTGCCGCCACTAGCTCCGCTGAGGGTAGACAATCCCTGAAAGCCTGCATTTTGGAATGAGAGAGTGCATCAGCTGCATTATTTAGTACACCCGGCACATGTTTTGCCCTGAACTGTACGTTCAATCTCATGCATCGCAATACAATCTCTTTCAACAGTCGTAAGATCCATTTGCAGCGTGCTGCCTGCTGGTTAATGCACTCAACCACTGTCATGTTATCTGACCAAAACACCACCGAGCGGTCCCTAAAGTCTTCCGGCCATGCCACCAGAGCCAACCAGATGGGGAATAGTTCCAGGAAACCTATGTTATTCATCAGGCCGCTCGTTCGCCACCACGCCGGCCATGTTTGTGCCGACCACTGATTTCCGAAGATTGCACCAAACCCCACGCTGCCCGCCAAGTCGGTCCATAAGCCGAGTTCCACCGACCAGGCTGGGGGTTTGCTCCATACCACTCAGCCATTGAAGTCCGCCAAGAATGCCAGCCAAATGAGCATGTCCTGGCGAACCTCTGCCGACAGTCTTTTGCGGTGGTGCCCTTCCCTAAGGCCCACCATGGATTGCGCAATGGATCGAGAGAAAGGGCGAGCCATCGGTATCACTCTCAATGCAAAGTTAAGCTGACCCACTGTCTGCTGCAACTGGTGCAGGGTCACCTTCTCCGTCCGGAGACACTGTACCAGGGATGCCCTAAACTTGCCAACCTTCTCCGTCGGCAAACGGAAACACCCCTCCTCCGAATCCAGTTCTTTACCCAGAAACTCAAGGGATGTAGTCGGCCCAACCGTCTTACCTGGCGCCAATGGAGCCCCAAAACCCAGCATGAGCACGCAGAAGTCCTGCAATGCCTGCCCGCAGTCCCGAGTGCCCGCTGGGCCAAGAAAGAGGAAATCATCCAGATAGTGCATCACATGTTTGTGCCCTGTGGCCTTTGTGAACACCCATTCTAGAAACGAGCTAAACATTTCAAAATAGGCACACAAAATTGAACAACCCATTGGCATGCACATATCCATGTAGTATTTCCCCTGAAATGTGAATCCCAGCAGACGCTGGTCTTGGGGGTGTACTGGGAGCAACCTGAATGCAGATTCAATGTCTGATTTAGCTAACAATGCACCGGGGCCAAGGCGATTCAACAGTACTACTGCGTCATCGAACGATGCATACTTCACCGAACATACCTCGGGGTCAATCGCTTCATTTACTGAGGCCCCCCTCGGGCCGATAGATTGTGAATGAGTCTATACTCCCCCGGGTCTTTCTTTGGAACCACTCCTAACGGGGAACACACAAAATCCACTACTGGCGGGTCGCCAAATGGTCCTGCCACTCGCCCCAAGCTAACCTCTTTTGCTATCTTTTTGGCGGCAACTGTTGGGTTGTGTTGAATAGACAACTGATTTTTACAGGAAGAGTTCCCACGAAAAATGCCCGCCGGGATCCTGAAGCCATATGAGAAGCCATCCCTCAGAGTCCCGGCGGACGCATGATCAGGGTATCCGTTTAGCCAAGGGGTCAAAGCCAAGATATCTACGGGCGAAGATGTTTGCTTCCGAGGCACCGCATTAATCCTGCTTGGGGCCCCCTTTTCCTCCTGCACCATTGGCCTTCGATCGGCAACTGGTTTCCGGGTGTGAGGAATTTCCACAGCCCGAGCATGCATGCCGGAACCTACACGTTCCTTCGGGCCTGTTACAAGGACCTTTGTTAAAGCCCGACCTAGGATGGGACTCCCCCCCAGAGCTTGCCCGAAAGGGCTGTGACTGCCTCTGAGGGAATACCCCGGAGCCATTTGCGCTCGACCCTGAAGCACTCGCTGGTCTTGGCAAGAGCTGCGCATGCCAGGACACTGTATCCAAACAATCCCATGTCAAGGCCGCATTAAATTCCTTCGCTTTTCTAAAGGCCATATCATAGCCTTTCCATTCATCACCCCCATACTTCGCATGGAAATACGTGATTCTACTCTGGTAACATGCCAAGTCACTCAACACCTCTGGTGTGCGTTCTCCGATAATCGCCACAAAGATAGAAAAGGCCCTGATCCAGTTCATCATCGTCTCATCGACCCTGAATTCTGCCATCTTGGCCCGCCATACACTGGGGTGCCACAAATCTTTCTGGGTCTTTGCATACTCTAACTCACGATGATCAGTCAACAGTGAAAACATGTTAATGTACTTGTTTGCCCACACCATTTCTTTCGTAACCATGGGAACATGTTGAGCTAAACTTTCCCGCCTTGAGGGTACCGCGCCCTCCCCCACCATTGGTAACGATCTCTTACTGGCATCCGCCGCGCTTCCAGCCGCGTCCATTGTTTTCTCCTGGTTGTCAGCCGTGACCACCTTCGCCACCTGCGGGGAAACAGAAGGCACATTCGCTGTCCCGGCATCCCTTGCCTGCCGTAACTGCTCGATAATTATTCTGGCCTCTTCGGCCGGGTCTCCCGCAGCCGCCGATCCTCCCGCTCCCTTCTTTAGCCATGGTAACACTGCCGCTAACTGAAGCGCTAATTCCGGGGGCATCTGGTCATCCACCAGCGGCGTGATAACCACGGGGATAGGCAACCCCCATCCGGTCCCGGTACCGGGCTGGTCGCTGGCGCTGCTGGAATTGGTGGAGTTTCTATCGGAACTGGGGCCTCGCTGGGACCCGCCTTCCCCTTCCTCTTTTTACCCTTATCCCCGGGGGTGACGTTCGGCAAGGACGGTCCAATGACCCTCTTGGGTTGCCCCGAGGGGGCATTCTGGGCCTCCACCTGCTTCCTGAGGGCCGCCAAGCCGCGATCTAGCCGGTCAACTTTACCGAATTTTCGGTCCATCACCGCCACTTGGTTCACCAACGTGCGCAGCATCCTTTCCTTCTCGGAGCTCTTTCCGGGTTTCTTGCCAGGCATGTCTGTGATTGATCCGCACGACCTGTCCTAAGGAAGCGACTCGATCTCCAACTACGCCTTGATAACTGCAAGAGAAAGACACATATTAAAAGTTCTCAAAAAGTGCCGCTTGTTCCCTTGAGGGCTCACGAGCGACGAGTGGTGCTGCCTTCAGAGCACAGAAACAAGAGGAATCTTCGTTGGATTCTCGCACTATTTATCCAGCTGTGGGAGGGCGAGGACCCGCCTCAAGCACGCCCATCAGTTCAAGGACTTCCGGGCGGGTGTTTTAGGTCAACCTCTTTTTGGGCGGGAGGAGCATGTTCCGGCCACGCCGCTTCGGGCATACCAGCCGGACACGCCCCCCGCCCACAATGGTTTCCCGGGGGATCGGGGCACCCGTCCATACGTTCGGGGGGACCGAGTGGTCTCCCCATTCCAGTTGCATTATTTTGGCTGATCACAAAGGGGGACATTTTTTATATAATTCGATTGGTGGACAGTCTTCCCCACAGGCCTTCCCGCTGAGTAAGGACTTGGTGACCTTCACCACCTACTCTACTGTGAATACGGCCATCAACCCTTGTGCTGACGTTGATTTAAGCATAGGGATAGGGAGGTTTCCTAGGAAACATCTAAGATGTTCTTCATTGATCTCACATGCAATGCTATCAATCTGCTTGTAGTGTTCCAAAACTGGACCTGGATCTATCCTGCATCAATGATCCAGGTCTTTGTCTCTGCCATGTAGAGTGACGTTATAGTATTTTAAGCTCTTTTCTCATGAGCCTGCCAGATCTGAAATCTCCCTGTGTAATGACTCTCTTCATATATTTTTGTGGGTAGGTGTTATTTGGAGTGTTGGCTCTTTCATAGCAATACTTCTGAAGCAACAGGTCTGCTTGCCGAAACTCTTGCTGGTTACTGATGGTATTTTAATGCCACACCTTTGCACTGGCATTTCTTAGGCCCTGCTCCAAAATGATAATCTTCCTTTCCATGCACTGCCTCTCTGGTACGCTTTTTGAGGTTATGTGAGACCGTATGGTGGCTTTAAAGGCGTCCCATACCATTTCAAGACTGGCTGTATACTGATAGGTCTCAAAATAGTAGCTAATCCTATTCACAATCTCTTTAACCCTGCCCTTATCCTCAAGATTGACTCTGCTAAATTTCCACCGGGCAGTGAAGTAATCTGGCTGAATCCCTGAAACAAAGACTAAAGAGTGATCTGAGAACCCACACCCTCACAGACATGCCCCAAGAGTAAAGAAAAAAATCCAGATTGGCTGCAGACTTACAGCATTCAGAAACAGATATAAATTTGCACCTGGCTGCATATGCATCCATCCTCCAATCAACCAGCTGCAGGGTTTTAATATAAATAGAAGTTTGGTGGATATTGGCTTATTCTGCTTTCGAGTACTTGAGGATGAATCTAATGACGGATTGATCAGCAAGTTGAAATCACTGCCCACTATTGATGTACCCTAAATTGCTAACAAAGCCTGGAAGAGATCAGACATAGGAGCTGGGTCATCCAGAATTTGGGAACAGATAGTGGCGACTGTGACTCAAGCCCTATTCAAGATACCACTAATCAGAGCCCACTTGCACTCACTATCTATCTGAGATAAGTTTATTTGATATTTCAGAAACTTATTAACATATATGGCAACGCCACCATTTGCCACTTTAGCATTAGATAGACATACATAACCTACCCAATTCCTAAACATTATGAAACATGGGATACCCCATTGCCCAAAATGCATCTCCTGAAGTAAGACGATGTCTGGGGAAACGCTTACAAACCTGTCTTCAACTGCCCTGTGTTTTCACCTATTGTTTAGCCCATTAGTATTGTAGGTAATTACTTGCAACTCGTCATTTTGTGTTGCCATTTTACAGTAGTCTTACAATGCGGGAGGCTCTTGCATTCCTTGAATGCCATAACTGGCAGTCTCCAAAGCATCTAATCCTACCAGGAGAGCCTGTATCTTTATACAGCAGGGTGCATAGTGCAAAGTGCAATGTGTCTTGTGCAAATGTACACCTGTATTTAAACAAGAGGGAATTCCACCATTCGTTTTCTTTCACATCAAAAAGTTAAGTGCTCCTTGAGAAAAAGTGCAATGTTCTAAGTGCAAATGACATAAAGTACATAAAATCCACATCCTTTCTGCAATTGCATAGAAAGGGAGAGGATTCTGAGGTTTGCCTGAGGTGGGTACAGTACACCCTATAAATACACTCACCTCAAGATTCCCAATAAAGAAGTCAAATGATTCATGTTCTCTCTGTACATCACTCAGCCGTACCACCGCCATCTTATATTGCAAGGAAGCACCGCCCACTCCAATGAACAAAGTGCATATTGCACTCTCTTGCCAGTCAAGTAATGTTTCTGTTTGTATCTGACGCTCTCTCTCTCCCATGTCATCACCCACAATATCCAAAATTCACTCCTTTACACTCTGTGTCTCTTACTCTGTCCATGGAACTTTCTGACTGTTCCTTTTGCTCCCACTCCATACCACTGACTGTTACCCCCTGTGTAAATATCACTTACTCTTAATCTTCGTGCCTTCCTTTCTTTACCGTCCCTCTCTTTCTCTTGAGCATTTACCTTTCACACACTTTAACTGTCTCTTGCTTGCTAGGATGGTGTTATAAGCTGAGGAACCACACTACAGTCAGAACAAGAGGAACAAGAGATGTGTTTACTATATTCTGGTCAAATGATATCTGTCAAATTTAAGCTACTCATTATGCAATGCTATATTTCAGATGCATCATTTAGGAACATAACTGCCACTGTACTGTTGCAATAAATATGCATAAAGGATGACAGGCAGCTTCAAGCTAGAGTCACACCATGCATTCATATGTTACTGTGGATAAAATATACTCCTAAATTTCGTAAAGAATCTGAAGAAGCAGTGATATATTTCATTAAAATATGTCACACATGTAATTAAAATCAAAACGTGGGTCTTAACAATAAGTTAAAGGATTTGAAAGATATGAGTATGCAGAGTACAGTCTAAAAGTTTATTGAAAATTCAACTGAAACACTTAATTTGATTTTTAATTGACAATGACAATAGTGCTTGCATTATTCCTGTAGCTTGTCCCAATCCGAGGACAACAGAATAATGATTTTATTCTGCACTTACCTTTTTCTCATAGCACAGAACAGCCCTTCATAGTTGAAATAGTTTTTCTGAGCTAATCACTGTAAGTACATGTCAATACTAAATTCCATACCACTTTTAAGTACTAGGCACACTGCTTTGTGGGCTAGAAGACCGACGTATGGGTAACTTATTTAATATTTAAAACTAGGGTTCTTTCTTTTCCAGAAAGCTATTTTGACAGATTCACTTGCAAGGTTCAAAGTGCCATTAGTCAGACTCTGCATGTCGGCATGTCAGCCTAAAGCCATGTTTTTCTTCTCACCTTAGTGGGTGGCACAAAAAGTGCTGCAGTGCATAAACTTGGCATCTACCTTTCCATGTCATTTGTGTATTTTCCTTCCCCATATACTGAGACCTTAATGTAAAGTTAAATATGTCAATTGGGTTTAACCAATTTAAATATGTTTTAGGGGTCAGAGCACATACTTTGGGGCTTAGGCATCAGTGCCCTGTTGTGCAGAGCTCAAACACCAGCAATAT